>NC_143200.1:29278333-29886666 GCF_051530095.1 Phoenix dactylifera | reverse complement strand
GCTCTCCGAAAATGCTGTTTTCAGCTTTGTCGGAAAGCTGTATTTTTAACCAAAATGCCCATATTAAAATATAATAATAACATAGTTTGTCCCTTTATAAACCTAAAAATTTGCTGGAGCCAAGAACCCTAGCCGTCAGGCTTCCTTCCGCAAGAAAAATTGTTAGAGAGATAAATGATCATTCGGAGGATGAAAAATTAATGTACATTAATAATTAAAATATTTTATACCTTTATTATTGTATTATACTATAAATATAATATTATATTACATTACATCATAATACATTAATATGTTATTTTAAATAATTTAATATTATGTTATATTATGAAAAACTAATTTATACTAATAGTTATAATATTTTATACCTTTATTATTGTATTATACTATAAATATAATATTATAATATGTTATATCATAATACATTAATATGTTATGTTAAATAATTTAATATTATGTTATATTATGAAAAATTAATTTATACTAATAACTATAATATTTTATACCTTTATTATTGTATTATACTATAAATATTATATTATATTACATTACATCATAATACATTAATATGTTATTTTAAATAATTTAATATTATGTTATATTATGAGAAATTAATTTATACTAATAATTATAAAATTTTATACCTTTATTATTGTATTATACTATAAATATAATATATATTATATTATATCATAATATATTAATATGTTATGTTAAATAATTTAATATTATGTTATATTATCAAAAAATAATTTACTTTAATAATTATATTACTATTATGCTATATTATAATAGTATTATTTTGTATTACAATAATATTATACTATATCATAAATTTATGTATTATATTTTATTATGTTCTGTTGTATAATACTATGCAATGTCCTTTATGGTAATTTTGTCATACCAAAGTACTTTCTCAGTTTGTTTATCCAAATATATGTTAAAGTGCCACAGCACTTTACAAATGTATTTACCAAACAGCAAACAGCTTTTTATAACAGCTCTACTTCCAACAGCTCTACTGCCCACAACTCCCCCAAAGAGGGCTTTATTCTCAGTTTCTACTTTAGAAGGTAATTGTGTAACTATCCTGAACAGGGATCCTGTTACAAATTTAAAAAAATATGACCATGTACTGTCGATTTTTTTACTTCCAAAATTGTAGTTCTTCTTCCCAATTCATAGAAAAATGAAATTAAAATTTGCCATATTTCTAGGAATAGTTATTTGGTTGTCCAAAAGGACAAATTGTAGAAAGAAGATGTGAGATGAGGGAGGAAAAGATAGTGAACTTAGAAAATTGGACTGGTAGCAGAAATTTCCATGTTAATGCGCCAAAACTTTTTGAATTTTTCATATAACATAAATAACTTTTGGATTTACATCATAGATTGCTTTTACAGAATGCATGGAAAGTTGCAAACATCTTGCTTTTGTATCATATTAAAAAATGCCATAGAAACTCATTCCCCACTCATCGAGTCAGAAAACAGATCTTCTCAATCATCGGCACTTCTCTCTAACTTTTTCCTCAGTTATGTACTCGTTAAGATCCTCTGAAAGCATTCCCACACTGTTTACAGAAGCAAGCTCTGCTTTCCTCTGGATCTTTGATCCTCTAGTTGCTCCCACATACTCCTCCCAGTCAAGGAAATGGAGCAACTAGGCACAAGCATTACACCAGTAACTAGCCTAGGTGTTCATCAAAACAGTAAGTGAACCAAGTGTGGAGTAAGAACAATATTTCTTATGGAGAATATGCTATTATATCTACTCCTTTAACATTAAAAAAGGGTACATCATCATGGCCACAAGATAGGTGAATACCAAGTTTTCTATGAGACCATGACTTTTAAGCCACCATTTTGGTATTAAAGCATGAAGCCTCATCACTTTGCTTTATAGAAAAAAGTTTACCAATCCATGTTATTTGAAGTCTGATGTCTTTCTCCTAAAGGTGGCGACCCTTTAGAGCTAAGCGAGAAGGCAAGTTGAGTAAATTTTTTAATCTCCGGTGTCCCTTTGTATGGATACGTAGCAAACCATTTTGTTTTCCACTCAAAGCAATCCGACTTCTTGTGTTATACTTTAAATATCTTGAAAATCTCTCCTTAGATCTCATATTGAACCATCCAACAAGGAGAGACATTCTTAACAGATTGTTACAAATGTATCAGAAAAAATTGTATATGTAGGAGATTTTTTGGAGGCATAAATTTAAAATTACATGGATTAAAGAAAGTGATGCCAGCGCCCAATTTTTTCATCGATCCACTGTGCTCAGACATAGATGTAGGAAATTTTTTGGAGGCAAAAATCCAGATATTAAAGAGAGGATTACAGGGCAAGATATGCCGAGCTGGTACCGATCGGCATACCGATCGGCTACTGGACCGGTTTAGGCTAAATCGAACTAGTACTGAATCGGTACCTTGGTTCGCAACAGCGTGGCCACAACGCGTCCACGTTGTGGCAAAAAAATTGAACCAGTGCGGTTCACATGGATTCCTAGCTGAACCGGGTGGAACGAACCAGTTCCGTCCAGTATGCCTCAAGTACCAGCCGGTTCCGAGCCGGTATTGCTTGGTTTCTGGCCGGCACCTCTCGGTTTTGGCTCCATAGGAGTCGGCACCGTGAGGCCATAACCGTTTTCCATTGTCGAACTAGACCGGTTAGAGACTGGACCGGTTTGGTACGGGTTGAACTGGCTGGTACGAGCCGGTTCAACATTTCTTGAGTTAGGGTATGTTCTTCCGACACTTTCAACGAATAATAATAGAGTATGTTGAGATGGATAAGTTGGATTTGCCATCACTCTCTTCGGTTGTTTTTGTTACCTAGAATGAAGAATTAGTTAAGAGTAATCGCTGAATGAGATAGCACAAGCAATGCGAACCATAAATTCTGATTGAGCACCCTCTTTTCTTCCATCAATTTTGGCATATTATATGCATAGAGGTGATTTTGGTTGTCAAACACTTTTCCAGGTATACCGGTATGCCAAATTATTGGAAAAAGACTTATATTATCTTAATTCCCAAAAAATATAATTCATAGGAGGGTAATGACTATCGACCAATCAATTTATGTGACATAATCTATATAATAGTTGCTAAATCATAATCGACAGAATTGAACCTATATTGCCTTCACTAATTTTAGTTAAGTAAGATGCCTTCATTTCTGGCTGCAATATTGCTGACAATATTATGCTAGCCTAGGAAATTCTGCACTTTTTATCCAAGGCCCCTCCCTCAAAATATCTTATGACCCTTAAGCTTGATACGGGAAAAAGCTTATCATAAGGTCCACTGACCATTTGTTTGGAAGGCACAGCATCATTTTGGCTTCCGCTCTAAATTTATTCAATGTATTTAAGTATGTATACTCAGCCCTCAATTTGCTTCGATTGTGAATGGCTCTCCCACCCGCTGGTTTTGGCCGACCAAAGGTCTTAGAGAAGGCTGCCCTCTCTCCCCATAGTTCTTTATCTTATATCTGAAATTTTGTTCGCAATATTTACTTAGGCTTTATAGGCCGAGTAGAGGAGGCCCTCCAATATCCCATGTACTTTTTGCTGATGACATGCAAGTAGCAAGGGCGATAGTAAAGGATAGAATTCTACTTAAAATCCCTTGTTGATGCTTGTTGCTTTATAGCCGGCCAAGCTATTAATACATCTAAATCCCATCTTATCTTCAGCCCAAGAACCCCAAGAGCAATTAAGTCTAATATATGCAAGGTTTTTTCCATGCAGGAGAGCAGGGGGTGTGGAAATATGTAGGGGTTCCTCTATTAGGTATGCCTCTGGCCTCTTTGAATTTTAATTTTCTATTGGATAAGGTGGCAACGGAGATTGAAAGTCGAGCTGGTCATCGATCAGGGTAGAATCCGTCTTGTCTTGAATGAAAGAAGTGTGAAAATCTCTTTTCGGGAAAGGAAGTTGGAAATGGAAGGCTTTATCTCTGGCTGGTAGAACAACCTCACTCCAACTTGTGCTTTCATCTATTCCTATCTGTTGTATATCCTGTGTCAGTGTGCCTTTATCTATCAATACAAGACTTGACAAGGAGCTTTCGGGCTTTGTTTTATGGGGACATACTTCTGATAGGAGGGGTCTTCATCTAGTTTCTTGAGCAAATGTTTGTATACCAAAAGACCATGGTGGTCTGAGTTTGTGTTTATTGGCGCAAATGAGGTATGCTTTCTTATGTAAGATGGCTGTGCATGTGGTCCTGAAACCTGACTCTTTATGGGCGAAAGTGATAGCGGCTAAGTACCACTTCTATGGCACTGGCGGGGTTGCAAAAAGCCTCCAAGATGCTAGAGCTATGTTACAATTTCTCCCACTCAGCTGGTTAGAATGGTCTTTGGGTTGATTTCTGATGCTCTGAAGCCAGATTTACCTACTTTTGGTGCTCCAAACAGGTTCTAGGGTGTTGTTGCATCTTCTTTACCTCTCCTTTAGGAGTGTTAAAAGTTAATTTTGATGCTTGAAACTTCAGCTGTAGCAGAGATCCTCAGGGGCATTTACTTAAAGCTGGTGGCAGAAAATTGCTGCCCTCTACTGTTCCCTCTGCAGAACTTATTGCTGCATGGATGGGTTGTTAATGCTGCAGTCAATGTGTTCCAGGCAAAACAAATTTGTCTTTGAAGGTGACTCTCTAACGGTTATTACTTGGATTGACATTTTTCTGCTAGCAGGCTCAAAGACAGTATCTTCTTGAAACATATAATGTCCTGAAAATCCACAAGGCAGATGTTTATAGTTTCGCACACTTTTCGAGAGGCCAATCAGCCAGTCGTCTTCATTGCATCCCTCGCTCTTCAAGCTGATGTGACTCTACAGTCAGGTGATCCATCCCCCCCCCCCCCCCCCCCCCAATGAAAACTCTGCCATCAGAGAATCGGTGACGGCCGTCCTCAGGCGGCCGAGCTCGGTGCCCGACCCCGAAACGTCCTACCCAAAGAGCTTCCGACCTCGGATGTCCGCCTTCGCCGCCCACCTACCACATTCGCACCCTGCCGAAGTCTAGTCAGGGGCCATACTCTGCCACCGCCTCCAGCGTTTAATGCGCATGACCTCTGCAAACCCCCGACTCACTTAACAATTAATGCATGTCTCCGACTCACTCAACAATTAATGCATGTCTCCGACTCACTCAACAATTAATGCATATCTCCGACTCACTCAACAATTAATGTGTATCTCCGGCTCACTCAACAATCAATGCGCATGGCTCCTGTTATCTACGGATCCTCAGTCCTCCACGGCAAGTGGGCTTGGCAGTGTTCGATCCGCCGTGACAACTCTCTGATCCCGACCTCACCGCCGACATCGAAGCATTAATTCACCTGATCGCACACCAACTCGAGCGACGTGCTAAGTCATACGGCGACCTTGCCCCATCACATCCCATGTAACCCGACCCCCCTATAAGGAGGAACCCCTCCTCCTCAATGGGGGGGACCGGAAAAAAATAAAGCAGAACGCCTCTCCCCTCTTCCTCTCTCCCAAATTTAAGCCCCCTCTAACTTAAGCATCGGAGGGCCGGCGCCGGAAACCCCGGCCACCGGCTTCTTGCAGGTTTCCCCCTCCACGGAGGACGCCGCTCGCCGGAATTCGCCGAAGCTCCACCTCCTCAGCCGACGGCCGCCCCCGGGTCCAATTTCCAGCAACAGTTGGTGGAGATGCGGGGTATTAATTTTCTGAAGCTGGTTTCCCGGTAACCCCATTTTTTGGTAGGCGTGGTAGTACAAAACATTGGCTGAGCTTCCATTGTCAACTAAGACGCGTTTTACATCAAATTTATTTATAATCATGGAGATGACCACAGCATCATCATGAGGGGTCTCAACTCCTTCCAAATCCTCGTCCGAGAACGAGATGGCTTCGGAAGTGCGCGGGCGCTTTGGGGGATTCCTTCTTGGGCCGACCCTCCAGCCGGGGCTCCCCCGATTACATTGATGGTGCCGGCGATAGGCCTGTTGTCATTCGGATTTTCGGGCGGTGTGGCGTTTCCCACTGGCCTTCTTTCCTCACGTCGGTTCCTTACGAACCGATTGAGTACTGCGCGGCGAATAAGCGCCTCGATCTCATCTCGGAGCTGAAAACAGTCCTCCGTGTCGTGGCCGTGGTCTCGGTGGAAGCGGCAATATTTTTTGAGATTGCGGGGAACTCCTGTATCTCGCATAGGAGGCGGAGGTCGGAAAAAGTCCCGACCTTCAATCTCCATCAGGATCTCGGCCCGGGGTGCGTTGATGGGAGTGTAGTTTTCGTACCTCCCCGGATACGTCCGAGATCGTAGTGGGGACCCCGGCTGGGGCGGGGACCTTGGTCGAAGCTGTCCCCGCTGTCGAGGCGGGCTTCTCAGCCGGGGGAGGTTCTTCTCTCGGCGGGGGGACCGGCTTCTTTGACAGCCGCGTTCCTCGCGGCGTTTCTTCTGCTTCTTTGAAGTTTGTTCAGTTGTACCCCGCCTGGAGGCAATAGCCTCCTCGGCCTTAGCATACTTCCGAGCTCGGGCCAACATCTCGGTGAAGTCGGCAGGGAAACTCTTTTCGATAGAGAAGAGGAATCTGTAGGAACGAGCCCCAGTTTTTAGTGCCGACATAGCTACTGACTGGTCGAGCTCGCGAACTTCCTATGTGGCGGCGGTAAAGCGGTCAAGGTATTCCTTGAGAGATTCCCCCTCCTTCTGCTTGATATCTAGGAGGGAGTCCGACATCCGCCGCTGGCGTCGGCTGGCAGCAAAGTTGGTGGCGAACTGCCTGCCGAGCTGCTCGAAAGAGGATACCGTGCTTGGTTTTAGCCCGAAAAACCAGAGCCGAGCTATCCCTCGGAGGGTCGCCGGGAAGGCCTTGCAGAGCACGGCCTCCGAGGAACCTTGCAGTGCCATGAGCGCCCGGTAGCTTTCCAGGTGGTCGAGAGGGTCGGTGGTTCCGCTGTAAGGCTTCACTTGAGGCATCTTGAACCTCGAGAGGATTGGCTCGTCCTCAATCTGACGGGAGAAGGGGGACTTGGTGGTGAATTCAAAGTCTCCCTCATGCCTTGCCTTCCTGCTGCGGAGCGCTTCAATCTGGCGCTCCAGGCTCTCGACTTTCCTGTCGAGCTCCCCAGCCCGGGGAATTGTCACCGCAGTCTGCTCCAGCCCGCGGTGGTCCGGTGCCGACTCGGCTTCGGAGAGCTGGGGTCTTCTGTCCAAAGATCCCCCCAGCAGTTCTCTCCGGGGAGACACTCGCTCTTCGTTGTTGGCCCTGGAAGAACCGTGAAGGTTCTGGGCTTGGGGAATCGGGCCATTCGGAGGAAGCACCGGCGGGACCTGGGCTTGTGGGGTGAGCGTAGGTAGAGCTTCCTCGCGCCGCAGGCCTTGGACGGCGGCGGCCAGGGCCTGAACTTGTTGCACTAGAGCGTTGAACTGTTCTGGCTGAACTTGGAGAACCGGATCAGCCGGAGAAGGCGAATTTTGGACAGAGTATCCAGGACTATGCGGGAGACGCCGGGAAGCGTTGGAGGCTCCCTTACTTCTCAACTTCATGACCGCGACTCGGGCCCTTCCTCTAGCGCCAACTGTTGCGGGAACGGCATTCTGCCGGAGCCTCACACAACAGCATAGCCCACATTAAGCTAGCAGAGAAAGAGGACTGCGTTCCTCCCGAGGTATTGTCCGCTTTGGGCGCTCCGGCCCGCGCGTCCAGCGCAGACGGGGGGAGACCACTGCCCTCTGGGCGCTCCGGCCCGCGCGTCCAGCGCAGATGGGGGGAGACCACTGCCCTCACGGTTTTGCCCTTCAAAAGGCGCCTCGAGAAGAAAGGATTTACATCCCCCATTTAAGGCATAGAACCTTTCCGCTACTAGCCGATGTGGGACTAAATTCAAGGCCCCCTCTCCCCCCCCTCCGTAACATAGCCCCTCTAGCGGAAAGGTTCTTGAGCCTCCGCAGTCCCGAGGGATAGTCAACGGTGGGAGGAGGCGCCCCCATTCCTGGCGCGCCATCTGTTGCAGGGACGGCATTCTGCCGGAGTCTCACACAACAGCATAGCCCACATTAAGCTAGCAAAGAAAGAGGACTGCGTTCCTTCCGAGGTATTGTCCGCTTTGGGCGCTCCGGCCCGCGCGTCCAGCGCAGACGGGGGGAGACCACTGCCCTCACGGTTTTGCCCTTCAAAAGGCGCCTCGAGAAGAAAGGATTTACATCCCCCATTTAAGGCACAGAATCTTTCCGCTACTAGCCGATGTGGGACTAAATCCCGGCGCAACAGTTTACAAGCTGATGCTTCAGATATTATATTCTGATATTTCCATTTTGTAGCAGGAGGTAGCCAAAGAGGTTTTGTGAAGGATGAATGCATTGTAATAACTTTGTAATTGGTTTGTTTTTTTTTTTTTTTTCCCTTATGCGCTTGCTCTAGTTTGTACCAAAAACTAAAAAACTCTCAGAAACTCTCCCAAAAGAGCCATTTCCAATTTTCAAAACTTAATCCTATCTAGGCAAGGATCTGTAAATAGGAAGGCAAAACCAGTCTCCTATCATAGCTCCAAGGGATACCATTTTGTGCATCTGGAATGATAAATAGGCAAGGATCTGCCAACACCCATACATAACACTATACATCATACCTGATTTTTAAGGGCAGTAACAAAATTCTCTTATATCATATTTAAAGTGTTTTCTGGTTAGTAGCTCAAATAAGATTAAAATACAAACATGCACAGAAGACTAACTTGTTTTATCTGATTCCAATCTAATCAGGACCAGAGAAATAGTCAGATAACAAAGAAGATCGCTACCCTCGCGTCATTTAAAAAAAAAAACATTCAAGCTTACTCTATAAAGAGGTTCCAGGAAGTGTTTCAAACTTGCCCACTGGTTAAAATAAACTCAAACGATAAGAGTCAAATATGTAAGCATCTTTTGTATGGGCCAATATACATGTAAAAGTGGCGGAAGAAAACGGCCGGACGAGTCTAAAGGTGAAAAAAGGAAAACAAAAATAATCGGAAGAGGAGTGTTTGGGAGACGGTGGTCAGTAAAAACTAAAAAAGAAATAAACTAGCCAAGTAAAGTAATAAATCCAAGCTAATAAGGCAAATAATGTATATCTGACGGTATCATCCTGAGATTTTATCAACGTTCATAAATTCATATGCCGCCTTAAAACCCTTCGCGTCTCGGCATCCGCTCCTCAACCCATTCGGTCTTCCGGGTTCATCTAATCCCTCCTGTCCGCGCAACCCCGTCTTCTGCTCTTCCGATCTTCATTACCGTCCCTTCAAAAAGCCCACCACGCCAATGCTGGCGTCTGGCATCAGAAGGAGAGGATTAGGGTAAAAGTTGGGGATTTGGAGGCGAGATGGGTTCGAGGATGCGGCGAGATCCTCAAGATTCTTCCTAAAGGTATAATTCTTTCTTTCTTTCTTTCTTTTGTTTTCCCCTTTCCCGTGGCAATCTTAAACGATATAGGAATAGGAAGTAGATGTCATCTTGAATCCTGAGTCACGATTCCCACACATGTTGAATGCCCTTAATCGGGACGAGTTTGATGCCTTTGCGGGACGCATTGGGCTGAATTAGGCTATGGCAGTGTTGTCTTATGTGTTTCTTATGCGAGAATTGAAGGTGGTGGGGTGGAAGATGAGGTGAGGTTATCAAGATTCTCTCTTTTTAAGGGTATAAGGATATTTCCCTGGCAAGATTTTCATGTTACTGTTTTTCCTTTTCAAAGATTACTGATGCTGCTATTAGTAATTCAATCAAGACCTATTTGTCAGAATGAAGTTTTGTGGGGAATTGATGTCAACGGCTTTACGGTGTCATGAGGCAGAAAGAAGCTAATTGGATAGCTTTAAACATCTCCCGGAACAATGCACAATTGCACACTCTGAATGATGCTGATTATGTTTTTTAAATTCTGTTTTTTTTCCTCCTTATTTTCTTGAAGCACGTGGATGTCTTAACTCGATGTTTCTTCGATCCATTCAACCTGTATCTCTTACTTTGATGGTGCATTCCTAATCTTTAGATCAAGTTTGGAACCCAGGTGCCAAGAAATTCGGAGTTGAGCATGAGAGACTGATTTAGCATGTTGATTTTGAGGCTAATTGGATCCTTGACAAGATGTGATGAGGGTGGGTGATGGATTCCTGTGCAAGACTTGACTATTTGTGATTGCGTAAATGAATTGGGTTTCTGGTAATATAGAATCATTGAAGAGTTTCTTTGGTTCATCTATGTGTTTGTTCATTTCTTTTTCCTATAAATCATTAGCTAGATTATGGTAAAGGCCTTAATGGTCTCCACAAGTTCAGTCTTAGTGGCGGTCAGCGTTCAGGTTTAGCACATGAAGACCTTATACAAGCGGAGGTGACTTTTATTCATTTACTTATATTTTTTATAAGTTATGGTGCTACCTTTGGTGGAATCTTTTTTTTACCAGCTCTTTTGGAGGGGGCAGAGAGGGCAATGACTGAAGATACTCTTGCTGGAGTTATGTTTGATGACTCAGTCTCTTTGCAGGCAAACATTGCTATAAACCCTCCTTTTCAAGATGTCTGCATCCAGTCCATTTTTGTAAGATGCCATTCTGTTGACTAAGAGTGCTGCTACATTTCCCAAGGACCTCCCACCGAAAAGGTGTAAACCTGGTTTTTAGTGTGTTACATGGAGGGGTGTGGTTGTTACTTTTGGGCCAAAATGCCAACTTTGCCGGTGGCAGATCATAAAAACCGTTAATTGCAGCTGTTTTGGAGAGGTCTTGGTGGGAGATGGACAATTTTCTTTTAAATAAAACTGTACTAGCATCTACATGAGGGTGGGAATTTTTTTCAGAGCAAACTGAATCTTTTCCTATATTGCTTGTCATTGTCGGTACAACATGCTGTAATTAAAAAGCCTACTACCATTTCATTGCTTGGTCACAATATATTTGTAGTTAAATGAGTGGCTTTTTCTTTAAATTGTGTACATGCGGTCGCAATGTAGTACTGCTGCCAAGTAGTTTGTATAAGATGCATATGTTTATTGATCTTCAGATCCCATCTATTTAGCACGGTGAGCTTTTCTATTTTGAGTACATCCCATATTTTAAGATGGTTCTAGCATATTTCATACGCAACAGAAAATAGTGTTCTGATTTGTTGTGTCAGCAGTTACAGGAGTTTTTCTGGGAGAAGAGATGCGAACTTCTGGGAATACATCAATTTGCTACAAGTCCAGAAGATCTTCCCGTATCAGGAAGGAGCTCTCTTCTAAGATAAATTCCTTGTCGAGAAACAAGAATTCTTGGAACATTTTCTGTAATAAGAGTTGCAAACTTAAACCAAGAATGAGGAGGAAGAATATTCCCAACAGCAAACCAGTGGAAACTCTGCAGAGAATTTCTCATAGCCATTCTGCTAAGGGTCAATTTTCGTTACCGTTTCTAGGCAATAACAATTCTTATATATGTCATAAAGGCAATAGGAAAGTTGCAGCCTGTGATCGTGCAATCAAACTGGACAAAAGGAAAAGGCGGAAGAGGAAGAAAAAAAATATAGAGCGGGATGAAGCTTCTCGTCTGCAAAGAAGAGCAAGATATTTGCTTATCAAAATGAAACTAGAGCAGAATCTTCTTGATGCATACTCTGGAGATGGCTGGAATGGCCAGAGGTATGTAAATTTTACGTAATGAAAATTTCCATCCAAGAATATACGGGGAAATAGGCATAGGGAAAAATCTATTATGGATGAAAGGTTTCTTCATTTTAAACTGTGACAGGGCTTAGCTAAATTACACTTTTATATGCATACCTAAATGTGTTGCAGTACTAATTTTAGTTTAATACTTTGGGAATTGAATAGGAATGCTTGTTTATTTAACTTCCGCTTACTTTAGATGCATGTTTGTTTATCTTGTCAATGCTTTTCAAACCTCATCTGCTAAATGGCTGACATGTTTGCTGTTCTTTTAATGAGCTAGGGTTTTAAAGTAGGTGTTCAGTTACTAGAAACTATAATATGCCTGCATCTCCATTATCATGGTCAGCCCATTAGAATAAGTTTTATGTCCCCCATCAACATCATACTTTACTGAAACTTGGAAGACAAGGCAATATTACAGTAGTAATGCAATAATCTATTTGTAAAGGTTTTATGCATTCAATACTAGTGGACTGTAACCATCTGGTGGATCATGTAAAAAAAATAGTTTACAATAACAATTGTTTAATCATGTACACTGATATGTGTTTCTTTAACAAGGACTAAGATCGAATACCAATCATAAAGTGGTTTTGGACATGAACTGGACGAGCAAGCTCAAGTAGCAGCTCTCGTGGCTTAAATTATAACGAGAATTAGGTACATTGGGGCATCAATCTTTTATGTATCCACGAACGTCTCTAAATGTTATTAACACTTTTTAGCAAGTGACGGCCTCTGGATATATGCATATTTTTTTTATATGCACAGTTAGTTACCATGCTAAATTAGAGATAAAAATTTCATTTAATTATTAAAGCACAACACTTTGACATCGAAGCAACTATCAAAGTTAATAATGATTAATTTTAGGATCACAAGGGATAATAAATTGCCATACTCGTTCCATTTTTAGGGGGATTATTTCCTCTATTCTTTATCCGCTCAGGACTCTACTGACTGGTAGAATCGGTTACAGTGTCAATTGTTGGTACACAAAAGAGTGCCAGCTTTTTTTCTAATAAATAAGCTGTAGTTTTCAATTTTTAGCTTGATTTTAGGTTGTACGTAGGTTTTAGTCACTTCCAAGCAAGGGCGGCTGTGGGTCTGTTTCAGGTTGGGTTCAAGATTTGAACCTAGATTTAGATCATTCTATTAGTATCTAAATCCGATACCTAAGAAGAATCCACTCCTGGAATAAGGTATATTCGGCGGAGGCAACAAACTTGGGATAGAGAAACGGGTTGTGGGAGGGGATGATGGGAGTTTGGTGGGGTGGATGATGTGGCAGCTTTTAGTGGGGAGAGATTGGTGGCATTGGAGGAGGTCAAGTAGGTGCATTGGAGGGTTGGGGGGATCTTCTAATGGTCAGAGATGAGGTGCCAACTCTGCATGTGTGTTTGTGTGCATTTTTAGGGAGGGTTCAGAGAGAGAGAGAGAGAGAGCGAGTGAGAGTGAGTGAGAGAGAGAGAGAGAGAGAGAGAGAGAGAGAGAGAGAGAGAGAGATGTGTTAGTCTTGCTTTTACTGCCCAGCATCCACTTCTTATCTCTACCATGTCAATGTCTGCCATCCAACATGACCACTTGATGGGGAACTGGATGAATAAGGTAGAACATGGATTGAAAAAACCTTGGTGCTTGATTAAAATATACTTCTTTTATATGTATATACAGAGGTTTAGGTATAATCTTCCTATATATATGTATATGTATATCTTAAAGTGGGTTCTCTTCAATTTTTGATTGTACAATTTTTGTTGGCACCCTTAGTTGCAATAACATTATAAATCCCATTCTTTATTTATGTAAGTTTAGCAAAATAGTTAAATGAAGTCACGATGATAATATTCTGTATGATTGCCATGAGAATAGATGATAGTGTTTGCAGTAATCATTTTGGATATTATTAATTATGAGTTATAGGACATATGTTAATTTTGAGTTATAGATGATAATATTCTCTCCATATGTTTCTGAACAGTCGAGAAAAAATCAAGCCGGAAAATGAGTTAAAAAGAGCCAAGAAGCAGATATTGGAATGTAAGCTTGGAATCCGTGATGCAATTCGTCAGCTTGATTTGCGTAGCTCTATTGGAAGCATTGAAGATTCTGTAATGTATCCAGATGGTTCTGTTTTCCATGAACATGTATGTGCAAGTCAGCTGCCTAGAAAGCATAATTCTTTAGATTGTGTAAAGATTTCTTAACTAAAAGTTGTGTACTAAATTATTTTGTGTGATACGCTTTTCAATCTTGCATATTTATGGAAGCATCTTTTTCTCTTTAGATTTTTTGTGCAAAATGCAGATCTCGTGAAACTTTTCCAGATAACGACATCATACTATGCGACGGTACCTGCAACTGTGGTTTTCATCAGAAATGTTTGGAGCCGCCACTGGAAAAAAGTAAGTATCTTTTTCTTTAGGTATCTTCTATGTTCATTGCTAAGTTTTCAGTTTATCATCATCATCGTGGTCATCACCATTGTCATCATGATTTACATGTCTTATGCATTCATTGCTACTCTTAACTGTGAAATTATTGCTTTATGGAAATGCTTCCTTAGAGCTCCAGCTAAATATTGAACACTAAACCTAATATAATTTGTTGTCTTTGTAGCATATATAAGGCTATAGCAGGATTCCATTTCCCACAGTTCAATTTCCAATCAAAGTTTCTGTTTGCCTTTGCAGCTGCTATTTCGTATGGATGTCAAGCATTCTGGATTATATGCGTGTATGTGTAGGTTCAAGGATGTACTGTCATGATGGCAGGCTAAAGTATGGAAGTTTGGTAGTGCAGTGATGAAAGAGTGCTGAGTAAAGATGGTTGTGGAGTTGGGCTTAAATGTGGTGGAGACAGCTGCGTGATGACAAAGGATAATGGTAGTTGTAGTGTAGGCATATAATGGCAGTTGCAGGGCGAGAAGGGGGTCCAGGTGTTTTTAGTGTTAGGCTGTTAGCGGTGATATGGTGGGGACTATGGCAACAGTGTTGGTTGACAAGATAGAGATAAGTAATGTCGAGAGTAAGAGAGAGACTGCTCCAGTGTCATTTGCAATTCTTGATTAGCCAAAAGGAATTGGCATAGAGGCCTTTATATGTATCTGTGGAATTTGATTGGGTAGGAAGTTACACATAATCGAGTGTGCAAGCAGTTATTTTTTTCCTTAAATGCTAAACATCATTGTGGACTATTCAAATTGAAAATTCACACCATTCATCTTGATTAACATGTTTCTATATGCACGCGGACCAAATTTCACTCATTCTAGGGCCCCTATGACCATGAAATCAACTATTTGTTTTGTAATTTAATTTTGAGCATTTAATTCAGAGGTAAGAAATCCCAACACATTTGATCCCTCATTTTAGGCATTTTGGTTAATGGAGACTATGATGAATGTTGTGAATTATTCTTTTGGATATTCATATTGTCCTCCATGCCTTTTGGGGCCAAGGGATAGCCAACGTGTTTTTGCCCCAGGAAATTTAAGCTGTGGCCACAATACACACACACACATATATACAGCTATATGTTCTATATTTGCTTCTAAGTAAGGGACTTTGTCACTCTCTAGTTCTCAAACTTGTTATCGCCTCTCTTAATTTTTTCCATGATGCAGGTAGTTGTTATGATGTATGGCAACTTTGATTGTGAAACTGACTTCAGTCTATTACCTCAGTTCCTCCTGGAGATCAAGGATGGCTTTGCAAATTTTGTGAGTGTAAAATGGAAATTCTAGAAGCCATTAATGCACATCTAGGAACTTGCTTCGCTGCAAACAGTAGCTGGGAGGTTGGTACCTCGATAATGATGATAATCTCGGCTACTTTTTCAATGTAAAATTATTCTAAAAAAAGCTGTCAGCCTGTCCACTTATGCTTTTCTAATGTATTGATTTTGTTATAGGACATTTTCAAAGAAGCAGCTACTAGTCCCGATGCTGGATACACATATCTTAATCATGCTGAAGAGTGGCCATCTGAGGATTCTGAAGATGAAGATTATAATCCTGAAATAAATGAAAATAGCAATAGCAGAACAGGCGTAGATGAAAACATGGCTGGTGATTCTAGTAGTTCAAGCAGCTTATTTTGTTCGTCTGATGAAGCTATGTCATATTCTGAATCAAGACATAATAATGGCAATGGGGGATCTTATCATGTTAGACACAAAGACAGGAACAAGGCTGACTTTGTTGATTCTATCATCAACTCTGAATCTGGAGAAACAAATGACTGCGAGATCATGAGCTACCGAAGGCAGCGGAGAGATGTTGACTATAAAAAACTTCATGACGTGAGTACCATGGACCTTATGCATTCACCAGTCAAGACTTATATTTGAGTTCTTATGGGAAAACTGCTGAATTTCCCAATTCATTTGCCAATTCTCTCATAAGGATTCCTCATTGGTTTAGGTTGATGGATGGGTAAAAGTTTTCTGATTTCATAACAAATGGTGAAGCTTTCAATAAATCATTACATCTACTAGAAGGTGACTGACAGTATAGTTATTAATTAGGAAAGGAGAAATGGTGCTTCTATCTCATGCAAGCCATAATATCAGAAAGATGTATGCATCAATACATAAGCTGGGCAATCTGATGCGTCTTGTATGCAGCAGCTGAGACACTGTCTTAGCTATAATAACTGGTGCTAGGTTTTCTGAACCATCATCATATGGCATAATTATTTTTTAGAAACTAGTTTCTGTTTTACTTAAACAAGTTGTACTTGCAATAGAAAGTAAAATTAGTAGATCACATGCTTTTAACAAGAGAGAACATCGTTTGGATTCATGTGTAAGTTTGAAACCTCTGAACAAGAGGCAGTTTCTAGAGAAGCCTTAAGTTAGGAAGAAGGAGGTTGCATGAATGAGGTCCTTCCAGGTGATAGTGCCTTTGGAATTAAGTACTAAATGCACCTCTTCTCCAGTTGAATATTTTTCAAAGAATATCAATATTAAGCTAATATATTACAGTTAAAGAATGATTATTTTAGGCACATAACTTACCTTACTAATGCATATTTTAAAAAGTATGGCCTTTTGGAGCTGCACATGCTTTTGGAGATGATAATTCATGGACTCATTCTGTAAAAACTGATAATTGCATCATTTCACCTGTTTAATATGCCTTGTCTATTATGTTTGAATAAAGATATTCTTGAGATAGGATTCCCTATGTATATATGCTGAAATTCTAATATTGTGAAACCAGCTCTCAAAATTTGTAACCCTTGATCTTCAGGTTTGAAAAGGTACTTTTGGAATGAAAAAAACACAGTGGAACTTGGCATATAGGGATGAAAATGGATTGGATATCAATATTATCTATAACCATTTTTATTTGGTGAATATGGATAGAGATACGGATTTAACTGGATGCTAAAATTTGTGTATTTGTATCCATATTTATTTTAAATGGATATGGATATGAGTTGGATATTAATAATATGGACATAAATGCAGGTATAAATTTGATAGTTAAACTTTGTGGGTAGAATTTTTATTCCACTTTATTTTTTATCAATTCAATTAAGTACATGAGTGTCTTGCCTTTCTTTTATTATTTTCTAATACAAACAAAATGGTTGTCCAAAAAAAGGAAGAGAAATAATTGCATCCGCTTAATTAGACGACTCTTCTGGTGGATCCTAATAATTCTGTTAAGTTACACACTTTTGTTAAATTGTTGGCTATTAAGGATGCAATCCACCAAGTTAAAGATGGCACTCTATGGAAAGGGAATTAGATTAAAATAATGTTGATGTTGTCGCTAATTTTACTTTTGAATTGGTGAGTGCTATAGGGGACTAGATAGGGTTGAAAATGGATTTGGATATTTGAACAAATCAGATATGTGCCTCCATAACGTATCCATCTTATGAATATGGATGCCATTATTTGTGTCAATATCCATATAGATTAAGATATTGAAATGGATTTGGTGGTGATATTATCAGTTCCATTTTGATCTTGTGTCAATACACCTGTAATTAATACAAACAAGGAGTGAGGTATCATGTGCTGATGCCATGTACATTTGTTGTCCTGCACCACTGGTTGGCATGCATTGGCGCACATGCACTGGCATGCAGCTCTGCCTTGTCTTAGTAAGGCATCGGCATGGCATGAGCTGACGGGCACATTAATCTGGGAACAGTATGATACATACATTTCTGCCCGATAATTAGCCATAAATTTCTCTGCTGGAGTGTTGTTTCCTGCTTTTTTTTTGCTCTTGCGGTCTAGCACGTCCTGACCTGCCGCCAATCCTTAATGATGTTTGTCAACAGATTGTTGAGGTAGATTTGCATGACCACATCTAAATACCCATTGTTATTCGATCATTACTTTTTTTAATTGTCTACTAGTTTTATTTTCTTAAACTAATATTTCCAACTCACAATACATTCCAAAGTCGTCCTTCATGTTTGTTTTTCATTCTCCATAGGAAATGTTTGGGAAGGATCTGGCTGAAAATGAACAACAAAGTGAAGATGAAGACTGGGGTCCTCATAGGATGAAGAGAAGGAGGACAGAATCAATCACTGGAACTATCACAGATAATTGTGTGAATGAGGCTGGATGTTCAGATATATCAACTAAGAAAATATCACTTGACAAGAAACCACTTTTCAGGATTCCTTCCAATGCAGTTCAGGTAATTGAACTTTCATTGTTGATGAAAACTTTAATTGGAATGTGCATTATTTTTTCTTGAATACTGGATTCACTGGTAAGAAATAGACATGGAGATATTACAAAATATTAAGACATAGGGGGGGAATGTTGGAAGATTGCATTTTTACAATGAACCACTTTTGTATGCATTTAGCATAAGGTATAGATGCTTGCATATGATATCTATGTAAGAGAAGCCTATATCTATGTGTGTGTAGGAGAAGCCTTCCTGCAGAAACACGCGCGCACAGAAAAAAAGTGAGTGAGAGAAAAGGGTGGGGAAGGGGAATAAGACGAAGAAGAAAGAAAGGAGAGCTGATGATGGTTCATAAGGGACTGTTTGATCTCCTCAGTTTGCCTCTCTACAAGTTTAGGAAGTTTATTAGCTGTTTATTAGATTGGTTCTGTGAAAATGAAAGTGCGCGGATGAAATATTAAAAGAAAGTGGCATTTAGTCTCAGGGTGCTCTCTGGTAGTGAATTGTTCTTTAACTGTTGCTTTAGTTACTGCAGCAAAGTGGAGTGAGAGTATCAAAGGCCATTTTCAGGACAAAGGTAAGACAGCAAAACCAAAAATTATATTCAAATGTTTGCATTGTTCTAGAAAGCAGTCTGTGTGGCCATATATGCAGCTGAACATGCTTATGCCACTTTCCAACAGCCCCACATAACGTCTAGGCCACCTTTGCATGTAGATTGCTCCCATAATGACCAAGTGGCTTGCATAGGCGCCTGCCTAAGTGGCTGCGTATTGCTTAGGCACTTTTGTGGTACCTTGACCACCACTGCAGCTGCTTTTTGAAACTTTGGTAGTGTGAGACTTTATATGGTCTTGAATATTGATGCTGTAGCAATTTCTTATTTTTCCAACAAATGGGGACCTCGAGGAAGCTAAAGAAGCTATTTGCAGTATGTTGATTTATAGGATTTTTTTGTTCACTTATGTTGGCGTAAACATTAAGGTCTAGGGAGCAGGAAGAGAGGAGTGAGCAAATTGTGGTGCCATATGGGATACTGGAATGATCAATGATCCTTAGGAGGACCACTTATTAAACAATTGGGGAACTTTGGCAAACTGGTTCTTTTCACAGATTTATGCAGTGTTGGAGTGAGATATTGTTATATAGACAAGATGATCTGCCAATTAGTGATGTTAAATAGGAATAAATATAGTCTGCTATCAACAGGATATGGCTTTTTGCGAATCTTAAAGTACTGATTTGCATGTACCATAGAAGCATGCAATTATAAAATACTTCTCAAACCAAACGACCAGTATTTTGGTAGACAACAAAATAATGTACTCCATCAACTCCCTCCAAACCTTAGGAAGCTGGTTAGAGTTGCTTACTTAGTACATCAGAACGAGAATTAAATGGAATTGCCATCTGATCTCTCTGTGCAAAAAAAAAAGTGCACTGCTAATCCAACCAGGGACATAGTTTTGTTGCAAGAATCGTACCTGCTGAGGAGTTAACAACACTGACATTCAATAAGAAACAAACAAGAAAAAAGAGAGATAAAAGGGTCTTTATCTCAAATTGGTTTTGAAAACTCTTAGACCTTATAAAGGATAGGGGAGTGCCAGTGGACATCTTTAGTTTGAAGAGAAGAAAGATCATCTCAAAGGTGATCATGTTCCAAGAAATTGAAGGGCCGTTCATGGTTGATCATGGGTGGCTAGCTACCAACAAAATATTTTCTAGTACTATTTGATTTGGACGTTAATGATGGACTGCCATAGACCAGCTTTGACTTGATGCAAGTTAAGTAAGCCATCCTTTAGCCGATCAAAATGAAATTGGATTTTTGATCATGTTTTATGGTTTAAAAAAGTGGATTTGTAAAGTTGCACTGGAGTGTTGAAATTTGACAGTTTGATTTCTGCGGTTGCATGTCGGGAGTGTGATTTGGTGAATATTATTATTCTGTTTGCTAGTTGATATGTATGTGGTTATTAATTATGAATTAGGTTGTTGTTAACAGAACCCAAGGTTATCGTCAGTAACAACTAATTACATCCTTCATAGTTTGATTTCTGTATGCATGTCAGGAACGTGATTTGGTGATAATATTGTTCTTCTATTTGATAGTTGTTGTGCATGAGGTTAAGTAGCGTCTAACTAGATCATTTGTAGTTCTGAAATCCTCCTTGGAAGAGGTATTAAGTCCTCAGAGCAACACGATTCTTCGAATTGCCTATCAATATATAACTTTTTCAATCCTTGGATTTAGATCACAATGTATTCTCCAACTTTTTAACTGGAATTCCCAGTAAGTCTGTAAACGAATATATATTTATTTTAGGGATAAGCTGCTTGATGATTTCCCTAGGATACTGTGAGTCATCATGGATAGGGTGTTGACGTTGTACCTTTGGACTTCGCCAGGTGTTGAAAAGTCCGGTCTCAACATCATTATTCATTAATTTCATGATCAGGGTCCACTGGAAATTCAGAATTACTATGTTTAACTTGATCTAAGTTTTATGAGCCTATATGAGGTTATTGTGGTTCTTGAAGGTCTTTGATGCTTCACAAATTTGGAGGGTGCACAAGTATGAATATGAAGGGTGATACACTAACTACCATGCGCTGTCTGAATGGAGATTACTCTTATTTTTGGTGTTTTACAGACTCGACGAATGCAAGGGGCGTATGACAACATTGGAGAACCACTTATAACATGGCATCTGATCAGTTTTTTGTGCTCTGACACGATGTTATAAGGGATGCACATCTTATCCAGATAAAGTTCTTTATTTCTAAGTAGGAGTCATCCTTCTTTCTCCTAAACTCGTTCTTTCCTTTGCCCTGATCTCATTTGTACTGCTGCTGCCTATTCCCTTTCTTTAATTTCTGCTTTTGCATATATTAATATAAGGGAAAAGGATAATAAAAATTAAGGTTGATGAAGAGCACAGATGAAAATCAGCGTCTCTTGCCTTAACAACACCATTTCCTGTTAGGTCAAAATAATACATGATTTTGGAACATAGAGGATATCAGGTGAGAGTTTCATATACCTAGCAGTTAGTATCTGTATCTGTTGTCAAAATGAACTATATAAACTCCTGTCATCCATGATGTATATTCAGATTAACTTAGGTTGTTGTGCTGTTGTATTCCATCAATGATTATTACTTGCTGTATTATCTTTTTACGATGCTCCATGACTGCTATGGGATCCATAGGAGATCTTGTGAGAGGGCACCGAAATTCAACTTTTTATAAAAAGGTGATGGTGGCAAAGGCCTAGATAAAGGTGTGAGAAGGAACTTATGGAAGGTGCTGAAAATTAAAGGCATAGGATCGACAGAGAAGAATGGAAAAGTTGGTTCCTACAAGGGACTGTAAGGAGTGAGGCAATGCTTGTTTGTTATAGTGGTGGATTTTAACTGCAAATTGTTGCATTTCCTTGTTCATTTTGTAGCGGATGCAGATTTCTTCTGCATTTCATAACACATGACCACCCATTTTTTCGTGTGTCAACAGAAGCTTCGCCAGGTTTTTGCTGAGAATGAACTTCCTTCAAGGGCTGTCAAGGAGAATCTCTCAAAACAATTGGGTATTTCATCAGAGAAGGTGAGCATATATTTCTCTGTGATTGCTTATTTATGTAGAAACTGGTGTAAATATGTATTATTTTATAGCAAATGTTTTTTGGGAATTTAATATGCCAATGCAAAAAGCTTTTCATCTAAGAAAAATTTATTTCTTTCTATTGATTTACTAGTGTATACCAAGTTATGAAAGTTCCATATTTCTGCTGAAATTTTTGATAACAACATAGCCTGGTTCGCCTCCAAAATTTAGTACTTAGCAAAGTGTAAATGTCATGTGTGAGGGATACCACATTGTTGTTTTTTGTTTTTAAACACTATAGAATTATATTCCTACTCAGTGTCCTTGACCTTATCAAGTAAATTACATTAAACTAGCATGGGCATATATATCTCCCCTCTCCTTACCATCCTTTGAGGAATAACCTGGCTACCCATTTGCATACCTATTGGCAGAACTGGAGGAACCTGACCTTCTTAAAGATGGAAGCAAGTTACCGAGGTGGTCTTCCACTGGTGCCCAAGCAATAACATTGCACACGAAACCTTTTATAATCAATTTAACATAGCATAGTCTGGCACTGATTCTTGGGTTGAAGCTATAGCACAAGCTCTGACCTTTGCTGGAGTCATTTAACCTGGGTGACTCAGTACCAACAAGATCAATATGCTGTGGTCCCTCGTGCATATGCTATAGGTGCAATGTCACTCATGGAGACACCATCAAAATTAAGCTTTTCAGAAGACCCAAAGGATGAGGTTGTCCTTTAGTTTCCTAACGAATGTGCATGCCAGATTGCAAATAATGGCCAGTTCCTAGTCACAGAGTTGTAGACCACTGCCTCAAGACAATGCAATATCAAACACCACCCCTTTTTTGTTACTCCACCAAGAAGGAAAAAAAGACTAACTATTGTGCAGCCAATAGTTGGATGAGGGATAGGAAGCTCTTGCTGGAACCCATCTCAGTTGTTATCTCATGCAACTGTGAGACTGTGGGATGAACCTGTAAAAGACTCCACCTGTTGTGCAAGTGCCTCAAAGGGTGCTATCATACTACAACTGCTAGGTTTGTAGTTAGAGTGGAACATACAGTTGTACAACTAGATAACCTCAAAAGATAACATACAGTCCTGCAACTACACAACCCCAAATGATACCTTTAGTTCTAGTTGCTACCATGGTCGTTCAGTGTAATGGTAAGGTCATCAGCCACATCTACCCTGAAGCAAAAAATATAGATTGATGTAGATTCTGCTGGAAGGGGCTTTTGAGGGCTGCACCAGTGTCAGCAGTTCAGCCATTTTCCTTTGTTAAAGCAATCAGTTTTAATAAAGTTTAACCTACAGTTTTTTCTTATCAAGTTTCTTTAATTATCATCTTACCCCATTTTCTTATCTGCTATTCACAGGTGAGCAAGTGGTTTAAAAATGCACGATATGCTGCTCTTAAAATGAGAAAGGTCACTTATCACCATTCTTTTCTTTTTTTTTTTTTGCTTTTCGCTGTTATCTATTATTCACAATATTGAGTGCTATCTGAAAGGCTATTTATTATCCTTTTTTACTTATCGTGGTTCCTCTCTTTTATATGCAAAATCGATATGCTATGTTCCCCTTAAGTCTTGGGTCTTTAGTTGCGGGTCTGTTATAGAAATGATCCAAAGGCATGCATCATAGTTTGTTGGTGCAGCCTCTTAATGCATGGATCTGAAAAATTTTCAAGCCAGCTTTACGTAATTTTTGGTTAGAATTAAACAGTATTAATTATTGAATGCTTCCATGCATAACTTGATTTCTTCTCAATTGAAGATGTTAGAGGCTGTTATTTGTATATTATCCAAAATTATCACTCTGTTAAACATGCTTCCCTCTATGGATCCCATATTGATGGGTCTTACGTGGATTTGAAAACTAAGAAATGACAAATCTGAAGTTATGCAAGTCTGACTCCGGTCTAAGCAATGATCTAATGCTGAATACCAGCCCTTCTTAGTTAGTGCATGAATCACTTTATTAGTTTAGCATGCACAAAAGATGGAATTTGCAAATGACGATTTTAATGGCATTGGATTTGGCACTTCTTTCGTCATGATACACCACTTAAATTATACCTTATTCTTGTCAGCAACCTCCTCATTTACCTATATAGACATTCTTCATGGCCTGCCTATTTCTATAAACCTTCCAATTTTGCTTAGTGTAGTAATTTGTGCCACATCTAACCTCTTTTCCTTTATCAACATTTTCAGAAACCAACATAAAAATATCTTCTCATGTTGCATTGTTTGGAACTGAGACATGGACTTGTCGACCTTGTTAATTTATGGTTAGCAGTTCTGCTATTAAGTTAGCTCCTTGCATGTCATATTCAACTCTTCACTCCATATCCTATTTTCCTTGCTCATGTGACAAAGTTGCAGGATACATTCCATGCATTAAGGAAGATTTTCCAAGCATGTAAGCAAACACACCTAATCCTAGAGCTCACCAAGGATACGTTGAACTCAGTGTTTTTTATCCTCTTCCAGGCAACCTTTTCTTAGACTGATATAGGTGTATGGAGATAGACCATTTGAAACTATTTACTGAAGGCCTTCATGAGGCTGCCATAAAGTTGTCATTGTTCAGTCGTAGAATTCCTTAGGCAGAAAGTGCATTTTACTCTGCTACCTCACTGATTTTGTAGCAGTTGATGCAATGTGGAACAAGGCACTAACAGGCTTACCTCCTTTTTCATTAGAGCCTCCATAATATGTGGTTATCTTGTTAGGAAGGACTAAATTAGCATCTTGCCTGCTGTCAGTGTTAAGAAGCTCTGAGTTAAAATAATCAGAAATAATTTGAAATTCAAACTCTGCTCTTTGAATTTTATGCTTTCCATACCATGGACTTTTTTAGTTCTAATATTATTGTCAAGAATTAGGCCATTAACTTTATTAGTACTATTTTGTCATTCGATCCTATTAAGGACGTATGCTTTATGAAAGCCTCTCAGAGTACTCTGAACATACGTGTAAGATATTTAGACATAGTCAAGTACATGATGTGTATATTGGATTCCCTTTGGTTGGATATTCGGATGTAGACTTAGTAGATTGATGTACATTCTAGATTCAGTTTGGTTTATATTACTAAATTATATCTCATGTTCCTTCTGCATCAGTTATAACAGATTTAAAGTCATTCTTCAATCCTGATGACAGGCAGGAATCGCCAAACCACATAATGTTAATAATGTCACCAAAAGATCGAGAATAAATGCTGGAAAGGCAGGAAGCTTTGATGAAGTTGCATCAATTGACAATTCTGTTTTGCTACCCTTGTCATCCATCATTCATGTACGTAGAAATCTGAGAAAGCTTTTCCAGAGAAAGAAACAAAAATCATTGAACATCCCTTCGAGAACACAGCATAAAAGAGCTGCCAATACAGAGTCCGCTAATGAATTTCAGGTAATACATCAGATATTGCGGTCTTATCAGATTCACATTTTCTTCTTTAGTTTGTTTTGACTTTAGATGTGTTTCATCTTTCAAGGATCCAATGTGATCAATGCCCTTGATATGATGTTATTTGCAGAATCTCAGAACCAGTCTTACTGAGAATCAATGCCCCTCCATGTCTATCAATGGAAATTTGTTGAAGGAGCTAATGTTACCACACAGTCAGGTATAACAGTGTTTGACATTATGCATGAATTCCACTTTTTTATGTCTGTTCCACATCCGTGGGCTATGTCAGCTTAATAATCCTTCATATAGGTGAGAACATCAGTTACCAATGCCATGAACCTTACGAAACAAGTACGCGGTCCAAGAAGTAAGTTTACTTTGGAGAGAGCATTCAGAAACGGGAGAGGAACTGTATTTCAGCTACATGAGATGACTGAGAACCAGCAGCTTTACGCGGCTGAGATTGAAAGACTGTGTAGCCTTGAAGAAAGGCTTCGGAACTTGAAGAAGGCATTGCTATCATGCCAAGATAATGAGTACGAATCAGACAAAAGTCATTTGAATGAGCCAAGTGTGATCTATGTTCCTGTAGCTGAGGTAAGGGAAAGGGAAGGATATCTGAAAATCATCTCATAAATGTTAAGTTGTTGTACTATCTTAAAAATGACCGATAGTTAGCATTATTCAGAATCTATATTGTTACGACAAGCAGTTGTTGAGCTAACAACGAATGATAAATTGTACAACAAACTTTTCTTTATTTATTATGATAGCACTCAATTTTTGTCATAGTTCTTATCATTTGGACTCTTTCGTATGCACATCAAATGTATAATTCCTATCTGTTTGTGCAAGACCAGATTAATGTGATGGGGAAACAAATGTAATAAGACCATGTTGGATTGCTGATCATACTGGACATGACATGATATGACAAGTCATCAAAAAATGCTGGTTCAATATGATTGTGTTCTGCTACTCTTGAGATTGAACCTTTTATTTGAATTAAAGGAGTTTGGATTAAAATGTCAAAACTTAAGAGTACGGCCATCAGCTATAAATTTATAGCACAGATAAAGCAAACCCCCAGAGAGGGGGACAGACCAGACGTACATACCATCAGCTATAGTATGGGATCAAACTTTCCAATATATTGGAGTGTGTTGGTCAACTGCCGAATAAATTCAAATTGCTTGGTTTAATTAATACAGGCGTATCAAGATAGAATATGTTCTCCAGTGAGAACCACCAGCTTGTCTTGAAGTCATATTGCAAGTTATTTACTGGTAAGTTAGCTCAAAAAGTTATTGATAATTCAATTACTTGAACCGTGCCCATTAAATTACGTCTCAAAAAAGGGGAAATGAACTGTTAACTGGTTTTTCTATAGAAAAATAAAAACAGAAGCTTTTTTATCGAAAGCATTGGAAGCTTTTTTATTGATGCAATTATGGAAAGCTTCCAATGCTCTGGCGACGCCAGAACGGGTCAACTGAAAAACCTGCATGAGTTGAGATTGGTTACATGAATAAACTTGATGAGTTTTTGTACAGGTACTATATATTTGTCAGCTATTCTTGTTTGGTTATGATGCAAACAACTTTCAGCTCTCTATTTTTACACTGAAACTCCTGTAAACTTGTATGATTATATCAAATACCTGTATATAAAATTCACAAATAACAACGTACAATTAAAACATTTTTGAAGTGCCATGATAATCAGACTAAACATAAATGTGGACTCATGCCAAAAGGAGACGGGGATCACAGTTGGTGAGGAAACAATAATTAGCATAATATCATTCTCTCATTCTCAATACCAAGTTGTTGCATTCCTGACTATTTAAAAGTTGAATTCATCTTAATCCCTTCTCTTCAATAACTTGTGCACGCACTCCAATCTACCTACATCTGCTAACGTATGTTTGATTAACAGTACGATGGAATCAGGAGTTCACACCACACTTCTCGCCCTCACAGATTTATGAGGAATGTACTGTCCCAACTCCATGTCTGCCAGAAAGAAATCAAAACTCAAGTCCTGAACGAATTATTAGCTTCAGTAGTCTAAGAAACGAATGCTTACCATCTTATGGTCATCATCCATCATCAGTAGTTATAAAAATGATGTTCCCAAGCTCATCCCTATAGCCATGACAATTTAAAGAACAAGAAACCGGAGTCTTGGTTTTCCTTTCTTCAACCAATCAATCATGTAGGTCTCCTATTTTATTCCTCTGGATCTTAGATATCTAATATCAAATAGACATCACATGCTATTATAATTTACCAAACATATTCATGAATAGAATTTTAAAAAAAAACTTATTAATATCTCATGTGAAAAACATGGATTTGTTAGCGCACTAGTTCCAAGAGATTTCATGCTCTCTTGAACTTCTAGTTGTAGGTGTAGGGGCTCCCATCTGCTCTTTTTGATTGAGGATATAACATAGATGGATACATGTGCGCATGTATACTCGCATAGAAAAAGAAAGCCTTTATTGTATGGAAAATGCTAAAGATCACCTCTCAGTCACTGCTTAGATGGTGGTTGTTGATTGGCAGAACATTATCACGCCTCTCCTAACACCATCTCTTATATACTGCACTTATCTCCGACCGCCACAGAATCGGTGATCTTGGCTTTGACAGGACGGGCAATCTTAACAGTGTTCTTCTTCTTTTTTTATCGGTTATAATTTTCTTACTGCTGCTTTTGTGATGTATTCTTTTAACCATTATCTATCTTATATTGTTCTTGATGCCATTTTTCTTTGATATCGTTATTTGGTGATTGAAGTTCTGGACTTTTTACACCATTTATTTCAAAAGACTGTTCGGCTTTTCAAGTCATATTAATATTTCTTTCGAAACCTTATTTTGAATACTATAAACAACTTTTATTATATGTTAGAACTTATCAGTAGGTCAAGGATGCAAATGGATGTCATAATCAACTAGATGACAAGTTATTAATCCCTAATCGGAACCCAAAGTTTGACATGTTATGAGATCATATGTGTTGCTTGCAAGTATATTGAATGCTTCTTTTCTAAATCAAGTTTGTTTCAAAGTTGACTTCATGGATCAAGAAAAATCCAACCATATCTTATGAGAATGACTGACAATGAATACTAGGTAATTATCTCCAACATTTTAGGTCCAATTTCAAGAAAAAACTTGCTGACAAGGTTGCCCTGATTGGTTAACATTTTGCTAGATTTGACCTTGTTGAGATTTACTTCTTTCATTATTTTAGTAAAATCTAATTATGGCCATGGATATCACACTCAAACAGACATAAGCACACTGCATCTACCATAGAACGAACAACCTAACTGATTAATTGGAAGTAGGAGCAAATTTGGGCTTGACCCGTCTCTCAATAGAAGATTTTAATGTGGAGGGCACAATGTGAACTGAGAAGATATATATAGGCATACTTCTTGCCGCAAGATGCAATAGATCTATAGCTTTTTTCTTGAGATGATCATCCCAAGATTAAGGATGATATATATATGCAGATGATGAGATAGATTACTATATTTAGTTGCACCACGGTGATCCTACATGGTAATAATCTCAAATCATCTTTACTTTTTAAATCATCCATCCAACTCAACGATGAAATATCCATTTGAGATAGGGAATCTAAAAACACAATTAAAAAAAAACACAACAAATTTGTTCTCATTTTATAGATAGCAACTGAAGTGCTGTCCGGTAACAAATAGAGAAGACATATAAAGCTGAAAAGGACAAATAATTTTCAACATGCACATTTAACTCGCCCTCTTTTAATAATAATAACCATCCAGCTTTTTCACACCTCCTTAGGATCGGCTGGTCATGCCCTCTCAAGGATTAAAAAATAGGACTGACATCTAGTACTTCAATCACTGCCACCAGCCCATTTCAAGGTTAAACTTTCCCAATCTCCAAGCCACAAGCAAGCAAGCAAGCAAGCAAACAGCTGAGTAATTTTTAACATTATTTAAAAAAATAGAATAGGCCACAGAAAATAAATGCCTAACAGCAAATAAAGAAAAGGTTATAAGAATAATCCAAGGCAAAATTTACTGAATTTGTTTCTTTTCTCCACATTCGCTTCAAAGCCGAAACCTCCCATTTTGGTGCCTGTCCAAATACATGGATAAGCTACTCTCCCTTCTTTTCCACCACACAAGTTTAACCAGAAACTTCACTAGGCCGAACAGGTGTATTCCTCCAAAGACTCACGACTCTGCCAGGGCTCTCTTCCTCTATGGCTTGCTGGAGAAAGGAAGAACTCCCGACAAACCGGCCCTGAAAAGAACAACGGAGGACCCCACAACCACAATTCTTTATTGGAATTTGTCGGGTTAGAGAAAAATAATAATAATAATTAAGAGAAAGGTGGACCAAAATCTTACACTTGCCTTCATCCGGGGCCGTTGCTCGGCGTTCACCTTCCGGACCTGGTAGCGGATCTTCTTGGAGAAGAGTCGGGTCCCCTGCTTCTCCTTGAACCTCAGCACGCTCGCCTCCCTCCCCCCACCACCGCAGCCAACCCCTGGAAAAAGATCCATGTCTCCAAGTTTGGCCTGCCAGATTATCCATTGGACGCTCAGGAATCAGCAAACAGTCGCAATATAGAAGAAAATTTTAGACACTTCAATCAAAAAAAAGTTCCGAACCTTGTTTAACACAAAGGACTCATTTGTTTCACAAGAAGAAAAGATGAGGAAAGTGTGGTGGTCAACAGAAACATAAAAAGAATATTTCATATATGGTTGGAGTTTTCACGAGTAATAGCATCGCCAGTGGGGATATTTTTTCGGTTTCTATGAAAGATTTCTGACATCAAATTAACGATCAAGAAGGGAGTTTTGATGCATACAAGAGCTTCAGCAGAGGAATGCGGCGAGTCGGGCCCATCAGCGAACACGGACCCACGGTCGGCCCACGCCTTGAGGACCTCCGCAGCGTTCAGTTTAAGGCCCAAACCAGACTTGTTGAAGTTCCCCGGTTTGGCGGCGGCGCCGGCGGTCTGCGTGTCTCCAACTTCCTCCTTCTCCGCCTTCTTCTTCGTCGTCTTTTTCTTCTTCCCCGATGATGGAGTTGAGGTCTTAAATTTAGGGACGATCTCTTGCATGGGAACTGTCGGAGACCTCCACCAGTCCCCCTCGTCGGAATGCCTCAACGCCCGCTGCATGTTTCTTCGGAACTGAAACCCAAACCCGAGCTCGAACTTGCCGCCCACGCCGAACACCATCAGGCTCCGAAGGTAGGGATCGATGAGGGAGTTGCAATTGCTGGAGGCTTCCTTGTTGTAGGTATTGGCGGCGGTGGTGTTCATGCTGAGGTTGCCCATGATGCTATCGATGCCCTCTTCGACCTCCTCATCGAGGATGGATTCGGCATCAAAATCCTCCTCAAAGGGGAAAGGAGAGATGGCGACAGCCTCTCGGAGTTCATTGCTCGCCGGGCTCGTGCACTCCTTCTCGAGGGAACTCTTCAGCTTGGGCTCGATTCGGAAGGCGGGTTTTTCAGGGGATGTCTCGCGGATGAGGAATGCGTCGTCGCCGAGGACCGGCAAGGAAGGGAGGAGCTCGGAGGAGGTCTCGGGGAATGAGTCAAATGGCTTGATTTGCTTGGACGGCTTCCTTGTGCTCTTGGTGGAGAAGATGCTGGGGTAGATGGTGGAGAGGAGGGCGGCGGCCTCATTGTAGGCCTGGTTAGGCCTTTTTCGAGGGGTTCGAGCCTTCTTGATGGAGATGGTGCGTGAGGAGTTGCTCGACTCGGAGAGGGTGGAGGAAGGGGAGGAGGTGTGGGAGGACCGGGCTGACGACGAGGAGGATTTCACGATGTCGAGGTCGAACCCATAGGCTCGGCTACCGCCGCTGCTGAGCAGAGAAGACATTGTTGCCTTGAAGAAGCTTTAGAATAGTGATGCAGAGTCTATGGAGCTTCGAATCCTATAATTTGGATGGGGATGGGGATGGGAATGGGATTGGGCATGACAACAGATGGTCCAAAAACCCTAAACCCAGATGCAATTTTCTTCCTCTGGTTATCCAAAACCTTTAGATGAAGAGATCGAGTGCAGATGAATAAGGAAATGGAGAAACGGAAACAGAACTCAAGACTTCGCTTAAACCCTAAGCCCCACCTCGCAGAATATATATATATATCTAATTCAGAAGTTGCTAGAACCCTAAACCCAGCACCAAATCAAGTAGGAAATTAAGTCAACAAATCATATGAAAGAGGCCTCAGGGAAACCTTCAAAATCCAAGCTTTATAGGAGAAAAACAAAAACAAAAAATAAAACTTTGGGAATGATTCCTAGAACAGAGAGAGAGAGAGAGAGATGGGGATTAGAAAAACCACGATTGAATCCCGGTGCTCTCGAAGCCCGAAAACGCCGGCCCAATTCGCTCCAAGAACCGAAATTTACACCTGAAAACAAGAGAACGAAAGGAACCAATGATCAGAAAGGGAACTCTTCAATCCCAAAATCATCAACGAAGACCCCCCGGTTCCAAAACAGAAAAACAGGGCAAGCGCTTCTTAAGAAACAAGCTAGAATTCCAAAGAAAATAGCAAGGAACCAAGAAAGATTTCACTCGCAAGCTCATAATCGAATGGAGAATTCCATGGGCAAAGGGCACAAGCCCCTGCCAAAACTGAAATAGAAAGAAAGGAAGGAGGGGAGAGAGAAGGAGAAGAGGGTCAGCAACTTGAGACGGCGAGAGAGGGAAGGAGAAAGGGTCAGTTGGAAAGGTATGGGAAGCCCGCAGAGGATGGGCGGTGCGAGTGCGCGTCGAGGATTCGAGGAGACGGAGCCGAGGCGATTTAGAGAGAGAGGAAAGGGGAAACGACGAGAATCGCTTTCACCTTCACTTAAAAAAAGACAAGACTCGCTTTCATCAGCCGGGCGATTGGGGACCGCTGCTGGTCCCTGTCTCTCTCTCACTCTCCGGAACTCTCCCGGCACTGTGCTTAGGAAATTATTTCTTGCGGTGGGACCCATATGCCCCTGGCCAAATGCTCCTTAAAAAAAACTCACCGTCCAATTTTACCCAAAAAATAAATTCCAGTAATTTTAAAATATCAAAAATAGATATTTTGTTTGTTATTATTTTAGTTTCTCTCAAAATATTTATAGCCGTATCCTTTTCTGAAGTGCAGTTTATAATATTAGATTTTTCATCCAAAAATATGATCGAATATTAGATATTTATAATATATAAAAATTTGATTAGAAAAAAAATTACATTCCTATCACTAACCAGCAAAAGGAAGATATTATTATAATAAAAATTTATTGATTAAAGCTGTGACATTTTTTAAAAAATAGGTGCACATTAAACTTTTTGAATAGAATACAGTAATATGAAGGAAAAAAATTATTGTCAGATTTTTATAAAAGCTATATATTTTTTTTAGAATAGATGCGCACGTACTTTGGTTTTTTTTTTTTAAACAGGATGGAGCCGTATTGGAAGAAAAAAATTATTGCCTATGCTATATGCCCCATAAAATCAGTGACAGCCGTTGATTTTTATAAATTTATTTATTTATCAAGCAGCTGTGGCATGGGTGCAGTTCTGCCCAAATCCGGGGGCAATTCTCTGGCGATTATTTGGGCGATCACCCACGCCATCCTCCCCTTTTGGCTTATCTGATGACATGGCACTCCCTCGTCAGTCCGAGTGGATTTTATGGCCACGTGGCCTGAGCTTTGTTGGCAACCGGCCTTTCACGTGAATCAAGGCGAGGTTGTGATCACCTCTGCCTTCGGATCTCGCAGGGCGATGCCGCTGATTGGGCCATTTGGCCGCGTCCCGGTCGTCGGTATGTGGTCATTTTGGGCCGTACGCTGTGGCTCCTGGCTTCAATTATTCATGGTAAGGGGGTTTTTCACCTCCGCACGAGTCGGTTTGGGGGAGCCGCAATGGGCCCTTGAGGCTGAGGACCGGTTTCATTAGAATATCTAGGATTTTTTTTTTTGGTTGGTAAGGATACTAGATGGGATATTTCGCTAAATATCTCACATATGTAGATATTTTGAAGCACTGTAGATTGATCTACGAAATAGCATGCAAAATATTATGGAGAACTTTAAGTAGCATTTAGTGTGTGTGTATATATATATATATATATATATATATATATATATATATATATATATATATATATATATATATATATATATATAACTCTATAATTGAGGACCTGATCAGATATAATTTTTTTTTAATTGTTTCTTAATGCTATTGAAGTTATACCAAACAAAACAAAGTAAATTACACGGGCTCTCTTGAGATTTGGCAGAATTGCATATTCCAATCTTATATTTCATAAGCATACATTCTATTACTTATTTTTTAGTATGTGCATATTACATAACCCTCTGCCATTAACTTACGCATACCCAACTTTATGAGTATTACTTTGTTTCTCCAAAATATGAAGTTTGTATATAGAAATTTATGAGGAGCCCAAATAAGAGTCTCAACATACAATTGACAATAAAACGAAGCTAGCATTGCCATGATGGGGTGGAGGTTTATTATTAACAATAAGGAGCAGCACTTCAAGTATCGAGGTTATTTAGCCGTCCTGACTAGATTGCAGTTTTTGAAAAACAAACACATATTGCTATTTTTTTTTGTGTGTGTACATTTGCTTCATGCTGTTTGTCGTATTTTTATTATTTATGAGGAACTGAAGTCCAGGCATGCTGTTATTTAGCTGCCCTGACTAGATTGCGGTTTTTGAAGAACAAAAACAAACTGCTCTTTTTTTTTGTGTGTGTATTTGCTTCACGCTGTTTGTTGTATTTTTATTGTTTAAGAGGAACTGAAGTCCAGGAAGAACATGCCTGTAAAACAAAAAAGATGATGTCACCGTCTACTTTATGGGTTTAGGAGGGGCACCGCATATTTTTAAAATATTAGGTGAAAAATCTGTAATTACCCTAAACTTTAAAGGAGGTTATTATAATTTGCTAAAAAAAAATGACCTCAGTTTGTAAATAATAATATAAAAGTAGATGCATAGAATGATGGACCTAAAACATGGAGAGAAAAACTCTTTTTTTTGTTAAACAAAATAGAGCATCAGATCATTCTAATCTTTGCACGGATCAAGACAGATCCGTTAAAACCCAAAGAGGTGCTCGTTTCACTCAAGTATACTGGAATCTGCTAGGCTCTTTTAGAACTTTCTGTTCTAACCTTCAGAGAGACCTTCATTTCGTCCAATTATGACTCCAATCGATCCATGACCGGGAATTTGGGTTGCATCCCAAGCTCATCTATTTCAGCTTCTAGTGAATCTTGTCTGTTAAATGATAGGGTTCGTCTCTTCTGTTGCTCAACACTCGAAATAAGCTCTTTGAACATATTATATAGCTGCCCTTCCATCCATGCGCGGCATTTTTTTTTAGACTCTCTTGGCTACACTCGTGCTAGAGCTGTGTAAGTAGTCATTGTACCGGAAAAAAAAAAAAGAAAAGATAGAGTTCAAATTAACATTGATAAATTTCCAGAACGTCCTTACATTTCCTTTTCAGTCTTTCAGATATTTGGCCCAGAGAATTACAAAACCTATGTTGCTGTCTCATTGCACTAGGATCATATGGCAGAAGATATCATCTAAAAACCAGCCCAATGCCATGACTGGTATAGTTGGCGGAAAGCTCCAATGTCAGCGTCATGAACGGAGCTCACGTTATCTCCTTCCATGCTACGGTGCTTGAGGTCCCGCGGCATGGGCACATCGCTCCTCTGTGATCCACCAATCACCATGCGCTTTGGATCTTTGAGGAATGGTCCCAAATGAGAGCTCCTCATTCCAATTGCATCAAAGTTTCTTCAGCTGCAGACAAAATTCGCTAAAAATCATCTTATCTGATCACTGAATTTTGTGGTCATGACCTCTCTTTGTTTTACTAATTAGCATCAAGCAGTGGAAATAAAATCATCTCAGTTGCGTCGACCATCAATTTCTCCAATATCAGCCTTCACCAATGGCTTTTTCGCTCCCCCTTTTTTTGGTGGAGAATTAATAATGGTAGCACCACCTAATCGAATTTGCTGCTAAAAGACAGTAATTTCTAGCTACTACTTAGCAACTGGTTGCATTCTCGGGACAAGAAAGATGATTTAGTGATGTTTAGCAGTAAGTGTTTCTTAAAAGATTGAGCAATGTATTATAGTAATTGGTCATTCTTAAGTTACACTCGCAGAATCCTTGTTAAAAAAATATATGAAATGCACCTCAAAATATTAGTATTTCATGCTCATGAATACAAGCAATTATACCACTTTACCTTTAATATGGAGTAAGAATGTATCCAACATGTTTCCTACGTTATAATAACCTTTGCAAGGCAGCGCACTTAACCTAGCGACCCTGATCATAAACGACTTTTTATATAATGGTCGATAACTACAACAAACAAGATTGATACATCTTAATCTTCTTTACAATATGGAAATATGCTTTTTTGTTTAATGAATGCAAGTTTACAAGATTATTCTTTTATTCTATTTTACGATGTCATCTTCTTAAGTCATGTAAAAATTCTATGATTCGGCATAATTTTCAACAATTTTGCTAATTAGCTCATCATGTGTTTTTCTAAAAATTTTGATCTTGGATCCAAATTTCAAATGCATTTAGTTGTATCCTTTTCTTTTAATACATCATTAGATTATATTAGATCTCGCGGTGAAAATAGTTGGATGTGTTGCATCTTTCATCAAGACCATCTCATTTTGCTATCATAATATTGCGCTATGATAATTGTATTATGGCAAGTTATTTTCGGATATTACTTTTGATCACACACTTTGCGTATGATAAATGCCTTTTTCTTTTGTTCCAATTAGAACAATTTTGTTTAATGCTCCGGCGCCGACTTTATAGGGATTATGAAGTCGCGTGCCAGATGAAGTCGGCAGCAGCAGCCAATCTTATACGGAGCATGAGGAAGTTGTCTGAACAAAGTTGCCGACTTTAGTGATAGATTATAGACATCAATTTGTCACGACCCCCGCCCCGTTCCCGGCAGGCCGCCGCGACGGTCCTAGGGTGCGGGTAGGCATAAGGCCACCAGCCACCGCGTAGAACCCTACTACCTATCAATCATCAATAGATCTTGAAAAATTTGGCATGATACATGCACAAAATGATCACTTTTCCTATAGTGACCTGTCAGGATTATCTCAATACATACAACACACTACCTGTCAGAGCAGCAATCACATAACCTGTCACATAACGAACCTGGACAATATATATCAATACATCATCACAGGCACACAACTGATCTGTACACATACATATATACCTGCTTCCCAATCCATCCATGGTCAAACCCATATCCACAACAGGATCTATGACCGTAACTATACACTATATACAACAGAAGGTTTATAATACACCAAAAGGGTATAAACCTCTATCTACATTATACTATACTATACTATGGAGCGGCACAGCTAGCAGGCAACCACTAATCCTGCTCTTCTCTATACAATACCTGCCCTGCAATCAAAAACACCAAACTGGGGAGTGAGTATATAAATACTCAGTGAGTGGAGTAGAGAGTACTATGCACATGAGACAGAATATAATCATGGCTCGAGATGAAATCTCAAGATCAATAACAAGATGAACATGATCTCAACATAGAGAATATGGAGTAAATCATCAAAATCACCACAATCAATATCAACTCATCTGAAGCATATATGGAATAATCAAGTAAACATATATGCTACTCATGAATATGCTCAACAGATCATAATGCTGGAACATACAAATCAGGTGTCAATATGCTGAAATCATCACTAGACAGCTATCGGGAGGTGGGTTTTACGCCCCAGGCGAACCAGCAACAACTCCCTACTGCCATATGCATATATCGAATATGACACCACACCAATATGTAAATCATCACTAGACAGCTGTCGGGAGGTGGGTTTTACGCCCCAGGCGAACCAGCAACAACTCCCCACTGTCACATGCATATGCAGGATAAGACACCATATCGATAATGTAAATGCTAGACAGCTATCGGGAGGTGGGTTTTACGCCCCAGGCGAACCAGCAACAACTCCCCACTGTCACATGCATATGCAGGATAAGACACCATACCGATAACATAAATGCTAGACAGCTATCGGGAGGTGGGTTTTACGCCCCAGGCGAACCAGCAACAACTCCCTACTGTCACATGCATATGCAGGATAAGATACCATACCGATAACATAAATGCTAGACAGCTATCAGGAGGTGGGTTTTACGCCCCAGGCGAACCAGCAACAACTCCCTACTGTCACATGCATATGCAGGATAAGACACCACACTGATCATATAAATGCCGGCCAGTATCCAGGACAGAAATCCATCTCACATCTACATACTAAACGGCACCTCGCGGGAATTCTACATCCGCGGAAAGCCATACTGCACCTCACGGGGTCTTACTATGCCCGGCGGCAAGCAGAATATAAGTCGTAGGACCGGCCGATCCTACGCCTAGGGCCGTGTCCCCCCCTAGGAAGGGACTGGGCTCCGCCCACCCAGAAGGCTACTATGTGCACAAAGGCCGATGTTCAACCCCATCGACTATAGGTGTCCTGCAGATACTGCCAAGCCATGCATAAATGCCATAATGCACCCTCCCAATACTCTACTAAAAAGGAGCATAATCAAGACTACCACTCACTCGGCCACGACCCAATTATAACTAACATCAGGGTTGGGAGTGAGGGGTCAAGGGTGTGCAATGCAACTCAATATACCACTGAAATGGGCTCTACAAATCTTTGAAATAGAGGAAATGGAATCAATTTACAAAAGAAGTCATTTCACAATTCAGATCCAATTTAATTACTCATAAAGGAGTATAATCAAGGCTACCACTTACAAGTCTTTGAAATAGAGGAAATGAAATCAATTTACAAAAGAAATCATTACACAATTCAGATCCAATTTAACTACTCATAAAAGAGTATAATCAAGGCTACCACTCACAAGTCTTTGAAATGGAGGAAATGAAATCAATTTACAAAAAAAATCATTTCACAATTCGGAATCAATTTGATTACTCATCAACCCCTCGTATTTCCTCTCAATGTTCCCTCAAATGCATGTACAGAATAATCAAGCATAGAGAATCAAGATTATAGAGGAATCTACTACAATATCAATCAATATGCTCAAGTGGAATCAATTCACACTTGGCGACATTCATGAAAATGAATTAAGGATGCTCATAGTGCAAAGTACATGACTCTCACTCACCTGTCAATCCGGCACAGCCCTGATACGCCTCCAAAAAATCTACAGCAGGCAGTGGGGAACTTCTTCCTCTTGTTCCCTAGCTTCTTGCCCAACTGTGACATGCATTTACAATACATTTAGTCTTGTATCAAGGGCCATAATCTACGTGCCAATTATAATATAGGGAACTTTAATTGATTCAACTCCCCCGTTCCCTAAATCTTTTCTTTTCTTTCTCTTTTTCTTTTTCTATTAATTAACTCATCATTTATGTGTATTAGGGACTCCCTTGCACGAGTACAAGGTCTCCCTTAGCTTAATCTGGGCTTAATACCCTATTATGGCATGAAATCCCCTATTTTCCCACTCGGATGAACAGTAACCCGGACCGACAGCCGGTTACTTCATCCTGGGTTTGATCCACTTTCCAAACTCCAAATTTGATGAAATTTTTACCTAACATTCTACACTCATAGGGGATTCCAAAGAGGTAACATGCATTGCTATCGGAGGTCGTTTGACCCCCTAAATAATTCGCCGAAGTTGGGACTTCGACACAGTTTTTCCGTAGTGCCGGAAAAATTTGTCAAAATCCGATTCTTCTTCTTTTAACCACCTCTACAACCCTTATCCGACCCCTCTAGACTATATCCACCCTTTGTATAGCCTAATGTCATCAAAAGACTAGATAGGGATGGATATTTACCTTTTTCTTTTTGGAAATCGAGGTCCTTGCGTAGAGGGGAAGGAGATCTACGTTTTTCCCTTCAGCTGGAAGTGCAACCGGGATCTCTTTCCTCCTTGAATCCCCTTCCTCTTCTTCTTTCTTCTTCTTCTTCTTCTCTTTTTCTTTCTTTCTTTCCTCTGTTTCACGCCTGAGAACCCCCTCCCTCTTTCTCTCGGTTTCACCAGCTCAAACCCTCCAATTAAATCACATCAAAACACTATTCACCCTTTGTTTAATATTATTAAATTTCCATTTTGCCCCTAACACTTCAACATATCTACCGTTATGCCATTAACTTTTGATTCCTTCCAATTTTACCCTTACCACTTCAATGCATCTACAACTATGCCATTATCTTTTGATTCTTTCCTATTTTACCCCTTATATTAATTTTAAAGGACTATTCTATCCCTTTTTATAAAAAAAATTTTTGGGGTTGTTACATCCTCCCCCCCTTATATTAAATTCGTCCTCGAATTTAAAAGAGTAAATTACCTGTCATAGCTGCATTCGATGTCTGTGCCTCCTGTGGATTTACCGTGAACACCCTTCCTTGCCCTCTGCCTACTGGAGCTGACAGTTGAGATGGTCCAGCACTCTGCTGTGATGTTTGTGCTTGACCTCTACCTCTGCCTACAGGCTCCCTACTACTAGGCCTGTCCATCTGCACAGAAGGATAAGATGCCAAAGGCACAAACTGCTGGGTGGCACCCTGCGGGCATTCTCTGACAAAATGACCCGGCTGTCCACATCTGTAGCACACTCCCTGACCCATTCTACATCTGCCAGGGTGCTGCTTCCCACATATGCCACATACTGGCCATGATTGGAACCTAGATTCAGTTCTGGCCATAGTGACTGGAGGACGAGGTACTGATGGTAGAAAAGTATCTTGTGATTGACCTCTTTTCCTCCATTTCCTCTTACGTGGGACAGGTGGAGCTAAGCGTACAGACTGCTCCATCGGGCCCTCCGAGAGATCTACTCCCTCAGATCTATCTCTACTGCTTTGCCCTTTCCCCATACTCATTTTCCTCTGTTCTCTTTCAGCTCTTTCCTCTTTGTTTCTGGTCTCCCACTGTTTTGCTTTATCAATCAGCCTAGATAAGGTGGGGACCTCTACTGCCAGTACTGCATTATAAAGCGGGGAAATCAGACCCCGCCTGAATCTTTCTATCCTGGCAGCTTCAGTGGGGATGATGTAAGGAGCATACTTCCCCAATCTAGTGAACTCACGAGCGTACTCAGATACGCTCATTCCGGGCATCTGCTTCAGCCTCTCAAACTGAAGAGCCCGATTCTGCCTCTCAGCCGGAGACAAAAACTCATCCATCACTGCTTGCCTGAACTCTTCCCAGGTTGGAGGATTCCTACTGTACAATCTGTCCTCCACGTGCCTCTGGTACCAGTCCCAGGCATCTTCTTTCATTGTCAGCCCTACAAGTTCTATAGCTCTTGCATCAGAACAGGGCAGTCTCCGTATCATCTTTTCAGTCTCCTCCAGGAATCTTTGAGGATCTTCACCTTGATCTTCACCTTCTTCCCCCTTAAACTCCGGGGTTCTAAGCCTCAGAAATTCTTGTACAGTAATCCCCTCATCATTTAGAGCCCGCCTGGCCAAACTTCTTGGCACAACTATAGGAGGTGGGATGGATACTACTGACGGGGCAGGAGATTTCCCCCGAGCAATCTGCTCCCTCAGAGCCTGATTCTCCGCCAGTAACTGTTCCATCAATGCATCTCTACTTCCTACCTCTCCTTGATCATCAACCCTCCGTCTATCAGCAGGAGGAGATTTTTCTCTTTGGGGCTCGACATGTGCGGAACCCGCATCCAATGCTATATCTGGCTCCATCCTCTTTCCAGGACGAGCAGGTCCTCTCCTTGGAGGTATTCTTTATATGTCTCTAAAAGAGTTAAAAAGAAAGGACGGTCGTTACACACTGAGTCATAATATATTTTACTGAATTGTAAATGACTCATAAATTAATATATAGAAAAATCCTATGCTCCATAGTATAATCCTATACTTAATCCTGACTCACCCTATTGCTCTGACAGGACTCTTCTTAACCTTTGCTCTGATACCAAGCTTTGTCACGACCCCCGCCCCGTTCCCGGCGGGCCGCCGCGACGGTCCTAGGGTGCGGGTAGGCATAAGGCCACCAGCCACCGCGTAGAACCCTACTACCTATCAATCATCAATAGATCTTGAAAAATTTGGCATGATACATGCACAAAATGATCACTTTTCCTATAGTGACCTGTCAGGATTATCTCAATACATACAACACACTACCTGTCAGAGCAGCAATCACATAACCTGTCACATAACGAACCTGGACAATATATATCAATACATCATCACAGGCACACAACTGATCTGTACACATACATATATACCTGCTTCCCAATCCATCCATGGTCAAACCCATATCCACAACAGGATCTATGACCGTAACTATACACTATATACAACAGAAGGTTTATAATACACCAAAAGGGTATAAACCTCTATCTACATTATACTATACTATACTATGGAGCGGCACAGCTAGCAGGCAACCACTAATCCTGCTCTTCTCTATACAATACCTGCCCTGCAATCAAAAACACCAAACTGGGGAGTGAGTATATAAATACTCAGTGAGTGGAGTAGAGAGTACTATGCACATGAGACAGAATATAATCATGGCTCGAGATGAAATCTCAAGATCAATAACAAGATGAACATGATCTCAACATAGAGAATATGGAGTAAATCATCAAAATCACCACAATCAATATCAACTCATCTGAAGCATATATGGAATAATCAAGTAAACATATATGCTACTCATGAATATGCTCAACAGATCATAATGCTGGAACATACAAATCAGGTGTCAATATGCTGAAATCATCACTAGACAGCTATCGGGAGGTGGGTTTTACGCCCCAGGCGAACCAGCAACAACTCCCTACTGCCATATGCATATATCGAATATGACACCACACCAATATGTAAATCATCACTAGACAGCTGTCGGGAGGTGGGTTTTACGCCCCAGGCGAACCAGCAACAACTCCCCACTGTCACATGCATATGCAGGATAAGACACCATATCGATAATGTAAATGCTAGACAGCTATCGGGAGGTGGGTTTTACGCCCCAGGCGAACCAGCAACAACTCCCCACTGTCACATGCATATGCAGGATAAGACACCATACCGATAACATAAATGCTAGACAGCTATCGGGAGGTGGGTTTTACGCCCCAGGCGAACCAGCAACAACTCCCTACTGTCACATGCATATGCAGGATAAGATACCATACCGATAACATAAATGCTAGACAGCTATCAGGAGGTGGGTTTTACGCCCCAGGCGAACCAGCAACAACTCCCTACTGTCACATGCATATGCAGGATAAGACACCACACTGATCATATAAATGCCGGCCAGTATCCAGGACAGAAATCCATCTCACATCTACATACTAAACGGCACCTCGCGGGAATTCTACATCCGCGGAAAGCCATACTGCACCTCACGGGGTCTTACTATGCCCGGCGGCAAGCAGAATATAAGTCGTAGGACCGGCCGATCCTACGCCTAGGGCCGTGTCCCCCCCTAGGAAGGGACTGGGCTCCGCCCACCCAGAAGGCTACTATGTGCACAAAGGCCGATGTTCAACCCCATCGACTATAGGTGTCCTGCAGATACTGCCAAGCCATGCATAAATGCCATAATGCACCCTCCCAATACTCTACTAAAAAGGAGCATAATCAAGACTACCACTCACTCGGCCACGACCCAATTATAACTAACATCAGGGTTGGGAGTGAGGGGTCAAGGGTGTGCAATGCAACTCAATATACCACTGAAATGGGCTCTACAAATCTTTGAAATAGAGGAAATGGAATCAATTTACAAAAGAAGTCATTTCACAATTCAGATCCAATTTAATTACTCATAAAGGAGTATAATCAAGGCTACCACTTACAAGTCTTTGAAATAGAGGAAATGAAATCAATTTACAAAAGAAATCATTACACAATTCAGATCCAATTTAACTACTCATAAAAGAGTATAATCAAGGCTACCACTCACAAGTCTTTGAAATGGAGGAAATGAAATCAATTTACAAAAAAAATCATTTCACAATTCGGAATCAATTTGATTACTCATCAACCCCTCGTATTTCCTCTCAATGTTCCCTCAAATGCATGTACAGAATAATCAAGCATAGAGAATCAAGATTATAGAGGAATCTACTACAATATCAATCAATATGCTCAAGTGGAATCAATTCACACTTGGCGACATTCATGAAAATGAATTAAGGATGCTCATAGTGCAAAGTACATGACTCTCACTCACCTGTCAATCCGGCACAGCCCTGATACGCCTCCAAAAAATCTACAGCAGGCAGTGGGGAACTTCTTCCTCTTGTTCCCTAGCTTCTTGCCCAACTGTGACATGCATTTACAATACATTTAGTCTTGTATCAAGGGCCATAATCTACGTGCCAATTATAATATAGAGAACTTTAATTGATTCAACTCCCCCGTTCCCTAAATCTTTTCTTTTCTTTCTCTTTTTCTTTTTCTATTAATTAACTCATCATTTATGTGTATTAGGGACTCCCTTGCACGAGTACAAGGTCTCCCTTAGCTTAATCTGGGCTTAATACCCTATTATGGCATGAAATCCCCTATTTTCCCACTCGGATGAACAGTAACCCGGACCGACAGCCGGTTACTTCATCCTGGGTTTGATCCACTTTCCAAACTCCAAATTTGATGAAATTTTTACCTAACATTCTACACTCATAGGGGATTCCAAAGAGGTAACATGCATTGCTATCGGAGGTCGTTTGACCCCCTAAATAATTCGCCGAAGTTGGGACTTCGACACAGTTTTTCCGTAGTGCCGGAAAAATTTGTCAAAATCCGATTCTTCTTCTTTTAACCACCTCTACAACCCTTATCCGACCCCTCTAGACTATATCCACCCTTTGTATAGCCTAATGTCATCAAAAGACTAGATAGGGATGGATATTTACCTTTTTCTTTTTGGAAATCGAGGTCCTTGCGTAGAGGGGAAGGAGATCTACGTTTTTCCCTTCAGCTGGAAGTGCAACCGGGATCCCTTTCCTCCTTGAATCCCCTTCCTCTTCTTCTTTCTTCTTCTTCTTCTTCTCTTTTTCTTTCTTTCTTTCCTCTGTTTCACGCCTGAGAACCCCCTCCCTCTTTCTCTCGGTTTCACCAGCTCAAACCCTCCAATTAAATCACATCAAAACACTATTCACCCTTTGTTTAATATTATTAAATTCCCATTTTGCCCCTAACACTTCAACATATCTACCGTTATGCCATTAACTTTTGATTCCTTCCAATTTTACCCTTACCACTTCAATGCATCTACAACTATGCCATTATCTTTTGATTCTTTCCTATTTTACCCCTTATATTAATTTTAAAGGACTATTCTATCCCTTTTTATAAAAAAAAATTTTGGGGTTGTTACACAATTAAAGTACTTGGAGATTACATTAGTGTTCATAGTGGAAGTTGAATCTGATATATTACTCAAATAATTGCCGTCAGCATTCATGGTGTTCATACCAATATTTATCAAAGATTTCCCTATAATTTAGTTGCATACCAATAATTGCCCATTTGCCCTATAAGCATGTGGATTGCATCACATTCAGCACACCAAAATAACCCTCGGCACAAATTAGTGTCCAGGGTTTATGGGAAGCTAGCCCACTTTCTTCAATGTTGAGTGAATTATGGTGCAAGGCCAGGTGTTTGTGTGGCTTCATGCACTAGATCAGATAATGAAGAGGAACAGAGAACCTCCTCTATCAAATGAAACTCAAATCTAACCCTGTTACTTATGTTGACCTGCAAGAGACATCAAGCCCCATCCCTACCAAAGCTATCTTTGTTAAGAACAGGTTATTTCCACAAACAAGACTTGACAAAAACTTGGTATAGGTCAATTCAACCAATGTAGAATATCAGTCACTTCACCAAACCTTTTTTTATTTTTTTTTAAGACCGGCTCCTCACACGGTCACCAAACCTCTTCACAAAATGTCCCATGCATTGGTAATACATTTTCCATGATTTTATTAAGATGTAATATTAATAAAATTTCGTGAATGGCTCAACCATGTCTAGAGCGCACAATCTCACATGTCTCATCTTAGGGTGTAAATGAATCAAGTAACTTGTGAGCCATTTGAGCTCGACTAGCCCGATTTGATTTGATTATTATCAAGTTCGAGTCGAGCTGGAGCAACTTGAATAGTTTTTCGGATCGAACTCGAGTAGCAAAATACTTGACTTGAAAGCTCGTGAGCCTTATGGGCTATATATTTTTAATAATATTATATTTATATTTATAATATATATTGTTAAGTTAATATTTTTAAATATAATAAATATATTTTTTATTTTGATTTAATTTTTATTTTTTTATATTCTGTAATTATGATCAAGGCTCGAATTAAAGCTCGAGTATAGCTCTGTTGATATTCGAGTGGAGTAACCGATCTTAAGTATTATTATTATTTTTAAGTTAAGTTGAGTTTGAACTCAGATCATGTTAAAGCTTGACGTGTCTTTGAAGTTCTAAGCTCAAATATTTTGAACCGAATCTAGCTCGAGCCTCTCGAGTGTCGATTTAGCTCGACCGCACCCTTAGTCACATCTTGGAGTCTCAAATGAGTGCCGAGTACAATGCCTTGTAGCCTGGTATTTCTCCTCTTAGCCTTCCAATTCCAACAAATACGGAGATGAATGTTGCCGTCGCTGCACCATTAAAACCCATGTGGTTTGTTCCTCATTTTTCTTTCCAGAATGTTCCATGTCACATAAAAGAGGAAAATATGCATGAGAGAATCTAAATAGTTTCATTAAACCCTTGGCCCCGGTTCGGTCATTTAACACTTAACAGCACGAGACTGTAGAAGCCCAGCCTTCCTCTCTTTATGTGCGTGTTTTTTTTTTTTGGTTTTGTTCCCCCTCTCTCTCTGCGCGCTTTTTGGAGCATTTTTGGGAGACAGCGCAGTGGAGGAAGAAAGGTAGTGCTCTCTTTCTCTATCTTCTCCGTGTGCGGCGATGGCGACTATGGCGGCTTCAGGCCATTTCCTTTCCCCCGCTGGATCTGCCGTTTCGCCCGGTTATCCGGCGCTCCGTCCGTTGGATTCTTGAGGTATGGAAATCTCTGTTTTCGGCCCGTTTTCTCGTCTTCAGGCTTCACTTGATGCTTTTTTTGATGGGGATTTGGATCTCCATGCTGGGCTCGGATCTGCTTCTACTGAGCTCGTTTCTGATGCGAATGGGAGTGCGCTTCTTTCTTTCGTCGTCGGTTTGGGATCTGGGGGTGGAGAAGGTGAGATTTTTTGGGGACCTGGGAGCCGCTTTTTAGGGTTTTAATCTCTATGTTTTTTGCTATGCTTTAAACCGGAAATTTGAAACGGGAATGTGGGTTTGTTTGGTGCCGCCATTGCGAATCTGGGGTCTTTGTCTGCGAGAATCTGCTGTGGAATTTTTCTTGGATTTGTGTGACTTCGTATAGATTTCTAGTGTTCCATTCTGTTTTCAAAGTGAAATTTGCTTCCTTTTACTCGTGGGTTCTGAATATTATATGGGTTTATGCCGTCTCCAGTGTTTCAGATGCTTGTCGGTTGGAAAAATGTGATGGGGAATGGAAGGGATGCCTCAGGTCTTCTTGCTCGTATTAGATCTGTGTTCAGTCTCCTCAACCTGATGTCATGCTCGTATTTGGTGCTTCTAAAATTTACTTGGCTTGATTTATATATTGAACCGAGAGTTTGATTTTATTTATTGCGCCTTGGGCACTTGGATTTTCTTTGGAGCTGTTGAAATGTAGAAAAGCTGATTTTTCCTCATTCAGCATATGATCTAGGGTGTCTGAATGCCTCATCTTAGAATTTAGATATCTTTAGAAAGAATTGGAAGTGTGGATCGGCACTGTCCGGCAAATGGTCCTTCCAGGATGCTCTGATGCCTCCCTTTGGAAAATATTTGAGGATATGATTCTGGGCACTCTACTATTGATCTTAATTGATATAGGATGTATTGTGTTAAATTTGGAGAAAGATGGTTTCCCCGTTTCACAGACGTAGAGAAATAGGAACTCAGGGCATTTTCAGCCTTGATGTAGAAAGTGCTGAGCTGTTTCATATAATTGCTGAATGTGGGGTTTCGGTTTTGACAATTTTTTGTCTTATGTCCTTTTCTTAGAACTAAAGTTTGATGTTAGTCTGACTGACCACTCTACATTATGTTATGCATGACCCCCTTTTTTTCTTCTGACGAGACATTAGTTATTAGAAAAATTGAATTTATATCAATCAGCATGGCTTTTAGCATTTCTAGCCTTGCCTGCTTTTCTCATGTTCAACAGAATGCAGTATGTTGATTTGATGTGACCTTGATGCTTTTTTTTGTCACAGAAATTAGGGCTTACTATTCTGGCTTTGATTTTTTGGAAGTAAGTCTCCATTAGGAAGGCAACCCTCATACTATTGCACTAAAGTAAAATACTTAAGCCACCCTTCAGTCCACCATGCACAGATGCCAGGGGGAAGAAGGGGGCGTAGTCCAGGTTCCTATGCATTCCAGGAATTTTATGAAAAATTTCAGTCAGTCCTTAAAGAGGATCTTTTTTATGCATATCCAATTGATTGAGCATCTATAGTAAGAAGTGTTTTCAATTGGTGTGAGCGAATAGGTTTCACCTTTTCTTTTTCCCACCTATCTATTATAACAGCTTAGAAGTTAGAATATTGTACTCATTCTCAGATAAAAAAAATAAAGATATGAGAAAGTTAAAAGGTATAAGATTGTTTTTTTTTAAAGTTCACTCATTTTTATTTATTTGAATTGATACATAATGTTGCTGTAGGACTCTTCGTTCACAGAAGTCATGGTTTATATTGTGGTTTTGGTTTCCCAGATCTTTAGAAACAATTTGCCCCATTGTTTAGGTGACCTTCAGGCCTTGATATATATTAAAAAGTTTTTCTCAAAGTTTATTCTTCTGTATCTTCTCTAAGACGAGATGTATCACTCTTGTAAGGATTGGTGAAGTTTTATGAAATTTGCACTGTTTCCAAAAAAAGCCAAATCCATACAAGCTACCCTTGAAGATATAATCTGCTAAATCTGGGTTAAAAGTTTTATATATTGCATTTTTTTTTCCATGATCAGTTTATGAGAGGCATTTCATCACATGAATAACTGGGATCAGTGAGGGAAATCAGGAAATAAGGGCAGGACAGGCAAAAGAGTAGCCTAGTTTTGATCAGCAATTTTGGATTTTCTGGTCTGCAGCCTTTCTTTTGGAACAGTTGAAAGGATCAAATTGATGGCAAATGCATCAAACCGGGGATTGGAAGTTTCCTCACTGCAAATATTCCTCAATGTTGTCTTATTTAATCTGTTTTAATTAGCTGGTTTAATTGGATGGATGGGCACTGAAGGACTATGCTGCTGGATGGGTTTGGAGGGGGGGGTTAGATTTACCAGTACATATACAAAGCATCTCATTCTGCAATATAGAAACATGAGTTGCTAATTATTTTGATACCATTTTAGTTTTTTGATGCTGTTGGATTTTGAAATTCATTGATACTATTATGCAGAGCAAGGTCCTTTTTTTGAATTTTGGGCAGGCAGTAAGCATGTTAGTTGGTATTCCAGATCTTTGTAGATCTGAGTTGCTATTGCGTGAAGTTTTTCTTTTTCTTGATGAACATTTGGGTTCTCGATATCTGGATTTATATGTTAAAGTTAAGTGATTGCTTTGAACCTTTTCCTTCTTTGACTTTCTATTCCTGGTTCATTTTTCGTTTCGGGGCAAATCTACATCTTAACAATTTAGGTGGATGTCAGCTGGTTTAGCTGTTCAAAATGTTCATACATTAGAGACTAGAACTTGCTGGAGATGGAAATGTTGAGCGATGGACATGTCCACTGGAAGATGTTTTGTTTTTTTTGATCCCTCAGATCCATACTATATAAGCTTTAGTTTAGCTAGAATTACAAGCCTCATCCTATCACCTATAAGCAATTTTTCTTTCCTTTTTTTTTTTTTTGCTTTTCCTACTGGTTTGTTTTTCAATGTTTTAAGAGTATTCTTGTTCATAGATTTGTTTATGTTATGATTATGAGCTTCAAGTATTTTCTTCCCCCCAGACTACCCTTGAGTGCTTCATCAAGGAGCTGTCGTACTAGAGTATCTTGAAGTCACCGCTACAGAGTTTTGTGTTCTTCCAATCAGGATCAAGTGAATTGTATCAGCTAAGCTTGATGGGTTCCAGATTCCCATCACATCAGCTCAGCAATGGCCTGTATGTTTCAGGCCGGCCTGAGCAGCCGAAGGAGAAGCCCCCAACAATGAGCTCTGTAGCCATGCCATACACTGGTGGAGATATTAAAAAATCTGGTGAACTTGGAAAAATGTTTGACATTCCTGTGGATAACTCAAAGTCAAGGAAATCTGGTCCTATTACAAATGCTCCTTCAAGGGTTGGATCATTTGGAGGTGCTGCTCATTCAGGGCCTGTCATGCCTCACTCTGGTGGTCGGTCTAACTATTCATCTGGTCCAGTTTCATCCGCAGGAATTCCAGTTACTGGGACCTCAAGTAGACAGAAATCCAGTTCTGGACCTCTTAACAGACACAGCGATTCAGTCAAGAAATCATCTGGTCCTCAATCTGGAGGAATCGCACCAATGGCTCGCCAAAATTCTGGTCCCCTTCATGCAGTGCTTCCAGCCACAGGACTCATCACGTCTGGACCAATATCAGGGCCATTAAATTCATCTGGTGCCCCCCGAAAAGTATCTGGCCCTTTGGATTCCACTGGGCCAGCCAAGCTACATAGCACTTCCATTGCACACAACCAAGCTGTCACTAATCTCAGCCAAGAGGTTGACAATTCTCTCAAGAGCAATTTCCCCAAAACAATATTGTGGGCTATGATTCTTCTGTTTGTGATGGGGTTCATTGCTGGTGGATTTATTCTTGGAGCTGTTCACAATGCTATTCTTCTCATTGTTGTTGTCGCTTTCTTTGGTGCTGCTGCTGCACTTTTCATTTGGAATACTTGTTGGGGAAGAAGTGCCATGATAGGGTTCATTGCCCGCTATCCTGATGCTGAGCTAAGAACTGCAAAAGATGGTCAATATGTCAAGGTCTCTGGGGTATGTAGCTTCCTTAGTCACACTGAAGGACTTCTTTTGTTTGAAATTGATGTTTTACTGATTGAATGGAATCCAACTTTCCGCTGCAAGTGTTTTCTTTTTGGCTTGACCTGGCTTCTTCAATTCTTCCATACCTTTGAGTCTGTAAACTTCAAGGTTCTTTATTCTGATGTTTTGATTTTTTTACCTGCTTTTTTTGTTTTATTTTATACCTGAAGCTATGTGAATTGCCAGTTCTTAATTTGCTACACTTTTTTGCTTATGCTCCTTTTATACATGTACAGCAAATATGATCAAAAGATAATGAACACCTGTTTAGCATGCATGGATGGATAATTACTGCAAACTTATGTTGCTATCCGATATATGCATGTATATGTTTATAGGCTCTGAGGACGTTTACTTATTATTACCCATCCAACTTGCCTGCTAAACTATCTGAAGAGGCTTAAGTTCTTTATCATATCGGTGATTGACACAACTCATCTAATGAACTGTTTTTTTTAAAGTTCATCTGTTAAATATAGAAACAAAGGATGTTCAAGCTACCAAGTTCTTAGATTCTCATCCAGCTTGATATTATTATACTGTGAAGCTTTGCAGATGTTAAGATGTTAAGCCTATGAAAAACTACCAACTGGATAGTTGCTCTTCGCCTAGAGTTTTGCTTGGTGAGTCCGTATCCTGACTGAGTTTTGCTTGAGCCTGTGGGATGTCTGTTAAATGGGAATAAAATGTAATCTGATTAGAGTGTCTGATGGAAATATCGCTATGTTGCATTGAAGATGCAAATAAGGTTCAAATTGCATGAAAACTTGGGTTTTTGTGCACCTTGTATAATATACCGTACCAGATCCATGACTTCAGGAAAGTTGCACGCTGGTATGACATACCCTTCATACTCTTTCTGGAGTACCCAGAGTAAAGTTCAGATTTTAATCATTTTATGTTTCTGAAAAATAACACTTCAATCTTAACATCAAATTTCAGTCTTGTTTGGGTAACTAGACACCTCATAACTATGGAAACAAATACCTTTTGGTGCCAAAAAAATACAGATTTTCTGATTTATTTAATGATTGTTGATGCCTATAGTCCAACAATTTGCTCATAGCCTCTTGTTCTGGATTTATTTTAGCAAATGCTGTCTGCTGGGCTGGTGTTTTCTGACCTCAATATCTCGAATTCTGTTATCTGCCCTTTCTGTTAAAATGATTTGAATGCCTGGCATGTTGTTGCAGAACTGCTTTCTTTTATGAGGTGTTGTGGCATAAGGCTGCTCATTTTTATGACCAATGCTATTTGTTATAAAATTAGATTAATGATAATTTGAATATCGTGGAGCTTGTTAAGGTTTGTTATCTTTATGTTTTCTCCTATTTCTTTCATGACTTAAAATAATATTATGTTTTAAAAAAATTGCAGGTGGTTACCTGTGGAAACATTCCCCTGGAGTCATCCTTCCAAAAGGTGCCCAGATGTGTGTACACATCTACAAGTTTATATGAATACAGGGGTTGGGACTCTAAGGCTGCCAATCCCCATCATCGCTGTTTTACTTGGGGGCTTAGATCAATGGAGGTGAGCAAGTTAGGTTAGGATTGTTGTTCTTGTCAGTGTATCATGCAGGGTTAAGCTTCTTGTGGAGAGCACCAGTGCAATTCAATGGCCATGGTTAAACATGTGGATGGAATTATTAAACTGTAGTGTCATGCACATCATGCAGTGCCCTTTCGTCATATTAAACAGACTCTTTTAGTTGTGTGCAGAGATGATTGCATAAATCTGTTATTGTTAAGAACTTCGAGGTGCCATGGGTTAGTTTGAGTTGGACCTTTCTAAATTTGTCTTTCATTTTTTGCAGAGACATGTGGTCGACTTTTACATCTCTGATTTTCAGTCAGGATTACGAGCACTGGTCAAGACAGGCTATGGTGCAAGAGTGACTCCATACGTTGATGAGTCCATCGTTGTTGACATTAATCCAAACAACAAAGATTTGTCTCCTCAGTTTCTAAGGTGGTTGGGGGAGAGGAACCTTTCAAGTGATGATCGTGTGATGCGCTTGAAAGAAGGGTAATTGGAGCCTTCTAAGATATTTTAAATTTAGTAGCTCTGTCTGTTTCTTTTCTTTATTCAGCGAAGACTCAAGCTTCCTGACTCCCTGTGCTACAAAACTTCTGGACAAGATCTCTAATATCTGGGAGTCTTATTCTGGATATGTTAATATATTTTCTAGAAACCTACACTTCAATCATTAGTGGAGTTGGGGAGGCACACATGAACACTGAGAGTTATGGTAAAAGAGAACAATGTCAATCATCATATTGATGGCTATTTAATGTACATGGGTGAGAACAAATTATCTAGGCAGACATCTTGAAACTAACAACTGCTTCGTCACTTTCCTCTAGGTATATCAAGGAGGGAAGCACTGTGAGCGTAATGGGGGTTGTCCAAAGAAATGACAATGTCTTAATGATTGTTCCTCCATCAGAGCCAATATCTACAGGATGCCAGTGGGCCAAGTGTATACTTCCTGCAAGCCTTGAAGGAGTAGTTTTGAGATGTGAAGACACTTCAAAGATCGATGTCATACCAGTATAGCAAGTGCAATGTTGGTTCGGTGGTGATCCGGCGTATGCCACTTCCAGGGTTTGTTGCCGGGCAATGATTTATGATATTAAGTTGGAGGTGTTTTTCTTGGCTTCTATTGTATAGCTTTCTCTGGTTTTTCCTTCCTTTTTTTTTATTCAGTAGGCTCAAAAGCTTTTGTAACAAGGATCTGTTGATGTGTTTCAGAAAGTAGACAATGTGACTTGGGCATATGCTAGAAAATATTTGAGCTATTGTCTGAAATCAGATTTGGCCCATCTCTCCTCTCCTCTCCTCTCTCTCTCTCTCTCTCTCTCTCTCTCTCTCTCTCTCTCTCTCTCCCTCCCTCTCCCTGAGATGATGGACATGGTTTATAAGATGCTTAGACGGACAACAGATGTAAGCTCATGGGCATGTAATCGAATTTTCATGACGGTGGTGGGAAGCATTTTGTAGCGGGACAGGCAATTAATATTGTTCTCGTTCAATTGGTACACTTGCATGCTGTCTATTTAGCTGAAGCAATTGTTGTGTTATTGAACTACCATAAAACCACCCCCTCTTAGAGCTCGGTAAAAGCGAGAGCTATTATCTTGCCAGATTGGTTGGAGAAGTATAATTCATGGCATTTATTGGGAGAAGAGGAGCCAGGTAATTGTTGGTACAATATTCTGGTCTCTATTTTTCTTCTGATATTAGTCAAATACTGGGTTTCACTGCATAATTTTTTTCTGTTCAAATGTTCTGATTTTGTGTTGTGGAGATTCATCGGTGGCTGAGAATGCTATAATTAGATTCATTCAATGTGTTTTCTTCCTTCCTTGGGACATTTCCACTGTCTATATTCTGTAGGCTGCTTGCTTTTCTCGTCAGGTCTCAAGTAAGGGATCATCTACAAAGAACTACTGACATTATCAGAATTAAGAAACATTGCCTTGTTGACAGAAAGAAGATTACACTCCAGAATATAACAACATCGAGATTTGCTGTCGCATATCTTGTCCCACACAGACGGCAGACAGCCATTTTTTTTGTGGGGGGGGGGGGGGGGGGTGCGCCAAGACGCACCATAGGATAACTTGAGTGCCTATATTGCACACGGTAGCTAGAATTTCTCCTTCACTCGAGGCGTTCCACGTTTTGATTTGGAACCTGAACTCGCGCCCGGTCCTCGGACCCGGTCTAGTTTTGCTCCAGCCCGCGTCTACCGGACCCGTTATGGTACTGGCCTCCGCCAACAGCTATCGGCTGAGGTATCTTATCTGTCTACCAGATTCCTTCGACTCGAAGTGCGGCGGAGTTGGGCTCGGCGGCCAACGCGTTCCGCTTCGGAAGCAAGCAACCAGAAAGAAGAGATGCCGACGTTGAACCTGAGCACCAACATGCCGGTGGACGCCGTGATAGCCTCCGACATCCTCAAGGACTGCACCAAAGCCGTCGCCAAGATCATCGGCAAGCCCGAATCCGTGAGAAAGCTCGACAATCTCTCTTCTACTCCTCTCCTTTTAGCTTTTTTTTTTGTTTGTTATTTCATCGTTATTTAGATGTACTATCACATGTTTGATGAAATTACTCAGTGAGAGTGAGATTACTTCTTTGATGGGTTCCCTCTCTGTTTTGAGTAATGCCGCCTGCATCTAATTTCTCAATTTATTTATTTATTTCTTCTTGCTAGCTAAATCGGTGAATCTGTGACAGTGGGACACTAGAAGTGAGTTTTCCTGAAAAGATTTTTTTTTTATTGGATTTCCAGTTTGTGATAATTTAATCATGATGGTAGGTTGTGGTTTTATAGTCTTACTTTGAATTGTTTTCTCCTTCCAAAGTTATGGTTTTGGTCAGTTTACTCTGAATGGGAGTAGGTTTTCTCATATTCATGTTATCACTCATTTTGTTCCCATTTGTAGTATAAGACACTCTCAGCAACAATCTCCCAGCTGGGATGTTGTCAATATGAAGCATATCGTACTTTTCATTTTTTATGTGCCTATGTTCTCCACTTCATCATTATGAGCACAATTTCTTGTGTGTTTAATTTAGCTTGCTTTTTGAATTCTATTTTTTGTCGGTGGTTAGTATGTGATGATTTCAATAAATGGAGGAGTGCCTATGGCTTTTGCTGGAAGTGAAGAACCAGCAGCATATGGAGAAGTCATATCCATTGGGGGGCTTGGTCCCAGCGTGAATGGGAAGCTAAGTGCAACTCTTGCTGAAATTCTTGAAACCAAGCTGTCGGTGGATGGTTCCAGGTTTTATATCAAGTTCTATGATGTGCAGGTGAGCGAGTGATCCGAGTTCCATTTTGACTTCGATATCTCTTTCCACTTCTTTAATATGGGGCTCGTAATTTTCTAGAACGTTACTTCTATTTTGTAAGTTTCTCTAATTTGATATGAGATCGCAGGGGCTTAGTCATGTATGGTGTTTCTAGAAACTAGTTGTGTGACCTTAACCCTTTCTTTCCCTTTGTTCTTAAGGAACTAGTTGCACTTAATCATATTCTTTGGTCAATGTCTTAAGTCTTCTTAAGGTGGGGCTCATAGCTTCTTGTTGGTATCAGGAGTAAGCAATGCATGTAAAATGCATCATATGCATGCAAGGAACTAATCTAAATTGCATAATTGTTTGTGGTGTGGCTAAATGGGGTTAGTGATAAATGATTTAAAGAGAACCATAAAGGAAATATGAAAATGCTGACAGAAAGATACGAGAATTATATGAAATTTGAGAGCGATAATAGTTGAAGTGCAGGAGAAACTAAAAATCAGATTAGGTTCTGCATGCGGCAGCCAAGTGGCGGAGTAAGTAGCCAACTTGAGCTTGTGGAACTGTGACTTAAGCAGAAGACCTGTTTATTTGGCTCAACCTCTTCAGAGTGGCCATGAGAAAATGATTCCCATGGTTTCAAGGACTGGAAGCAATGAGTTTAGGTTAATGTTGTATGGTCTATAGGTGACTTGGAGATTAGGGACGGGTAAAATTTTAGGTATAGAAATCAACTGATGTAAAAAGGGTGAGAATAAAGTCTCTTCTTTCTCAATTATGTTAAGTAAAGAATAATGTCTAGAATAAGTTTCATAAAAAATAATGGAGTACAAACGAGCTCTGATGATTGGAACATTCTCAAAATTTAAATACTTACATTATAAAGGAGTGCACAACATAACCATCTAAAATTATTCCAGAACCATCGGCAACATTCATGCTCTAAGTCATCTTGAAGCTTCAGTCTAATGCATAAATTTATGATTTTAATATGGGAAACAATGTTTTAAAGCTTCATAGCTATAAGCTTGTGGAATGTTGAGCTGTAATTGGTTCTGGCTGCCTTTCTCCATCTTTACTAATTGTAGGAAAATATCGTAGTATTGTGTTATTATATACCAATCATCGCTGTATTATTCCAAATCATCACTGTATTATTCCAAACATGAGTCACCCAAATCTTGTATATGGTTTATTACAAATGGTTGATGCGATGCTTAGATTGTTTTATGTTTTGTATCATATACTCTTGTGCTATTCTGCATATCAAAAGATCTTGGGAGTTTTTTCACTTTCACCTGTAGTTCTCTCTAACTTATCATGCTTTTAGACTTGTCTGAACACAAAGTCCATGTGATCTGCATATCCACCATCTTACTATTGCCAAGTATGAATACAAATCCTCCAAGCAACTGTTGTCATGTTGGTTTGTTTTCTACCTATTGGTAGGAGCACTTTACTCAAAAACTTTTAGTACAAATTCGACCTCAAATAACTAATCTTGCACTATCAATCAATTGGGGCACATTTACCATTCAACAGCAGCTAAAATAACCTTTCATCATGTAAGACCTACATGCTTAATGTTGCCATCAAAAAGTGATCCCATGGGTTATTCCTAATCCATCTTGTAAACTGAAATATTATGTTCTTCGTGCAATTTTACATAATTCTTTCTTTCTTCCTGCCTAGATAAAGGCAAGTGAATTATGCGCAAGTCAATATTTATGCTATAGAGTTTTGCTTGCAAAATCATTTTCATATAAGCTGGTATAATCATGACTTTTTATCCCAGTTTGCAGAATTTACTAGATTTCTTCCTATTCCCGTTTGTTTAAGTCCTGATTACTTGCATGATTTTCTACCCTCACAGCGCTCCTATTTCGGCTTCAATGGCTCTACGTTTTGAGCAAGCAGGCCATCTGCCAGAGATCCCATCTCCTTTCTGGGCAAGATCAGTGTTCTTGCTGTCATTTAGTCTTGGTTCTTATGTAACTTTTTGTACTTCTATACTCCCCCCCCAAAAAAGAAGAAAAGAACAGTTATTATCTGGACTGTCAGCAACATATTCTGCTGCAGCTGAACTTTATTGATGTTCGTATGGAACTTTTGCCTTCTTAGTTGTCACTCAATATTATAGTTTAGCCCTCGCAGTTGTCACTTAAATGATTAAATTTATTCGTGGTGTCTGTTTATGTAGCTCTGCAACTAGCATATGAGAAGGGTGAGTGTCTTTTTTCTAAGTTGTTTGATTAAAGTTCAGACTCAGAACCTGCAGATGAAGGAGTCTATGAAGGCCTTCCACCTGCAATAGCCAACAAAGATCTTGTCAGCTAAATATCTCGGTGGGAGATGGCAAAAGTGGATCTAATTTCCTAATCCTTGACCACAGCAGTAAGGTGCCAGCTAAATTGCTGGCCAAAGCTTTTGGTTGTGCCAGAAATCTCCCATTATATAGCCCATAATTGTATCAACAGGACTCATCCATGTAAGGCTGAAGACTAGTTTTTTGGAATCTCCAATTTGCTTGTTTGACTTGACTACAAACTAAGGTTTATTGAACTTGGATTGATGATTAATGTTTATCTGAAAATTTTACCTTTTTATGATCTACTGATAGCTTGGTGCTGGCCATTGTTTCTCAAATTGTCACTGTTCTGGTGACCTGAGTTTGGAGCTCTCTGGCTGGTGTACGAGAGGATTGACTACCTATTCAAGTGGTTACACATCATATTCAAACCTTCTTAGCTACACTTTGTTTGCAGTTCAAGTAGGCCTTCCATCTGCAATTCAAGCAGTCCTGCAATTGCCACCGAGGCTGGGTATAGCGAGGCGAGGTTGTTTGAGTACAGATACATCTGTAGAAGCTAGAAAATAAAATTTTAAAAACTTAAAAAGAAAGATTTGTTAAGAAAATCGATAATGTAGATTCTGTACGGTTTGCCATGTACGATATACTATTAGTTTCCTTGTAAATTGAAAATGTCTCTCTCATTGACATTAAAGGAATAAGGGCGTCTTTCGTGCAAAAGAAGATGAACTTTCATAGCACGAAAACCTCATTTGGATCATCAGCCGTCAGCTTTGAGATGTTTGTAGAGAGATGAATGATGGACTTTGGAGTGCTTTGAGAGCTGTGCTATGAGTGATCTAATGGTGGTCCCGTGCAAATGAGTGTTCATTATTTTTTTGTGTGAAAGATACAACCCGATTTTAGCGTGCAATTTGGGCAAGAGGTGCCAGTGTGCCACCCTTACCCTTGCACATAGCATATTGCCACTTGAAGTGATCCAGAGGATAGCATTTATTTGGGATGTAATTAAAGGTTCGTAACTCTACATTTTTATAATTATTTGGGATGTAATTAAAGGTTCATAACTCTCTATTTTTATAATTATTTAGGACGTCATTAAAGGTTCGTAACTCTACATTTTTTTAATAAATTTCTGTGCTTGCTTCATATTATCCATTTTTGGCCAAGGGTTAAAACAATAATCAGAACCAAAAGGAAAAAGTAACCAACTTCCTAATTTTTCAGAAGAGAGAGAGAATCCATCACTCGGATCCAAAATCTTTTGTCATTAGCTAAAAAATTGTGCCTAGTGGGACAGGACAGGCCTAGTTCACCCAAGCCTTTTGATTTTTATAAAAAAAAATCATATTTTTTTGCAAAATTAATTAGAATCTGCAAATATTTAGATTATAAATAATATCCTTAACATATTATTTTTTATTTTTTCATAATTCTACAATGTTACCATGGCATCGTTATGAAAAGCAACAGATTTGCAAAACTCTGTTTGTTTGTCAAGAAAATAAGGAAAAAAAAAGAGTTAGCAATCTTTGATGTTTGGTGAAATAAAAATATCTTAGATAATGTGCATGATTATGAGAAGCATCCCAAAGTAATCTTGATCGGAAAATCTATTGTTATCCAAAACTTTTCAAAATATTTTATAACTGGAAACTTGAGAATACGATTTGTTATCATCCTTCGGCCTATTCCTTGTAAAGAAGGAAAAAAGATTTAAGCAAAAAAAAAAGGGAAGGAAAAAAGATAAGAGAAATAGCGTTCCATACCAACGGCACCATGAACATGGCCCATTGTAACGTCGTATTTAGGCCAATAAAAAGCTCGTCGTCGGATCGGCTCTCAATTCAAAAATATTTTAATCCTGAAAAATAAGATAAAATCCCTCTCATTCTCTCTCAAAGGGGAAGCAACCGACGCCGCGACGCGACCCGCCGAATTGCGTGTCACGAAGACGAGAGGAGAAGAAAGAAGAAATATGGAAGATTAAAAACAAAGCGAAAAAAAAGAAATCTTAATTTGTTCCGCTCTCCCCCGCTTCTCTCAATCTTTCGATTTGTATTTGAGTCCAGGTACGTTCGATTGTCTCTTCTCCTGATCTCCGATTTTTAACATTTTTCTCCTTGAGAAATTAGGGTTTCGTGTTTTCCTTTCTCGAAGTTCTTCGATCGATCTAGTGTTTTGCCTATCCGCCTTTGAGGAATTCTTCTCGTATTATTGTTGCCGCCGCGTTGCTGGAGAAGAAGTGGGCGATTGATGCCGCTGGAGCTCCGTTGATCTCCCGATCGCAGTCTGGATCCGGGCCATCGCCGATCCGATGGACAGGAACAAGAACCGGACCGATCTCCTCGCCGCCGGCCGCAAAAAGGTTTTCCCCTTCTCTTTTATCTATTATGCAAAAAGACCAAGAACACGGATCACTGTTTGAGATCTCATAGCTGATTAAAAAAAACCAATCTTTTTGTTTTTTTTTGGGATATCAGCTCCAGCAATTTCGGCAAAAGAAGGACCACAAGGGCGTGGGTAGCCATGTGAAATCCTCGAACAAGGTGAGCGAGCCTGGGAAGGATGCCGATACCGATGATCCGGCAAAGGTTCCTGAGCCCGACTTGGAGCATACTAAAGTTGTTGTTGCGCATGAACCAGTGGAGGTGTCGGAGCCGTTGCCGATTTCAGGCGTTGAAGCTGATGAGGAGCCGGTAAAGGTGCCCGAGCCTGATTCCTCTTCTTCGGCCATCGTTGCTGATGAGCCAACGATGGTGCCTGAGCCGGCGCCTACTCCAGCCGCGGCGAAGGTGCCTGAGCCCGAGCCTGAGCCTAGGCCTACTTCGGCTGTCGATGCTGTGGTGAGGACTGCTGATCCATTGGAGCCTTCAGTTGCGGTCCAAGAGGTGGGTTTGCCACCTGTGCCCTTTCTTGGAGAGAGCGATGCTGGACTTCAGGAAGATCAGAGAGATTCTGAAGAGGTTCCAGTTGACCTCCCCATTGATGATGGAGGTTCAAGATCTTCTATTATGGTACATGATCAGGTAAGGGACTTCAATTTGTGATTTAGATCTCTTATTCTCTCTCGTAGATTTTTTTTTTTTTTTTTTTTTGGGGGGGGGGGGGGGGGGTGGTTGGGGGTAGGGAAAAAATAGCTGCAGGTTTGATGTATAATTCTATTCTCATTTGTTGCTGGGTAGGGGCAATGCAGAAAGCTAGAAATTCGGGTTTGGAGAAATGTGATGGCGAGAACTCAGGCATTGGGATGTTGATGGTGGAGATCGGAAGCGACCAGGCTGGGGAAAGTGCTGTTGCTTTGGCTCTGGACACCGACAGGCTGGAGGAGGTTTCTGCTGCAACAGAACCCAGTTTGGGAGTTGAAGTGGTTCAAAAGAATGACAGTTTGTCCGCTCCAACTAAAGAAAGAATCGAGGGAGAAGATGGTCTGACGACATCTAGTGAGAGCTTGGAAATGAGATTCTTGGGGATAGAGAATGGAAAGGAGGATCATGATACAGAGAAAGGTGGGGTGAAGGAAGAAATCGTTGCCCTTGAAAGTCCACTACTTGGGAGGCCTCAAGATGCAAATGGGGTTTCCATTCCTGCTGAAACAATTCAAGATATGGGAACACAAATTTCTGATGACCATATGAAGATTTCTTGCGCAGAAGAAAATTTTGAAATGTTATCACAAGTTACTTCCACCAGGAGTAGGTCACTTCAAGAATATGTGGATTTGCTGTATCCATCGTATGTTGCTTCAGATACTAGAAGGGAAGAAAGTTCAGTATTAGCTGATGCCAGAGGAAAAGGAAGTACTGATGAGGAAAGAGGCACAAGTCGACCTTATATCGGAGAGGTTGTTGGTGCTGAGAGTGAATCAGTAGAGACACTTGCAGAAGGAGGGGCCGTTGCACCTGCGGGAAAGGTCGAGGTTGAGGGATTTAAAGAAGATGATCTTCTTTTCCTACCTATGTTGACAGATCCAGTTTCTTCAATGAGGATGTGGTATATGCTAAAAAGAGTTCTACAGGATGGTAGCTTTGCTGATGAATTGGATAGTATTAGAAGACATCTTTACTCAACAACTGTTGCAAGGGATTTTCTCCAGATGCAATTGGATGAACAGACTGAGTTGACTGCAGAGTTTTACCAGCAGTCTTCTGATGAAGTGTCCAAACTCTTGGGGTTAGTTAAAGAAGCTCAGGAAAGCAAGACAATGGCTAGCGAGGAGCTAGCTCGGTGTCGGTCTGAGCTCCAGACTATCACTGTTGCAAAGGAGGAACTTGAGATCAAGTTTACTTCCACAAGAGAGGAACTCGGGTGTCTTGATACCAGGGCCTCTGAGTTGCAGAACAAACTGGAACAAGCACAAAAAGAGTTAGCACTTGTTTCAGCGGAGTTAGGTAACTGCAGGGGTTTAGTGGAAGCTTTACAAAAGGAAAATATGAACTTAAATACAAGCATCAGTTCAGAAACAGATGCAAGGAAAAACCTCCAGGAGGAGAAAGAGCTCTTGTTTAGTGAGAATATGAGACTTGCTTCGGAGTTGTCAGAACAAAAAGAGATGTTCCTTGTTGAACTTGATAAGCAAAAGCAACTTGAGTGCAACGCCAGGGAAACAGGGGCATGCTTTGACCTACTTACTGAGGAAAACCTTTATCTGTCCTGCAGTTTGGATATATACAAAGCTAAGATAAAGGAGCTTGATGATGTGCATATTGAGTTGCCCTTTCAAGCCCAACAAGCTGGAGATCAAGAAAACAATTCTCATGTGGAATGCATAGCTACTGCTAATGCAGTTGAAGATTCATGGAGCAGTGTGAGGAATTCAGTAGGGCTTCAGAAGGTTGATGAGAAAGACTCCGGCAGTTCTGTTGTACTGGGAATTCTGATGGGGCAATTGGAAGAGGCCAAAAGTATCTTACAGAATCTTGAAAATTCGATTCAAGGGATGCATTCCCATTCTGTTTCCTTAAGTAGGTCAGGTGGCAGAGCCCCGGCACCTGGTGTATCGAAACTTATTCAAGCCTTTGAGTCGAAAGTGCATCATGCTGACAATGCATCGGATGAGGTGCCTTTGACTGAGGCAGGGCAATCAGATGATTTATATACATTAACAAGAGAACAGATGGGCCTCCTTAGAGATTCATTAAGGCAGATGGAATTGGATGTCAGAAAGGCTGAAGTACATGTAATGGGAGAACACAGGGAAATATCTCAAAAGTATGAGATGGAGTGTGAAGCCCAAAGGCACCAAAGTAGCATTCTTCAGACAAGGATTGATGGGCTTGTTAAAAAGCTTTCCAAATATATATGCAGAATAGATGATCTACAGAACCAGTTAAATAAAATTCAGCAAGGTGCTAGTGATGAGGAAGAGAGGCTTTTAAATGAAGTACAGTTGTTGCAGAAGGAAGTGAATGCCAGGGTGTCTGCCATGCAGCATGAAAGGGACTCTATTAGAGGTGTTTTTGAAGCACTTGAAAAGCTTTTCCCAACTGCCGGACTGCTAACCTCCGATCTTGCAAGCAATAAGAAAGAGAGGCTCTTAAGCGAGATACAGTTGTTGCAGAAGGATGCAACCGACAGGTATTCTATTAAAGGCATGATTTTTGAGGCACTTGAAAAACTTAACTCATCAACTGGACTGATTTTCCCGGATAACTCAGACATTGGCTCCTATGTCGTGGCTTCAGTTTGTGCCGCCATAAAACTAATCGAGAGCCTGCATGAGAGACTAAATGCTGCTCATCTAAACCATGAGACACTTCATACTTCCTACGTGGAATTAGATAAACAGTATAACAATGTTCGAGGAATAAATGAGTTGGCAATTGGGCTGATGCTTAAAATGTACAAAGGCCTACAGAAGTTGTGTACACATGTTGGTGAACATGAGATGGATGTTAATGCTGAGGAAGTGCTAGAACTTCTACCTAAAAGACACGAAGTGCTTATTGAGTATTTGCAACAGTTGCTGGATGAGCGGGTTCTCTTCATATCTGAAAATAAGGAGCTAGAATCAGGGTTATTGAGCAAAAATGAAGAAATTGAGGAGCTGAGCAAGAGGTGTAGTGCATTGGATAAGAAGCTGGATGACCTGTGTTATGCCAAAGATGGGCTTGAAACAATTTTGATGAGTAAAAATGAAGTTTTTGATGAAGTGAACAGAAGATGTCTTGCTATAGCCAAGAAGTTGGATGGCCATGAACTGAATAAGGATCCAAATACATTCCTTGGGCTGGCTGAACTTAACAAAGTTACTGGGAAGCCCGACAACATGGAGAATGACTTGAGCAAGTCTTTGTTACCGCGACTAGAGGCATTGGTTGCTTTCCATCTTCGGAAATATGAAGAGGCAATTGAGCAGATTAACTTGTCAAAGGAATACTTGCAGGAAGTTAACATTGTACCGGTTGTTTCATCTGACAACTGGTCCTTGCCTTTGGTTACATTGCTTAAGCAAGAGTTCATACCTAAGTTGTGGGAATTACAGGAAAAACTGGACTCCTTGAGTGCCTTAAATCTTCAACAGGAAACAGAAAATCAAATCCTCAAGGAGGGTCTACATATGATGGAAGGAGCTCTCGAAGCATCTCGTTCTGAGTTGTATTTGAAAGTTTCTGAACTCGAGCAGTCAGAGCAGAGACTTTCCTCCATCAGGGAGAAGCTCAGTATTGCTGTTGCAAAAGGCAAAGGTTTACTTGTGCAGCGAGAAGGTCTTAAGCGGTCTCTGATGGAGAAGTCAAGTGAGCTTGAAAAGTGCTCGCAGGAATTACAATCAAAAGAAGAATTGCTCAAGGAAGTCGAGGCAAAGCTGAAGTCTTATTCAGAGGCAGATCGTATTGAAGCTCTAGAATCTGAACTCTCATACATCCGCCATTCTGCTACTGCATTGAGAGACTCCTTTCTCATTAAAGACTCTGTTCTTCAGAGGATTGAAGAAGTTCTGGAAGATTTGGATTTGCCAGAGCATTTCCATTCTAAAGATATAGTAGAGAAAATCGAACTGCTGTCCAGAATGGTTGCTGGAAATCTTCCTTTTCCTATAACTGAATGGGATCAAAGGAGTTTTGTTGGGGGCTCACATTCTGATGCAGATGCCTGGAAAGATGATGCACAGGCAAGTTCAAATCCTGGATTGGATGAGTTAAAAAATAAATATGAGGAGCTTCAGAGAAAGTTTTATGATTTGGCTGAGCACAACGATATGCTGGAACAATCCCTAATGGAGAGGAATAGCCTTGTGCAGAAATGGGAAGAAGTTCTGGACAGAATTGATATGCCTCCGCAGTTCAGGACATTGGAGCCAGAAGATAGGATCGAATGGTTAGGGAATGCACTTTCTGAGGTCCAACAGGAAAGAGATGCATTGCAACTGAAGATTGAGAACCTTGAAGACTCTTCTGATATGCTTATAGTTGACTTGGAAGAGTCGCACAAAAAAATATCTGAACTCAATGCAGAGATTGTAGCTATTAAATCTGATAAAGATTTCTTTTCAGAGAGCCTGGAAAAGCTCAGGTTTGAATATCTTGGACTCTCGGAGAAAGCTGTTCATGATGAAATTGACAGAGAGAATTTGCGAAAAGATCTAGCTGACTTGCAGGAGAAATTGACTGGGAAAGTTGAGAATAGGGATTGGCATGATATTGAAATGGAGGTAAGGAAACTATTTGATTTGGTTAGCGATGCATTGCCAGATAGTGATAGGTCTGAGGCTCTCGCTGCTGGTACTGTTACTGAACGTTTGGAAGGATTGTTGAGGAGGCTTATAGATAAATATACAAACCTAGCTTCAAAGAAATCTGTTCATAAAGTTAGTGAGAAGGAATATGTTTTAGAGGAAGGGAATTTGTCTTCTGATAAAAACACATCAACAAATGTTCCGGATGACAAGGAGCAGGAATTGGTGAATCTGAGGTTAAAGCTTGAAGAGGCTTGCCGTAATCTAGTTTCAGTTAAGGAGGAGAGGGATGAAGCCATGGAAAAGTGCCATTCTTTGATGTTGGAGGTTGAGGAAATAAGTAAACAGCAGAACTCATTACAGGAGGAGAAGACTGTTGACATGGAGAAGTATCAATCTGTGTTGCTGGAATTAGAGGCGATAAGTAAACAGAGGGATGCTTTACAAGAACAACTAGCTCAGGATGAGCAAAAGTCTGCCTCTGTGAGAGAGAAGCTAAATGTTGCTGTTAGAAAAGGGAAGGCATTGGTACAACAAAGGGATAGCCTGAAACAGACTATTGAAGAGATGACTGTTTTGATGGATCACTTGAAGACTGAGCATAACCAGCAGGTAGAAGCCCTGGAATCTGAGAAATCATTATTAATGAAACAATTGGCAGAGACGGAGCAGAGTTTGCACGATAGTAGCCAGACCGTTAGTAAATTTTTAACTGCTTTGCATGGCATTGATGTTGGTTTTGAAATCAATGTAACCGATCCTGTGCAGAAGATTGAAGAAATCGGGAGACTCGGTCATGATTTGCACTCAGCAGTAGTTTCTTCAGAGAATGAAGCAAAGAAATCTAAACGAGCAGCTGAGCTTCTTCTAGCTGAGTTGAATGAAGTTCAGGAGAGAGCTGACATGCTCCAGGAGGAACTGGCAAATGCAAAAGCGACAGTCAGAGAGTGTTTTAGACAGAAAGACATTGCAGAGGCTGCAAGAATTGATGCTCTTAATCGCCTAGAACAATTTATTTTGGTTAACTCCGGGGAAAGAAAGAAACTAGTAGACAATTTGCTGGAGTTAAAGTCGGGCGTTGTCCAACTAAGGAATGTCTGCTTTGAATTTTCAAGTCTCCTTGCTAATGTTTTTACCAGAGATTTGAACCTCTTCTGCAATTTGGAGAGCTTTATGGAATCTATTGAGAAACAGATGAACTGTGCAAATTTTGTTGACCTACCTGCTCTTTCATCGAGCTGCCTGCTGTCAAGTAATCCAGTTAATGAGGTACTTTTAATGCCAGTTGTGTTTTCTATGCCAAATGCATACTTTACTAGATTTTAAGAGTTTCCCCTCATCTCTCTATGTCAGTCTATATTTCATGATCATTTGTAGCATTTATGTCGGTTTTAATTCAAGTTCGAGCCTACAGCAGGAAGCATGGTGTGGACATATCTATGAAGCTAAATTTTCTCTCTTGTGAAAGGAATCTCGATGTTCCCTCGTCAATTTACATCTAACACATAGCATGTTTGTCTCTACGGTCTATTTGGTAGCATAATCTCTGGTGCCTATCTCTCTTTTGTTGAATCAAGATGCTGGCTTGGTACTGCCTATATATCTCCTGACTAGCCACAGACAGCCAAATAGTTGCTTTGACCATGAATGTTCTAGCTTTAGGCTGAGAGTCTCATTGAGAAAGGGGTGGTAAGGTTTATTGGTGGAAGAGGTCATGGAGATGTTGGTGAAGTGCATAGGTGAGGAAAATCCTTGCAGCCAAAAAACCTCCCAAGTTAATGAGAGCAAACCCTAGGCATAATATATGGATCTTAGCAAGAAGGTCCACTATTTTAAATCAATTTTTATGGTGTTGTTTGGTGCCAAATTGATTGAAGTTTATTCTTTTTAGATGTTATACTTCTAATATCATTTTTATGCCATGAAGTACAATTCAACTGATAAATTTGCCGATATAATTTCTGGTTTTATTAGTAAAATATATTATATTTTAGCTCTATATGGGGCACCTTCATAGCCACTTAAGCATTTTCATGATTACCTATAACCATCTTTTCTCTACTACGACGAAATATATGGATATTTAGAAGTTGTTCCATGGTTGATAAACTTTCACCATGTAATCAGTCAAACATAGGTGACAACCATTCAAATTCAAATTTAAAACATTACATTATTCTTTCTATGCTTATTGTGCAGTACCTACAGACTATCACAATAGGCCAATAAGGTCATCTATGTCATCTGACTGTATGATCAGGATTTGATGAAGAGATCTGCATATCATCTCTATCATACAAAATTTTGGGGTGAAAATGTAATAGGGTTGGTTGGCATTAAGGTTTGAAGTACCACGGTTCTTGCCTCTCGGGCATATTGTTCACTTACCAACATTGTAAATGATTCCATGAACCCTGATATCCACTCGTCGTCTGTTGATATAGGGCAGTATGTCACGTGGTACCTACTGCACTATGGGGCAGTGTGGACTGTTACATACTGTGGTAAGGTTAGTTTTTTCAAACCTTGGTTAGCAATAGCGCTATTGATGTGGGGCAGTATGGCATGCAATACCTACCACAAAACAGGGCAGCCTGGATCATTGCATACTATGGCGAGGTTAGTTTTTCGAACCTTGGTTAGCAATACTGGGAATATATTAAAGTGAGTGGAACAAAGATTATGACCTTGCTTGATTAATGAGGCTAAGATTACCTTGCACTATTTGCACCTATTTCCCTGTTTTTGTGGGGATGATATCATTAAACAAATTCAACGTAAGGTTATTCGTTATAGTAATAAATAGTGTTCCACTTGAACAGTTATAACAAAATTAAATGTGCATGAAATATTAAGCAGAAGAGAGATTGTGGAAAAGAAAATGTTTACTAGCTAACAAGCATGGATGCTTGAATTTGCATGCCTTTTCATATTGGATATGTATTGGAAATCAATTTTCATCCAATACATCTAGGACATGTCTTTGATAATTATGCTAATTGTTCTGTCTTTCAAAAATTAAAAAAGCACTCTGGTTAGTTCTTGGATATGCTTGAGATACTTCCCCAATGCTTAAGGAAATGAGGGAAAGGGTGTTTTCTGTCTCTTTCTTTTTATGAATATAACCTTTTAATAATTAATGGTTAATTTTGGAGTTTGTGATGTTGATATTATGGTGTGGAGCATGAATCTGGGGTCTGTAGATTTGAATCTTAATTAGATGGATGAGTTTGGGGAAGTTGATGATATCGTACAAAGTATAGAGTATATGCTTTTTGCTAGCCTATTGTGATTTATGGATGCTTTTTGATATTAAACTCATACATGCATACGTACATATAGCCTAGGCATATCGTATCCTGCTTTTTAAATATTTACTGTATCGGCGTATTTATGTCATGTCATATGTATATCTTGTATTCGTGTCCATGCTTTGTGGGTAACTGGTATGGGATTTAGTTAGATGTCTTACACACACATGATGCATGTATACATATATTGCATAGTTGTTTATAAGCTTATACATTTGCTTGACTGAATGATTCAAGTGGTGCCCCAAAATGATATGCAACTTATAACAGTTTTAGTTTCAATTAATTCTTTTTATGATAGCAAGCAAGATGCATTATAAGCTTCGTGCTGATTATAGTTTTCTGCACCAGGACCTTGTTGTTGTTGGTATATTTATTTATAAACCTGCAGTATACTGATTTGTGATATTTGCATGAATTATGATCTTGTAGAACGCTAGAAAGATGCCTATAATCTCCTTTTCTTGTCATGCTCCTTTGTTCGCATTAATTGTTTAGTTGACTGGGACTCAAGTTGCCTTCATTCTCCACAATAAGTCCTTAGTGTATCATCTTTGTATTCTGCATGCACCAAACATCACTACTCTTATTCTACTGCTTCTGACAGAAACTTGCAATGGATTTCTTTTATAGAAGTGAGATCACTTTTTCTGAAACAATTTTGATTCTTGAAACTGGTTCCATCTTTTGTTCACCTTTTTTTAACCCAATCAATGGAATTCTTTTTCAGGAGGAGTCTTATGCCATTGATGCTCTTTCAGATCTTAAGATGGAAGAACAATTTGGTGACAGTTCAATAGCTGAACATCTTGCTATCACTGGTCATAGTGTGTTTGAATGTTTAAGGCAATGCGATGATTTGAAAAGACATATTCACAAACACTCGTTGTCAGTTGACCAACAAGCCACGCACCTGCAGCAAATCAAAGAAACTGTACAAAGAAAACTAGCTGCTCAGATGGAATGTTCAGAATCTCTGAAGAGAGATGTAACTGGACTTGAGCTGATGATTAAGGAAAAGGAGAATCAGATTTGCTCAATGTCTAGAAATCTGTCCCTGCTTTATGAAGCATGTAGCAGTTCCATTTCTGAGATTGGGAATAGAAAAGCCCAAATAGTTGAAAATAGCCTACCTTCTGAGGAGCAGGCCTTAGAAAAAACTGGTACAGTCTTGAAATTGCCAAGTTACATCAGTAAGCAAGAGCATGCTGATGGATATACATATTTTTTTACAGATGAGTGCATCAGATCAATGGCTGATAAGTTACTATCAATTGTCAAGGGAACAAGCATTATAAATGAGATGACAGAAGGCAACCAAAGGGAGCTGAAAGCCACCATACTAGATTTGCAGAGAGAACTACAGGAAAAGGATATCCAAATGAACAGAATCTGTGAAGAGCTTGTATCTCAAATAAGGGATGCTGAAGCTGCTAAAAAGAGATCCTCATCAGATCTTGATTCTGCGGAAACAAAAATTCATAATTTAGAGAAGCAGGTTGAAATGATGGAGGAGGATAAGAAATTATTAGAGCTAAGAGTACATGAGCTAGATGATTTGGAGGCTTCGTCAAATGAGCTACATGGGAAAATTAAATCTCTAACCGATGCATCAACTTCTAAAGATCAAGGTAACTTACTGGAACTATGTTTCATATATTTTCTTTTTCTTTTAAATTTCAAGAGTTTTAATGATGTAATGCATGTGTTTGAGGTGATACATGTGAAGCCTTTCTATCAATCTTAGAGTATTTTTTTCTCTCTCTCTTCCAATACAGAAATTGAAGCCCTCATGCAAGCGCTTGATGAAGAAGAGACACAGATGGAGGACCTGGAAAGCAGGAACAAGGAACTGGAGAATATAGTTCAAGAAAAGAACCTAGCATTGGAGAGTCTTGAAGCTTCTCAGGCGAAGGCTGTGGCAAAGCTTTCAACAACTGTCAGCAAGTTTGATGAGTTGCACAGCCTGTCAGAGAGCCTTCTTGAAGAGGTGGAAAATCTTCAGTTCCAATTGCAAGGGCAGGATTCAGAAATCTCATTCTTGCGTCAGGAGGTAACTAGGTGCACCAATGACCTTCTGGCCTCACAGGAGACTTACAAGAAGTACTCATCTGAAATATGTGAGTTGTTAAAATGGTTTGATATGATATTATCACGTTTTGGGTTACAGCACGTGGCTGTTGATGATCAGGAGTTCAGTCAAATCCGTATTTACACTGATGTCCTGGAAAAGAAAATTTTATCTGTTATGGCTGAATTAGATGATCTACGGGTAACAGTTAAAAGCAAAGATGCTTTGTTACAAATTGAAAGGGCTAGAGTGGAAGAGTTATCATGTAAATCTGAAGTTCTTGAGAATTCTTTGCGTGAGAAGGAAACACAGATAGAGGTTTTTCAAGAAGGTACCCATACTGGTCAGCTTCCTATCATGAACTCCCCACAGTCTCGGGAGATAGAACGAATGGTAAGTCTAGATGTATAACTTTGTACTTGCACTATCCAGCTCTTCTTTATCCATTATTTGAATGTTCTTCTCAGAAGTAGTGTTAAAAAAAATTTAGCCATATCTATTCAAAAGTTCTCCATTGAGTGTGACTTTATTAGCTGGACTTGTTGCAACATAGATTAGAGAACATTGGTGCCTTCAAAGAATTTGAGTGGTTTCCTCTTGAAATTATCATATTCTTGATCCTTGCACTGTTGTGCTATTTGAGATAAATTTTCAGTGACATTTTATTGATAAAGTAGTACTTTTTGTGTAGTAAAATCAGAGGGATTTTTTTTGGGTGGGGGGGGGGGGGTGGGGGGGATATCTTTTCTGTGTTGGCTTTCATGCTTCATTTATAATCTGTTTTTAGTTTTGATGATCATTTGACTTTTTTTGTTTTTAATTTTCTTTTGGCACAGAAAAACAAAGTAAGCTCAGGTGCAGTTGTTACGCATGTCCGCAGTGGGCGCAAGGTCAATAATGATCAAATAGCCATAGCTATAGATACAGAGAATGATGATAATGTATTAGCTGATGAGGACGATGATAAAGGTGACTTTGGTTCTTCTATCCTGTTTTTTTCACTTGTTTCAATGCTCAAATTATTTTTCCTTTTCGCGATAAATGTTATTAACATTAATTTTGTTTTGATTGTTCCCCACTTAAGCACATGGCTTCAAGTCACTTACTATGTCTCGCTTTGTTCCAAGAGCTACTCGACCTCTAGCAGACAGGATTGATGGGATATGGTGGGCATATTTTTTTAACAATTTCCTTCATTTTGAGATGATTTTCTTGAATATGTTACTGAACGGACAGTTTTCCTTGTTAATCTACCAGGGTGTCAGGGGAAAGACTGCTTATGAGACAACCTACCTTACGGCTTGGCTTTTTGATATATTGGGTTGCATTGCATGCATTACTGGCTAGTTTCATCTGAGAGCAACATCCTTGGTGAGTGATGGATACCTCATTCTTATTTTTGTTTACCTAAATATGATTTCTATTGAAAGGCTGCTTTAATCATTGTTATCAATGAAATTTCTTGTTTATTTTATGTATGTTGATATAATGACATATCTAGCCTTATGTTTATGCTGTGTTGTTACTTTGAAAAGCTGTTTCTCACATGCAACATTGCCTTGAATAAAATATTATTGGTGGCATATCTTTCAAATGTTTCCTTGCACTCAATAAATCCAGATTATTGGTGTTTAATTCTCTGATGATGTTAAATGGAAACTAAGGACATTAATAAGAAACGACATTCAGCTGTAAGGGGAATGTAGCATACTTTTGGATCCATTATACTGCCTGACAAACCTAAAGTAAAATCTGTAATTAAATGCATTGATGGAACCCCAGAATAACTTCCGGAATTGGGATAGATTCATTGGTCATACAATTTCTATGCTTTGGAATTATGAGAGATGGATGATGAAGAGGGTCTTGGCAAGAATAAGAAATCTGTGCTTGTTATGGGGTGTGATGAGTGAAGAGAAACAAGTGGTGAATAAGCAATTGATGGTGGTTTCTATGATCGTTGACAGATTGTTTACAACTAGTGCTAGAAATGTCTAGGAATGATTGTTGCTTTTGTCATCCATAGGTTTTTGTTGATATGAGGTTGAGTTAAAACTTGCTCGTGATGGCTAAAGAGGTGCCTCAATATCAGGATGGTATTTGGAGACAAGTATATCCGGTGTTTGCCAAAGTCAGATGCCAAAGTTAAATGGTTCTTAGAACGCTTTGTGTTCATATTATGAATGAATGAGAGTATTCAAATGGGAAGAGGATTGTGAAAAATGTTTGCCAAAGTCAATATTTTGGGTGAATGTCAATCTAAATCATGTGAAGCGGGAGCAAGTTTGACTGTGGGAATGGGAACACCAAAGCTCTTAAAAGTTTAGTTTGGAAGTGCTTAACAAGTAGGTGCAAAAGCGAGATTCAAAGAGATTCCAAAGTGTATCAAAAGTTCTGGCTGCCAATACATGATGGTTATTTTGATGAAACCGTATGGTTCAAATCAAATTCTCATCTTTTTGTGTGCCATACTGGTTAATAACAGATTATGAAGTTATGTGATTATTGTGTTATGAGTTATACTGTCAATTGTTCAATTAGAGTTAGGGTTGAAAATGGATCAGATACAGATTGGGTACTAGTATATCTATATTTTTTCAACGAATACAAATATGGATACAAATGCTAAATGGATACCAAAATTAATATCTATTTATATTCAAACAAATATAGATATGAATTGAATATTAAGTATATCTATATTTATTCTGAACAGATATGGAGACAAGTCGGATGTTAGTTATATCCATACTTTTTTGGATCAGAATATGGATATAAGTTGGATATCATTCGAATATAAATCAGATTTTTAGCAGAATTTAATAATGAAAAAGTAACATTAACTATATAATCATAAAAAATGAGAATAACAACCACCATCCATATTGCTCCACCGATAAATAAGAATTCAAGATATTGTTATTAAACATGCACGAGACTAACTTGGTCAAGGGTCTGCATCTTTGGTACGACTAGGTTTGTATTAACAATATTAAATATTAAAAAAATATTGAGAATAAAAAATATAGCATAAAAATATCAACAATTTTGTGCATAAAATATCACCATTCCTCTTTAATTGCAGCATAGATAAAACTTGCAAGAAAAGTTATATATAAATGCAAGAATACATAGAAATTATTAATGTTTTTAATATTTTTAACAATAAAGTTTTGAAAATATCATAAAGAATAAAATAAAGTATAATCATTTTTCATTTTTATCAATAAGAAAAGTATTAATCTTTTATACAAGATAATTAGAATATTAAATATCATAATATACATTAAATAACTATTTAGTGATGGGAATAAATATGAATAAATATAATAATTTGTCTATTATAAAGGTCGAAATGAATGTTATAGCTTGGTGATTGAGCGCGTCATCCAAGTGGAAGGTCATTGGTTCGAACTTTAGCTAAAAAGTGTCCTCCAATGCACGAGGCTCCATCTTTTGCGGGGTCTAATGAGGCTCCTCTTATGGTGGAAGAGGGGGAGATTTTCTAGAGTAATTGCAAAATCTAGTTTTGCTGAACTCTACTAGGATTCATATTATACTGGCTCTCACTTTATCCAGTTTTGGTGGAACGAATTGTTGAGAGATTTAATGCGAAAGATGGATAATGCATGATTTGCAGGTGAGCTGCATCAGTTTTAACTTTACAAAATTTTAATTCAACCCCTAGATGGCAAGATTTGAAATGACATTTGACTTGTCAAACATTTTGAAACTCCATTTTGAACCTTATGTAATTCATTTTCATCAACACTGCTTTAATAAACAATACATACTTCTCCCTTTGCAGCTCTGTTATTTTAGTAAATGTAGGCTATATTAAGTTTGTCGCTAGCTACGTATTAAGGTTGCATGTTTCTTAGTGTGGTTATGTGGATATTATTGATATCTTTTTAGAAGTAGTATGCTATTTTATTTGTTTGGCACCTCTACATGATGGAATAAAGATCTCCTACGTGTATTTCCCTGGTTGTGTTATATGGTGATTGCTTCTCATGGTTTGCAGTTCTCTTGGATACCACACATGGTGAGTCAATGGCCATTCCCTCCCAAGTTATCCAGCAAGGATGAATTCAGCTTACTGTATAGGTTCTTGATTCTTTCCTTACAATATCAGACAACACATATGGGCTACCATACCAATTATTTTGGCCATGTAGGCAGCTGTGATTTCATCACCAGTTTTTTTTTTTGGGAATTCTGAATCCCAGTTTGCCTTAGGTTGCATTCAATAAAGCAAACAATTTCCCATCTCACAAAAGAATGTGCCCTGGCTTCCCCTGTACATTATTATCATTTTTTTTGTTTTTCTACATAGATGAAGGCTTTCATCATCATCATCATCATATGTTACACAGGAAACAATAAAACAATAGTACGGCATTTGGCCAGTTTGGTGACCACTAGTTCATGTCTTCAAATGCTTTGATGTTGTCAAAAGAAAATCTTGTGATCAGTTTTAAAAGGAGGTTAAACTGATAGCGATCTAATGAAATGATGGGTCCCCTGTGGATGGTGGAAGTTTTTTTTTTTTTTTTGCAGTTATTAAATAAAGTGGCTACGGTCCCCCTTTCCATACTATATAATTAACTTATGATATAGGAAGCAGAATAATGTGAACTCTTAAGCGGTGGTCTGTTTCCTCTCCTTGCTGGTGGCTGAGCTTTTGGCCTGCAGGTCTTGGCCTGTACACCACCCTCCAGGTTTGGTCTGGCTCTTCTGCGAACCTCAGATGGTAGTCAAAAGCAGGTAAAGAAGGGAAAGTTGGCGCTTGAAGTTACAAAGGGCTTCACTGTCTCGCTTGCTCCAGATGGTTGGTGGAGAATAAAGAAGCTGACAACTACATCTGCTCTCCATCACCCAATTGTCTCTCTGTCAACCGCTAAAACTGGGCAGTGCTTTTGAGAATGCATCTGAAGGGTCCAAGGAGGTTTCCTCGTTCCCTCCTGATTATCTGCCAATTAATTAGTCTATACAAGGATGCCTTCTTTGAAAGCGAAGTTTGAGCAACCTGCTATTGCTTGGTTGCAAAGGTTAGGCAATCGAAATGATTGCGAGCTGTCAAATCAGTAAGCTACTTTCTATCTGATCCACCAGGTACGTTTTTAATCTCGCAGCCTGTCTACATTGGCCTACATAGTTAGCCCATGGTGGCTTTCAAAGTTCAAAGGTGCGTAAATAAATTCTTACTGAACCATGATCATTATATAATTGATCAAAAATGCTTTAGCAACTCAAAAATGTAACAAAAAAAATCACTCAGCCGTCGTGCTGTATTCTCGTTGCCCCCTTCGAAGTTGCATTGTGATTTGTACCACATTGTGAAGCAACGGGTATGCTGGAAGCCGGTTCAGTGACTCTCTTGGATGACTTTTTTCTTGAGCATTGACTGAGCTCATAATTCATGTTTTATTCATAGTGTGCATGCAGTTGTAGAATCTTATGATATTCAGTCTCTTTAAACCGGCCAATTTCGGGTAGCTAGTTGTGCTGGCAAAGCAGTAAAAAAACTGGCCACCGCCCACTGCCCACTGCCCACTGCCCACTGCCCAGGGAGGAACGGCTAATTAGCACTAGCTTAATCTCCTCAACTATAACAAGAACTACGTGGTCTCAAGAGAGAGAGGGAGAGAAAAAAATCCCGGTAATCTTGGAGATCTCTCCATGTGCGGCGCCACGCGGCCTCAAGACTCCAAGCCTCCCACTAATTGTGGATATCCGAACAAACGATCATAAATTGGCCGGATTTGGATCTCTCCGTGAAAGGGGACAGGCCAGGGGATTGCACAGCGGGCTCAAAGGGACGGATCACACGTGATTGCTGGTCCACCAACAAAGCTGTGTACTAGCGCGCTGCAAAACTAGTAATTTTGGACTCCTTCCTTGGCTGGAAAGCATGTACGAGTGGGTGCCTCGCCTCCAAGGTAGTTTTGCTCTCTAGTGTCACGTTTCTATAGGAATGATGTCATCATTTGGACTGCTTGGTGGCTGTCTCGCCTCCAAGCCCGAGGCATCCAGTTCCCTGAGCACAGCTGAGCACTACACGTGGTGAATCCTCGTGGATGTAATCGTTCGGCCCTTGACTTGTTTGAAGAAACCGGCGCAGATGTCAATTAAGGATTTTGAATGGCATATGACACACGGAGAGAGAGACTCCCACACGTCATTGCAAGCGAGTGGCTATGATTTATGCGCTCAAAAATTCCTCGCCTTCTTTTTTTTTTTCCTGCGTCGACAAGTTTGCCCACGATCCCGACCGAAACGCCAGAAGTCTACGAGAGAGGACGAGGAGCTGACACGTGCGAATCCGAGCGATCGAAAGTGTGTCGGTTCGTGGAGCAGAATAGCCTGACTAAAAGTCTCGGGGCTCCGCGGTTGGGGACGCACGGGGAGCCAGATATTTTCTCCGGAGCGAACCCCGTTATCGTCACCGCCCGGGGAGAATACGAGAGATCTGACCCAAGAACTTGCCGCGTTTGGTTCTCTGGCTCCAAAGAATGATCGATATTCTTTCGCATTCTGCACAGATCTCAAACAATTTTTTTTAATCATCTGCTGCACAGCTTTCAAAGCAGCTAGATCCAACGATGGATTCGTAGAAGGAAAAGATGAATCCTTCTCTCGCGTGGAACATACAACTCTGTCCGTTAATTATATCGGCAGGGGACAGATAAAAGCAAGAGCGGCGAGCAGTTCGAGTGAGGTGGTATGTGGTCTGGTTGAACGCGGCGGTCGCCGACCTCTAATTAAAATAAAATTTTTTAGCTACTTTTGTTGGGACAAATTTTGGTTTGAAATAATAGGCATGCAGTTCAAGTTATATGATTTTCTTTTAAATAGAATGACAACTTGTGGCAGATTATCCAATATTTTAATTCAAATCTAGCTTATACATAATTCTCGGTCTTTTTCACATAGAAAGCATAGAAAATTATCCAACATTGAATTTGTATAGTCATAAGTTTACACCACAAGCTAATCAAATGTTTAATCTTTAAGCTAATTTATAATAATTATAATTTAAATATAAAAAGTTAAATAAAACTGACGGCTGGTGTCCTCCCTTGTCAAAAACATTCTCTCTGGACCACTAGTTGGGATTCTTGAGAATAAATGAAGATCGTTACATCACAATTGGCAAGATATAGTAATAAAAAACTAATCAATTTAACAAATATTTCTCTTTTCGTAAAGACAAATTATTCCGAAAATTGGTAATATCCAGTGAAAGGAAGATTTATTTAATATTCCCACCTATCCATACATCTGATAGACTAATTCCATAATATAATAATAACAAATATTTAAATCCCAACCTCTCAAAATATCTGAGCTAACATCGTATATTTAAGTCCATGGAAGTGGTCTCTTCCTTCCAAACCCTCCTCCATCCTCCTCCTCCTCCGGATCTCTTCCTAAAACTAGCTCCCTTCGCCCTCCCACCCAATCCCGTTTCCCCCGCCTCGTATCTCTCTCCCTCCCCGCCCGATCCCGTTTTCCCCGCCTCGTATCTCTCTCCCTCCCCGCCCGATCCCGTTTCCCCCGCCTCGCATCTCTCTCCCTCTCTAAGGCCCATCTCTCTCTCTCTGTCTCTTCCTGGTTAAAAATATTTTAGATTTTAGAATTAGGGGGTTAGGGTTTGTTCGGGCGGAGGGGATGAAGGGGCGGAGGGCCTGCGAGCTGTGCAAGGGCGGCGCCGCCGTCTACTGCGAGGCGGACGCGGCTTTCCTCTGCTGGCCCTGCGACGCCCACGTCCACGGCGCCAACTTCCTCGTCGCCCGCCACCTCCGCCGTATCGCCTGCGCCGAATGCCACGCCCTCGACGACGCCCGCGTCCTCTTCGGCGCAGGATCCCCCCCGATCCACTCCCTCTGCCTCTCCTGCCGCCGCGCCACCGGTCCCTCCTCCGACGACGACGCCTCCTCGTCGGACTCCTCTTGCGTCTCCACCGCCGAGTCGGCGGCCCCCGAATCGGCCCGGAGGGGAGCGGCGGCGGAGGAAGGTGTTCTGATAAATTGGAGCCGGAGGATGGGGCTGGCGGAGCAACGCGCGAGGCGGTGCGCGGCGGTGGCGGCGCGCGTGCTGCGCGCGTGCTCGGGTAAGAAGACGGTTACGACCCTCTGGGTTAGTCTGGCGGCCGCGCTTTGGTTCGCCGTGAAGCGGTGCGGCGACGGAGGTCGCCCGTGCGAAGGGGCGAGTCTGAGGACATTGGAAGCGTGTGCTGGTGTGCCCGCGAAGCTTATCGTTATCGCCGAGTCGAGACTCGCTCGTGCCGCGAGGCGAGCCCGAGGCGGCAAGGAGCAGGAGGGATGGGCCGAGTGCTGGTGACTCTTTGGGTCAGGGATTTTCTTCTGGCACGTTTGCGTTTTTTTAAAAAAAAAAATATTCCAGGAGGTTTATTTATAGTTTTGTATATATTGCTTTTCCTTCTGTTTTTTTTTGGGGGGTTGTTAAAGGTATTAAAAAAAAAACTGAAGACGTTTATCTAGAGTATCGTGCAAGCTTAAGGATCTTGTTCATATTCAGAAGCTTTTATATGATTGCCGGGCTGAATAATATTCATTCAAATTTACTTTTATCTAAAATTAATTGAATATAGATAAAATTTAAGTATCTACTTAATATCTATATTTGTGTCTATATATAAATAAATACACAACACTCTGTATCCAAATATTTGATTTTATTTATAATTTTATTTAATTTTATATATCACTCATAAATTTTTAAAGAAATAAATGAGTATGTTAATGTACTATTAATTTGATTTATTATTCATTGAGTAATATTTTTAATTTTGTGGTCATAAAATTTAATTATTAAATTTTCACGTGTGTGCGCGCATATATATTTAGTATTTGGTTTGTATTTGTATATGTTTAAAAATAATATAAAAATAAATGTTTGCATTTGTATTTGTCAGATAAAACAAATATGAACATACTAATGTCTGGTTCGGTTTTAGTTTTAGCCTCACCAAATTATCAATTATCCTAGATAATACTTTCATTTTATTTACTGTTTAAATGATGGTTATTATATAATACATGTATATTTTTTTTAAATACCTTTTGCACGAAAGAATAATTTATCTTGTTTTGCAATCGAAATATTCGAAACCTTTTCATTTATCTACGTGCGGAAATCTCAAAATGGCTACAAATTAAGATAAAATTTTCTTTCGGGCAAAAGATACAGCACCTATCTTTCTTGTCTTCAGCATGTGCAAGTGGTAAAAAGAAAGGATAATATGATGTTTCAAATGGTGTCTATCTCTTCATGTACATTTCAGGTGTCGCATTTTTTAACTAGAAAATAAGGATAATTTTGAGGTGCCGCTGATCATTTGATATATAGAAAGAAGAAAAGAATTATCCATGTGGAACTCTTGGAAATGTTATTGACTTCCTGCCAATCGAGGCTATGATCCTATCCGCCAGATTGCATCCGCGCAGTTCAAAATTAGACAACAAAAAATAGGTGGTATCATGCATTTTCGGCTTGGATGCTTGAATAAGATGGGAGGGAGACGCGCGCGCACACAGAGAGAGAGAGAGATCCGTAGCGGGCCTTTGTCACGCTTTCATATTAATTCCATTTGCGTCCCCTGCCCAGGCCCAGCCGGTTCTCCTAGATAGAAAATCCCAACCCAGCCCAACTCATTCGTGCGTGTAGCCCAAGTCCCCCACACACGGACATGCACAAGCAAAGCTTCTCTCTTCCTCTTCCACGCATGCTCTCCGAGTTACTAATTCCAGAAAAAGACTTGAACGGTTCTCTAAGAAATACGGGAGCTGCAATTGTAGCCGTTAGTTCGGTGGTCCGACTAAGTTCATTTAAGAATCGAGGCTTCGTAATCCAATTGAGCGAGAGAGTGTGGATCACCCCGCATGATGAAAGAATTACTGTACTGTGGATTATCTCGAAAGATATCTGAAGACAGTGTAAGCAAATCTGTTATGCACATCAAGATTGGTTTCTCAAAGGGATTGCAAACACCAATCTTAAAATGAAAACTCGACGACCAAAGATCCAACAAGATATTTGATCATCTCAAAAGTACAGGATGCTTTATACCTCACGTATAGATGTATGATATGGTACAACGGAAATTGGAATCTCAGTAGATGAAGACAATGTAAAATTGGATTTCCGTTTTTTTTTTTTTTTTGACACACCCTTTATCAGCTTATGAACCTAGTCCTACTTCCTCCTGAATGGAAGGCCTCTATTGTGTTACTTCTCTTACCCATGCAAATCATGCTCAGGAATTCACCCAAGGAAAATGTAACCACCCAAAAATCTCACCCTCTGGCTCAATGGCCTTTGGTTCAACTGCACCTGTTGATCAACTGATTAAATAGGCGACGACAGAGTCATTACCAAATGGCCTAATTTCGAAGGCTATCACGATCCATGGCCCGATCACGTCATGCAAACCTGCACTGGTTTGAACGCAACTTCTCATCTGAAATGAGCCCTGACACCAAACTTCTGAGCCGCTTCCCTGATGGTCCAGGCACGACGACATTGATATCACCCCAGCTCGAGCATGGATCCTCCTCCAATTCCTTCCTTTTCCGACCGCCGGGCCGCCCTAAGCACCACTTTCCGACGCCCACTCCATTTGGCGAGCGCCTTAGTATCTTTTTATCTATCTTTTCGAGCACACTGTCATCTTCCATGAACCGCCTCGCAAAGGCCGCTCCACTTTTTATCATCTCCTTGTATTGTGATTGATTGAGAAAGCGAGGATCCAATCCTGGTGGATCATCCCAAAGGAAGTACCTTAGATCGCTGTTGACGGTGGTGTTTCGGAACTCAGGGCTGTTGCAGATCACTGTTTGGAAGTAGGATTCCATTGAGTAGGCCACATTGGCAAAGTACATGAGAAGTTTTCTAGGGAAGTTATCCCAGCTATGCACACAGTGCTCCACAAAGGGTCTGCTGAGAATGAACCATGGGGAACCTGTTCCCATGAAAAAACTGAAAATTTTCAGTCCAGTCTCCACAGCGAGAGGCAAATTCTAATTTGATTTCTATGGATGTTGCTGATAAAACTTTAGAAAATTTGCAGCACCATGTGTTGGTAAATGTGATTCGCATTTAAAATTTCATAAAACTTAGTTTGTCAGATATCCTGGTTTTCCAAATGAATGGCTTATTGAACAAAATCTAAACAATGGCTCGTGAACAGCCAAATGGAAAACAGAATTCCTGAATACGGAAGACAGACCTGTGAATAATGTAAAAGCATCAGGTGTCGCTCGTGTCTCCGAAGCGAAGAAGGATTCAGTATTTTTGTCCATATGAAGACTTGGGTCTACAATAATTTTATCAAATCTCTCAGACCTGTAGAACAATAACTCAACTCAGCCTAACAAAACATTTTAAAAGATTTAAAGAGATATCATAAATACTAAAATATGATTTCCTAATGAGCTTACTCTTTCCATCCAAGGTCACTTGTGTGGTCAATGAAGTTCAGATCTCTTGGCAAAGAAGTGAAAGCATGAAGAAGATCTGCATGCAAGACATTTTTTCAACATTTGTTACTAGGATAAATGGAGGTGCAGGAAACATCGATGAGAATATATAGGAATTTTGATCATTACTACTGAAAAAAAACCCCTCAAATGCATAAGTTACTAATGCTCCACAGTTGCCAAAAACTTCCAATTCAAAAGGGAGACTAATTGAAATTTCACATGCATAAGGCTGACAATCACTGTTATGAATTGAAAAGTATGTGGCATCAGATATTGAGCGTTTTATGTCTCTCTCCTACTCAACGCAACTCAACTCAACTAAGCTTTAATCCCGAACTAATTGAGGTCTTTTCCTCCATTCCTCTCGATTAGGGCCGTACTTCCTCAACTAAAGAAAAACAAGTTCTTACTTCTCCCAGAGTAAACAAAAAGAACTTGACAGAAATTTTCTATATATGTCAATGCCGAATGAATCAAATTGATTAAATTTAAACTGAGTGATGAGAGAACACACCAGACTCGCCTGAAAGACTTGAAACAGCATCAAGGTGAATGCTGGCAATGAATTCATAAGATCTTTGGTTTCTTGCTGAGTAAGAATCCCACCGAGCAGCAAGAAAGAACTTTACTTAAGTAGCAGCGAACTTAGAAGTATTATAAATTTTCATTTTTTCCCCCCCATTTTCATCTCCAGCCACCACTGTCAATTTAATCAAGAGATAAATCTGTTTTTTGATGATGAGGAGAAGTGCTAGGCCTGTAGGGTTGTCCTCATTAATATTCAGAAACCAAGAAATAATAAAAAACAAGAGTAGAAACCTTCAGTTTGCATTGCTACAAGTGTCACAGGTTCAGAAATCAGAAACCATAAGCATCGGGAAGGAGTTGAGAGAATCATTGTTGCTTATAAGGATACCATATCATATGAACATTGGCACAGGAATAGGGCTAAAGAGGCACAAAGCTATCAATTCAAAATGGTCTAGAATGAGAGTTGGACTGGTTTATTGATCGATATGAATAATATCCATGGCTACAAAGAAAACATGGTCAAATAAGCCCAATTTATTCTTATGATTATGCTTTAGCTTCAAAAGGTAACATATCAATAAGACTTGGTCATCATGTTCCTCATGCAAAACAAGTAGAATCAGATCAGAAGACAGATCATTGTACCCTCGAGTTCCTAATAATAGGGTTCGTTTGGCTGGGGTATGTCGACAATTTCTGAAAATTATTTATCTAGAAAAAAAAAATAATTGTGGGAGAAAATAAATTTTACCACATTTTGTTGGTGGAAAAATTACTACGGAAAATGGCATCGAAAAAAGAATTCAAGTAATAACATTTTTTTTCAGCCCATTTGCTGGGCTATTTTGAATATTAAAATATATTAACATGAGTTAATAAATATTTTAAATTAATTATATATATTAGAAAATATAGTTCTTGCTATAAATAAATTTTAGTATGTTTTGATAATTAATATTTATTAATATATTATTATTATTTATAAATATTATTAATTGATATATTGATATATTTATAATATATCAATATAATATATTAAAAATAATATTGATTATATAATAAAATTAATATAATATTAATTTAATATAAGTGAGGGTATTTTTGTTCAAAATAATATTTTTTAGATTATCGAATATGATAACCTGATATGAGATTTATTTTTCATACCAAACTAGCCCCAACCAAATATGCCCTTGCCCTTAAAAGGAAGCTCTAAATAGGGCATGGAGCCTCTATTGTCAGATTTACTAAGAAGCACAAATTGTTATATGGAAACAAGAAAAAGAGGCTACCATCTTGAGTTACAACTGGATAATCTGAAGCACTCAAGTTGATGAACCAATCCCAGTCTGAGCTGATCTTGAGCAGAACTGCAGCTCCATTGAGTGCAGCAGCAAGTACCGATGAACCCGTCCGATCGACCGCATGAGGTTTTCCCACAACATCAACATTTGCAAAAGCTTTGAAAATTCTATCAGATTGGATGGCCAGAGCCAGTCTTCTCCTCTCACCAGCTGTGGAATCAGCGTCGAGGTGCAGAAGGTAGCTGTTCCTTGGGTGGTAAACTGCCTTCAAGAGCCTCAAAATCTTCTCACCTTCACCGCCGGTTCCTGACATCCAATAAGCAAACACCGGAGGATCGCCAGGACCCCTCGACAGGGCCACAGGTCTGAACCCTTGATCTGCGGCCGGAATTCCTCCTCGGAGAAGAGAATGAGAAAGAACTCGTAGAGCCAGCGCACCAACGACAAATGCTGCGATCCCGATCCATGGAGAAAATCTAAGCTGTCTCATGGCTTCACCTTGATCGAAGGATCGTTTCAGATGGAGCAACGGTAGGAACTTGCTCCAACATTCAATGCTTGCAGGACTAATCGCCGAGCTTGATATTGGATGGGGTATGATTTAGTCTGAAGCTTTCGATCAAAATTAAGCAGCACTATTTCAGCAGTCAAAATTCCGATTGAAGCTTGCCAAAAACTCTCGATCTCTCCCCGAGAACCACAATTACAGCAAACACAAGAATAATATCAGATCTTCAAAAACCTCGCCTGAATTCAATTCCAAAAATCCATCAGACTTCTTAGAGTGAAATTCCGAGAAGCTGCGGTTCTAACTCAAACCACTCCAATACTAACACAACAAATTCAGCAAACGGACATTAAAAGAAAAAAAACTTTAAGAATTCATCAAGCTCTAACCTTTTACACCCAGCAACGACTCGCGAACTACAACAACGCATCCAAGAAGAGAACCGCAGCTGCAGACATCCGATTAACAAAACTTGCTTTAATTTCGACAAGCGAACCGAAAAGAAAGGAGGAGCCACTGTAGACACCGCCTGGAAACGCGCTGCGTGGCCGGCGCTAAAGATCGGATTTTTCCGACGCCGGGAAGTCAAAAAAAGAAAAAAAAACAATCAACCAAACTGAAAGGAAAAAAGCCCTGCTTTGGAGCTGAAGTCAAGGCCCCCAAAGGCGGCAACAGCAACAGCAACAGCTGGGGAGGCCGAGGAAAGAAAGAATCTTGTTCAAAGACGCAAGTGAGCACTACTGGAACCGCCCACCAACGAATCCAACGAAAGAGGCGAACGATTGTCGCGGGAAAAACTTCCCCTCCACGCCTTATAAACTAAAGCGAGAGCGAAGGAAGGGATCAAAGGTAAGACGGGTCGGAGGAGGGAAATTTATAAAAATTAGTAGAATAATAAGAGAGAAAGGGTACGGAGCGACAAGAAAGGGTGGAAAAAAAAAATGGGATCTCCGGCGAAGGGGGGATAGGAGGAGGGACTGCACGGACAGCGAAGAAAAGGCGGATGCTTTTGTTGCCGTCCCCCGACAGTGCCATTGCTCCCAAATACTGGCCGCGGTCATCGCCGAGCTGTGGGCCCCATCGACACAGAGGGAAAGAAGAAGAAGGAGGCCGTGAGGGGGACCGTTGGTTGTGATGTGATTATTATTGCTTGTTATGTAGTTGAGAGGAGGGTCCTTTGTGACGACTGACGAGAGAGAGCAAGAGAGGTAGGAGGGAGTTGGTTAGGTTAGCTTGGAGGTGGTGAGCTGGTTTGAGGACACTTATTACCCACCATCAATCGAGACTTGCAACGTCCCTTTCTTTGCCGGGATTGCGCAAACGTCTCTCTCTCATGCCTAGGCTGAGCAGTCATAAACATTCTACTTTAGCATTTGGGATACAATATGAAAGGGTTAAGTGTAGCAAATTCATTTCTAATCCAGTTTTAACGTTTTTGGATCTTAATTTGCTCCACCCTAGTTTGAAATTCTAGGCAGACCCAGGTTAAATTTTATTTGATAATATAGAATTTGATATGAACATGATTGAGGTCGAGACAAGAGATAAATTTCGGTCTCATTGGAATTAGAAGAGGATGGGTGGGATTGGATTAGTCAAATTTTAGTAAAATATGTAAGTGCTAAATTTGAGTTAACTAGAATGTAAACTAAAGTTGGGCCAAAATATGACTTATTTGGATTGCTCAAACATCTAACTCGGACCCAATTTGACTTGTAGACTAATGCTTTCCAGACCAAGTCCTTGCTCAGCCAAAAATATTTTGTTTCAAGCTAACCCAAGCTATACGACGGGTCAAGTCTTTATGGTGTGGCATGGCCACTAAATTTAGTGAACTAAAAAAGAATTGTACAAGAAGAGCTAGTTTGGAAGACCAGCTAACTTCTTTTATTTTTTATATTTTTTTGGGAGAGGAAAAAAAAAAGGGAAGACTAATCTATGTTATAATTAACCAGATTCCAAGTCCATATATTTAACTTCCATTTATCATATAAAAGGGCCGGTCATTCTATTTTTGCAAAAGATAAAAGCTCTTAGCCGTAATCTTCTAAAAAAAAAGCGAGAGAGAGAGAGAGAGAGAGAGAGAAACAAACTTTTGGTGTTATTGAAGACATGGATGAAATAATTGTGTCTCACATGCGAACAAATTAAAATATTCTCGTCTCCTTCCAATTAGATAGAAGGTAGGGCCGTAGGGGTAAATGAAACCGTTGGCTCGTTCCTCCTCTTCCCCTTTTTTTCTTTAGTCTCTTTCAATTTTAATCATTTTATTACTTTAAGCAAGCGAGCTAGTATGGACGGACAAAACTGCTGGTCATCGCACTTAATAGATTCTCTAGAAGGTGGTTCACCTTTCACAGCAGACTGCCTGGTGCATTAAATTAGATGGCCCAAACGTAATCAAAGTCTTTCTTTTCTTTTTTTTTTGGATAGAACCAACCATAATGAAAGCCAGGAGCTCAGCGCTCAGTAATTTGGTATCAATTTTTAAATTCCCGGAAAATCAAATGCAAATATACACTTTTCTGGAAGAAAAAAACTAGACACTTCCTGGAAGCAAGCTTAGAAAGAAGTTGAAAGGATGCCTTCTCTGTAACTCGAAGTTGGAAACAATGGATGATCTCCTTTCACAATGCAGCTTCTTTTGGACTAATTAGAAAAGCTGTCTACTCTTTCCCTTCATGTTCTCCGGCCTCTATCAAATTTTGAAATGATGTGTTGGATTAGAGATGTAAAAACTTCCATAAAGCTGCCCAATAGGTGATTCTTAAGCTACTGGCAGCCATGGCATGGGTGTGTTGGAAAGAAAGGAGCATCAGAATTTTTCTAAACAAGCAATCTTTGACGAAAAAAGGTGAAGAACAGGCTCATAATTCTTTTAAAAGAGTTTTTTCGAGCGATGTGCAGTATAAGAGGAGTGTTGTTTGTTTTTTTATAAAAAAAATTGTAAACTGTCAGCAAAAGATTAAGAACTGTTTTTCGGTCGACGCAAACAGTCAATTTCCAGATGCTTTGGTTTCGGCCACAATCCATTTCGCGGGCTGCTGTCTTTATCTTCGTTACATTAAAGAGGCCCGCTCTCTCTTATGGGCTGCTTCTTTAGATGGCCTCTTCCTGGGCTTGATGTAAATAGTTCCCCCCAACCCCCCCCCCCCCCCCCCCCCCCCCCCCTCTCTCTCTCTCTCTCTCTCCTCTCTCTCTCTCTCTCTCTCTCTCGCAATAAAGGCCAGGTGGCTCTCTCTCTCTCTCGCTCTCGCAATAAAGGCCAGGTGGCTCTTTTATTGTCCCTTACCATCCAAAAAAAAAAAAAAGAAAGAGCAGTAACAGCAATTAAACATCAAAATCAACCTCAAGCCAACATATATAGAATTCTCTTCAAAATGAAGACAATAATGACTAATTTTTCTATACTAACACAGAGAACTTTTGGAATATTGCTTTGTCTGCTTCTAAAGATTGTTTCCATGATAAACTGTGTCCATCTTATTCCAATTTCAGAGCGTCGCACCATCTTGATTAGGGATAAGATCCAATAAGATCCAACCTTTGCTCCTCCTATTGCTCTATGATTTATTTATTTATTTATTTTCTTTTACGGTTGTTGACCAAAAAAAGTCATAAACAAGCATTGCAGTAGATCATGCAGCATGGGGAACATGATTAAAGGATGATCAGCCTAGCGATAGGCAGCTCCACATTGACATGGAGATTGAGACCATGTAACGCAAAATCTGATCTCGATCCATGATAATGCAGAAGATGTCAACAAATGTTCGAAAAGAAACAGGTATAGTTGGTACAACTCAAGGAAATCAACAAATATATTTCTGGATGCCATTTTCGGACCCAACAAGGAAAAGTGATCATCAAAGAACTCAACCTGATGATCAAAGCCAAGTAGTTCCCATGGGTTAAAAGTCCATGGATCTCTGAGCAGGCTATTACCATCACAATTTTCTTCGTACATACATATAATGTTGTACCTTTTCTTATTGAAGTTTCTAAATTTTGTGAGGAAGGTTAATAACGCCTACCAAGTTGATGCAAAGGTTTGCGAAGCACAATATAACAATTCAAGTAATTGGAAGAGGGGGAGCCTTCCGTAGAATAGCACAATCATATTATATAAATGAACTGCAACTCTAGCAAATGTACATGGATTTGAACGGGCAAAACTATTAAGTTAGGCAATTGAGAGAAAATTATTACACTGTTACTCAGCCGTTAAAATGAGGGAGATGATAATGGCTAAGAATTTCTAGATATACGTGGCCATGAGGGAAACTAGGTTCATAAATCAAATATGAGATTTGATTTCTGTGTTCTTGGGTGTTCGCCATAAAAATTTAGTTAGTTGAACAAACAAAAGACCATCATTCTTTTACTATTCAAACATGGATTGTTCCATTTATAATAAACATATTTTACAGCATATCAAATTGGATATCTGTTATAAACTATAGCACCTTGGTTCATTCAGAACCACTGTCACATTCGACATGGTTTGATGTGATTACTCTCTCTCTCTCTCTCTCTCTCTCTCTCTCTCTCTCTCTCTCTCTCTCTCTCTCTCTCTCTCTCTCTCTCTTTCTTTTTTTTTTTTAGGAAAAGAGGACTGTTAAATTCTCGGACATCAAAGCAGGACCGTATGGACAGATTGCACACGGCATTGACCTTTACTATTCACAGGACAAGGCTCTAGTCTTTTGCTTATTTCATCATGAATGCACCAATCAAGAAATTAAGCTATGTATCTAGGATGGGGCGTGGAGTGGGGAACACGAGAACCAATCAAGGATCATCAATCAAGGATACGGACATGGAATCTTTCCATATCTAATTTATCATGGCTCCTTGACTGGTGCAAAAAGATCATGTTGGTTGATTTTATTTAATTCTATTCCCTGCTGTTTCTTATGTATATATATATATTTATTTATTTATTTGACTCGAACCACCCCATGCCGAGGTCGTTGCCCCGTTCCAGTAATCAGAAGCCAAAGAGAAACCAACCCGGATACTTGGTACCTTAATTAACTTCCAATCTTTCACTAGCTTCACAGTATTGGTTTGGAGGCTAACTAGATACCGAACTAGAAAGATTACAGTAGACTGAGCTGCTGCCACTTCAACTGAATTGACATCAAAACACGGAGAAGTAGGGGACTAGGAAACACACCAATGGCTGACGACCGAGTATGATTTGCACTGCACTGAACTGAACCGCTGAAGCTGAAGAGAATGAAGTAGAGGGAAGCTATTCATGGGTTGACGTGGAAGGCTACTTGGTCCTCAAACTCCTTGGCGTTCCCCTTGGGGTCCTCCTCAAACCTCCCCAACCTGAACTGCTTCAGCTCAAACCCTGCCACCTTTCCGTCTATCGCCATCTCCGCCAGAATCCTCCCCACCGCAGGCCCCATCTTGAACCCGTGACCGGAGAACCCTCCTGCGACAACCACGTCCTTCCCGAACTCCCCGCCGAGGAAGTCGATGATGAAATCCCCGTCGGGTGTCATCGAGTACAAGCAAGCCTGCTTCATGACCGGCTTCCCGGCCTCGACGCTTCCCGGCAGCAGCACCTGTTCGATCCATGGGACGACCGGGTCCACCAGCACCCCTGAGCCCGACGCCCAGTCCCTCCGGTCGGGGTCGCACGGGTGGCCTCCATGCATGGCAATCTTGATCAGCCCCGGGAACTCCATCGATGGCGTGCCGTAGACGTAAGGCTCGCCGTAGCTCGCAAACGTCGGGAACCCGGCCTTCGGCGAGAATTCATCCTCGTGCCCCTCCTTGATCTTCCAGTAACAAACAGTTGTGTGGAGAGGCTGGATGGGTAGGTCCAGCCCACTAACTTCTTTCACTAGCTTCCTCATCCAGGCTCCGACGGTGAGCACGCACTTCCTTCCCCGGAAGCGCTCCCCGCTGGCAGTTGAAACCCAGATGCCGCCTCCTGCCTCGTCTCTCCCGATGTCCTTCACCTCCATATGGTCTCTGAGAACGGCCCCTCTTCTGATGGCCAATGCCTGGAACATGGCGACCGCCTTCGTCGGCTTGATCACGCCGCCGACATCGGTCTCCACCCCGATCCACTGCTCCGGCAGCTGGATTACACCAGAGAACATGTCATGAAGCTGGCTTCGGTCGAGGATGCGAGCATTGATCGAATTCGGCTCGCAATTGGCGATCGCGCACTGGAGGCTCTTGTTCGCCGCAGGGCCCATGTCGAAATGCGAGGTCCTGGTGAGGACACGGTAGCCGATCTCCGACTGTGCTTCTTCCCAGAGACGGTAGGATTCGAGGACCATCGAGGCGTAGTAGTCTTCCGGGTAGGTTGCTCGGATCGTCCGGGACTCGCCATGGGACGAGCCAAGGTGGTGCAGGAAGTCGAATTTCTCGAGGAGGAGCGCCTTATGGCCGCGCTTCGCCACCTCGTAGGCCGTGCAGCTCCCCATGATCCCCGCACCGACGACGATCACATCGAACCAATCGCCGCAGACCTCCATCGCTCCTGCTCCTCCTCTCTCTTTAAACCGAAGGGGACGGACGGCTGTTGAGAAAAAGAAATAAAAAATGAAAGCGTAACAGAGGAAACGGCGATGTTGAGAGCTCCAGCTGAGATTTTTTTTTTTGATGTGGTAATTTTCTTGGATTCATCCTAACAAACTCTGAACCAGCTTTCAGACCCGTAACAAACTCCAGAACTCGGGGGCTAACGGACAAAAAGCATGTCTGAACGCAGTTTGAACATTTTCCTCGTCAAAGTCTTCCACTTGTGTCCCTTTGTATGGGATGGATTTTGCTGATGTGGCAAAGATAGCAACAAAATATCATTCTTTCAAATTTCTTATAATCTTTGCACGGTATAATGGACCAGATTTTGCATGTGAGAGTCGTGTAAAACCGACTCCCTTCACCATGGCTTCAAGCCAAAGAAAAAGAATTTAATTCATGCAATCAAATTTTATCTTCCTACAAAATTATAAAGAAGTGCCATTATATCTCTACTCTACCACAGGATTTTGGAATGTAGTAATATATATTATGGGTTTATCTCACAGGTAGGAGCCATCATCAGATGCTTCTTTCATCACCAAAAGCGAATATCATTTTACTGCAGCACCGGAGAGAAAAGGAGGTAATTTTTTTTTTGGTACATTGGCTGCTCACACTAATCTTGTGTGAGTATAGCCATCTGAGTCAAGAAAAAGAATACGATACAGAGGTGGAGGAATAGATACAAAACGAGTCCAGAGGATCTCTCCAGAATGGGAGCAGCATAGGAGGCGACCCAATCAACAGATTTGTTCACCTCCCGATATACATGTACAACCTAAAAGGCACCATACTCCCTCATCAGCCTCCGGATGTCATCTAGAAGTGGGTGATCTGTCGCTCCCAACCCCTCCTGTAGAATCTGCTTAATCACCTCCGCAGAGTCTTCCTCAAGAATAATACTCCCAGCCTCTAACACTCGTCTCACATAAGAGATTTCCTCCTATGCGACCCTGAGTTCCGCCCCAGGTAAGCTTTTTTTATTGATATGAAGTATTAGCATACATCAACTAAGCATCTGAGGAGCCAATCAGTAGCCAACACGAGAGGTAAGAGAAGTCTTGGCTGTCAAAAAGAAACTCAGGACGTGATGATATGATCAGAAGACCCACATCCAGAAGGAAAGATCAAGAGGAGGAAATCGTTCTGTGAGAACCACCATGTTGATAAAACATAAGATAATTGGCTCAAAACACCATCTTTTTCCCATTGAGCATTAACAGAGACATATAAACATCCCACGTGGAGGATGAGTATCATGGATGGCGAGTCAGTTCACATTGAGACAGGTAAAGAGTCATGCATGCTAGAAGCCGTCAACATTTGACTGAAGAGTTCGACGGTGATCGGTGGAAAACCTAAGATCTCATGCCTGATGAAAGATTGGCAAAACTTGACCTAGGCATCGACATGCCCGACAATGCCGTGTGAACGATGCAAGCATCTTAGAACTAAGTCATGACTCAACTCCATTCAACTAATCTTTAATTCCAAACTTAACATGAATTCTTTTCATTCATTCAGCTCTATTTCAAGCTATACTTTCTGAAAGACGTAGCAATATTAAGTTTTTTGTTTTACTATAATTTCATCTCTTATTATTTTTAATCTATCTCTATGATGTGACAAGTCACTTATTGATATAAATTTCAAAAAAACCTAGGATCTCCATGTCTATAAAACAAACGTATTCTCAAGTATCGCCATTTTATGAAATCCTGATGTATGAAATAGAAATCGGTAATGATGAGTACAAACAGGGTTGGTAAATGTATTATAAGGAAATATCATGCACTTATACTGTAAGGAAAAAAAAAGCCATATGATGAGGCAACTAACTAACATGCATGCATCTCCAGTAATCTCTCGCACTTTACGCACGCCATGTTAGTGTCGACTCTAGTCCTCAATCGGTGTCATTCTCACTGTCACCTTCCACCATCACAAACAGATGTCTTATTTCTACTATGTGAGTCAGTCATTCTGGCCCATTATTCATAGATCACATCTACCAAGATCTAGTGGATCAGATCTGTTTCAATCATCTTTGTCTCCTTTCCTAAACATGGCCAGCATCAAACAAGTCTTTGCTTCTAAGGAATGCCTCTCCTTGCGTCAGATCGATAGTACCTATGCATAATATGACCCTACTTGATTCTTGACACCACATATCTTCTGTTGTTAATTTCTTAGGCTGTGCCTGGAGGTTGCTAATTTCAACCTCGTGGTTCCATTGTTCTTCTTGATTTCAAATTTTCAATTCCAAAAATTGAATCTTCTTACGAGATTTCTGGTTGCTGAGAAGGATGGAAATTTTGCAAGAAAATTTTAATTTTATTTTTTGTTTTTCTCAAAAACAACTCACCTTTGTGGACCATCAGGCCTCTTCCCTCATTGTTACCATAAGAACATCTTTATGTGTGCACCAATCTATATCAACTTATCATTTATCAAGTGAAATTAAAGTGGCCCACTTTTGCAAAGATGTAGATGAGTTGATTTTTCCCTCCAAAATTTCTAAAAGAGAGATCTATAATTGGAAAAAAAATCTAAGATTATACGCATGAAAAGTTATCAATTTAAGAAATATTACTCGACATATAAGTTTCAATACAACGATTTCATGGAAATTATGGATTTTTATTGCAAGCAGATTTCTGCAGTACGTTCAAACATATCCTTAATTTTATAATAACCTCATGTCCTTCTTTTGGAAAACATTTCGACTAAAGAAGATGACTTTGTTTGCAGTTTTTATGGCTTAATTCCCGACTACACCAAATAAATACAACTATAGAATCAACTTCAGAACTTTCAAACCCAGCAACGACAAATAAAGTATGAATTAAATCAAGTTTTGAAAAGGTTTTGAACTTCATCTTCTACATGAAAAGATAGGATTTTCAAGTGAAAAAATGGGAACCAATTAAAAAAATCCAAAGGTGATCAATGGTGTGTATATATATATATAAAGATTGGATTTGTAGAAAAAATTAGAGTACCTAATAATGGATTGTAACTTCCAAGCCAAATTTTGGCCGCCACCTTCTCCTCCTCCTGCCTCTTTCTCTCTCCCTCCTTCTTTCGCCCTTCTCCTTTTGCCCTGTGGATTAGGCTCAGCAGTAATGAATCTCGGCAAGCCTGGGTATTTGGATAGAACATGCGCACATGTCAGGGGACCTATTGGTACATAATGATGTTTCTTGTATTATAGGAGACATCTAATCTTTTTCTTTGTACTTATCATGTGGATGCGGATTAAAAGTATCTTTGTCCCGTGTTACATGCTTACATTGTATTAGGTCCAAATAAAAGGTGAACCAAATAATATCCATTCATATTTATTTTTATATTTAAATTTATCTAAATATAGCTATAAATTTAAACATTCGACTAATCTCTCTCTCTCTCTCTCTCTCTCTCTCTCTCTCTCTCTCTCTCTATATATATATATATATATATATATATATATATATAAAACAAAAATAGATATAAATATGTATAACCAACTATTCGATGAATATATGAATATCCCAATCTATTTACAATACTATTAAATTTTATATAGTAAATAAAAACTGAATACTACATTAATATTCTATTAATTTGATTTATCTTTTACTTATAATTTTTTTTGATGTTGTGGCATTAAAATTTAATTATCCAACTTATATTCGCATTAAAATCTATATTTTTAATATCAAATTTATATATATATCTATTTAAAATAAATAGAAATATAAAATTTTGTATCTGATTAATATTTATATCTATATCTATTTATTAAAAAATTAGCTATAAACATGGACATACTAGTATCCCATCAATGTCTGATTCAGGTTCAAGTCAATCAGGATTGGGATTTGGGACTCCCAAATACCAAATCCTCAAGCCAACATTCTTTCTTTTCTTCCCGCCAGTCTCCGATCGCTCTCCTGTCCAAAGCTCCTGCCTTTGGATATTGTGGATTCTTGAAGACCCGAGGGAATTTTGATGTCTCGAGGCTCTCATCATCGTCGGAATCGGGCGCTCGGAGGTCTGGCCCATGACGTCTCCGGCAGCAATGGGGGAGAGGATGGGGCGCTCAGGAATGGGTCCGGCTTCATCGCCAATGAGGTTTTGCCTCCGGTTGAGGCATCCTTCTCGCCTTATGCTTCAAGATTCGATTTTCTTGTTATATGAGATGGTTTCTTGATTCCCTAGTTTGATTGTTGAGGTAGGAATAGAATCAATTACAGCTAGATTGATGGTTTGATTCAAGAACGGTTTTCGGTCGGTGGATTCTTAGATGCCTTAGTTTGACAGGGAATTTATTGTTTGTATTTTGTGTCATTGTTTGTATTTTGCCTCCGGTTGAGGTATCCTTCTCGCCTTATACCAAACAAACTATTTGTCCAAGAAAACAATGACGAGAAGATGATAGGAACCACTCGAGCACAAATGCTGAAAGTTTTTCATTGCACTGTTGCAGGAATTAGGAATGAAGGGAAAAGAACATTTATCAAAAACAATTTCCATCCCTACAATCTCCTCAAGCTCTTTTTCCTCGCATCTATCCTCTTCTTATCCATGTTAGCTTTCACAGCCACCACTCCTTCCTTCCTCTGACTGGCTGCTGCCCTGACCGAGGGCTCTGCTGCTGAAACCACCACCACCACATTCTGGTCTTGGACCGTCAATGGAGTAGGTGGCAGCAGCGCCTTGCTGCTGCAAACTGCATCCTTCTGATCAGCATTTCGAGCTGTGGTGGACTCGGATTTTGCTCCTATCTCAGGTTTGAATTTTGGTTTGAGGGCATGGATACCAGTATATAACCTGAAACAGAGTCGTTGCAAAGCCAACGATAAGCACCTTCTACATTTCTGTGTAAAAACAATGATGAGCATCATGGTCATCATTAAATAACTTAAGCTTCAGATCATTGCTCTCTATTATATGCTTAATAAAAGAAGGGAAAGAGATTACTATCTCAAATAGATTTCAAATTTAAATATCAAAAACAATGTCTAAAAACAGCAGTTTTCAGTTTTACTATATCGGTTGAGATTTTGTTTTCTGGCAATTGAGGGGTGAAAGCCCCATCTGACAATGCCGAGAAGGCGTCAACTCTTGTAGCAACACTGAAAGACTACCAACTTGGCCAATTTTAGCTGAGCTTTTGACTTCTTGCCCTGACATAGTCGATCAAGATTCAAAATATCCCATCTCAGCTGAAATAAACTGAGATCTCAATTCATTTTGGTGTCAGTTACCCATGATTGCTGATATTCTCATCTTCCAAAAGCTTTCTTGTTAAGAAATTGAGGGCATCATTGGTTCATCATCAGTGGCCAAAAGTGAAAGAAGTCAGATCACAAAAACGATTTCTGTGTGTTTGGTTTGGTGGAAGCAGTCTCTGAAGTCCCCAATTTAAGCCTTAACCTCTCCAAAATGTGCTGAAGCGACTTATGTTGCAAGCAAAGTCACTCCAGGAGACTAGCAACTTTCGCTTCCAACCACATGATGTACCAACCATGCCAAAATGCAAAGTTCTTCCCCTTGGGTAAGGGGAAGGGAGTGAATCTTTCCTTTTTTGACGCAAATGGAGGAAGAAATTCTTCCCCAGATTTATTAAGAGAACCTTCCTCTCTACGAAAAAAAGAACAGTTCGCTTAGTTATATACTGCATTGCCCTCCATGCAATTATACATGGAATCACCAAATAAGTGGATCTTGCCTTCTGCCCACATTTCTCGCCTATAGAGAAAGAACACTATAAATCTCACAAAGAGATAGACATGGACAAACTAAATTTTATAACACCCAGTCAAAGAGTGAAGAAACCATCAACGCTTTCAGAACGTGACACATATCCTGACCTAGGAAGATGGGTAGGGTGAAAGTTTATTAGACATTGAAACATGAAAACTTTCGCCTTTTTTCCTTCTTGCGAGAGAAAGGAAAACTCCCCCGCCCCTCCCTTCTGAAAAAAGATCGGATTTGCTCAGGACTATATAAATGGATACAAATTCTATAGATTATTGAATATTCTTGATTTATTCATGTACTTTTCCTTCGCACAGCGATTCATCAAGCTATTCATGCAAACAAATCAAATTTTATGATTGTTCACAATTATGCATGACTAACTCAAGAATTGTCTATGAATTACAAATTAATACTAGTTGGTGCGTTTTCTTACAAGTGTTTGAAGTTCTGGCTCGAATCAAATGGAAAGTTAATGCATCTAAGAAAGTAAAATTCATTTGGGTTATTCTCTCAATTCCAATCAAATGCAAGTAGACCTAGTAGAGTATGAATTGGCGATCAGAGCATATATGGATACATCTTATAACAAGGTCTCGAAGAACAAGTAATTTTTTATGGGCTTGTATCCTTTTTTTAGGTTCACTAGGATTCTTAGTTGTTGGAGCTTCCAGTTATCTTGGTAGGAATATGATATTCGTATTTCCATCTTAGCAAATTATTTTTTTCCACAAGGAATTGTGATGTTTATTATAGTATATTTATTGTATGACCAACCAATTACTTATAATGAAATGAAAGATTCAAACAAAAAAACTTTTAACAAAAAAGAACGTTCATAGATTTCGCATATAATTGAAATGTGTGAATATGATAATACCTTTCATGAATTATTAGAACCCATTAATTCACACTTTTCCAAGAACTTTACTTTCTATTACGAAGCCAATAATAGAAACACCTTATAAGGAATTTGAGGAATTTTCTATCGATCTATTGAATAACATAAAGTTATGCCTAGACAATGAACCAAAAAAGAGTATGAAAAAATGAAAAAGTGCTTTCGTTGCCATGGAATAAGAAGCTTTCGTATCTTAATACATATATTTAATTTATTAGAGCTATTAGAGCAAGATCCACTTTTTGGGGAATATAAGTCGAAGCAATAATAAGAATATTTCTAGGGGAATATCCTTCGCAATCCCTAGAGAGAGAGAGAGTTCTCTAATTCGACTCATTCACATACAGATCATGAATGTTTAGAATCCATATTATGCAAGGACATATTGCTTTTGCTAATTCGAATTGAAGGGTGATATCAAATCGGTCTATTTTCGGCATCATATGCATAGTTAGCACATACGTCATAGTTAGTAGCTCCATAAACAAGGTCATCATCAATATCATCAACTTTCCAGACTTTTTCCACATTCTGAATCTTTACTTTTAGTTGAACACTAGAAGTAATTGAAGCAACAGAAGAATAATACATGACTATTTTCTACTATGTTATTGACTATCCGTTGAAGAATAACAACTGCAATGCATAATATTTCAACTAATGAAAAATTATGAAAAATAATTGTTAAAAAGGAGCTGACCTGGCATGCCTTGCATACTCCTCGTAATCTTCTAGCAACATCTTGCCAGCCTGTTCATTCAGTGCAGATTCAGGGAATGGTTCAATCAGCAGACATCTGATAACCTGTCATTAGCGCAGATGTGCACTCAATTATGTTAGAACTTCCACACACCGAGATGAAAACCAGAATAAGGGAAAAAATTATAGATCATAATGGCATTCCTCAAGGTCCAAATTTGACTGTACTGAGACAGTTTTAAAAAAGCCATCTTGCTGTGCAAAGACACCAAATTGACAACTTACGGTAAGAACATGCCGCAATCCAAGACTAGGATTCCAATCCTTTTTCAGTGTGTTCACACAAATTTCACCATTTGTTGCAATATTTGGGTGAAAGACTTTTGTCATGAAGTAACCTATAAAAATGTGGAGCAGAGATGATACAAATGTTCCATTTTTTATGAGAAAGGTCATGCAATAAACTAGAAATGTCTTATATCCAGTATAAAAGGCATACCTTTGGGAGGTGACTGAGGGAAGTCATGAGATAATAACAACTTCATGCGGAAGATACCATTCTCATATGGAGTTCCAGCTACAATTTTCAGATACATAAACAACTCGTCAACCATGATATCAAAAGCTTGAGGGTGTAAGAAGCGATGCAGTTCATGGCTGTGACCTACCAGGGCCTTCAATATCAGCGTATATTGTGGAAAAGTCGTCATCATTTACAATCACTTTAATGCCTTCTGGTGGTGTTTCATTGAGATTCTTGAGCTCCTTAGCAAGCTGTTTGATGACATTGGGTGGTAGATTTTCATTTGCTGCCTGTCAAAAAAAACGGACTATATAAATGCCACTAGAACAGAGTGCCACATAGCTTAGGTAAACTATACACAGTCTTAAGAGGACTGAAATATGCAACACATATGCATGTCTAACTATTGTGTACTTCTCTAAGACTAACATATAATGAAAAGAGAAGCATAAAACATGGGTTCAGATAATTAAAATAAAGACCTTGAAGGGCAAGATATTTAGATAAATATATACATCAAGTGCATTCACTTCCACTGTATAAAAAAATTAGGGAAGCTAGTTAAGTGAAACACCAAAGTGTATATTTACCATTGTCCCAAGGAGTCTCTAGGGTAGACTATCTTTTAGCTGCCAAAGAAATATGCACCAGGTCTGACGATATTACTTGTAGCATTGCCAATGTTTCAGTAGTTATTATTGCTGAATGATCTCCAAGTAAATAAGATCACAAAGCCTGCATTAATATAGAATAAGCAACGGTTAAAAATTGATTGTCTAGCCAGTATTGTTTTCTTCAGAGCAAAAAGATGATAGCAATAACACCAAACTCTCAAAAAAGTTTCAAGGCCCAAAAGTGCAAAGAAAGACAATAGCAATAACACAACTCTCAAAAAAGTCTCAAGGTCCAAGATTGTAAAGAAAAAGATGCCCTCGGCATATCAAACATCGTATCCTAATTCATTATGCCAGCCAAACACTCATAAATATGAAAACAGATTGCAAGGCACAGGACTGAAAAGAAGTGCTAAACAGAACAGAGAGAATTACAAGCAACATATGAAAGGATTATAATAATTCCTCTCTCTCTCTCTCTCTCTCTCTCTCTGTCACACACACACACAGATGATAAATAAGAACGACCACGATGAAACAAGTTGTAAAAGATACATAGATAATGGATGAGACACAAGATGAGTAAGGAAATTGTTTCTACCAACGGCCATCATCTGTCCAACAATACAAGGGGCACCTTAACCAACACAACACAGCCACCAAGATGAGCTACAGGTGCTTCATTTACTAGCACAAAATTTGGAAGCTTGCAAGTCCTTCATGCATTCTAAGAGCAAAAGACGACCAGCAAGAATTATCAGGCAGCCAAAAAGCAGTAAAGCTTACTCTGCATGTTGAAAAAGCAATCAGCTTCGACAAGCTGACTGACAAGGTTTAAAATTTATTTTCTGTTCCAGCATACTTATGAGCTGCCATTCCTTAGAATTATCCAATATACCTTTAACGGCAGCAGAAAATTAGCATGATATACAGAGCAACTTCCAATTAATACATCCAACTGTCAAAAATACCAAGGAAAATGAGCAAGCAGAGGAGTTTACCTATCAAGAAAAAAGGGGGAACAAAAATGGAGGACATTATTGGAATTTCAACAACTATCAACATAGATGCAGAAACCAACAAGGCTTCTATTGTTGTTCGTTGTATACATTTTCATGAAATATTATCCAATCCAGGCGCAGTCATACAATCATTTTAGTGGAACTCATCCTGAAACTGACAAGACCCTAGTCTTATACCATATCTTATTCTCCGAATCATTACTGTGTTCTTGGAAGCATGCAATCATTGCAAGCTACATCATGATTTTGACTTGCAAAAAAAATAAGGAAAGAAAAAGTTATAATAACTAAGCTCATCAACTTACAAGGCATAGAGTCAAATCTAATTTCGACTTTACTAAAGCCTGACTAGAGGCCAGACCCATAAATCTCTCAGCAAAATTGATTTAGATATAATTGTTAAGTCTTCACAAGGAGATGCAATTTTTTTTAAAAAAAATGAATAAGACTTCCTGATTCTGATTATAATGATACTTAAAACCTCCAATTCCAACAATTTCCGGTGATAGAACATTAACGATCATTGGCCAATTTCCACAGACATAATATTAGGCATGAACAACAATGAAAGATGAAACAAAAATAACCAACTAACACTTAATTTAGGAAAAAAGAATATACAGCCCTTTTACAATAAGGTTAGGAGAAATTATAAAAGAGAAGAATATATCTAGTATTAGTAGAAACCCTAAATCACAAGTATAATGAAGAAACATCAAAGCCTGAAATTTCAAGTACGCGAACCATTACATCAAAGGAACAAGCATTCTTCTTTTGCTCAGTGAAACCATAAGGAAAATATTAAAAAAATCAATTATAGTACCCAACTTTACTGGATTGAAATCCATATGCCTAAAAGAAAGAAAACGAAGATCTCAGTAGAATCAATATTCTAAGCGAGATGAACTATGCAACAGCAGCACCCCCCTGGTTTCCACAGCCTCGCCTTGTAAAAAATAAATTAAAAATTTGCGAAAAAAATCAGGGGAACTTGTGACTTGTGAGGACATAGGTTGATGGTTTATCAATAAAAGCCCGACTAGAGAGTGTCTGCGTGAGTCGCATATCCATATTTATTGTATATCGTGACAAGAAGAGAACGAGAACATAGAAATCAAATCTCAACGGAAGAGAGAAAGAAACAAAAGATTTGTCAAAGATACCATAATGAAAGAGAATTTACAAAATCAAAAGCAAAACCCCAACTTGCTTTTGAGAGGGGGAAGACCAACTTGTTCCTGCGTACGAAAAGAAATATCAAATGAAACTATAAATTGAGTGAATACTAAGAACACAATACTGGATAAGTTGCTTCTGGTGGGTGAGTATGTTACTAAAAAAACAAGGAAAAGAAAGGATGTTCAAGAAATTGCAGATAAAGAAAGAGGGAAAACCATAAAAAATCAACGGATTATATCATAGCGGTAAAAAAGATGGTACCTTTTCAAGGATGTTCCATAAAATGCAGATAAAGAAAGAGGGAAAACAATAAAAATACCAACCGATTATATCATAGCGGTCAAAAAGATGGAACCTTTTCGGATCATTCATCCAAGAAATCAAATAGAATAAAGAAACAAGGAGGGAAAATCATATTGAGAACCAAGAATTGCCAAATATCCCAACAGCATGGGGAAACCCTAAAAACCGTAAGAAAACAAGAACGAAAGAAACAAATAAAACTCAGGTCTTGGATCCAATAACAAGAAATTAGAAAGAAATCGAGAAAGAAGGAAAGAGAGATTCCTTACCTTGAAAAGCAACCTCAAGAGATTTCGATTTCCGACTCCACTCGATCCACCGGGGGGGCGGGTAGCGAAATCGTATGATTGGGGAAAACAAAAAGAAGCGGAGGGGCCAAGATATTACAATGACGTGGCGACTTTCGAGGGATTCAGTTATGTGTAGTGGTGGACGGCCCTAGACACCGGATCTTTCAGTTCAATTTATATGACGAAAATACGCCTATGATTTTAGGAATGGCATCTCTAATTCCCTGATTCTTTGGGTTTCCTGAGGACTATTTCGTAATTTAGGGTCTCCCTTCTGAAATCGGACGGGCGCGATCCAATAATTCCGAGTGACGGAATTACCCTCATATGAATCCATTAATTATCGATTAACTCCCCTTTACTAAATGGCTGGGGAGGATTGTTTGGTACCCTTAAGAATGGACCGTTGCGTCCCGGCACGCGGCCCACGTGGGACAGGTGGGTGGGTTCGCCAACGCGGATTCGTGGACTGTTGGATCTCGGAAGCGACGCCCGGCGTGAGCTAGCCGTTGCTGCTGCCAGCTGGCATGGCAGATTGAAAAAAAATTTCGACTTGATCCCCCAATTCCTTTTTCTCATCTAAAAACTTGGTCGGAAACCTAACATACGGAACGCTGGTGTTCGGCACCAGGGAGCAAGCACCATCTGACTAAATAAATATTTTTCTTGCTAATAATTTCATCAGCAACTACCCATTTTATTAATTATGGGTAGTGTACTTATTAATTCTGCAGCATTAGATGTTCTCAGGTGACTATGAATTGGTTCCGGCTCCGCATACCTGTGACTGGTTCAATTATAAGGGGGGCTAATATTTGGACTTTTCTAGTGTTGGCAAGCCTAATCATTGGCACTAGGTTAAAGATAATGAAATTAATGCAATTTTAAGTTTGCTAATGTGTTTCAACTCTAACACCCTCCAAGTATTCCCCAAGTAGTTCAAATTTGAATTAGAGGTGTTGGATTTTTTACTAGTCTCAGCACCCTGATTACCAGAACAAGCTAAAAACTTTATTTCATCGGTAACATTTGACATTCGAAGTACGGTGTTCTAGGCCACTTCTTGAATTTTTTAGGTGTGCTCATACTAAAAATAGTGTGAGCCACCCGTCTTAGCAATATATGTATATATAGTGTTCTACGTGAGATGGTATATAATGTTTGGCTGTAATGCTCAAGTCCGTGGAGGTATTTCTTCTAAAAATTCCTGCTGCAATGATTATCCTGGTACTGCATCCTGATAGCGAGAATTGTTCTAACAATACTAACTCATCTATAAAATTTAGGTTCTCTAGTTTTTTTATATAAAATTTCTACTTTAATTTTTGAGCCAGTCCTGCCAAGCTACTTAACGAACCTGGTTCAAATTTTTGAGGTGAAAACGTAAACTATTGTAAATTACCAAACATTTTAGACTAAGTCCTAAAAGTAATCTTGCATTAAACTTCCATAAATCCTCCTTCAACCCTGTCACTTCCGTGCCCCACTTCCCCCCATCCTGGCCTGCCTCTGCCGCCAAGCTTCTGCTCGCATTAAGGTGTTGGGATCAAAGGGAGTGGGAGAGGGAGATGAAGCCTGGGGGAGACAATGATTGACCTCATTGTAAAACCCCTCCTTTCTTAGATTGTCTATTGGCTTTTTTGTCCAAAAAGTCTTTGGATTCCCCCATAGACCATCACCTATGTAGCTTATAATTCTACTAGTTTCTATCTGTATATGAAATTAGGCATCTCCTCAATCTACAAATTGAATTCGTTTGCTAGTACTGTTTTAAGGATTAATTAATGCATCTATCCATCTCATTGTTTATTTGATGAATACTTGGGAATCCCTCCAATCATACTAACTACTCTAGCACCTTCTCTAGAATTTTTGTGCTGCCTTCCCTCCTTATTTTGTATTTTTATTTCTTGTTGTAATATAAATGTGCATGTAGATAAAGGCAGAGGCATAAGAGTAAAGTACATGTAGAATGATAAGGAAAGAGAATCCACTCCTCATATTGAAGAAGAAGACTAAGTTACTATCACACCAGTTAAGTATCCTTTAGAGCCCGTTACAAATAGTATTGAAAACGGAAATTTACCGAATGCCTACACTTATCTTTTTTCTAATAACAGCCCTCTACACACCAAGAAGGCTGGAAAAAAAAAATTAACTAGAGAGTAATACGAGAACCATTCTCTTTGCTGACAATAAAGAGAGAAGATCGAAGAGGGCTACAGAAGCATGGATAGCTTCAGCAGGTCCTCTCCACTATCTAGTAACTCATTGAACTCCCTGGGCTTCTAGAGCCATCAAGTTCGGCAATGGCGCCCTCTATCTTTTCCTTCAACCGAGCACAATCCATCTCATCAGTCTACACGCAAATAATTTGTTCAAGCAAGTTAGCTAATTTATAGAAAGGCTAGCTATGAGTAAAATACAGTTCAAATACGTAATAGAATTAATAACAACGACATGCTAACCCTAAACATAATAGAATTAATAACAAAAATCTAAAACAATCAGAGACAAGAAAAAATAAAATTTTAGTAGAAAAGATACAATACCGAACCTACGATTCACATATTGTCACAGTATTTGTGAATTATGAAATGCTAATAAATAGTTAAATTACGTAGAAATGTGCACCTAAAATTTTTGCTGGCTATGTAGAATTATTGTCATCTTCAGTCAAAGAACTCATTTGGAAAAACAATATTCAGTTTTTGCTTTTGATTCTTAAATTAAAAATTATTATTGTGCCAAAAAAATATATCAATAGATCAATACTGGTACCTCTAATTGGGCTCATCTATTTTGAAATGGAACTAAATTTTTTTATCAGACTACACGATGAAGCCAATTACCCACTTGGCCAAGTTATGATTTGTAAAAGAATTCTTTTCTGATGGGGGGCCCTTACATCTCTCAACAACAACAAAAAATTAAAAAAAAACAAAAGCAGCAACAGCACCAACAGTTACTACATTGTCAGATGATATCATCCACATGTTTGCTATCTCTATATTATATGAGTTTTTTTCACGAATTAAATTAAAATCACATGATTGAATGACAACAGCGTGGCCGCGGGCCGTATGATGCGACAGATGACAGATAAGGCTGATTCCAACGAATCCGACAAGTTTCTCATGACAATCCTTTTCAATCACGTGAATTGTGTGCGAACCGGAAGCAGACCATGTGACAAACAAGTGGAAACGATGTAGAAAAAAAAAACAAGAAGCCAAATTAGCACATGCCAATAAACTTTCCTGAGGCATCTCCTCCAAAATTGCAGTCTAGATTGCAACAGGCGACAGCTGCCAGTTTCAAATAATTTGGCTTCAAAAGTGTTGGGCTGGAATAAAATACATAAAGAGCGAGAGACAAGACAGAGCATGTGAAGAATCAGCTAAACATTGTAGGGAGAAATAACACATGCTCTACAAAAAAGCTGAGTCAGGTATGATTCTTTGTTGTTGCCAACAAACAAAACTTTTGCAGTTTAAACATGGGCTGAAAGAACTACCGAATAGCTAAAATAACTAATATTGATGGGACAGAGGTTGTATCTTTCGGATCTTGTGAATCTAATGTTAGATTGCATGGTGATTATTTTGAGATTCGTGCAGCAGATGAAGATTTATGTGGGGTCTGAGGATCGAAGGGTCAACATTGTGAAAGGAGAGAGGGAAACACCTTTTACTTTTACTTGGATCCAGTGGTTTAATTTTTTTCGCTGCCCTTAAGAAAGGTTTCTAGAGGAAGTTAGGCATTAGATTGGTCAGAAAAAAGAGAAGTCAGCCAGCTGGTCACTAGTCAACTAAGTCAGTCATCTGGTCAATAGTCAACCCATGCTTGATGCCCCAGAGAGAGAGAGAGAGAGAGAGAGAAAGAGAGAGAGAGGATACCTCAACAAACAGAGTGTGCAGGAGGCTCCCAGAGACAGATGTGATGTTTGCTGTGATGATCTTGAGGTTGAGAGACTCAAAAACCTCACACATCCTGATCATGGTGTCCCTCTTCCTATTGCAAGCGATGCTTACAACCAAAGTCTTGTCCCCCACTTCACAAACTTTGAGCTGCATACGACACAAAAATAATTTTTTTAAAAAAATAAAAAACCAATTTTTAATAATAAATTCAAAAAAAATCTGTTTCGCCTTCTCATTCCCTCCATGAACACTCTTGAAGTCCAAAAAAACTGGGTGTCAAAATTGAAGGGAGAAAGAGAGCTTACGTCCATTACTTCGATGGATGGCAAGCTCGGGGATCCAGGAGCCAAGGGCGAGCCTCGTGAGGATCTCTTCTTCTTCCTTTGCGTGAAGCTTACATCACCGCGCTCGGTTTCGCCAATCGGTGATTTCTCTTCTTTCCCCAACTCAAGCGCAGGCATCTCTGCTTGCATCTTCCTTTCTTGCTCTTGGAGCTCCTGGATGTAATCTATTGCGTCTTTGATGATTGACGCCTTGTCCATCTACAGCCAGCCAGCCCACCAATTAGTAAGCGACGAATGAACCATGATTGGACCAATACTTTCAATGAAAACTCGAATCGGCGAAAGCATTCTTTCATATAGGATACTATAAGCTCGTTGCGAACTTGTTCTTTCTGTGGGGCAATCAGTTTGCGTACCTTAGTAATGTTGGGGACGACACTTCGGAGGGCATAAAGCCTTTCGTTTAGCTTCCTTCGCCGGTTCCTCTCCATGACGATGTTCTTCGCGGCCACGGAGGACGCGGCATTTTCGGGGGAGCTCGAGTCGTAGTAGCCTGAGAGAGCCTCATCCAATCCCCAACCGCTTCAATTTGAGAGAACACCAGTCAGATCGCTAGGAGAGAATGAAAAGGAGGAGGGAAGGCAGAGTAAAAAGATTCAAATGGAAAAGGAAACATAAAATGACTCAAATGATTCCACCGAGCGAGGATATGAAACGTAGCAAGATGGGATGTCCCCAAAACAGGAATTCCATTCCTTTGACCCAAGAGCTATTAAAACACCCGAAGCTATTGCCTCATTTCAGGTGGAGACTGACCTACTTGAAACCTATTCAATATCCCATAATAGGCTAATAGCTAGAAAAGAACTCAAGAAGGCATCTGAAATGACTTGGGGGGAGAAATGGAAGTGGAATTAAAGCGTCTAGTCTCGTCGTTAGAAAAGGCACATAAAGGAAAGAAAAGAAGGTAGCTAGCTGTGACTCCAAAGAAACTCCTCTGCGAACTCAGAAAACCATTACAAGCCAAGTATAAACCAAGCCAACTGACATACTAGCGGGCAATCAAAAGTCGCCCAAATCTAAAAGCTCCTTGCAGCACTGCATCCAATACCATGAGTGCCTGCTGTTCTGCTGGCTGATCGAAAGGTGGGGGAGAGCGGCGTGGAGACTATAAAGAGGACCATCGACATGAGAAGAACCTCATGGAAAGGAGAGCATAAAGGAGGGAGGGAGGGAGAACCTGTCGAGCTCCTCGGACTCAAAGAAGCGCTTGGTTTCCCAGTAGAAGTTGTACTCGGCTTCCATGTCATCCATCCTGGTGCTATGTTGCTTTGTTTTGGTCTGGTGGCAAGAAAGCGAGCTGGAGCTGAGGAGGAGCTCAGCTGGCGTCCGCTCCTTTATATAGACAGCCAGAGGAGGGCAAGAAGAGGGCGTGGGAAATAGTGATAAAAGAAAGGAATGGAGAAAAAAGGGCGAGGGTGTCCCTCTGCTGACTTCCGTTGCACACCCACTCGTAGTGTATAGAAGGGGCCAAGGGATTGGGACGGGGGAACAGGGGGTGATGGGAAGGGTCTACAAGTCCGCGTGAGACTTGCCGGCCAACACGTGTAGAATAATACTTGTGCTTTTCGTGACACGATATCACGTGGGTCCTATTTTAATTAGACTTCTCCAACTTTGTCTTTTATAAAAAGAACTACAACTCTGTTTTCTTTTTTTATTCCTGCCCTCCTGTACTTGGCTGATAGTAATAACGCCGTTCGAGCTGATTCCATGTTATCGATTTTTTTAATATATTTATTTTAAAATAAATATTCAGGACATTTTATTTTTGTAGCGTTGCTGTTGTTATTTATTTTAAGGGTTTTTTTTTTTTTGAGGGGTTGTACGGAGGCAAAGCAAACCAAGTAAAAATTCAACTCAGTCGGGTTAATAGTTGGTTGTTACTATTAATTTCTTTTTGGCACACCTGTTTTTTGATTTCAAAAATATCCTTCAAAAATTTGAAGGCAATTGTGTCCTATGACTTAGCTAATTCATTATTGAACTTGGTTATTAAATAAATTGAAATAGCGATGCGGAGAGTTATAGCTATATAATAGAACGAAACATCTGTCCATTCGGTCGAGCTGCATCATGAGACATCTTATACTAACTATAATATAATTACTTAGTTAAGATTGAAAAATATGTCTCTTCGATGAAGCTACATTACAGGACATCTTATATTGACTACAATGTAATTTTATAACTACTATGTAATTGCTTAGCTAAGTCTATTGACAAAATAGGGGGCTCCTAGTATTAGCCGGTCAACCACGCCACCCAGTCTAGCCATTCCTTGCTCTTAGGACAATAGATGGGTGGGGTCGGACTGGGGCATGCTTGACCATAACTCGATCTGATTTTATAGTCTTGAGGATATTGTAAATAAGAATATACCAAATTAAGTAAGAAAAATATAAATCTTAAAATATACTTAAGTGAAAATAGATGAGAGATGCAGTTTGAGATAGAAAAAGTAAAGTTAATTTACGTAAGAGTCCGTTCAATGATTCAAAAAGATATTCGAGGGAAAGACAAGGAGGCTAATCCAGATTTTTGAGTCGAGTTAGATTAGGTTTAGGTCAAGCTGGGCCTATATTTTAATTTATCCAAATTGGACTTGGATACTTTACGAGCTGGATCAGGTTAGGTTAGATTGAAAAATATAAAACTCAGATCCAACCCAAATCTTTTTATCGGGTCCCGTTTTTAAACCCGACCCAATCCACAAATCTTCAAAAATGGATTGGATTTGGACCCAATGGTATTGACACCGGCCGGATCATGGATGAACCTAACCTATTTGCAACACTACTCAACTCCAACTCACCACCAATGGGGTCCTCGAACAGATGACCCTAACATCATCAGAAGGGTGTTGGAGCAGTTTTTGAGATCCAGATAGACGGACCAATCAGGTGGCAGAGGATTGCCTAGTGAGCCTGCACCGCTGATGTGGGTCTCGAAGGAGGAGAATGCAGTGTTGATCAGGCCGATCTCGGTCATGAAAATCCAGAAGGCTCTCTGGTCTCTGGTCGAGGATAAAGTTCTAGGGTCGGATGGCTTCTCTCCAGTCTTCTTTAGAAGGTATTGGCATATCATCATGCAAGATATGGGAGACTATCTAGCAGTTCTTCATCTCTGCAATGATGCCTTGTGATTGGAAGAAAACTTTCATCTCTCTGATTTTGAAAAGGCATGTTGCCACGGAGCCGAGCCACTACCAATCAATCAGCAATACACTACTTTATATAAAGTCATTGCAAAAATCCTGATGAAGAGGGTGAGGGGTATTTTACCCAAGCTTATCAGCTATGAGCAGGAGGCCTTTGTTGGGGGATGCAGCATCACCGACAATGTGCTTACAACCCAGGAGTTTATGTCCGACCTACAAAGAGCTTCGGGTAGAAGGAGTCTGATGGGCATTAAGCTTGACATAGAGAAGGTCTATGACATAATGAGCTGGAGCTTCCTGACCCACTCTTTGGAGAGCTTTGAATTTCATTAGTTATGGATTAGATGGATCTTGGGGTGCATTTGGGCTCCTTCCTTTGCCATTCTAATGAATGACATGTCCACGCAGTTTTTGGAGTCCTCTGTTGGCCAGTGCTCTTCATCATTTGTGCGAACGTACTGTCTAGATCACTCTAGCATGCTTCTGAGGCTCAAGCTATGGTGGCCTATATATAGGCCAATAGCGAGGCCCATCTAGATCTCTCATTTGTTATTTATCGATGACTGCATGCTTCTGGCCCAAGCAACGAGACACTCAGCACAAGTAGTTTGGAGAATTCTAGAGGAGTACTGTGGGGCTTCCAGGCAATAGATAAATCTGACCAAGTCAGCTATATGTTTCAGCTTGAGGATCAACCCACGACTGAAGAGAACCATCATGGAGATCCTAGGAGTAGGCCAGCAGGGGAAAACCATGAGATATCTTGGGGTTTCTATTATTGGGTGTCGCCTTTATAGAGGGGAGTGCTCAACCATCACGTAGAGCATTATGCACAGGCTAGAGGGATGGAAAGCAAGCACTCTATCTATGATGGGTAGAGTTACTCTTGCTCGGTCAGTACTGAGCTCAATCCCATTCTATTTGTTAACCAACACCAACGTGCCATTGGCACTGCTGAAGACTCTGGAGCAGTTGTTCAGGAGCTTTATCTGGGGCAAGCGAGAAGAAAAGAACAACATTCACTTGTTGTATGGGATGTGATTTGTCAATCGACTAGTAGGGGGTTAGGTGTTCCCTCCTTGACTGTGAGGCAAGAGATTATGGTGATCAGGCATGCGGTTAGGTATCTTCTAGAACTTGAGAGTCCTTGGTGCACACTGATGAGAGCCAAGTACGGAAATCTGTCGTTGGGTCTTCGTACCAGGTGCCACAGATCCTTCATTTGGTAGGAAAATTTGCGCCCATGCCCCGATGATGCTCCTTTGAATCAGTTGGGCGATTAGGGATAGACGGGCTATTGATGCTCTGGAGGATAGATTGCTGTCAGAGTAGCCACTCAGCTAGTGGCCTACCATGTTCAACCCGGGGTGTCTGGTAGTATGCATAGTCAGTGATCTGATCGTCCCTAAGGAGAGAAGATGGAATGAGGGCCGTGTTTGTCGTGCTTTCGAAGGGCAACTGGCCGAGAGGATTTTGGCACTACCATTACCCACTAAGGAGACCACGAATAGGAGGATTTGGAGAGCGACTGGGAGGTCGAAGGTAGGTATCGGAGACCTACAGACCTGATCAGAAAGGGGACAGCCCGACGGATTGATGAGGGTTGGATCTGTAAGATGCGCATCCATCCCCGTGTTGCCATATTTATTTGGAAGGGGGCATAGAGATGTGTGCGAGTTACCTCAGCATTCGAAGGGTGCCCTAATGTAGAGGAGTCTATCAGTCATGTTCTCCTTAAATGCCCATGTGCGCCTCAGATTTGAGGATGCATGCATTATGGTTTCACCGCAGGTTGCGGCCTCGACTGAGGACTTCCTAGGCCAGCTGAAGGAGCCCTTGCGAAGGCCCAATACCGTGGAGTGGGGTATCAGATGTGCCTACATGGTCTATCCATATGGATGGACAAAAATGCCTGGATCTTCGACAACAGAAGGGTGCACCTAAGAACAGTGGTGGATAGAGCATTACTTTAGTGTAGTGACCAAGACTGTTTTTGTCTCATGGGAACCCCCACCCCCTAGCTTTCTTAAGGCAAACTTTGATAGCAGTATTCTTGAGGATGGAGGTAGAGGAGGAGTGGGCTTTATGATTAGAGATCATGACTCCAGACTTGTCACAGTTGGAGGTCGATGTATTTTTGACGAGTCTGTCATCAGTGCAGAGTTGAGAGCTGCATGAGAATGCATGACCCATGCGAGGTTAGTTATGGGTATAGATAGTATCTACCTTGAAGGTGACTCGGCTAGGCCAGCACAACCATGACGACTGGCACCCACTGCTTCGGGATATCTTTAAGCTCGCGAGAGGGTTTGGCTCCTTCCGAGCCACTCATGTTTATCGGGAGGTGAATAGTGTTGCATGCTGACTAGGTTGCCTCTTATATTGCGTATTGTTCAGAAGAGTTCCTCTAGGCGAGTCAAGAGTCCGTTCCTTTCTTTCTCTATCAACTTCTTTTTTCTGATGTGTACCCATACTTGCTTAGCGTCAAGCCACCGTTGTTAATATATATATATATATATATATATATATATATATATATATATATATATATATATATATATCAACACCGTTGCATCTCCCGCATTGCATCCCAGGCCACCACTCCCTTGTTGCACCCCCATCCATGGCACGGGAGCAGCACACATCCCTGCACATGAACACCCAGCCACTCAAGGGCCGGCCGGTAATCCTCAACCTAGATGGTCGAGGAAGAAAGTGACCATCAGAAGGGGGTCTTGGCTCCATCAATATTGATGTGGAAGAGGACAACGATGGGGGGGTAGAAGACGAGCACGATGTAGTCGTGGACCTCATGGTGGAGTGTGTACGTGGAGGCCAACACAATGGAGGCAGGTGAGGTCATAGGCGAGGGGGGACAACAGAGGTCGGGGTGGAGATGGCAACATAGAAGATGGTAAAAAGTAAAGATCGCTAGCTAGATCAGCAGACTCGGTAAGGAGAAGGGGAACCATTGAACTGGAAGATCTAGGGAAAGAGCAGCAATGGGTAAGAAAGAAGCGGGGCATAGGCCAACATTACAGAAGCTGGGCGACGAAGGTGATGCAGGTGGCATTGGGAGAGGTTGAAGAAGGTACAAGGTGGAAGCGGGATGAATCTTTTAAGGATATGATCTTAGATTTAATGACAATGAAACCAACTATAATAACCGATAACACTGATTATCCCGTCGTTCAACCAAAGCTATTCAATTTTAAATAAAGAGCTGGGATTATGGACTTACATGAAAATGAAAATGAATTACCATAGCAAACCTGAGAATATATTCTTTTTTCATTCAATTTCTAGGTTATTAGCAACTGTATTATGTGCAATTTATAACCATCAAGAGTTGAGTTTGACCACATTTGGCACCAAATGTTGCCCAAAATATGTTTTAATTGAGACAAGGAGAAAATTGAATGGAATAAGATATATCCTTTTTCCTTTTAGTTATTCCGTTGTATCTGAAAATTCGGTCATGCATAAAAAAATTATCATAGTCATCCAAGCTTCCTTTCACTCGGGTCATATACCAATAATTAATTTCATTAGCAACGCTGCGATAAATAGTATGTATTTATCATGTATTCTTAAAAAGGGTTTTACGGATTATATATGCATAATATGAAACAGGATTTTAGATAAAAGTTCCGGAGTTAATGGCGTGACTTCTATGTTGCTTTAAAAAAAAAAATAGTAGCTCCATGCATGCTCCAAGTTTGAATGCAATGGACCTTGCAATTTGCAAACGTCTACATCTAGAATGCAAATCCTCCATGAACCTGGTTGTGCGAAATCCCCTATAATTAGGCATCATCTTTTCAGATTGTCTGCCAATAATCCTATGTCGCCTGCACACAGCATTTAAATGGGAATATAGATTTAAATCCTACGACTCCTCTTGCGCTCTCGAGATGCGTCTTTGGGCAGTCGTATCTCAAAATTAGAAGTCTCAAACGTATCCAAAATTATTGGTTGGACCAGATCCAGTAGCTCAGCAATGGACCATTCCAAGGACAAAAGGTTATGCACAAACATAGCATGTATTGGAGAAATTATACCCTACATTGTATGCATCATGTGGCCATGCATGTAGATAATGAAAGGGAGCAATGCACGAAGAAATTATAACCTACACTGCTGCATGCACCATATAGCCGTGCGTACCACCAATCACAACCTCTCATTTCTATAAACCTCATTCATCAAATGCTTATCTCGGTGCACCACTATAAAAACGAGCAGCTTCGATTATCTATATACACAATCATATGGTGAATACAGTCTAGGATATAATTTCTTCCATGAATGTTCTATCCTCTTGTGGTTGTTGCACTAGCCCATTGGTGGACCTAGTCCAACCAATAAATTCACCTCTGGGTGCCCCACGGTCCCACCATGAGCACGAAGTTGGATGCGCCCTCGCAGTCTTCGTGATTCCAGCCCTCTCTTCCGTCAACCACATTCATATTCCTCAGGTCATGGCCTTACGTTTGCAAACTTGGCTTAGATGCTGTGGTCTGAGGTCAATTCCCACTCTACAAAAGTCAATCTTCAGAATTTCTTCATGTGATCCTTTCGGTTGATGACCACCGGCCAAAAACTTTAACCTCGAAAGATTTGCGATGGGAATCGGCAACATTCTTGGGGAGCAAGCGTCGCACATTTGACTTTGTTAGTGCCATTCGTCCTGCTACCCTTAAGTCTCCATGGAATACATCATGCTCTTTTTATCCTATCATGCACTTTGTTCGCCAATTTATCCCAATTCAATCTTGCTAGAAACATATATTAGAGATGGTCGGCAGGTATAATCACATAGCTGCGTGCATATGTTTGTGCTAACTTGATCATGACCTGGACATGAACCCAGTACTAACCCTTCTGAGCTGCCATATATAAGACAGTACTTTTTTTTTTTTTTTTTTTTTGCTGCTGCTAAGACAGATAGATTATATCATACGAGTATTAAATACATCCAATAAAATCAAAAAACAAAATACCTCAGATATATGGCGACCCTTTGAGATGATAAAAAGTTCATGTCAAGGATAGAGTTATCTTTCATGAATAGGAATAATTATATCAAAATTAGATATTCTCTTCCCCAGATAGTATAGTTAATTAACCTAGATTTTGCGTCACAAAGCTTCTATGATATAGAATTGAAAAATACACTTTCCATTAAATCAATCCCAGATCCAAGTTGGTGTTATATTTGCATTTACAATTAACCCAAGAAAAAACAACGACATAGTTCTAGGTCGAATGGATTCAGTACAGCAATCATTAATTGCCTCGTAACACTGCTACCAAGAGAACATGATAGTAACAGTGAAATACCAAGATAAGATGATCAGCTGTATACGCATACATGTATAAGCAATATTGATGTATAAATGGTTGATAGCTATCAAAACTATGAAGTGGGCGCTCCGAGGGAAGGATTGAAAATAGTGAAACAACTAGTGCATGCGGTGAACATTTGAGAACTATCGGGATTCCACCATGACTCACTTCCATATCTTTTCAAAAATTTAAAATTAGAAAAAAGTGGAGAAAAGCTTAGTTTTAGAAGTCTCCAAAGTCCTAATTATATTGGTAAAAGTGTATGCAAATTTCGGCGGGTGTTGATTTTTAAATTTGAGTAAAAATAAAATATTTCACTCATATGAACTCTATTTAAAGGACCTATAGCTTCTCATTTAGTGTGGCATTTAAAAGAGAGAAAAAGAAAGAGTAAAAGTTGTCTTTCCTAGTGAGAAGTAAAAGAGTCTTTTTGTATGGCTCTTTTTTTTTATTTTAAATAAAGTATTTTTTTCTCTTCTAATTAGTTTTCTTCCATTTCTTTTTTTTGTGTTTGTTTTAAATCTTCGGCCGACACGGTCGATCTACTCTGCATAGCATGCCGTTCTACATATACATATACATATATATGCCTAAGTATCTTCGACATATGTGAGCTACACGGTCAACCAATATTTCTTGGTTAGACAACATATGAGATGTTACATTGAATGATGAGGTATTATGATGAAAATGTTTCAAATTTGGTTCAATGAATTAAGATTTTTTTGCGTACATACCCTCCTAAATATTGAAATTTACGTGAATACCCTTCTAAAATTAATATTTACATATATACCCTTATAAAATATTTGTTTTTTGCATGTATATCATTTATTTTCTTTTTTTTGCATATATGCCCACACTATCTAACGCCGTCAAAAAAAATAGCGGTTTAAAATTAAAAATAGCTGAAATATCCTTAATAAGTAGCTATGCAAAAAAAATATTTATAAGGGTATATATGCAAATAATACTTTGTAAGAATATTCATGCAATTTTACATATTTAGAAGGGTTTATCTGCAAAAAAATTCTACTTTTATTTTTCCTATTTCAGCATTTTTCTATTTCAACATGTTTTTACACTCAAATTTTTTCTATATTTAGGATATTTCAGTTATTTTTAATTTTAAACTGCTAATTTTTGATGACGTTGGCACATATGTAAGAAAAAAAAATAAAAAGTATACATGTAAAATAAGTATTTTATTTATAAAAGTATACGTATAAATATTAATTTTAAAAAAATATTTATGTAAATTTTAATATTTTAGAGGATATATATGTGGCAACTTTAATAAAGGCCAGCTGCTTTGTTTTTTTTTTATTGTAAAATGGTACTAGTAGTATTACTAATAATAATACAATAAGAGCCGCTTTCTTGTGTCCCGGGGGGTTGTGGAAGAAAAAGTGTGATAGCGCCGTTATTTTAGAACGTGGTTTATCAGGACGGAGGAAGTCCGGTTTGAAACCGAGTTAAAAAAGGACGGGTAGGCGCCCTTTAGTTTCCTCACGTGACAGGTTGTGGGCACGACCGCATGGTCCCAATATCAACCATGTGCATCACATGGCCGTACGCTATATCAATCAGATTTCTCTGCACATTAATCAACTAATAAAAGAATTTTGATTATGTACTGCATTTACTGTATGGCTGTACATGCAGATAATCTTCATCCCTCTTTTTTTCATGGGGGTATAATAAGCTGTAGGTATCATAAATAAAATTTAATTTTTTATATAAATACTATTCTTAAATATTTAAATTCACATATATACTCTCTTAAAATTTATATTTATTTCTATATTTTTATAAACACTATTTTTCACAAATACTCCAAATATAACCGTTCCTCTAACACTTTAATAAAAATGATATTTATTTTAATTAAAAAAATAAAATTTTGAAATTATTTTTTTGTTCTTCATCATAATTATTTTCTAAATATTTTTTTGCACATCTATCCATTAAGAGTATTTTTGTATTTTTAATTTGAAGCTGTTAATTATTGAACGGCATTAGTAATATGGGTACATATATAAAAAAATTAAAAATAAAATAAAATAGCAAAATAAGTATTAAGAGAGTATATATATATATATATATATATGTATATATATGTAAATATCAATTTTAAAAAGATATACAAAATTTGATATTTTAAAAAAATATTTATAAAAAAATTAAAATTTATAAAGAAGAGCGGTCGCAATTGGCTAATTGCAATATGTGAGGGTGCACATAGGATATAATTTTTCTAAAGCCTAAAGCTTGTTAAATGGAGCAAGCAAAAACGTGCCTTCACGATGCACAGCTAAATGATCGACCTGGTGTGGATTTATGATTTTTTTTATTTTTATTGTGACCATTACATCAACGTGCACTTTTGGTGTTAGGTAATGATTATTTTATATAATTTTTTGTTGACCGGCGGGACGATCGTCAGCAACCACCACTACCACTTTCTTGAGTTCCCGTCACGCGTCTTCAAAACTCCAATCCAAGTATTTAAAGGGTCAACCCCACGTACAAAGGGTGACATCAGCGCTCTGACGTGGATCCGACATTTGTATGAAAGATGTTAGTCAACAAGACTACGTCTCTAATGTCCCATTTAGCGGGCACCTGCATCTCATGCGAGGGAAAATTCCACAAGGAAAAGCACCATCGTGCAGTCGACATTGCGGCAACAGCATTATTCCATGTGATTATTTATCTCATAATATGTAATATTGAATTATAATTTTTGTTACAATAATATTATAATAACAAATAATAAGAGATGATTTATCTCGCTCGGAAAGGAAAAAAAAAATAACTTCAGCTTAGAAAATAATATTAATTTATTCTAAAGAATATTATAAATGTTGAATAATGGTCATTATTTGTGTTATATGATGGTTGTTATTTAAATACATGTATTAACACATACAATGGTGGATCCGTCTTAAATTATTGTAACAATTATTATTTCGGACCATGCTTATAATGTGACATTCTTTGGTTGATTACAGTCAAATGCTTACTTGGACCAGTTTGGGGCCATGTCAAGTTCAACATCAGAGTTGGACTGAAGATGGGCTTGGGTCCAAAGTTGAACACTCAAGCCTAGATTTGGCAGACGTAGTCGATACTTGTCTGACTTACGTACCTACCCTAGATTAAAATATATATAAAAAAAATTCTAGAGAGAGAGAGAGAGAGGAAGAGAGGCCTATTATAAAAGGATATGAAAACCAAGAAATATGCATAAAGGATTTCCCATAAAATTCAATAATCACGCAATCTTCTTTGTTTGTCCAACCATAAACGATGAAGCAAAAGACAGCGTGACTGAGGGTGCTACAAGGAGGAGTAGGAGGCTGCCATGGCCTATCCCATGCTTATTAGGTTTTCAGGATTATATAGTTAGAGTATGTTGCATTACAGCATAATTCGATATTTTTTGATAATTATATATTTAAAAAAATAATTTTAGGGAAAGATTATTTTTTTTAATTTGGTTGGCGTAAAAATTATTCAAAAAAGAATACTCGAAAAAGATCATTATATTTGGTCGAAGGTAATTTTATATTGACATATCATCAAATTTCTAAAAATAATTTTGAATAAATAATTCAAATAACGATATCTTTTTATTCAATCCATTTTTTTTAATGTTTATTCGATTCATTTGTTGGTCATTTATAACCGTCTTTTTTCTTACAGAAAATCACCAAAAACTGATCGATCAACAATAGTGAAGAGCCATATCAAGAAGAAGTGGTTGGTCTACCTAATGAGAGAGAGGTGAAGGAGAGAGATTCAATAAAAATAGTTAGTTAGTATTATGTTTTAAGTTGGAATTATCGTTTATGTTTTTCAATAAAAATCGAAACTATTTCGATTAAACAATGATAATTTCAGATTATCTTTATTAATAGTCTATGTAGAACAAAAAATATTATTTTTGCTAGAATTTATTTTACTATTTTTTTTTTATAAAAATAAGCTTAAGACGTGTCATTTAAAGTATGGCTCTTTCATCATTTTTTAATTAAATATAACAATTTAATTTAGAATTTATTTTTGCATGCTAAATTATCCCCAACTAGTTGCTCTTTTTTTTAATTTGTTTTCCAATTTTAGGCTCTCCCTTCGAGGCCTAAAATTCTAGTGTTTCTCGATCCGAGCCCTCGAAAGACCTTCAATCAAATGGGCTTTGCGGCGCCAATCAAATGGGATCTCTTCCAGCGGAGCCAATCGATTCCAAAGATTTGAAGTTTCCGGTGTTTTTCTGCCGATTTTTATCGATGTTAATTTGTCAAAGTAGCAGTGTTTTTTTTTTTTTTTTAAGAATATTTTCTTTGATCCTGATAGGCCGAAAACCGTAGCCAGGAGGCCGACGTAAAGCCGTTGGCCGGAGGTCTTTACATGCCCTGCTGTACCCCCTCCCCAGCTACACCGACGATGCACCCGGCGGCGACGCCACGGGTGGTGGTGGTGAGGGTCAGTTGATTGTGGCCGCCGATGCACAGGCCATTCGGCGGTACACGGCAGATGGCGTCGGCAGAGATGGGGTGGAGGTAGGGGTGGCAAAATATGACCCGACCTGCCAACCCGATCCGTGTTCGACCCGCCATATACAGGTTTGGGTTTGGCCTAAACAGGTTCGGATCGTAAACAGGTCGACCCGTTTAACTTATTTATTAATTGGGTCGGATACGTGTTTTATATGTCTGACCCGTTTAATCCGTTTAACTGTTAGGCAGGTTAAACAGGTCTAAACAGGTTAAACGGGTCTAAACAGGTCTAAACAGGTCGGATTGGGCTGGTTAAACAGGTTGGGTTGGGCAGATTAAACAGGTTTAAATAGGTTAAGCGGGTCAGGTTGGGCAAACAGGTTAAACAGGTCGGATTGGGTTGGGTAAACAGGTTAAACGGGTCGGGTCGGGTTACCTGTTTAATAAACAGGTCAGGTTCAGATTGTAATTTCGGACCTGTTTAATAAACAGGTCGGGGTTCAGGTTTATGATTTTCTGACCCGACCTGCATGTGATCCGACCCGTTTATGACCCAACCCGATCCGATTGCCATCCCTAGGTGGAGGAGGATCATGATGGGGCTGCGGAATGGAAGGTGGCGTGCCTTCCTGCCACGCCAATCTTGGGGATCCTCATGGGGTGGGCGCGCCACAGGTTGGGGCTACTCAGCTAACCTCTCGTTTCAGGGGGAAGTCTCTTTGCGTTCGACTCTGTCTCCCCCGGATAGGTGACATTTTTTCCCCACTTGTTCCTACTTCCATCGTCTGCTTAGTGACAGAAATTTTATTAAACTCTTTCTCTCGCTCTCTCTCTTTTCTTTGGTTCTTGTAGAGCCAATGTATTGCACCGTGTAGGTTGGAGCTGCGGTTTTGGTACTCGGAGGGCGTGAGATAAACGCCGGCTTGGCTTCACTTCCATCTTCTTCAAATCCATGCGGGTTTGACGAGTTGTTTAAATTGGAAGGTTGCTTCTGTTTTGATATTTCACAGCTAGCGTTGAAATTCCCCCGAAGCGAGTTGCTCCATTGATGAGGTTCCTGGAGAAGAGAAAAGAACGGAATTTTGTTGAGGAGATATGTTACAATGTCCTCCGCAAAGAGGTAAGAGGTGAGTATTCTGAGATTGGTTCTTCTTTTGTGTCGCATAAATTTCTCGCTCTATGTAAGATATCAGCCTGGCATCTGAAGTGAACTTGAGATTTTGAATGAAGATATTCATAGTGAGAATTAAGGTATTAGAGTAAGATGAATATGAAGATATTCATATTGCCACCTCTTTTTTCTTATTTTGTTTTCTATGAAGACTCGTTTTGTAAGTATTGACTCGTCAGCTGAATAGCTGATTGGTCTCCCTGGCAAGCGTGAGTAACAAAGGACAGCAAGAAGTTTTTGGAGCAGTATGGAAGCATCATGTAGAAGAGGACTTTGGAAGGGCGTCAGTATCCTGACGCACCCAACATACATGATGACAGATATTGATGCAACCAGCCTATTCGAGTGTGACATCGAGAGCCCAAGGCGGAATTGATTGGACGCCGGGGGGGGGGGGGGGGGGGGGGGGGGGTGGGTTCAGTAGGTTGCTGGAGCCGTGACGATGGAGTTCGTGTTTTGCCAAGGTAAAATATTTCAAAAAAAGGAACGAACTCTCCCCATCCTCAGAAAGGTAAAATATTTCAAAAAAATACTAGACCATTTGTCATGCCCTCTTCTACTGCCCGCGGGCGGCCCAAATGTGATGGTGTATGGGGCTTGTTCTTGACATCGGGCAGAATAGGTCTCCATCGGAGGTTTTTCTCTTACGATTGATGGCATCTACAAGAAGGCCAGGCACGGTGGAGAAGAGTCTGGTGTGCCTATTTGGCCTATTATACTTGGCTAGATAGAAATGCCCAAGTCTTCGAGGACAAGTGGCTACATTCGAGAGTGGTGGCGGCCATAGCCTTGCTTCATGTATCGAAGGTCATCAATAGTGCACTATCTTCTTCTCTTGAAATGACTGGGGACATCTGGATCTCTCATCTAGTTGAGACAGCGACTAGATTTGTCTTCGTTTCCTGAGAGGCCCTTTCTCCTTATTTTCTTAAGGTAAATTTTGATGGCAGTACTGTTGAGCGTGATGAGAGAGGGTGTGGGCTTTCTTAAGATAAATTTTGATGGCAGCTTTTTTTCTCTGATCTGAATGGTTGTACTCATATACGTATCATGTGAGAAGCCGGTGTACCAAAAAAAAAAAATCTCCTTGTGATATACTTGCCTGCCTATCTAAAATTATGTTAGTGATATTTTGCTCTAAGGCATTGCATGATGGACAAATAATATTGTCAAGCGGCATTTTTTTTTTTTTGAGCACCATTGCTATTTTTTACTATTAATCTACATTGGTCGAATCAGAGCCATTATACTAATTACTTTTTTTTTTTTTGATGAAAAGGAAGGGAGGATTGACCCTATATTAGATAAAGAAAAATGCAAAAGAAAAAAGAGTGCCTAAAAAAAGAAGAAAAAAAAATTCCTATTTCCATCCAACATAAGAGTTGAAATTCAAAATTCAAAAATTAAAACCCCCTCCAAATAATTGTTAAACATCCTTCTAATTTTGAAAATCAAATTACAAAAATTAGGGAATAATCCTTTTTCAAATTGGTCCTTTCGCTTCACAGGGTTCCTAACTTCCTACCCCATTAAAGAAGATCAGGGGCAACATCTGTACCTTGCATGAATCAGTCATAATGTAGGCATTCGTCATCTGCCAACAATAATTGCACCGAACGGGGAGAAGGATTGGATTTGGCAGATTTCGGCCGGCGCCAGAGGGAATGCATATATTAGGGAGAGAAATGGAGTAGAGGAAGGGGCATCAATGGTGAGATATTGGGCTGCATCTATCAGAGAGAAAGAGAGAAGGGAGGGGCTGGATTTAGGGATTGCATCCATGTGTGTGTGTGTGTGTGTGTGAGAGAGAGAGAGAGAGAGAGAGGAGGGAGGTTAAAAGGGATTGAGAGACATAGATAAAAAAAGAAAAAGGGAGAAGAATGAGGGGATCAAGTTGGCAATCACAAGATCTGACCGATGATAACCAAGTCCAAGCCTCTAGATGTGCGAAGATTCAAAAAGAGGAGAGGAGGAAAGAGGGGGAGCACATCTAAGAAGAAGTGGAAAGGACAAAGCAAAAGAAAGAAAGAAGGAAAGGTACTCACCAACCGGCCGATTTGACCGTCATCCCCCTTTATCCGGCAGCTAGCCTGTACATCGGGGCATGGGGGAAAGAGACACACGAATGAATAAGAGAGAAAAACGAAAAAAGGGAAGAGAAAAGAGAAGATGCACAGAAGAGGAAAAAAAACAAAGCAGGAAAGGAGGGGTAGGGGGAAGGATGGCTGACGACCGGCCCAATCTGACTGGCCACCGGCGAGCAGATGACGAGAAAGAAACTAAGTTATGAAAAAAAGGAAAACGGGGAAGAAGAGAGAAAAAAAAGAAAGCCCAAGGGAGAAGCGGATGGCCAGAGAGAAACTAGGTTCTAAAGGGAAAAATACCGTGAGGGGGGGGGGGGGGGGGGGAAGGAATTACCAAGAGGTTGCTATTGTATTTTACTTTAAAATAATCCCAACCAACAATTCACCGTGGTGCGGTCCGTTATTGAGAGAGCCTCCCGCCATGCAGTAGAGACCAACAGGGCTACTGAAATAGTTCCATCTAGAATGATTAGGGATATCTGGGACTCCTCGTGTCCTAAGAGCCCCCACCTCCAGCTATCTTAAGGTGAACTTTGACAGTAGTGCATCCAGCGATGGAGACATAGCAGAAGTGGATTTCATGATCAGAGGCCATGATTCACAGATTATAATTGTGAGTGGGCGATGCATTTATGGTCCGACGGCCTTAGAGGCGGAGCTCCGAGCAGCACAAAAGGGCCTATCCTATGCTCGGAGGAGATTGGGGACGAAGCGTATCATCCTCGAAGGAGATTCGGCCATGGTGATCGGTTGGATACGAAAAAAGAGGAAGAGGACGGTCGGTCGCCTTCTCATTGATGATATTTGATGGTTGGTGCAAGAGTGCAGAAAATTTCAGACGGTGCATGTGTATAGAAAAGTGAATAGAGCTGTTGACTGGGTTGCCTCTTATGCAGTGCAGTACACCGAGAAGATTCTTTGAACGTATCAGGAGACTTCTCCTCCACAGTCATGCCATCTTGTAACTCTCGAAAAAATTCAGCCAGTGAGCAAATTACAATAGACCGTTCCCTCTTCCCGGTTCATGGTCCGGTCGGATTCAGGCGGAGAGGAGAAATAATAATAATAATAATAATGATGATAAAAGGAAGGCAGTTGCTTGCCATCAAATCACAAACCGCCACGGTTTCGGTTCCGCGATGGAATAAATCGCAGACCGCGCTCGGGGAAGAAGAGAGCGAAGGAGGATGAGCCGCCGGCCGTGGCGTCCCGCTCTCTCCGACCTCTTCCTCCTTATCCTCTTCTCTCTCCTCCTCTCCTTTTTATTCTGGAAGGCGATCGAGGTGGGCGCCGACTCCGCCGTGAGGGTCAAGAAGTCCGCCGAGTTCCCTCTCCGCTTCCGCTACGACGGCTCCTTCAAGATACTCCAGGTGAGAGATCTCAGCTCAGCTCGAGCTTCAGCTTCTTCTTCTCCTTTTCGGCTTCCTAGTGCGAGGGTTAGGGTTAAGGGGGTTGTTTCTTTTGATGCGATTAGGTCGCGGACATGCATTTCGGCAATGGAGCGGTGACCCGGTGCCGAGATGTGCTCCCGTTCGAGTCCGCCCGCTGCTCCGATCTCAATACTACCCAGTTCCTCCGGAGGATGATTGAGGCCGAGAAGCCCGATCTCATCGCCTTCACAGGTCCTAACTCCTTCTTCTTCTCCCTTTTCTTGAGCTGAAGTTTCAATCTTTTACTACAAGAATTCAGATCAAGAAATCAACTCCGAGGGAAATTTTGGTGTGCGTCTTCTTTTGATTCTTTTTTCCCCTTATTCTACTCCTCTCTTTGTAATAAAGATTCAATCTTTCTCTAGAGGAAAATGAACCTTTTTCTTATGACCATTCTCTGTGAGAAATTTTCGTCTACGTATATGCTAAGAACGGAGTTTTCTTCTTGATGCCATTTCGGGCGCCCTTATGCTTTGCTTTGCTTCTTTGTACTAAAGATTCGATCTTTTTTCGCTAAAGATTTGATCTTTGACCAAAGACATTCAATTCAGGTGGCATTTCTGAGAGAGATTTATCTGTCCCTGATTCCTCCCCCTTTATAAAGAAATTCAGCCTTTATTTAAACGAAAACACCCGGGAGACATTTCTTGAAATTTTTGGCTACGTGTTCTTTTGGTCTGAACCAGGGGATAACATATTTGGGACAAGTGCAACAGATGCAGCGGAATCACTGTTTCAAGTGTTTCGGCCTGCCATGGAGTCCAGGATTCCCTGGGCGGCAATCTTGGGTAATCATGACCAGGAGTCCACCATGACCCGGGGAGAGCTGATGTCGTTCATCTCCCTCATGGATTATTCTGTTTCCCAGCTCAACCCGCCTGGTTTCAAGATAGATGGATTTGGGAATTATGACATCAGGGTGCATGGAGCGTTCAGTTCGGGAATGGCTAATACCAGCGTGCTAAATCTCTACTTCCTTGATAGTGGAGATCGTGCAATGGTCGGTGGAGTTAGAACTTATGGATGGATTAGGGAATCTCAACTCACCTGGCTTCGCACCGCTTCACAAAACCTTCAGGTATTCAAAAATTCATAACAAACTTTTGCTTCTCTTCATTTTCTTATATGATAATTCTTTGCTTGTCTTACATAGTAGCTGAAAATGATTGTATCTTTAATGACTTCTATAGTAGCTAGGAATCTCATGGTACAATACTGCAATCTCTGCTGTTTTCTTTGAGGACTTAGCAAGAATTAGTCATGTTACAGTCCTCTTAACCATTGCTGTATTCTTTGTTTCACTGGCTCAAAGCAATGAGGCATCACCAATTAGTAGGGGAGGTATTAGAGACCAATCAAATTTGCTGTTGCATTATGCTCCTAGTTGAAAAATTCATCCATACATGGCTGCTAACTTTTAATATGGGTACCAACCTTTGAGTTTGAATATTTAATGATCCGGTGTTATTCTTTAGAGGCTAAAGATTTTGTCTGGTCTCATATCTCATTCATGACATATAGCTCGCAGGTTTTAAGATTGAGCAAGTGTCATTGAAAGACATGATCCGCTAAAATCATTAGTTCAGTGGTCAGTGCTCTGCATCTTTATATCATATTCTGGGTTTGTGCTTTTATGTTGATTTGCCTTCTTTAATTAATTGCTTAAAAAATTAAAAGGAGGACCAAGTTACAGTGTTTTATGCCAAGTGATTACTGGTAGATGTTTTTTATTGCATTTTATGGTGAATTGAATCGGTCAGAGAGTGGGAATTTGCAAGAGCAGAAAATTGATTCAGTGGCCTATATCTATTAGAAAATTAAATAAAGAAGTCAAAATTTCAATAATGCAATTTGCAATGTTTACTCTTAATAATTGGGTTGATAACTAATACTTGTGTTTTTTGAATCTTACTATATGGGCTCATTGTCTTCATATCTTCATGGAGAAGCGCCAATATGAGATCATCAATAATAGCATCAGGTTCAATGAAATGGCTACAAATTTAAGTTTTATATAGGTTAGGCTATTTTCATATCTTTATTCTAGAGCTTCTGGGAGTTCCTTGAATGTTTTACTGCCAACTAGTCTAATAAACTCTATGATATAGATGCAGTGTGATAAGAGAATAATAGGGCAGAGTTTCTTTCTGATTTAATGGGAAAAATAGATTAATCTCTTAGTGCACATGGGAAGCAGCAGGTTTTGGGTATCACATGCGCATGAATTTGCCCTTAGGGTCTGAGTTGAGGTTGGATGGTGAAATGCTTAGCAATATGAGGAGTTTCATACTAAATTGGTGATTGCATTAAAAATTGTAAATTTAGATGTGCGGGTTGCATCTGATAAAAAAAATTCTTAATGTTATCTATCTGATCACTGCTCATGATGGAGCGGAACATGCGGTTCTATCCTGATCGCAGCAGTCTTTGTGGAGTAGAAGAGGTTGATGATTAGATGAAAGCTTTTACTTGCTTTGATGATAAGATGAAAGCTTTTACTTGCTTTGATGATAAGATGTAAGCTTTTACTTGCTATAATGGTTGCTTTACAAACTTAAATAAGAATTGTTTCTGTCTTTGACTAGCAGGGCATCTTTCCAGCTCCAGCACTAACTTTTTTCCATATCCCCATTCCAGAGGTTCGAGATCTCTGGTATGGAGGGTTTGTGGGCAAATATCAGGAGGCAGTTGCTTGTTCTATGTTCAACTCTGGGGTCCTAAAATCCCTCACCTCGATGGGAGATGTGAAGGCAGTATTCCTTGGTCACGATCATCTTAATGACTTTTGCGGCAACATTGATGGTATATGGTTTTGTTATGGTGGAGGTTTTGGCTACCATGGCTATGGAAGGGCTGGCTGGCCTAGGAGAGGGAGGGTAATTTTATCCCAGCTGAGAAAAGGCAAGAAGGCATGGATGGGGGTTGAGTCAATCCGGACTTGGAAGCGGCTGGATGATGAGACTCTGACTAAGATTGATGAGCAAGTGCTCTGGAGTGATGGTGGTATGGAAGATTTGGATCGCTAGATGCACATTTTTTGCCTGATTTTTTTGTGTTCTTGAAGTTTGTCTTCCATCTGTGATAATTTCTTTGATTACAAATTTGTATAGTTACTGGTGAAGCAGGAGAGAGCGCCGACCGGTCCAGTTTGTATAGTCTTTTGTTTCCATTCAAGGGGCATGGGTTTGATCCTGCCTTAACTCTTGATATATCAGCAGGTTTCTACGTGCCCTAGTCCTTTGAAAAAAAGAAATGGTGAGGAAGTTGGAGAGAAATTTCTTTTGGCTAGTCTTGATTGTTGCATCCTTGTATGTGGGTGATGATTGGTTTCCTAGGAGTTACCATCTGCTTTGATGTCAAAAAGGTAATAATCTCGGGGTCTGAATCGACTTTCACTTACGCAGTAACGTGTGCCTGGTCGAGATTGAAAATAATTTTAAATATTATATGGAATTGAATAGTCTGTTAACGAATACTGTTGTTTAAAGCTGAAATATAAAGAAATGATTTATCGATTATTGCCTCTATGATTGAGATATACTTGGTACTATAGTCTTGGATGAATACATATAGTCGTCACATGAAACAGGTTTTATAACATTTTTGGATAACTTTTATGAGTTACAAACATAAAATAACAACGGTTAACAACAATTGTCATATTACCATTCTCGACTATCATAATGGCAATATATATGTGCCATAATGGGTTTTAATATCCCTATGCGTGCCTCCATTTGATCATTGCTGTCATTCTTGTTACGCGCACATAAAAACAAAACGCTTTGGGGATCCAAACCTAGCGCAAAGAAAAAGCTTCAAGGTCACGTGTCGGAGTATAATTAGTTCCTTGCATCTGTGCATGGCATTGACATCTTGAATCGTGCCAAGCTCCTCTTTTTGTCACGTCACACTTGGAACTAATGAAGCATATTTATTGGTAACATGCTTGGCATTACTTGCGCACAAAAAAAAGTTAATGAGATTCATAACAATCGTTTTTGGCAATTTCATAATTAACTTATTCTTATGTTTGGTTGCACTAATCCTTTCTTATTATGTGTCAAGAGAGTTGTTTACGTGCTCATGCGCATCTAATAGGTGCCCATAGAATCACACAAAACCAATCAAGAGCAAGATGAACATTATGTTATAGTTCCATTTTAGTTCAAACTTCCCAGTATCAAGTACAGTGAAAATTGCACCCTTTAGCTGGAAGCAACCCAAACATGGAGCGAGCCGGACCTAATCGCAACCACGCAGGAATGGTAAAAAACCTGGAGGCCCATCAAGGGCACGGGAGACGAACGGGTACAGTACGGCATCTGCCGTGATGAGCGCGCACGCTCATCGTTATCGTTAAGGTAGCACCAGCGATTCGCTCGCGATCTGCATCCTACGGCCCTGATCAATCCTCCACACCGGGCAAGGCCCTGTGGGAAGACCCGATGACGTCACCGCTTCTGTCATGTCTTAGTCCCTCCCCCTTCCTCTCGGCCTCTTCCTTTCTCTCTCTCGCGTCTTCTACTGGCTCTCCCATGGTGCCCTAAAATTTTAGGGTTTCTCGATCCGAGCTCCCGAAAGATTCCTAAGATTTGAAGTTTCTGGTGTTTCTGGCCCAATTTTATTGATATTTGTTTGTCAAAGTAGTTGTTTTTTTTTTCTTTTCAAAAAAATCCTTTTCTTTGATCTCGAGAGAGGGTGAGGGGAATGAGCGAAAGCTCTGGCCAGCCGGCCGACGTGAAGCCGTTGGCCGGAGGACTTTACACGGCCCGCCATCCGGCTCCTGCGCACCCCGCCATGCCCCTCCCGGGGCGGATCGACGATGCACCCGGCGGCGGTGGTGAGGGTCACTTGATTGTGGCCGCCGACGCCCAGGCCATCCAGCAGTACGCGGAGGATGGCGGCGGAGGAGACGCGATGGAGGATGATCACGATGGGGCCGCGGAGGGGGAGGGGATGGAAGGTGACGTGCCTTCCGACCACGCCAATCTGAGGGATCCTCTTGGGATGGTCGCGCCACAGGTTGGGGCTAATCAGCTAACCCTCTCGTTTCAGGGGGAGGTCTATGTGTTCGACTCTGTCTCCCCCGAAAAGGTGACATTTTTTCCCTTTTTGTTCGCACTTCCTCTGTCTGGTTAGTGGCAGGATTTTTGTTAAACTCCTTTTTTTTTTTCTTTTAGAGCAATGCTGTTTTAGAATTGTGATAGACGTGCCTGTGTTGCACTGCGTAGGTTCAAGCTGTGCTTTTGTTACTTGGAGGGCGTGAGATAAACACCGGCTTGGCTTCAGGGCCATCTTCTTCAAATCCATACAACAAGGTAATTCTCATCCCAACCGACTTTCGTAAAGTACTAAAGATTGGTTTGACGAGTTGTTTAAATTGGAAGCTTCTTTTTTGATATTGCACAGCGTTCAAATTTCCCCCAGCGTGTTGCTTCATTGATGAGGTTCCGGGAGAAGAGGAAAGAACGGAATTTTGACAAGAAGATACGTTACAATGTCCGCAAAGAAGTTGCTCTCAGGTAAGAGGTGAATATTCTGAGATCGTTTCTTCTTTTGTGTTGCATAAATTTCTCACTCTATATAAGGTATCAGCCTGGCATCTGAAGTGAACTTAAGATTTTGAATGAAGATATTCATAGCTATGAAAAATTCTTTGTGGAATTTATCGATATTGAATCGGCTCTTGTCTGTTTTTTTATTATCTTAAAATGTGCATGTTTTTTGAACATGCCCCCTTTCTTTCACTAGTGACTTATAATGTAGTATCCAAGAGTGTAGGATTTCTAAGTGAGAATTAAGGTAGTAACATGTGCACATGCAACTAGCTCCAAGCCTGTTGGAGAAAAAGATGGATGGTTGATCCCTGGTTGACAAGTGCTTATTAGGAAAAAAGGCCAAAGCACAGATTAAATCCTGAGTTTATTTTTATCTAATATTTGGGCTCTTCATGCTTTTAGGCGTAGCCCCTGGCAAAGAGACATTCACGATGCCAATTTTAGATGTATGGCGCACAATCTGTCCTTTCATGCAATCTTTTGATAATTTTATATTTGATGCTTCTCCTTGATCTTTGTTTGTAAATCTTTTTTTAGCTGTCGATAACTGATGAAACTCCAATACATCTGTCTCATTTAGGCCTTATTAGTTGCTCAATGTGGTACACAATCTCCAAGCTTTTGGCTGGACATATATTGCCACCTCTTTTTTCCTATTTTGTTTCTAACTTCTTTGTCGACAGGATGCAGCGGAACAGAGGTCAGTTCACATCATCAAAATCAAAGCCTGAAGATGCAACTGCAGGTATTGCAAGTTTGGATGCTTCCCAACGGTGGGGTTCTGTGGAAGGTCGACCAGAATCAGCTGCCACGTAAGTTGTGTATCTAATTTTTGCCTATTTAAGATTTCATAAATGATAATCTAAATAAAACTGTTCTTTGCTGTGGTTATGGTGCAACTTGGCATTTTTTAAATTTACTATTATGATACCAGAGCAATTATTATGTTCCATATATGGTATCTCACTGTGAAGAAAACCAAGTTAGGTTGTGCTTGGTCAAGGGCCTGTGGCATTGCCAGCACATTATTCTTATTGTTTTATGTGTCATCTCCTATTCATAAGATTTCTCCAAGATATTTGTTAGGGATTTTGACTTAGACATCCTGCCCTTGATTATTTTGTAGGCAGGAGGAAACATCCCCTCCAGTCTGACTACAACTTAACACCTTTAAACTTTTCTTTTAAATGAATATTGTTGCTGTAATTAATTCTAACCAAACAAACCAAAAAGTGTCAACTGCAAAACAGGTGTCCAATTGCACGGTGGATGAGATCGAACAACCACCATGGTATGCATGTGCAATTGCTGGTTTGCAGGAACTGACAAACTAAATCAGTAAATTTTATATGATGGTAAGGCAATGGTTTAAGTGAGGAGCAAAAGAACCGCAGTAGAATGTTGGAAGAAGAATCTGTTTAGGTTTAAGTTGATCAAGTTAGCGATGCCGTTTGAAAGAAAGAACCTAAGAAAGTTAATCTTTAGTGAGATGGCAGGGAGTATTGGTCCTGTTCACCGAAAACCAGTAGCTGGATGTATTTTCAGAAGAAAAAGGGACTTTTCTGTGACTGGATTTGGAAACAAGGACCAATTCTTCTAAAGCTTCTTATCACTTTTCCCCTTGGGCTATATTTTTTTTTGCCTACTTTCAGTATCTGTGAGCATGTCTTTAATTAGAATGTAGGTTCTAATGATATTTGATATTTGGGGTTTAATGTTGTTTTGAATATGTTCAGATGCCATCACTGTGGCATCAGCTCAAAGGCTACTCCAATGATGCGTCGTGGACCTGATGGACCCAGGACCTTATGCAACGCCTGTGGACTTATGTGGGCAAATAAGGTGATTATGTTGTATAAATGATTTTACTACATAATTGTGCTTGATTTGATTATCATCTATATTTTTGTTGGATCTCATGTTTCCTACTTTGACCTCCCTCCCCTCTCCCCCCCTCTCTCTATATATGTATATGTATATATATGTATATATGTGTATATATATGTATATGTATATATGTGTATATATATATGTGCATGTATGTATGTGTGTATATGTATGTATGTGTATATATGTGTATATGTATCTGTATGTATATGTATATATGTGTGTATATATGTATATGTATATGTATGTATGTGTATATATGTGTATATATATGTATATGTATATATATGTATATATGTGTATATATATGTATATGTATATATTGCGAACACGTGCATGCAAGTTCGGTGTACTTGGAGTATCCAGAAGATTTTTTAGGGACATGAATGTGGCATTCCGTGCTCCTGCCTGACGGTACTAAACCTTCTGCTGCCATATCCAACTTATACCCTTCGCCACTTTGCTGAGTCATCCCTAGCTGTTTGTGTACTCGAATTGACACTACAGAGCTGATGTTACGAAGCATCTGTTCAAAGTTTTCATTTTTCACAAACAGCATAAAGAAAGTCTACTAATTACCTAGAGTTGTCCTAATATTTCATATAATCTGTGGATATGTAGGAATTTTATGCAAACTATCATATGGTTTAATTTTTCGGTGGCTTTATTGAAGATAACATTTTATCTGCATAATGATGAAGTTATGGGCTAATTATTCTGTGGCAGCACTAGATTTGCTGAAAACTTAATGGAGTTGGTTTTGGATAATTAAGAGTTTTGGAGTAGGATGATATAATATGTAGATAGGTTTCATGGAGTCGATAAGAGGGATTTATAGGTATCCTAGACGATTCCATATCTGATTAAGGCGGGATGCAATGATAAATGCATTTTGCAGGATGGGCATAGGGGATGTTTAAAACAAGAGAACCTTAATTTGTTGGAAGAATCTCTTGGTTTAATTAGATCATTTGAGATAGGGATGTGGCTGCTGCTGTATTTAGAAGGTGTCCACCAACCCCTGCCAAAGATAAACGTTTTTGATTAAACTCAAGGTGATCTTTTACCAATAAAGGCAAAGGAATTGATGTTAGAACTTCTAATGGTATGTTGCTGCATCAACAGTGCTCTTTGAGAAAGTAACTTGTCCTTGGTTTTAAATGCAATTTAATCTCTGTCAAAAAATATACATCCTTCCTCCAATGGGCAGTTGGTGATAATCCAGGACATAATGCTTTGTGATGATACATGTATCTTGGCTTGTTAACCTGATTTTGGTGGGTCAAATCTCAGCCATTTGCTTGTTCAATTTTCTGAATCCGCCTTTAGATGACTAGCGCTCCCCATCAAAATTTTGACTGTCATATGATATATAGGATCTTACTTAGTATCTTAGACAATTATTTACATTGTTGAAGGTAATGAAAAGCCAGCTTTGGCGCTCACCAGAAAAATAATAAAGAGAACCAGATATGGCGGTATACTCATTTTCAATAATTTACTAGTGCTGCTTCTGAATTTATAGTTTTAACATTTCCGTCTCTTTCTTGGTCCAAAATTGGGAGTCTATGTACTACAAACAGGTAATATTCGTACTGTCTGAGCTTAACATTATTTTTGTTAATATCAAATGGAAAATAAATGGATTCTTAAAGATACAAACATTTTCAGAAAGTATTATCATGTTTTGAAATTACCGAATTACAGTTGTTGGGTCATAACTGTTTTCATTATTCGTCATTGGAAAACAACTACTAGGCCTCAGCTTAGATCTTGAGCCTGAAGAATGATCCAGGCTTGGCCCTGAAGGCATTGAAGTGCGGTGTTGTGCCTACAAGTTGACTTTGATCTGTTGACAGCATATATGTTGGCTTTGTAGCATGTCTGAGTATGGAAGATGCCAATTGTATATCATTATTGGTTTACCTTTTCCATTATTAGTGTTAGTGTATAGTATGCACTTCGTCAATACCGTTTGAGCTCTTACTTTTTGTGGCTTACAAAGGCACCCCTAGTTATGCTGAGTTGACATCATATTGAGGACATTGTAAAATGTTCTCATTCTCAAATTTTGATGGATACGTTGATTCATAAGATTGATATAAAAACCCTGAATTCCTTAGGCGTTTATGCTTTTTGGACATGATCCTTGTTGAAGAATTTTCTTTCCCTTGCCTTTTTTTGTCCCCCTTTCCCTCGGCCTTAAATTAGATATCCTTCTAAACTGATAGCTGAATGAGAATTTCCTGTTGACTTGTTATATCGGTGGCGTGTGTTCTCAAACTAGATTGAGTTGCAGTATACTCATATACCAGAGCTTCTCTAGTACACTTGCATGGGTTGATGTTTGGTATGTCAATAAACTTCTTATGCGGATGGTTCATGTTCTGCTTTCGGTGCATCTTGCAGGGTACAATGAGGGACCTTTCAAAAAATCCTCCTGCAGGCACTCAGAATGCCTCATCAGAGACAAAGGAAGGGGTGAGTTCTTTAGTCGTCATTTGGCTTAGAGATGTAAAATCAGCCAGTTCTGGGCTGAGCATATGCAAAATTTTCATTTGGCTTGGAGGGCAAAGCACGGCTTTGTGTGCAACATTTACGACATAAGATTGATAACATGCTTGTATTTTTCTATTGCTTGTTGAACTGAGACCATACACGTTTGTTTGATGCATGCGCATGAGGAGTGACATAAGTTTAGTGATAGCGATAACTTGAGTGGATTGAGTGATGTTCATGGGCGAGATTTCTGAGTTATTTAATAATTTCTTCCCAAGGAAGCAGGAAGAGCTTATCAAGATGTCTACTGTTGATGTGCTCTTTGTGTTCCTTTTCCATTCCGTTTATCTTTATCCTAAACTGTCATTTATTTTTCCCCAGGATGGAAACAGTGCAGCAGTAGGCGAGCAGCAGCCTCTCGCAGTTACTGCTAATGGTCATGGCTCATCATCATGAGACGGGTCCTGTTTTAAGAGATGCCTATTGATGACGGGACATACCCTTTGCTAGGGTTTCCGAGATTGTCCAACATTTTACGTACATGCCTGTGCTATATGTCATTAATGAATTAGATACTAACTTTTCTTGATTTTTCTAGCTCTTGCTGATGCTTGCAATTGATGTTCCAATGTTCATGATGCCTCGGAGTCTTGCACATGTTGCTTGGCAGAGGGATACCATGTTTGCGTTTGTAATTAGATTTTAGACAAGCTTGTGCAGATGCCGTCTTAGAATGAATGCTAGCCACCTGTCTCTACCCTGCAAGGTTTTAAATCATGCAGTTATATGCAAGATTTCGAAGTTTTATAATTAAAATAATCACTAGAATAATGGCCATTATAATGACATTATAATGGAAAATAACAGGCAGGAACGAAGAAATGGTGGTGTTATTATTTTCCTTCGTTTTTATTAAATAAAATAATATATTTTTTGGATCGTGGAAGCCCTTCTGGATGGAATTTTGAGGGAAAAATTGAAATGTGGAAAAATATATTTTATTTGAAAGAAAGTACAAGTGAAAACAATGGCTGTTATGGCCATTATTTGAAGTCAGGCTACTAGGTCACGAGACTGGGAGGGTTTTTTGTTTCATCTAATTATCAGGAAATTTGAATGGTTATCTGGGTCTTACATACCGGACATTGTTGGTCACCCATTATCTGTCTTTATTTGTACTGTAGACTTGGATTTTAACTTGTAAGGGATGCTTTCAAACCAAGCAGCAAGCCTTATTGGAAATATATTTTACTTTCATCAGTGTCACATCGCACCGACTTAAAGAAACCCGGTGATAAATCTTCTTGCCCGTAATTTATGGAACTTCCATTTTCTTCATGAAATCAAGTACTCAATAATTGTTTGCACTCCTTCAGTGCATTTGGTGAGTTGGGTCTGTGGCCTGAAACTTGAGTATGGAGGCATAGAGGGATCGATACGGCTTTGGCATCTGATCTTCTCAAGGCATCCTAAGATGCATGGATTGGACTTCTACCGAGCACTTCTGGGACTCTCAGGTGTTATCATCTGGTTAACGATGGTTGGGAATTGCAATGCTTGTGGTGCAGCAATTTCTCACGTTGCAGCCACTCCTTTTTCTCCATGCGTGTGGTTCAGCCAATTCTAAGGTTGGTTGTTTATATTCTCATGCTTCTTGGGTCTCCTAGCAGTTGGCACCAATGCCATGCAGTCATGGTGCAGCGTAAGGATGATGCTTTGAACATACAACAGAGAAATGAGTGGTCAAGGGTTCGAATTTTGAGTGGTGTTTTCCTCCCGGATTTCAATCTTGAGCAATTTATTTTAGATATTTGTGAGGTCTAACTCCCGGGTTCATGTCTCAAACTAGCATGAATACTTTTCTCAAATCTTCTTCAAGCTTTGAGAAAAAAAATCAAGACCCCAATAACCTTTTTTTCTAATTTCTCAAATTATTAGATAGGATATAATTAGTTGGCTTGTAAATCATGCTTGGATCACTTCATATCTAGTCCGAATTAGATACATTTACATACATAGATACATTTCACACCTCACAAAACTAGAAACCAGCGGAAGCAAATGGAATTGCCTGCCAGAAAACGAATGTGTATGGGGGTGGAGAGCTTGAAAAGGAGAGCCCCATTAGAGAGAGAGAGAGAGAGAGAGAGAGAGAGAGAGAGAGAGAGAGAGAGAGAGAGAGAGAGAGAGGGGGAGATGCATGCGCAACGTTCCAAATGATGGGTCCCACTCCAGAGCTTTTGCGGTGGAATTCTAAGGTATTGGGCTCCATCCATTTGGCATTTTGCTGCATTCCTTCGTATCCTAAGCTGATTTGTCCCCCCAATGCCTTTTATCCATCAAGCTGCAGTCTCTACTCTGGCGTGCATGTTCCCATTCGAAGCGCATCTCAATGCACACCCCCCAATGTCATCTTTCTGCCCATGCTCTCGCCTTGTGCCGCGGCACTGCCTTCGGCCTTCTCAAGGCAGCAGGGCTAAAAAACATTCCGTCAGTCATTCCCCTTTGGGCTCTTCCCCCGTTGTGCAGAGAGCCCAAGAGGAGGACATCTATAGATTTGGGACAGGTCCTTCGCTTTTTTGGTCTCATTCATGTCCCTTCCTCCTTGATATATGGCTCTCAGATCATACCACTGAACCTGAAGCATGTCTCTTAGTAAACCGGAAGACAGAAAACCCCATGCGTTGTTAATCATCGTTGGGATCCAGCATGCAGTATTGTGGGCTTCAATACTTCATACGTCGACATCAACGCAAGCCTTTAAAGCTGAAGAAATGTATGAGTCCAAAACACCAATTTGACATGATTATTTAGCTTAGGCCCTTCAAACTATGAATCATGGAATCCAAGAGGGTATAACAAAAGATGGGTAGGGTGCTGCATTGACAGGTTTTAATCATATTTCTCGATTTCTTTTTCCATGTATACGTATTCGGATGGACCGAGCCGAGGACTCTGTCTTTCTGCAAGACCATGGCTCTTAGGTGTTGATATCGTACTCCTGTGTACTTGGATTGGGCCGCCCCCTCTGCAGCTTCATCCATCCAAGGGGGACGCAGAGAGCAGCAAATCCACACGGGCCCGCCCTATCTGGCCAAGATGCAGACTAAAACTTATCGGGCCGGCCCAACTATGATTAGCCTCCAATGGACCTTGCTCAGCCCACCTGGCCTGTCCAACTCCATGTATCACTATCTGTCATCTTTATCTCCTGTTTGGAATGGAACTCTTTTGTCTCATGCGAATTCTACCACCAACCTATACTCCCAAATTTCTATTATTCTGGTAACATGCAGTGGAACCGATCGCTATTGCTTTCGATACTACTGTTCTTGTCTTCTTTGTTGTCGAGAAATATATATATATATGTATTAACCAAGACTGAGGAGGAATATATTTCAATTTTTTCCTTCTTTTTTCCCCCTTCTTTTTGCTGCTACTCTTCCGGGGAAGGTTCGCTTCAACTTCAATCCTTGTGCACTATGAGCCTGTCTCGTAAGAGCCTCATGCATATCTCTATTCACATATTGTATTTTTTTCTTTCTTTCTTTCTTTCTTTTTTGAGGTATTACATGCATGTAGTGCTGTTTGTTGTAGCATGCAATGCACTGACAAAGACACACACACACACACAGAGAGAGAAAGAGAGAGAGAGAGGTATGTCATCTTATATTTTAAGTCCCCAAAAGGCAGCTGCCATGTTTGCTTGCATGCTTTTAGGGCTTTCGTTCCCAGAGGCATGCTTTTACCCATGCAGTATCGCTCTCACCTCAGGTTCTCACTTTATTCTCTCGTACAAACCTCTCTACGCTATGCATGCCTTTCCCCCCCCCCCCCTAGACTTCACTTTTGTGAACTGTCCCGATGTAAAGTGGCCTTGAATCACTGCCTAGCTAGTTTAGATGACCACAAGTCTGACGACATTTCATTTGGCGATCTTTGATTGTCTTGTGCTGTGTGGGCGCTCACGAGCGAGTGCGTGCTTCCATGAAGCTGCTTTTCCTTCCTCTTTCCTCTTTTCTAAGTTAAGGCTAATACAAGCTTAGTTACGTCTTTTCTACTGTCAAGTAGTGGTGATACATTCACACTTAGTTGCATCGATCTATTCCAATACGATCTTTCATTACGTAAACTATAAAGAAATGTTGTCATACTCCATCTATATCTTTGGTCAATCCCCACTCCAGCATAGTGTTAACATGTCAAGGTCAAACTAGGGAAATTATCTTGCAAAAAAAAAATTAATTTTATGAATAATTCCAGCAACCTTTGCAAGTTGTGCAAACACAGAGATTTGAGCTTTCACTCACAAAAAAAAAAACACAGATTTGAGCAAGAATATGACTAAGGTACCATATCATTGCGATCCGAGCTAAATCACATCATTTCTTTTCTTCACACCTGCAATACTATCGGTGTGAATGTAATGCATGATTAAACTTGATCGGAGTGAGATTTCGATAATTTTGAATAAAAAATGAGCCATGATACATCAAACGTCCTACGTAAGATCAGTGCTTCGAAGATTGGTCAGGACCATTCTCCTCTAGAGAAAGATTTAATATTCTGATTAAGTTAAATAATATGAGTAAAAATGAAGGAATAAAAGGGCCACTTCCAGGATTCTGGGAGAAGCGATCATAGCTTGTTACCATTTTCCATCTTGCATGCATTAGATGGAAACCCTTTGGTCTCTTTCTTCTTTTTTTTTGTTCTGGCTGTATTTTCTTATTAAGTATTAACCCAGAGATTAATTGTTTTATCGGGACCCACCATATGGTCAGAGCGGTCATAAACACCTTTCGGACTTGAAGGGGAAAACGGACAAAGAAATTGGCACGCCGGACCAAAACAAAATGGGAGCTGCGGAAGACGGGAAAAGGCGGTCACAGAACTCATGTAAGCGTGAAGATAACAGTGTCCACTCGAATTTGACGAAAGATTCTGACGTACACGGCTTTGCAGTTAAGCTTCAAGCTCTTTATTGGCTATATCAACAGACGTCATCTCGGGCACATATGCGACGTATTGAATGTTAGTTACATTCGGTATAGAAATCGGCTCAAAATATCGAATGTTACTGCATTTTTTTTGAATCATACCGGTATCAAATCGGTATGATATGATTTATCATGTATCATTCAATTCAATATAATATGGTGCATATTGGGCTATGTGAAGGTATGGGCCATCAGACTAACTTTTAGGTATTTTGTTCTGGGCCGTCAGTTTAGATGAGCAACGATCGACAAAACGATGGTTTATTGCACTCAAATATCGTACAATCTTTTTCATTTCTGTGACGTTAATGGGACATAAAAACAGCACCTAAAGGCCTAAACATATAAGACCGGTAAATTATTAGTTAATTTGGTGCCACAAAAGCATGGGATACATCAATACATCAATATGCTTGACATCACTGCGTGCGTACTTTGAGTGCAAAAGGAAAGATAGCAATCCAACCACTTTCATTTTATTTATGAAGATGGTAGGGGGAGGGGAAAAAAACTAAACACCACCACTCTCCAAAAGATACATAGAAATTGTAGGAGTCAAAAAGCAAAAGAACCGGCAGCACAAAATACAATCCAAATTAACAAAAGGTAAGGACCTAGTTGAAGTATGGAATCCTGAACAATATTTGGAAACGCAAAGAAGTCATTTGGACCAGCCTCTTGTGAGTCTTTATCTCTTAAAATCAATTACAGAAAAAGAAAAGAAAAGAAAAGAAATCATAATTTAGTAGACTGTAGATTCCCGAGGTTGGAGGACAATGAAAAGGATGAAACGATGGGCATATGATACATATTGTCGGGACGCTTGTCTAGAAAAGTTGCTTGCTTTCTGTTCATCCGGTTGGCTTTTATAGTTTTTTGCTGACTCTTCTCCTGCCACCAACTTATACTTGAGATTCAAATCTAATTTCTGACATTCAAATTTAACCTTCCCTTCTTTCTGAAACATCCCAGAGGCCTGTCTTCACTGCGAGGCTACAAACTCTTACGCTATCCTATGAAGACAACACCGTTAACATCAACTTTTGAGGGCCGTGCATTTTCCCTGCATTCACTTAATCCTCTCTCTCTCTCTCTCACACACACACACACACAGACACACACACACACACACACACACGCACGCACACACGCATGCATGCACTTAGGTTGTAGTTGGCATGTGTGATGTACATGGTTTACACGAGAAGAAAGAAGCTGATGGATAGCCACAATCTTATGTGAAGTTTTCCTCAAAAAAAGATAAGTGAAGTACATTTGATAATTATATTAACCATTGAATTTTTACGTCTCTTTCTTTCTTAATTGCTTTAGAGTGAATATAAAGAAGCTTTTTTTTTTTTGTTCTTTCTCAAGAAAAAAATTCTTTCTCGAAAAAAAAGTGTTTTTGTTATATGAAGGGCAAAATTATTAATGGGAAGGGAGGCACATGGCTCAACAATGAAGAGGTGCTCAGAGAAACCAAATGCAGACGAGCGGAGGCCAAAACCAAGTGCTGGAAGTTCATAGGCTGCCGGCCGTACAAGTTCGCTGTATAATAATTGAAACGTCATAACTCATGATAACAGGATCATGATAGGCTTTGAAATTAAGCATCTCCTAAATGATTAAAGGATCTCTGTTTTTGAGTCTTAAGAGATAGAAAAGAATGTGTGGCTTTGTCCTTGATGAAACACCGAGTACTTGCGAAAAAAAGTTGCAGATGATATTGAATAGCTCTAAAATCAGAAAAAGCTAAGCCACTGGGTCTACAGTAGAATGAACAATAATCTAGAGACAATCTTATATAGTGATCCTGAAATTTCCCATATCAGAAAGCTTAATTTGGCTCTGGTACATGGCTGAATGTAGAATATGTCAAGCTTTAAGATTTATGTTTATTAAATGGAGCACATGGTTAAGGCAGGCAGTTCACCGTTCACTGATGCATTTGAAAGCCACTGCAGACCCTTTGGTTCAAGAGGATCGCCTCCGGCTTTCATGCATCGTTAATAAAAGAAAATGAGACTTAAATTTTGCTTCTGTAATTCTTCTACCTTCTAATTTTTTGAGAAAGATTCAAGTCGAGCGCATTGAGGACAATATCCTTTTTCCTCAATCGGATCACCCTTAACAAATTTCAAAGCCCTCTAGGTATTCCTCGTCTTTATAGTAGAAATAAAGTTTCCTGTCACTCCCACATGTCAAACCATGCTTTCTGTCGCTATAACATTCACTAAAACTTATTGTAAGTTTTCTTATACGAATATTTGTCAGCCATGTTTAAAAATTAATTGTATTGTCAAAATATCTAAACATGGATTATGGGGGAAAAATATGAAGTTGGATGGTCATACTATTGCAGGTCATATGGAGATGGTAATTCACGCAAAATACGAAATACCTTATCTGAACAATAAAAGTCACTCCTGGCTATATTTATACTTTCAGCTGTCTATTTCCAGGACATGATGGGTATGTTCATCCAAAGGTGAAGTTTTCATGACCACTCAGCCTTTTGCCCCTGTATATATATATATATATATATATATATATGCAAGAACTGCTCAAGAGAGTGCATAACTAAATCATGATTTCCCAAAGCTCAGAAAGCTACTTGGGGCTACCCTCGTATGAGGAACGGCAATATACCCTTTTGTGGTGCTTATGGTGAAAGCACTCAACCACGATTCTGCTGCTCTGTAATGCTCTTACTTCGTCGAAACTGAAGAAAGAGCGCAGTAACCTCAAGGTCCTTTCCTAACATTTTACTGAAAGTTACCATGTCCGAAAGTTCCCAGAGTTACCACCCATTCAAATGAATGCTTTTCGATCCATAAAGATACAAAGGCATACGCACCTTTCTTGTGAGTTAGGAAACTACTTGATTTGCCAACCCGCCTTTTCGGTTGGGTTGGCACACCTTAAAACAAGTAAATCTTCTACAGGACCAGCTATTATGTTCTACTCATTTCTCAGTTGGAAAAATGCGAGGCCTGTCTTCCCAGCCTGCATGCAGTGGTACAAGGAAATTGGTGCTTTATACCCCAACCCTGCCTTGAAGAGAAGAACTACAGCAGAAAAGGTTGCACAGCTTATGTCTCATTTAATTTCTGTCCTTCGATACAGCTATAGTTTTGTTCAGCAGCAGGTGAAGCAGAGGAGTTACCCATCAACTCTTGTAACTTTTTTTTTGTGTGGTGAGATTTCTATGTTACCATTGTACATTTCTGCCATGAGCCACAACAGTTCTCTAATGCCACATGAGTACGTCTGCTTGGAGCTGAAAGTGTTGGATGCTAGAGTTGGCCTCGTACTTCTTTCTGTGATATTTGTGCTACAACCATGGCACATCCATGAATCGCACAAACTCTCCCATGCCTCGTGGTATTTCATCCGTGAAAAAAAAAGGGGTGAGCTTTTGGTATACCAGAGTTGGCCTTGTAGCATTCCTCTTCACCTTGGGAGTTGTGATTAGTAAAAGTACTTTTTACCAACTTGGAGCCATATTGTTTTCTGTCCTTATTATTCACTATGGTACTATTATTTGGAGCTATGGGATTTGGAAGTGCCTTTTCTGCCTCCAATGCTATTAGAGAATATTTCTCTAGTTCTTATAATTACTGTCTCTCGTTAAGGCATGCATTAATCTGGGAAGAAAGTCCTTTGGAATAATTACACTCATTGTGAGGTGGTAATTGACCGCGAAAGATGAATATTAACATAGCTAGCAATCCTGCCATCCATTCGGAAACATTGCATCTTAATATATTCTTGAGATAAATAGACTGCAACCAATCATACGGTGACCATTACTGTAATGTAACTTTTATATAGACATTTTGAAGAGGATGTATTGAAATTTATGATATGAAACAAGAAAATCCAATCTTTGAGGAGACATTCATAGATACTATTAACTCGACATCAACCCTCTGCAAACGATGCATCCGATAGTATGATTTTAGATCGCCGTCATGCGCAGAGCTGAGGAAATTACATTGGCAGTGAGCCCTAAGGTTACAAATTTTTAGCCATCAACCTCGCTACATTGTTGAAGTTTCCCTTTGTTCAAGTCACACAGTGCCTCATCCAATTCCTACTATTTGCTTCCTATGCTTCCAAGTCTGTCATCACCATTCTCATGAAGGACCACAGGGAGAGGTAGCCACCATCCTAGTACTCCAAACTCCATCCATTATAAGTACCATACAATTGTAGGAAGGAGCCCTTTCACGGGTTTCAAACGGTCCGAGCCTAAAAGACTGGTCAAAAAGCAACCTACCTAGAAGAAAAGGAGCATAAGAAAGAATAAAGAGCTCTGTGAAACATACCTGTATGCTTTTAAACATGCGCATTGAGCTTCTAATCAGCACACTCTTCGCCTTTCCCCTGTTAATAGAAATGGGTGTTAAACTTCTAATAAATACTCAGTTGTTTCCCCAATACCACATCCCATCATGACCTGTTCGTTTATTCCCTATACTTTGTCTTTCATCACACATGCCAAGCGTAAAAGATATCTCCATGACAAATGTGATTTTTCTTGGTTTTGAATTGGAGAGGTAGGTGGTACCACCACTGCATCACATTGATATTAGAAGTGGCCAGTGGGGTACCCAGGGAATGGGGCCTTCCTGCCTTGTCTCCCACAAACCCATCTCACCTAAGTTAAGGCATTGTATGTCCTTGGTCCTACCAACAACTAGGTTTCTTTCTCAAGGTAAAAAGAATAGTTTGATAAAAAGTATTTTTTTTTTTCTGCTATTGATTTCTATATGGAAATTCTTGAACGTACCAGCATTATATGACATGTCCATTGAGACCATGAGCAACAATTACCTCTCACTAATGGATGGGTAAAATATTATAAGTATACATTAACCATAAAAGAATCTGGAGGAAATATGGGGATAGACAAGTAGTGGTCGCATTATCATAAGTATGCATTCATGATGAGATATATGCATGCAGAAAAATGCATGTTGTACTTGTAAAAAGTTATGCAGCGCATGTAGAAGATTTTTCTGAAAAAGGACCGCTTAATATCTTAGCAGTATGCAAGTAATCTGTTCTTAACTACATAAAGACTTCTATCTTCTCCATGGCTAGCAATTTCCAATAAATACAAGGACAAAACAAGACCATTTCGATTCCAAACCTGTAAAAGTATATAATATCAAGCATTCTATTTCAAAAAACTAGACGTAAAGAATCCACATGAAAAAAATCGATAAAAGTGAAAAAATCATGGCAGATTATTATTGTAACATGTCACCTTTTCATGGTGTCGAAACACCACTGCCATCAGTGGCAATTAAAAGATCTAAAAGAAAAAACATGTATTTATGAATATATCACCCATTATAACTAAGGGCTTCTCATCGTTTCGAAAATGATTAGGGGCGGCTAATACTGCAACAAACAATCTTTTTTTCCAGCAATATGGTGACAATCAAAATTATAAATAACCAAGTGCAAGGTTTAACTGTTTAAGAAGGGAAGTTGGTATGCGACAGATGGAGATTAGAGATTACATGACTTTTGAAGGGTCTGAAAAGAACCCAAGCTAATGTAATGCAGAGGAGAAGACATAAGCTTGCTTTTTGGGGTACTTTGGTGGTGAGGGGGTGGTGGGGGGAGGGAAAGAGAGGGAATATAACACTGTCTCTCTACGAGGATTCGTGCGAGGGGATTCCTTTTTCTTTTGAGACAACGAGATAGCACTTACATGGTCATTCCAACTGAAAAGAAAAGGTGGGACACCAAAACACTTAAACACATATATATGCGTATAGAGTTATTAAAATCGTATGTATGTGTATAAAGTTAAAAGAAAATTCCTTGCTGCTTTAGCCACGCTTCCAACCTTTCTTTTTTTCATTTTATTTATTTTTACCTCTGTTCTGCTTTCACTTTTCGTTTTCTTTTGAAATTTCTGATGGCTTTGTCCTGCTGTTGAAAGAATGATGTGGTAAAGGAGGGAAGGCCTCTGAACTCATTCGAACTGCGGGTCCCATTTCTGCTACCTTTCTGAAAGCATGCGTATAAGAAAAATCTCACCATGATTATATTTCTGATAACACTCGGTAGAGTAGTAGTATATTTGCATGATCTTCTTGTAAAACGAGAAGATCTTCTTCAACAGTTTTTCAATATATCAGCTGCTTGTAACGGGAATTAGCGCCCCTATCCAATGGCATCCTAGACCTTGTGCTTCATGTGTTATGGCTTTAGATTCTACCCTAGGCTCTGGAAGGGATATCTCTATTGTTCGATTGTGTAATCTCTGCTTCAGCGGGTTAGTTCGGTTTGATTTAAAAACAGATGCAACTTAGAATGATCAAAAAATTTATCTTTGCGTTTTACACAGTATGGCCAATATATGTTATGTGATAAAATGAATCTTGACATGGATTTGCCGCAGCAAAAAGAAATGGAGACCAGCAAACTTCTTGCCACCATTTAAGGTTGATAGAAAGTGTGTCCACAAATCACAATAACCTGATAAAATTTCCGGAACTCTGATAAAGCAAATATTTCTTAAATACATTAAAAGAAAAAATATTTAACAATTAATAATGTCATATGCATGCATATACTTTCTTATATGTACGTATGTATGTAGGTGCGTATGTGTATATAGGGTCACTATCTTGCTGAAGCGATCTTCTCTTAGATAGAACTACAGTGAAGGAGGTCATCTCCGCGAGATTCTCTCTTTTTTTTCTTGGTAGGAACTTCCCATGAGATTTTGTCCTAACTATCCCATGAGTGGGTTCTTCATAAGTTGCCGACTATTTTGGCCATCGTTTCTCTAATGCGTGGAGGAGCGCCATTCGGATGCCTTTGGCTGTGGAGCGATAAGGTGGCGAAGCAAACATTCTCTTTGTCCTTCCATTAATTTCTCACTGATAGATTCAAATTATCGTGATACATCAATACCAAACAACAAGAGAACAAAGAAGGACTGAAATTAAATATGAACAAAGTAAAAAAAGGCACAGAAAGAGAAAGCGAGCATCTCCTGCAGTGGAAAGAGAAAGCAGCAGCAACAGATGGAGAAGGAAAGCTATTGAGCTTATAAGAAAGAACGAAGCTAACCTATCTGTATAAAGCTTCCCCTTCTCACTTCTCTCACCCCTTCCCCTTCCGACCCTCCCATTCCCGTCCCCTCAACGGGTGGTAATCACTACCCCTGCCCTCAAACCAAGTAAAAGAGAGTGGTGTTACCAAGTTTGGAGGAAAAAGAAACTAAAAACTAGTAAAAACAAGCAGAGGAAAGCTCTGCGAGGAATTGCCATAGGAGCTCAACAGAGCTGCTACAACTTTGGGGTGGTGGGGGTTGGCGTTGGGGGCCAAGTAATGCGCACAGGAGCTTGCACGGTCCAGCAGGCCCTCACAGCAGAGGCTGCCTCAGTTCTCAAGCTCTCCCTCAACTTAGCAAGGAGAAGAGGCCACGCCCAGGTGACCCCTCTCCATGTTGCTGCCACCCTTCTGAGTTCCTCCTCCTCCTCTTCTAACCTTCTAAGAAGAGCCTGTCTCAAGTCCCACCCTCATAACCCTGCCTCCCACCCACTTCAGTGCAGGGCTCTCGAGCTCTGCTTCAATGTGGCCCTCAACAGGCTCCCCACGACCCCACCCCCCTCCTCCTCTGCCTCCTTGTTCCACTCCCAGCCTTCTCTGTCTAATGCCCTCATTGCTGCCCTCAAGAGGGCTCAGGCTCACCAGAGGAGGGGCTGCATTGAGCTCCAGCAGCAACAGCAGCCTCTCTTAGCCATCAAGATAGAGTTAGAGCAGCTCATCACCTCTATTTTAGATGACCCAAGTGTGAGCAGGGTGATGAGAGAGGCTGGTTTCTCCAGCACCTGTGTCAAGAACAACTTAGGAGAAGAAAGCTCTGTTTTAGGCCAATCCACCCCTCCCTTTTTCTTCGGGTCGCACAAGGAGATCTTAAGCCAGGGAAGTTTCTGGCAGTCCCAGTTCTTGAAGCCATCTTCTGAGATAAACCCAGTATACCCACCCTCCCAAAAAGAGGATTTGAGGGTGGTCCTGGAGGCGATGGTTCGGAAACAGGGGAGGAGGAAGAACACTGTGGTGGTGGGGGACTCTGTTTCCATGATAGAAGGGCTCGTATCTGAGCTCATGGGCAGGGTGGAGAGAGGGGAGGTCCCCGATGAGCTCAAGTCTGCACGCTTCATCAAACTCCAACTATCTTACGTTCACCTTAGACTCATGAGCAGGGGAGATGTGGACATGAAGGTGGATGATCTAAGGAGAAAGATCTTCTCCTTAGCTTCAGATAGAGTTGGAGGGGGTGTGATCATCTATGCAGGGAACTTGAGATGGGCTGTGGATGAGGAAACCAAAGATGGACAGGGCTTCAGGCCAGTGGAGCACATGATAGGAGAGGTGGGGAGGTTGCTATCAGAGCTTACGAGCAGCAATGACAATGGTGGTGGTGCTGCGACCAACAGGGTGTGGCTGTTGGCCACTGCCAGCTACCAGACTTACATGAGGTGCCAGATGAGGCGGCCGTCCCTTGAGGCCCAGTGGGCACTCCAGGCGGTGGTGGTTCCCTCGGGTGGGCTTGCACTGAGCCTCCAAGGTCAAAGGTTAGTCCACCAACCAAGAGATTCTTGTCTCTTTCATTTACTGATGCTGATTTCCGAGTGTCAACTTCGCTGTTGTTTCTATGAAAGGGAAATGCAGTGTGTGATTTCTTCTTCTTCTTCTTTTTCTGATGAAAGATGCAGTGAACCATGTTGTTTGGTTCCTTCTACTTGTTCTTGGGTTTGGTTTCATGGTTTGGGACTAGGACCACCTTAGAAAGGCTTCGCGGGCACGGTCATCTTCTTTTATCTTTCGCTGGCTATAACCTGCCATTATTACGTAGTTTTACTCTTAGAAACATTAGTGCAATATATCTATGTTCTATATAATAAGCTGCGACTTATAACCATATCGACCAAATCTGATGATATTCTGAAAGAGTGAAGATGAGACATCATTGGAGATGTTGTTGTCTTACATGTTTATTATAATTTTCCTCCAGTGGTATCACCTTAGTGTTTCAATTTTGAACCCCCAGAAAAACAAAAAAATCACCAATACGGTTTTGTAATTATTCGGTAATAATATTAAAGAGGAAGAACTAGATCTCAAAACAGGAAGATATTACATGAGACTTGAGTAATTAGCTTATTTGAGTTCTTTTTTACTTACTGCTCGTGCTCTACAGTGGCCAAGATCCGAGGATGACAACACTCTCTCAGTATCCATTCCAAATGCTAGCATCCATTCCAAACCATCACGAGGAAGAAGAAAAGCTCATGTGCTGTGCTGAATGCGCTTCCAATTTTGAGATGGAAGCATCAGTTTTCAAGTCAGAAAAGAGGGACACTGACAATGGCTCAAACCACTTGCCAATTTGGCTGCAACCACATAGACCACACAGCCATCACAAGGTAAAGAGATGCAAGAATTTTACCCCTACCACATTGGTTTCACTTCAGATCTCGACTTTATGAGTGAGTAACACCTGCGCCGTATTGATTTCAGGATGCATTGCCTGAATTGAGGAGGAAATGGAACAGATTATGCCAAAGTCTTCATCATGGCCGACATAACCAGGCTCATTTGTATCCACTCCTCGTCACTCAAGGCCTCATTGCAAAGAGCTGCACTCATCATGCTTCATCCCATCAATGGTGGCCTGCAAGCTTACCTCACAACCCGAACAAATTCTTCGTCGAGCCTCATTCAACATCCTTGCCCGAAAATGCACTGAAACTCAATGGTGGGAGTTCCAGATTTGCATCGCAGATTGAAAATGGAACTGGGAGCTGGCAGGAGAGAGATGCCACAAAGAATTGGCCTTGTGAAGTGAGTTTGCGTTTTGTCAAGAAGCCAGCAAACCAGGAGGTGAGGACTACTCTGGCTCTGGGCAGCCCTCTGTTCTCGGATTCGGCAACATCGGACGACCAAAGAAGAGGAGCGATGGCAGACCCACAAGAGTTAAGGCAGCTACTGGAAGAGAACATCCCCTGGCAATCCGGAACCATTCCTTCAATCATCGAAGCGCTGCATGATCGCAGATCAAGTGAGAAGAAGGGAACTTGGCTACTGATACAAGGGAACGATCACATCGGAAAGAGAAGACTAGCAAGGGTAGTTGCTGAGATATTTCGTGGATCCTCTGATAGGCTCGTCCAGATTGACATGAGTAAATTGGCTAGCAGAGGTAGCTCGTGCACTGATATCTTCACAGAAGCCACCAGAAAGGACCAAAAACGGGTGGTACTTATTGAGGGCATCGAACGAGCACACCCCAACTTCATAAAATCGATGGCCGAAGGCCTCAGAAACGGGTTCTCCGGGTACGAATTCAGTAGAGAAGCTGGCCTGGCTAATGGTTTCTTCATTCTAATTACATCGAGCTCTACCAAGTTCGACGATGATGACGAGAATCCTGATGCTGTCCTGAAGATGAGGTTGTCGGTTGAAGAGAGCAAGAGTCCCCATGATCTCAAAAGGAGGCCCGAGAGGGAATTGCCGAACAAATCGAAGAAATCGAGGACAGAGGAGAGCGGTCTTGACCTGAACCTCTGCGCTCAGGAGGAGGAGGTGGACCAGGGGGGTGACGAAGAGGATGGTGTCCCCAGTGATCTGACCCACGAGACAGACGCTGGCGATCCCAATCTCCCATATGGGCTTCTTGAATCAATCACGACTCGTTTCACCATGGATGCAAGCCCCGACCGGTTCTGCCGGCTGTCGGAGAGCCTCCTGTCGAAGCTCCACCGGGCGTTCGAGGAGGTGGCGAGCAGCGGACAAGGGACGGGGAAGTTGTGCGTGGATCGGACGGCGGTGGAGGAGCTGATCATGGCCTCTGGTTCTTTCCTGGAGAGCTTGTGGGACAAGTGGGTGAGAGAGGTTTTTCGAATGAGCTTGGCAACGGTCAAAAAGGGCGGGAAGGTGAGGCTGGCTGTGGAGGGCAAAGTGGGAAATGTGGGGGAGTTGGGTTTCCAGGGTTCCGCCCTCCCTCGCAGAATTCGTGTGGACTAAAGCGCCCATCTGTTCCTCTCCCCTCTGTGCAAAAAATTGAAATGGCCAAATTGCCACCTTGTAATCTTTTCTTCTTCTTTTTTTTTTGGTATTTTTCCATTTTGAATGACTAGTCCATTTTAAATGGGATGGGTTCGGAACCCATCCCATTTAACAGGCTAGATCAAGATGCTGAACCGGTCAATGGACCAGATCTCGATTCTGCGGCTGAGTTAGGTCAGAACTCAAAGTTGGGTCAGATCAAGACGGCCTAAACCATGGTCCAATCGGGGTCTTCCTTGTGAGGCCTCGAGTAGCTTTTGCCGCAATAGAAGGAGAAGAAGAAGCCACAAAGAGAGGCCAGCTGAGCATTCTCAAATCTTGGATCTCAATTTCGCAAACTTGTGTTCCCAATTATATAACAGTAGGTTTATAAAAATTTAAAATTCTAATAAGAGTCTCTATAGAAATAAAATACTAAATTTTTCATAAAATACTGGATTCTAGTTCTAGAATCCAAATAAAAATAAAATTTAATAATTCTTAGATAAAATAAAAAATTCTAATTTTATATTTGCGTCTAATAAAAATATATACCTAAATTTCTTATTAGACGGTCAGTCCTCTATCAATACCTCTACTTAAAGGACAATAAATTGGAGCCACATCTTCTCTAGGTTAAGATAGTTTATTTTTTTTAATAATGGAGGTGATGTGAGCTAGAATCAATCCAGGATCAAATGGGCAAAGAAGTGATCTGATGGCATTCGTCATACTGCCGAGGACCATCCGTTGGCACAAAGTTTGTCATCAGAAGTATTCCAGTGCAGAAGGATCTGACAATAGAATACCTTCCAGAAGCCCTAGAAAGCCTCTGAAGCAATCTGGTCCTGCCCCAACTCAACTTAGCTTGACAATAATGCATACACCATCCATTAGGATTCTGGCAGCACTAGGTTCACTGCACAAACATCAAGTGGCCCAGTCCAAGGCAAACAAGGAGCTCAAGAAATCAAATGGCCACTACCACCACCAGATCCATCCCGATGGCAACATAATTGTCGTTCGATCCGATCTAACAGCACTAGATCTACTGTTAGAATGAAATTTGCTCTAGAAACACTCCACAGTGAGATGACTTGTTCTGATGGTCTTAGAATTTGTTTTTCGAGTTTTGGTTGAGCTTTGAGAATATCCACTCATCACCAATATTGTAAGGGCACCAAAGCCTGTAAATGCTGTTCTATGTACTCTAGTTGCTTACACATCAGGTCAAAAAAAATTTCTTGAGTACATATTAACTCGCGGTTACTTTTTAAATTCTTTTTGTATAGCAAATTATACTGCTGGATTCCGGGGATCGACAGTGGCGATCTGATGGATTCAAGCGAGTCAATGCCTCCATCTTGGATGATCGATAGATTCCGAATGATGGCGAGGGCCTTTAATAGCAAGGTAAGCTATTAGTTAGTACTTAGTTCTTAGATTATCTTTCTATTTTAGATTTTAAAATTCATATATATCTTCTCGCTCCTACAATTAATTTAATTTCTATGTAGGTTGGTTTAGTCTTCCACTGTCACTTTGAAGCTCATCCTAGGCCTTCCGGCCTGCATCAAGAGAGATTTAATTATATGCGATGGATAGACTTGTGTTTGTTGGCTCAAATGCTTAGATTAAGATGAACACCATATGCAAGTCTGTCCATTCATCCAATTCCAAACTAGAAGTGATCACAATTTCACCTCCTCAATATAAGCTTTTCTTTTTTCTAATTCGTGCTCCCTTTGCTTTCAACCACTTATTTCTCTGTTCTTTCAACCCGAGAAGCAGCATTTTTTGTTGAAAGGACCAATCTCCTTCTTTGGGGAAGACTTGGAAGGATCCCATAAATACATTTCAGAAGTAGAAGAAATGGAAACAGCTCAAAATCCCTAAGCTTAAGATGGTGCTAAGAAGTTTATTGAGCTAATATTTGAAACAACCAGCACCTCACAGTAGTATCCATTGTTTATGAAGACCATCTTGCACCAACATAAATAAATAAATAAATAGACCGTCTATTATGATCACTGGCAACAACAACATAATTTTCCAAAGAAAGAAAAGGCGTAGGCTTTTGATTGGAACTCACTCAAAGCAAGCTGCCCTGGAGCTTTATCCATCCACCTTTCGCCAACCATTTTGACTTCAAATAATGCAGTCATTTTATCTGATAAGGAAAGAGCAATCCTCCACTACTCGCACCCAATGATCCTTCGAACCTTTATTCATCAGAAAAGGCAAAGAAACTTTTATGTTTCATATCATTGCTCTGACCTAAGCTCCATTAATGAAGAGAGGAGCATTCAAAGGACACGCACACAAGAGAGAACATCATTGCATCAGACGGCAGATGTGGTGGGCCTTTCAGTGCAAACGGACTGGCAAGCATTCATGATCTAACTTTGATGCCTTAAAAATTGAACATCCATCTCCTCAACTCAGCTTTTCCACTATTCAGGAGAGTAGCTAACAAAAGATGAAGCTATCATCACTGATCCCATCATTTCCATTCCATTGGCTGCCCCATCTCTGGGGAACAATGCTTCTTTTCGTACTGATAAAGAGGAACTCGTATTCTAATCAAATGCTAGTGATTCAATTATCACCGAGAGCACTACAAAGAGAACCATATACAAGTTCTTCCCACCGAGACAACCGAAGTTGTGCGAATTCAGAGGTTTTTTATACTTTTTGGCTAAGTGGTATCATGGAGTTGGTGCACAAAAAACTGGCAGAAATATTATTTTGTCGTGCCGGTAGGTGGCAAGATAAGGAAGATTACTGCACAGAATTTTTAACTTCACATCTTATCATTTCATGAAAACCAAGAACTAGATTTGTGACATTTTGACTGCGACAGCATTAGCCCCTCATAGATGGCAGACTAATAACAGTCTTTTAAGGGATTTAAGCCTCTAACTAGCTGTCTCCACTAGAATTCCTGGTGGTAAGATTGTTGTTTAAGCTAACTAGCCATCATTACCACGACAACTTTGGTTGGAATGGGACGCAATTATTGACCACTAAGTAGCATGTTCAAGTAGACTAAACCAAACCCTCTTGACATGCAAAAATCTTATAGGAAAGAGAACATATACTAATCCAACTTTTGAAGTAGAATCGGGAGTTGGAAGTACAGCACCACGTTGGGGCTTGGCTATTGCTCCCATAAATAAATAATGGCAAGGACCCAAGGGAGTAGTGCTTTTCCACTCTCCCCTATCCACCTGCCATAAAGATTGGGGAAAGGCGGAGAAAAGAAAGGCTCTCTACTTTTTTTCATGTAATATTAGACTAGTGATAGCTAATTGAATGGTTTTGGAATCCAAAAAGGCGTTCATCCATCCAAAGCCATAGATGGTTGGATTTAGACCATTCAATTGCGAACAAGGGATCATACATTTGAGAAACATCCTTGCGTCAAAGATGTTTTTTTGCTGTAAAACAGTCGACTGAAATCAGCATAAAAAGTAGAGTTTCTTCCTTGTTTACGTTAATAACTTGCTGGGTGTTCATTCGATATCCTGTGCCAGGCTTTAGTTGACCCTCTGTTATCTCCATGGTCCATGCTCATGCCAAGCGGAGTCCCTCCAAGTGCACAAGGGACCATCACTCCGATTTTTTGGTGTTGAATTTTAGCCTCCCAATGGCCATATGACTGCTTTCTCCATAGTTTTGCCGCATCCCCGCATAGACTTTTCTTAAACAGAAAGGAAGACCTGGTCTCAGAAATATCTAGCTTGGTGTGGCGAACTTCGGAAGAAAGGCACCAGCCAACATGAGAAACAAAGAAATATGCACGCACGCACGCACACACTACAAATCAGCCTCAATTTATTCCCAAATACAACGAGCCAGCAATAATTGAATAGCTATCATTATCATTGCTGTTGTTATGCGTTCAAACTTCCACATACCTAATCTGCTCAATGGGCTGACGCACAGATGATATCCCATGCAATGCATCCTCCCTTGCAAGCATATAAACTATTTAAGCATAGTTTAGATATAAACAGAAGATGAGAACTACGAGACTTCAATAAATAGATACAAAAAGAAATACATAAAACCATCATCACAGTGCTTATCCCTGACATTGGGCTGGCAAAAATTACAGTCTTTTTGGTAACAAAAAAGATTACATTATTAATAACCACAGAAAATATTTCAATAACTTGCGCATTGCTCATTGTTAGGTCATGAAATTACCTTACTTCCACGGGTGCTGGTTTTCTTCCAAACTCATGTTCAACCCTCTCCAAGGCTGTGCGGAAAGAATTGAAAAGCTTAACAGCAAAACCTTATAAAAGATGGAAAACTGTCAAGGATTTAAAAACAGTAGCTTTCTTTAATGATACAACTTTTGATGCAACAGAGTGTGATACACAGACTCAGCCCAAATAAGATTCAGACAAGCTTTTGCTGCTAATAGCTTGCTTATGTTTAGCTGCACCTCTTTTTTCATCTCTTTTTCAATTTTTGCATGCAGCACTCAAATTACATACACCATATGATCCTGAGCCAAGATTGATAATCCTGAAATTGTGCAGGAACTTAGAACCACCACCAACCAGTATCATCCACGTTGCTCCATAATACAAAGAGTGAATGCAGCATGTTTTTGCTCTATGGCCGGTGAAAGAATGAATATTGGAACATACATAGATTACAGAAGAGAAAAAGAAAATACAACCAATGTACAAAGAATGGCATTGAGCCGTACTTAAATGGCTCAAACTCTACATTTTGCATGTCAAAATGGTCACTTAGGAGAACTACACTGCCGATATTATACTCATGTTAGTGAGTACCCGTACAGGATGCCAGGCACGACTCTCCACGCTGAAAAGCTGCTGTTATTTTACAATTCCGCCACTTGGCACCTACAAAGAATCATTAACCAACTTCTGCTGTTGGTGCCTTCAGAGGAGTACAAGGTTCTGGGGCATGTCCAGGTATATCAAGTTCAAGCAATGGCTTCAGTCTCTCCTCCACTTCTCTGCATAGCAGATTTATCCCTTCAATTATCATAGACTCAGCTGTCTTGCAAGCTTGCTCATCCCTGAAAGCTAGCGTCCATCTCCCATCAACTAAAATCTTTGACTTCCCTTTACTGAAGGCATCATACTTTGCAGGGTCCAAAAAGGGTAAAGTTGATGGGCGAATGCGTAGATGCAACCACTTTGAATGCTTTTCATCTATCCTGGGCTGATGTATAATGAAAACAAGAAACAAGTCAGAAGATTTTCACTATTTACTATCTCTTAGTCAAAAAACTTTATTTGAAAAGGCCCCCAAAGAAGACCATGCTTCTGCATATTTCATCTCAACAGAAAGATCTTTCAACATTAAGCATACTTGTTTTAAAGGGAGCAAACAAAGGGGCAGCATTTGTCAGGAAGCATCCTACCAAAGTTAATAACTTGTATGCAGACACTAGTGAGAGCAGTACCTAGACAGCATAATTCATATCGTAAGTTGGGAGGTTGCTGGAGCATAACCCAAAAATAAAAAGTCGACTAATTAACTATAAATCCAGGTAGTAGGATTGTGCTCAGAGAATTTCACTCAAAGGGATATCTGAATTGTGGTTGTCATGACACTGAAATTACATTCTGGCTTGATGCTTGTTCAAGAGTTCATCCTACAGTATAGTTTCCAAAGTTATTTTAATTGTCAATGCAACAAGAGTTAATGAAAGTGAACCTTATAATGGTTATGGCTCCTAGGTTACGTAGGCAATTATTGGTGCGAGAAAAACAGTATCATGATTTGTTGCTTGTTAAGTTAAATGATGGATAGGTGGATTTTGTAGCATGAGACCTTTAAGTAGATAATGGGTTAATAATTAATTTTCTAACCCCTACCAGCTTTTGCATATGTTGGATCATCCAACATTATTTCTTCAGTTGGCAAAGGGATAATGAATTATGACACCTCTTGTAGAATCATGCAAGGCATCAAAAGATAACAAGAAACTGTGTTCACTTGACCAAATCCTATATTGTACTTCTGCACAGTTTTTTGAGGAATTTGAACTTCAATACTTCGAATTTTGTGGAGTGAATGCTTTTGTTTTTGTTCCTTTTTCAGAGTAAGTGTCAGCTTCTTTGATCCCTTCGGCCTTCAAGGCTTAAGGAATCATTTGGGCAAATTGGGAGGAAAGTCTTGTCAAAACTGAAAACGAAGGTCATGCAAGAATACAGATCACAGTGAGGACAGTATTTTGAAAAATTTAAAAACATGAATTGAGCAGAACCAAGAGTGAGGAAATTTTCGATATTTGAAGTAAACAAAATAGTGCCACTGCTTGTACAAGAAATCAGCTACAAGAATACAGATCGCGGAGAGGACAGTATTTTGAAAAATTTTAAAACATGAACCGAGCAGAACCAAGAGATGGAATTGTTGAAATTTGAAGTAAACAAAATTAGGCCACTGCTTGGACGAGAATAAGCTACTTCACTGCAGAAATTAAGGAATGCAGCCCATCAGTGAGGCGGCGCTTTCTATGTTCTCAATTAGAAGCACAGGAAAATCCTTAACATTCATTATGTACATAATGATTAGTGTCACACCAAGTTCTAATAAACTCTACCCAAATTACAAGGTCTTAACAAAATTAGGGGGAAAATCAAATAGCGAGTCAATAAAGTAAGAATCACAAAAGAAAGGCAGTCTGGAAGATTGTGTCTGGGTGCTCCTTCACGAGAGTCATTTCAAAAGCTTATGCCTAGGCTAATCTAGATGGACTGAAAAACGCAAGCTGATAGGACAGCGGATTTTCAGATAAGACATGGGAAAACCAGATCAGAGTTCGTAATTAACATCATAAACATACATACATCAGAGCCGGCCAAGGGTGCTGTGACACGAACAATTCCATGTTGCTGCTTGAGTGGTAATTCTTCTGCAAGGAGGATCCACCCAGATGTTCCCCTTGAAAGTGCTAAAAAGCAAAAGTGGCGTTCTTTCCCTCTCTCAAATGCTATTCTACATGGTACTGCATTGACTGCAATTATCAACAAAAAAAGGAAAGACAAGGGTTATGGTTCAAGAAGTTGGCATAAAATTTAACATACGGACAACCTATGCTAAAGGTAACTTCATACTAGTAATACCAATTTTAAGAAGAATGTGAAATGAAACGCAAAGTAATCATATAGCTTACCTAAGTTAATTTCACAGCCAGGTTTTGGTGCTAGAACATCAGTTTTTACTTGGGAAGATACAGGAGAATCCATGGGAGAATGTACAGGGGATAGGTCAGCTAAAGCTCCTCCAAATGAGAAAACTAGAAGCTGGCGTTGAAGTACAAACACCTGAAAATATTATTACTGGAATCACTGATACCACATGCATCAAAAAGAGACCGCAAGTACATGTTTGCATATTATGAACAATTGTACCCACAAAGATGCTTAAATCTGGGAGATAATCCACCTTGCCAAATTACAGCGACCAGTATGCCACTAACATGTTACATTTTCCATTTTATAGAGGTCTTTTGCCATTATAATTGTAATTTAACACCCTTTCTTTTTTCTTTCTATCAAAAGGTCTTCCCGCCTTTAATTTCTTACCAGCCAGCCATTTTCCAACAAAGCCCACGCCCCAGAAGGCCAACCATCAGTGGCAGCTAATGTTTATGGAAGTGCGCAACTAAGATTCTTCCTTATTCTGTGTGTGGACTATACCCAACCTTGAACAAATGGGATAGGAAGAAGCTGATGTAAATATGTTGACATCGTAACTACTTGAGGACTTCATCCAGAAATGTTTGATCAGATTTTGCTCTCATTTACTTATTCATGCCCTGCTACTGTTGGATTACTAACTACGACGTTGACAACTGCAATGTTTCCAGGCTCCTTTCTCGCCCTGTTTCTCAGTTTGGTAACAGTGGCATGAACAGTTGTTTGCATGTACTTACCAAACCATGACTCTAAGCTCCAACACCTACCCATAAAAATATGAGCATGTGCATGCACACACCCATACATTCATAAAAAAGAGCGGCCCAATGCACGAGGCACCCACCTTTACGGGTCCAAAGAGAATCAAATGTATGTACTTTACCCTTGCATGTGAAGAGGTTATTTCCATGTTTCGAACCCATGACATCCAGGTCATAGTGGAGCAACCATACCTTTGTGCTAAGGATCCCCCTCACACCCATACATTCACAATGGTGTAAAAATAAAGTCTTTAATGTACTTGCTCTCATGGGCTATACCAACCACTCTGTGGCACATACGATGCACATGCAAGGAAGCATGGATGATTGTGATTTCTCTAGCATGCTACATAGAACCCAAAAAAAAAAAACTTTTGCGCGGGATCTGTGACTCCATGGGTAATAAAAAGAAAAATTCAAAAAGCTAATATTAAAAGATAATATTTCATTAGAAAACAGTATGCTGTAGGACTTTAGATGTTGCTTTCTCTCACCACTGAGAAGGGGATAAAAGGTCTCCAAATAAAAAGTGCCCACCAATAAATAGAAAAATAAAAAGTGACCAACCTTGACCATCTCACACATTCTTTCACCAGCAGTAAAAGAGGATTCACCTGGAATACTATCAAGCTGATATTAAGATCCATCATGGTAAGCATTCTCTTTGAAATAAATTGTCAAGCACACCTGGCTATCAGGAAAGAATGTAATCCATAATCCAAAGCAAACACAAATGACTTATAGATCTAACCTCCAGAAGAGAATGTTTTGGATGGCAGAAGTATGGATTTTGGGTTTTTTGGCAGTAACGAAGCCTCAATTGCTGATTTCAAAGTTATGAAGACCAAGCATTAGCCAAATCAACGTAAGCATGCATCTGTCAATAATGCCCAGCAAGATTCAAAGGTACCTCTCTTGCAATTCTTCCATTCATCATTAAGGACAGTTACAAGCAGATCGCACCACCTTCCTTTAGTTTCTGACAAAAGACTAGCAGTGGAGTACTTGTGTGAATCCTGTATACAGCAAGCTTTTGATATTATGAATGTGTAAGCATGTACAACTGAACCAGAAATTGTTCCATGTCAGATATAATACAAAAATTTGCATGTAATACTTCTATATGAGCGTAAATGGACATAAAGAGGTTGGCATGTGAAGTCAGCAAATGGATAGCAACTAAATGAAAGTTTATACTTTGCTGCTTCCACTTGAATACTGAAGAGGTTCACAAGTTGGGAAAATGGGTTTGCTATCTTCATCTTTGTGCATAGTTATTCCAGCATGAGAGTACCAATATAATTAAGTAATTTACAATAAAATAGTTCTCATAGTTTTTAAAAAAATAAAAAATGTTACAAAAAACCCTAAAATTTATATCAAAAGTAAAGAAACAAATCACAATTTCCTGGCATCAATCCTTTCATGATCAAAGTCGGTCGAAACCCATTTCATGGCATGTTTATTTATTATCTCACTATATGTGTGAGGTTAAACCCTAACATTACATTCTCCCACAGTCCCGCCTCCCCATCTCAGGTTTACATTCTCCTCCATTCATTACTATCATATTTTCATCTTACTTAACAAGTTTGGTCGGGCCACTAAGAAAATTCATTTGCCAAGTCGCGCAAGCATGAAGTTTTCCATGGACATCCAACATGCCGGTTACTTGGGTTATTTCAACATTTAGAACTCGTAACCCCTTCTAACTCTAGTGATGCACTCATATCAAAATATAGAAATTGTCAACCTTTATAGCTCCCCAATAAAGCAGACCACTGGAAACCTAAAATCCACAATATAGATACATGCAACATTGTAAAGCATATTTTAAGCCCTACCAAGCATCCTTAATTCAACTAGGAGAACCAATCAGAAGGATGAAGTACTTCTCTCCAGTAAGCTGCATTTCACGGAACTAACTGCAAATCACCTAACCAACCTCCAGCTCTCCTAGTTTTTGGATCAACTACATCATCAAATTTGACAATTAACCACCTATCTAGATAAATCCAGCAGAAGGCACCCACCTAGTCAGAGCATTTATCTTGTGGCATGGAATAACTCCTCTCTTACCACTCCAAGCAGCTTATGGGAATTTAGCGTATAGTACCGTCTAGCTCTAACCGTGTTTCCTTTTCCAACCTGATGGAGTATGCAAAATAATACCAAGCTCTTGGCTATTCGTCACTTTCCCAAGCATCATGTGGATGGATTTTGCCACCTAGATATTGATTGGTCTTACTTTTGTTTCATCGAACAGGCCCATCTATCTGCTATTTTAGTCTACTTGATTTAATAGAACATCACTTGCAAAGAAGGTTGCTGCCAAAATTTTGCAGCTTGCCAAAAAGTAACCACGTGAGCTCATCTAGGTTGTTCACCTTACGAAGCCATTAACATGTTAGACTTACTCCTGCATATGTAATTAAAAGCAGCTGACAAATGTAGATTGTAAGTGGAAGTAGCGTATAAATTGATAAGATAATAAATAGTTGCAGTAAAACTTTATGACATGGCAGCAATATCATTCATCGTCATAGATGGATGAAAGAAATATTTAGCACTTTACAAGTCAGCGGAAACTGAAAAAGCTTCCTAATTTACTCTATTAGCATTTTCTCAGATGGCATAAAATGCGAAACTCTTTTTGTTCATGTAAAAATAGATGCAAATGTGGTTAAATCCCATCAAGATTTAGCATCAACAATGATCCAAAAGCATGTATCCCTAAACAGAGCAGAATGGAGGAGAAGAATTCATGTAGCCGACCTCAACTTGTTTGGGATTAACTCTTAGCTGAGTGATGATCCAAAACATACAAGTGAAAACACACACACACACAAAAAAAAGCAAAACAACTCATTAGGAGTTTACCTTTAGTCGTTTAAGATGAAGAGAAGTGAATTCTTCCTCCCCATGTGGAAGTAGCTGCCGTAAAAGCCAACCACCAGCCCATAGTATATCTGCAGATACATCAGACCTGCAGAAAAGACTGACTAATGCATCGAGCACCTACAGAACATAAATAACCATTATGTAAATGGTGCATTCCAAAGTTCCAGACATACATTTTACTCTGTAATGATATGCTGTTTAGTTCAAAAAGATAATAGAATTATAGAAAGGGGAGGAAAAGAAAAGGGGAGAATCAAACAGATGAACCTGTAGTTCCAAGACAAGCACAACTTTAACCCAATGCATTGCAGATTGATCATTAATGAAAAAAATAAAAAAATAAAAATCAAATAAACTTCAATCACATATTAGGTACTTAAGTATGATTTTTCTAAAAACAGAAGTGAAATTTTCAGTTTCGTTTTCTATTCCTTTTTCTGATTTGAGATCATCCGAACAGCTTCCCAAAATTGAAATCATTGTTGGAAAAACCAAATAAAAGCAAGAGTCAAGAAAGCACAACAAGTAGACCTGAGATCTGTTTAGTTCAGAGTTAATCCTCCATTCTGTGTGATGATTCAATAGCCCAAAGTGATCCTATAAAAGAAATACAAAACAAGCTTAATTAAACTCTAAACACAGGTCAGGCCCAAAATGAAATAATGCAGCAGAGAGAATGTAATTCTTAATTGACAGGTATCTCAGAGCCTGGTAGAGGCATGAGCATGTTTTCAAACCACAATGCATCAATTAACAAAACATACACAGTAATCTTGTAATTACATTGTGACAAAGATAATTTGATTTAATATTTCTTTTTTGGTGGTCTAAATTGAGGTTGTAATAATACCTCTCTCTGCTAGCAGAGAAATAGTGATCTAGCCCCTTGTGTATTAAGCCTGGATTTGGGGTTTTCGGATCATTCTAATAGTACCTCAACTATTGGAGGTGTTACCGCAAGATATTATTATCCTTGCTCGACCAAAACAATTTCAATATTGACAACAAGTGATAAGTTTATCAACTCAAGCAACCTGACTGTCTACCATGGAAGATAGTGGAAGAAAAATATGGGCTCATCCGTAGAGAGTAGAAGAAATTCATTAGCAAAATCTACGAGTCATTGAAAATCATAAAGGAACTTGGGGAGACTGAATAAGACACTGACAGAATCTGATGAGACTGCACTGCAACCAGAAATAATATAAGAGAAAGGAGAAGCAAGAGGAATTTGCATAAAGACAGCATGAATACCACAAGTTTGTGCAGGTATCTATCAAGTTCAGTACTGACGCTATCCTTCATCATACTGTTCTCCAAAGAAAAGAGCTGCTCCTCACCCGAGTCCTCTCCTACTAAAGCTTGCTGCAGGCAAACCACAAATGTCATAGAGACAATTGTGACTTTGAAGAAAATAATAAGATAAAATGGCATTGGAAAGCAAAGTTATTTTTGTTTCTTCAGAAATAAGGAGTGTGTTTTCATTACAAGAAACAATAGACTTTTCTTGACAAATATGTGATAGGTTCATAAAGTTAGATGGAATCCTGCCACATGCCCAAATACAAACATAACAGATGGCAATGGTATGACATCAGTTCATTATAATGATGAATTTTCATCATAATCATCACTGAAAAAAGATTGCAGATATTTTTGGTTTTAATGAAGACACTTCAAGCTTTAGATATATAAAGGAAAAGCCAAAATTTTAAATTCTGATGGACAGCAATTGTCCTTTATATGCTTTTTTTTAAAAAAGAAAGCCTACTTGTCTAGTCCATTTTCATATAGGAAGCACAGATACTTCGAATTGTAAGCCCCGCCTGTATCTATGTGTATTGGATACCGATACTTGTTCGACAGTCCAAGGACTTTTGTAGGATGCTTATGTTTCCTAATCTTTAAAATTAAAATAAGGCTTTGGATACTTCTTGGATACACCCAAGAACTTCTCAATGCCTCCAACAATGAGAGAGAGGCCATTATTTTCTTTCTTCTTTTCTTTCTTTCTTCCCCCCCCCCCCCCCCCCCCCCCTTTTTTAATGAGTGTGGACGTTTTAACAATGTATTGCTAATTTTGGAGTTTGCAAAATCGACACATCGTATAGGTACGGATTATTGTCTATGGTTTTAAATGAGTAAATGATAGATTCTATGGATTTTGATGCTATAGTAGTAAGTACAAAATATCTCATTAACAACCTACTGTGCTTTATGGATGATATTTTACATGTGTGTGTCTAGCCGCATCATAGCCATATCATTTCCTACTTTTCCAAGAGTTGCCTTCTCAGCATATCCATATGGTGTTGTATCCATTTCCCACATCCATGTCCATGCTTCGTAAGTTCAGTTATCAAAAACAAAAAAACAGAACTCATCAAAAGGAATGCATCAGCTCGAGACAGCAAGTCACAACATCTGACAATTAAGCTTCGCTTTTGAAGTTTCTAAAGCAGGACATGCTTAATGTAAGATGGAGAAATCTTTCATGCTGTGTGGAATATTTTGTGACTTCTATGTCTAATTCAATGCTTTAAGGGCTGGCCCATGCCAGCCAGCATGCAGCACCCCCGGTAAGTACAGACACCAGAACATGGGGGCCATGGCACCCATTAAATTATGTTTAATATTTTAATTTAAAAAATATTTTCTTGAAATTATCTCTTATAATATTTTTTTTGTTTCGGCATGGCTTGGCACATGCTAAGTGTGTTAACATGGCATGTGCCATGTCATGCCAGCTGGTGACCAGCACCCATACTGACATTGATACATGAAACCTTGGTTTCATTAGTGTAACAACTCAGTAGCTCAAGCTGAATATGATCTATGAACTTCTGGTAAGATACCATCTAACCAACTGAGTCTCAGATAAAAATAAAAATTCAAGAAACAAGAGAAGCTGCAAGGAAAGATCAAGAACACTTACTAGCAAGAGCTTTTTGTGTTGCTTTCTTTGAGGAAGAATTCCAAGTCCATCTAGCATTGATTCATCTAGTTCTTTAGATTATGGCATAGATGTCAATAAATAATGCATCAAGATAGCTAAGCAGCACAACAAAATAAATGAAGCAGTTTGAAGTTGACCTTTTGTTTGCAGCAAAGTCGCTAGAAAACTCAAAGAACCCAAAACTTGTAAATCATTTCCACCAGTGACATATGATAGCAAAACCTCCCTGGAATGTACAAAGATGACTATAAGATCAGGAAAGGCAGGAAATGGCATGAGAAGTAATTCTAGTTGTGTCCCGAATGACTATTGTCAAAGGCAGAAATCGTAAGCAGACGCAGCTGAAAAAACTAGACGTCATAGGCTAGCTCAAAACTTTAGATTCTATGATGACCAAAGGAATTTAGAACAGAATTATTTATACTCACAACTCCTAGAAAACATACCAACGGTAGTTCAGTGACTGATCCAAAACAAGCAAACAACCACTACACCAATGAAGGAACTCAGTTGTATACTCGTATGTCTAGCACATGAACAAATAACTAGGTACAAGGAGCATATTTGGGGAAGAAAGATTGACTGTGTAGTATTCATAAGACCCCTTTACCATGTAGCTACAAGGAGCATATTTGGGGAAGAAAGACTGTGTGTGGTATTCAAAAGATCCCTTTACCAGGCTCCCATGTTTTCAATAAGGCCCCAAATAATTCTCGGATATGCAAATTCTAGCTAATCATGCCTCCAACAACTATGAACGAAAAAGTATATCCACATCTAATGGTGGATCCCTTTTTTATTGTTTTGAGTAGCAAATGGCTGTAAGGTCATATTTAATGTGTTTTCTTCTTATGCATCGTTCTATATTGTAGGAGGCTGTACATGATAGCATAAATATATTGAGCCACTATTCTACCCTATTGTGGTATCTTACTAAGAATAACTTCTGTAGGTAGATAGTACATCTGCTCCACATTCACTCCTTGATTTTCACTTAGAATATCAAATGGCAATAATAAGATATTTAACCCTTCTCTTTCATCATTTCAAATAGCAATAAAGGATTGTGAAATCCACATGGCGAAGTTGATTTCAAAGTTTAATTTCTCCCTACATTTTCATTTGAATCTTATGTCTCCAGAGCCTTATACCCTTGACAATGGATAAACTAAGATAAGAAAGAAGTGAACATAAGAGAAAAGGATACAAGAAGGTATCCTACAAAATGATGTGAATGTCATTGGAACAGTAAAATAGAAAGCTACAAAAAGACAACAACAAAAGGTGGCCTAGATATCACAACCGAAATGGCTAGATGATCCCTGCTATAGTACTCTGGAGTTTATGGAAAAAAGGATTGGTTTAAAGGATAGGTATTACAATCAAGAACAGGGAAGACCGTAGAAGATAATTTTATAAACAAAATGTTCCGCTTGCAACAGTTTCCAAGCGGGTATTATCAAAATAAGTAGACCTATAGAAATTGAAAATCTGTGAGCTACTGACTTCTTTGCCACTGCATATGAGTGATTAGTATTTAAATAGCCATTCGCAAAGCAAGAAAACATGTAAGGAAGAAAATATTTAATTCTCCATACTTCAAAGAGAATATTTTGTCATATTTCTAATGAGAAATGGAAGAAAAAATAGAGAATAATCCAAAAGAAACCTGCTGTGAGCCTGATAAAAGCTTTCATTGAGTGATAAAAAATCCACATCCATAAAGAACAACATTTGAAGTTTGGTTTCAAATTAAAAGACATGTAACTGGGGTTAATGAATAATGGATGTGGAACTGTGTTGCTTATATCCTGTCCAATTGATAACAAAAGTTGAAGAAAAATGCAGAACAAGTGGACCGATGACTCATTCCAAGGAAGCTTGAAAGCCAGATTTTGGAGGTGATTATATAATGCTATCACTAGGATAGAAGGGAAGTGCAGAGAAGTTCGGAATTCTGTGCATTTAGCGATTATAGATGCAAATATTCGAAAACTTTTTACTTTGCTAATGACTTAGCAAAGAAATTTGCTTCATGTTCTTAAATTTGCTAATGACTTAGCAAAGAAATGAATGTATTGGACCACTTCCACTTTGATGTTTCTTCTTTTATCATTGAGTACATTACTTATTCTTAATAATGATATCTTACCATCACAAAAGTTTGGACAAAAAAATTGAATGCCTATAGAAAATGACTTAAAAGTTTGTTCACGATTAATCATAATTGAAGATGCAATCTGATCAATGAAGTTACCTCAAGGTACACTGCAAACCACAAATATTTCGTGAGGGGCAATTATTTGGCAAAAAATATTGAGCAGAACCAGAAGAATCTAGCATAGAAACTCCTGAGTCTTCTGTATTTTCTTGAGCACCAAGAGAATAAGGATCATGCTGCTGGAGTGCTTTAGAGACTCTATGCTCAGGGGCATAACCATTGGACGACGACACAAATTTCGTAACAAAAACCTCTGGCGGGTAGAAAAGTGTGGCAGCAATAACACTTGCCAATTCCTTGCTTTTGAAAATATGTAAGATACAGCAAAGTAAATATAAGGAGGTGGTGATGCCTATTTGTGCACCCTGGAGCAGCAAAGGAACAAACTATCAAAGTAAATCATTGAGCAGACACTTCCTATAGGACTGATGTAACTTGACTGCTGGAGGTAAATTAGTAGCACTTACACTACTTTGCTTTTCCAGTGAGGGCAGAAGCAGTGGAAAAACCAAAAGGTGCAGCATGTTATCAGTTATCAATCTTCCAAGATCAGGAACCCCAGCTGATATAATATCACTAAAATAGTATAAGTTGTCCTCGATTTCATCCACAGCAGCAAGAATGCAGGAGGCTGAATCAGACGAGTCTGTGTTCCTGTCCCAGAAGGTAATATTAGTTTCAAGACATAATGAACAGAATATATTATGAACAACAGGACCCAATATGAACAAAAAATTATCCCTCTTCAAAATATTTTTTTGTGTGCGCACAAATCTGTGTTCGTTGAATGAAAGAGATGGAAGCCACTAAATCCTATCAAATATACAATAGTAAGAGCAAATGATTGGCGAACATAAGACTTTCCTTTACAGCTGCCAACTTCTCTTTCCTCCGTCACAGCCTTTTCACATATCCCAACCTCACCTCCTCATCCATCCACCACACGATTTTCAGCGCAACAGATTTTTGTCCATCTGCTAAAATTGAGGATGAAACAGGGATGACTGGGTGACACAGATGTTCCAGGAGGGGTAGACAAAAACTGCGAAGCTAGAACGGAAGTGGGAGATGGCAGAGGCAGTATACTGGTGACTGAAGGCAGAGGAAGTTAAAGGTAAAGGAAGTAGTTGATTGACGAAGATGAAGTGAGAGAAGTAAATGAGATGATCTGTTTCAGAAGGAGCTGTTGACTGACCAAAAAAAGGTTTCTTCAGAGAAAACGGAGAAACTGAGAGGTGGGGGAGAGGAGCTGGAAGTGGTGCAAATGATCCATTCTCAGAGAATACAGAGAGCAAACTGGCATGTTCACAAAAGTGGGAGAGAGAGTGCACGAGATCAAAAGTTACTAGAGATATAAAAGTTTTCAGTTCATGCAAGTGTTATCTTTAGGCTGTGTGATTTTATTAATGAAAATGGTCATTCAATACACAAGCATAAAATTTTCTTGACACTTCTAATAAATTAATAGCCCTAATCTCACCTAACCACTTGAGAGACCAATTCATCCAGGTTGGCACATTGCTTCCAGAAAGATCTAACCATATTCGAAAAATAATCTGATAATGGGGTGCGTGAAACATATCTGTTAACACATTCATCTCCAACTGCAACAGGAATCAGTAAACAAAAGGGAAACAATTAGATATGGGATCATTATGCAGAAGAAACGGAAAAGTTAAAAAAAGAATATTAACAACAAATGAGACCTTACCAACTTACCATGATAGACATTAAGGGTCAAGGCACGAACTGCAATACGGACCATACTTTCTTCATGGAAAGCAAACCGTATGGCCTCAACATAGAGTGGAAAGGAAATTACCTCCTCCTGAACGCAGGAAAAAAGAAATTAACTAAATTAAAAAAAAAAAGGAAAACACATGTTCAACATCTATCCAGCACAGTAGAAGACATTATATAAATGCATGGTTAAAACTTCTTGTTTTCATGAAGCCGGATGGTCACTCAAATATCCATGCTCATTACTGAATGAACCAAAACCATAATCCTGAAAAACTATCCCCAGAAGAGAAAAATGACACACACGTCCAGTGGCCTAACGGAACTGCCAGTTATGCATGCAGTGGAGCTACCAATCATGCATGTAGTGAAGTCCATAAATTATGACTGTGATAAACCACAAGGAGTGATCTATATCACAACTTTTCGTACTCAACGATGTTTCTAGTAATGACCTAACTCCCCAATTAAAGCTTTTTTAAATCCATGTTACAACTTCGAATGGGCTCTTATATCCCTGCCTAAACAAGCTCAAGCCCCATCTGTAAGAGCCAAATGCCTTCAGGAGCATAGCTAGGAATTCTGCATGTGGATGGGTGCGTTGGAGAGAAGGAGTAGGAGGAGGAAGGGGGTGGACAAAGCAAAAAGATGATTGTTATTTGTTAGGCTATAGTCTTTAACATGTTAGCAACTCACATAAAGTTTAAACCAATGCCTAACAACATAGAAATCTAATTTACTAATATATGAGTGACAATAAAATAATACGCATATCTTAACATCCACATACTAGAAACTTGACATTTTCAGAAAATATTTAAAAAAGATAAAAAGGACTTACAGGAGATACGACCAACATTTTGCAAAAAAGTGTAGATTTGAACAAAAAGAAGAGATGGTACACTTTGCCACAGCACTATCAATGACTCTAGCATAGAATTTCAAGAATTTGGCTCTGAATAAGGAGATACAACACAAATTCTTGAGTGCGAAAGACTCTGCATGCTTTTGATTGTTTTTCATATCATTATATTATAAAAATTAACATATATTTTATTCAGTTTTCTAGTTAGAGCTTCACCAAGACCTAGAAATTAGGGGAAATGGGCCATCAAAAGAAGTGGAAAACTAACCAAGAGACCAGCCACATTACTTAGTAGCATTCATATTTATTCAAACCAAACATCTATATGAGTCCTGCTCAGGAATCCAAACTCTCATCTCTACAAGAGATAAGGCCTATGTTGGAGAGTTTGAAATAGGCCAGGCAGCGGTGGCGGTGCATGTGCTTTTTTTTTTTTTCTTGGTGGGGGGGGGGGGGTTTCTTGGGGTTGAAATAACAGTGGGACCTGCAAAGACATGTCCTGCAAAGTGGAAATTCTCAGATTTCGAGGGAGCCACATCCCTCCCCTACAACTACCCCCACCCCACCGTAACATGGATTCATCCCAAAGTGTGCTACATATAAGCATAATCACATCCATAAAATTCAAGCCCTTATCCTTTCGGTAGCACCATCAAGAGTTTGTTGAACACAACCATGACAGCTCGATCAAATTCCTATGACATTAAACTTTGTCCTTCCTACATCTACTGCACATCAAAAATATGAAGACTCAAGCAAAGATGCCAAACAAATCAAAGGGTGTGTTTCAAATAAAACATAAAAAAGTCACCTTTATGTACGAAAGTGTACAAACCAAAAGCTACAGGACTCGAGTGTAGCCTCAAAATAGCATGCACCCGGTTGTAATCTCGGTCAAATTTCCAAAATCCTTTTTTTTCCATATCTAATAGCCATTAACATCAATTCCCAAACTTACTGGCTTAACATATGATTCATATCTCGACGGGCCAACAATTGATATGCATCAGCCTAGCATAAACAAGAATCTGTTTGTATAAGAGAATATCAATCATATATCATGATAAATGTAAATATGTAGCAATGCATGTTGACAAACGTATATCTATGGACCACACTTTTCTTTTAAGACTTGTTTATTGTAACAATGTTTTGTTAATTTTATGTTGTGTTTTAAAATTGCTGATGTGGTACTATGTTTTTAATGATAATATGGTATATTATGTGTACAATGACTTTTTAGGAAACAGAAAGCCAGTTTAAAAAGGCTAACAGTGTTTGATGTTTAAGATAAAATACAAATACTGACCAAATGTGTATAAAATATCAATTCATCACTAGAAATCTATCCAAAGTAGTCGAATTCGAAAGGGGAAAAAGAAAAAGAAAGGTTTCTTTGGAATATCATTATGCATTTTTGCAACAACCCTGACAAGGCTTGGTATCCTTTTTTTTAATAATATATTCCATTCAAAGCCAATTCCCAGCAAGTATGGTATGATTTTAACTAAAATAGGCATCAGGCATATTAATCTAAATTTTAGGAAGGAATGGTCATTTTTCTTCTATCACTTGAAAGCATGATTCACTTCAAGAAGCAACAGAATACCGAACTACAAAGCCTCATTGCGCAAATCTTGGGGAATATTGCAGTGGTTTCATCCTCCTAAGAGACATTTACTTTCAAACATAGTGACAAGTTAGGCATTCAACAACAATTTGGCAAGTTAGAAAATTGCAGAATTTGGAAAAGAGCAAATTCAGGAGAAGTTTGGAAGAAATTAGGGGATTTATTGTTAAAAAAATATCAAAGCATAATTATTTATTTATAAAAATGATAGAAGCATAAATTCTCTTACTTTATATATTTGCATGTCTTCAAGGATGTTCAAAATTTTAAATTAAATATAGAAAAATCAGTTTTATCTTTTATGTATAAAAAATAACAGACATAAATTTTCACACTTAATATATGTCTTCGAGTATGTCCAAAATTTTAAATTGTTAGGCTTCACTCAGATCATATGTCTTCAAGTATGTCCAAAATTTTAAATTGTTAGGCTTTACTCAGATCAAGAAAAGAGATTTAAAGGTAAAGATTTACGATGTTCAAATCCAAAAAAAGGTAGAGGGAGCTGAAATTTTAGATGTATAAAAGAGGGATGTATAAAAGGGGGAGAAAAGAAGTTGAGAGGGAAAATTTTTCAAATCATATATATTTTAATACCATTGGGACACTAAAACATTGGAGTTTGGGCCAATCTATTTTGTTTCTCTTTTGATGATATTACAATATTTTGTGCAAACACATCTTAGCCACATATTTGTGGAGATCTCCTTATTTCATTATGTTTCCACCTCCTGAGAATTAGGCCCTATTGCATCCTCTCATCCTTAGTTTATTTTTCATGCTTCGCGAGACCTAACTGCATCCACCCTTCCATGAGTGGCAAAGTGGCTTTGTAATAAAACTTAGTGCCAAACATTTGACTCGCAATTTATTTGAGAGATTCACGAATAACACATATTGTCCATGTTCTGTTCGCAAACCACCAAATAGTGTACACAAAATGATTTAGTTGACTCTACAAATAGTTTGCCACTTTTTCAAAAAGATTGTATCTGTGTTTCCAAAGCTTTGTCATTATTTAGGAGGATTTTCATATATCATGACCCCACCAAGACACACACCTATTAAAGACTAGCTTACTCTAGAAAACCCTCAAAAACGATGACAAGTATCTACTTTCAACACACCATCCTTCAAAGCCTACCAGCAACAAAGACGTGAATGGACTACACAAAGAAGATAAATTACTTTCTCTTCCCAACAAGCTAGCTTGGCAACAATTATCTGCATCAAATTGCATATCCAAGATATGTTCTTACAATCTTCGATGGATGCATTCCTCCATGGAACAAAATCAAACATCTCTCAACAAGGTCCTCGCTTAGCACCTCAAAACTACAGCTACTCTTAAATTGATCCGGCTTTTCTAATACAAATCTCAAGCATGATTGCATGATAAGGAAGCATTCGTAAGAGGGTTGACAATTGTCAATCAGGTAGATACAGGTCCATCAATATTCCATAAGCACTTTAAGCATCCTGTCTCACAATCACTCAATAGCACAGGTTGCCAACCTCATATTTGAATGTCATACTCCTAGAAAGCACAAGCTTATTCCTACAATTAGCTGACCTATCATGTTTGATCACTAGACTAATTCCAGGAGTAAAGCATAATGTACAAATTTCAGCATACAGAAAATATCATGTTTGTCATATACACATATTTATATCACATTCCTGTCTTATGTGTCTTATGGGTATTAATGTATGCATGAACATGTGTCTTACAAGCTATACTGATTTTTTTAATTAAATTTTATGCTGTTTCTAAAGTAAAAAAACAAGATTTAACAACTTGATAATAAAAATTGGAAGACAGTAATATGATGGCACTCTAAGTGATCAGACAACAGGATGTCAGGTTCGTACATTTTGAGTCTTCACAAGCAATGAGATTGTATTCTTGTTCAGCTTTCCACTTACAGCCCTTCAAGAGACCAAAACAAACGAAAATCCATGAGCAACTAAATGACATAAACTTTTATTTTATTTTATTTTTTGGTGTGGGTGCGGGTGTGTGTGGACATCATAAATCAATACTAGTATTAAGGAACATGATGAATTGACAAAGGCATGGACATACCTTAGAAAGGATATGTAGTATGATAGAAGCTCTTCATTTTGAAAGTCAAAGGAATTTGTTATGAGGGAGTTAATGTGTTCATTACTGAAAATATAGTCTGCATCATACATGAGAACCATATCACATACAAAAATTATAGAATAGTGACTACTATCTCTGCCTGTTGATAGTGGCAGTTGACCATTTATTACACTTACAAATCGCATGTTCACTTCTTAGATTCTGGATCATAATGCTCATCGTCTGTAGCAACTGAAGTGCAACTTTGTTTGGTCTACTAATCCTCAATATGCGTACAAATTCACCCATTATCTGTTTCTCCATGAAGAATCTGAAAAAACGGGCAGCATGTTGTGATAAATAGATGTTCTAGAAAAACAAGAACTAAGGCAGCTTAAAGAACTTACTCAAAAAATGATGGATCATGCTGATCGCCATATGTCACTAGTTCCGCAATTGATCTCAATGCTTCAATTACAAAATCCTTCACAAAAGATCATTGGAAATTTAAAGATCCATAGACAAAGCTCAGAAAATAGAAATCATGTCGAGGGATCATTCACCTTGTTAACTTCATTCACGATTTGAACCTTCTGCAGCTGATCCGTTAGATATCTGCATTGGCTTGATATAGGTTATTTAATGGAAGTTTGATAATAGAAGGAAAGAAAGGTAATGTGCTCTGTTATGGAAGTGCTAGCAATTACTGATCAATTACATCAAGAAAAGAATATTGGCATGTAGGGTTTACAGCAACAAAACATGCATAGTAATCATTACGTGTTTGGGCACTAAATTTAAAATTGAGAAGAAATGTTTGCATGTTTTAACTCAAGGGATCAGAGCCAGCTAAGCAATCCATAAATATGTGTACAAAAATTGTACAACAACATCCAGTAAATAAGCTCAATGTGGTCCATTTATCAAAGGATATCAGCATGGCAAATGGCCACACAATTGAGTAGCTGTTCTTATAGTACAATATCGCACTAACATGAGCATATCCAGACATATCGCACGGTTGTCAAGACTATGGAAGCAAACTAAAGAAGTGCAACTCCATATCAAGCAGCCTAGCGGTGTTTGAAGCATGGCAATACCTTAGCCAATGCATGAGTTGGTAGGATCATTAGAGTTCAGCTTTTCTTCACTTGGTGAAACAAGGAGAGGCCATGCAGGTTAGGTCTCCAGAAATTTCAGGGAGATCCAGCCGTAGATGAAGATGATGCCTTGATAACATCCTTCCATCATATCATGATTCATCATCAACAAACTTCCACATGATGTGATAGTGATTTAAAACACTAGAAAGGTCACCAAAATTAGACTTACTTTATTCGAAAAAACAATTGATTTTCTAAGAAGTACCGGACCCCGGTATTTACTATGACTACATAATGTTGTTATATGTATAGCAACAAAATAAGAAAACCTACATTTGAACTTCTATCTTACAGTCCTCTTAATCGTAGTTTTTCTTCAAATTTTTGAAGTTGTCTTAGCAAATTCTTCATAGATTATGGATCTTCTATTAACAAGTTACAAGAAGTTTCCCCCATTATAAATTTTACTGCATAATGATTCTAAATCCCAATTTTATAGCAATAGTTGATGCTCGGCATAATTTCACATTTTTATTCATGTTGTAGTCATGAATATCTTCCGAGTCATTGAGAAAGCCAATAAGGATCAATTCAAAGTTATGATGTTGAGTTCGTCCATCCCAGGGTTGGTGGAATTGCCCCGAACCGAGCGGTTCCGGTCATATCGAGTCGTTCCGACGGCCGACCGGAAGGATTCTGGCAACGGAAACGAAATCCGTTGCCAAAGAGGAAGAAGGAGAAAGAAAGACAGAAAAAAAAGAGCGAGCAGGAGAGGAAGAGTGAGGGAGGGAGGGAGGCCGGCTCCCGGGCAGCATGCGGAGGCCGCGGCCGTCCCCTTGTTTCGAACTCCATCGGAGGCTAGCTCCCGGGCAGCAAACAGAGGTCGTGGTCGGACCCCTGTTTCGAATGAAACAGGAGAACAGTCGTGGCCTCTGTAATGCCGACTTCACTTAAAAATTCTAAAAAATTTTAGCGGTCGAACCCCTATTTTGAACGAAACAGAAGAACGGCAATGGCCTCAGCCTGTTGCCTGAAAACCGGCCTTCGCCAGCCTTCCTCCTTTTCTCCCCCTCTCTTTTCCTCTCTCTCGTTCGCCCTCTCCCCCGCCTCCTCTACTGTCTCGGTGCAGGCCCAGCACGGCCCGACGCAGACCCGTGCCGCCGGACAATCGGTCTGGTACCTAGTACCCGCACAGCAAACCACGATCCATCCCTTTGGTACAACAACTGATGTAGTTCAAACACATAACCTTCAGACTTCATCATTTCTTCGTGATCTTGAAGAATGTTTTTTCAGAAAGAATGGCACTTGTAATCATGGTCTATGGAACCATCCCGAATCGAGCGGTTTTGGTTGTACCGAGCCATCCCGGTTGCAGACCGGGACGATTCCAATAATGAAAACAAAATCCGTTGCCGGAGAGGGAGAAGGAGAGGGAAAGAGAAATAGAGAGCGAGCGAGAGAGGGAGGGAGAGAGAGAGAAGGGTGGCGGAGGCAGGCGCCCAAGCAGGAGGCGGAGGCAGGCGCCAGATCCCCTGTTTCGTTTGAAATAGGATCCGGCCACTTTTTAATTTTGCAAGTTTTAAGTAAAATCGACAATGAAACAGGGGATCCAGCTACGGCCTCTTCTTGTCTCGTAGATAGCAAGGTCAGTCGATTCTTGCTCATTACAAGGCAAGGAAATTCCTCCTTCCTAAGGCAGTAGATTCGGGATCTAAAACAGATTTTCTATGCCACTAGAAAGCATCTGGCTAGGTTGCCTCCTGCCCGGGCGCCAGCCTCCGATAGCCCTCCGTCGGCCTCCACCACCCTCCTCTCTCCCTCTCTCTCTCTCCCCCATCTCTCTCTTTTTCTCTCTCTTGTTCGCCCTCTCCCCGCCTCCTCTACTATGTCGGTATAAGTCCAGCACGGCGCGGCGCGAGCCCCTATCAACCTATGCCGCCGAGCAACCGGTCTGGTACCCGGTACCGGCACAACAGACCATGCTTGTAAGTATGTACTACTTTGTCATTGTAACGATCGACAAAGTTTAACGATGCCTTTTGATGAAGTAACTAGCTTTCAGACAACAATCTGGTCAAAGACAGTTCCAGTAATTTGAGTTGCATGCTTAATTCTTGGGCTGGGTAGGAGAAGTTCAAGTCTTTGCATTACCACAGAGATAGGAACTATCAAATGTTAAACCTGTTGGGAAAAACTTAAATGCGCACACGGCCAAATCTCGGGCCGCATGCGCGTTTGAGAAAAAGGAAACGCCAGCGGGTTTACGCGTTTAAAATCGGATTATTTGGATTTGAGCTGGGGACCACACGCCTCGTGGCTCTAATTGGACGGTCATGCATGTGCGCGTTTGAGAACAAGGAAACGCCAGCGGATTTGCGCGTTTAAAATCAGCGAAACGCCCGTTGACGTTTCGCTAGCAGCTTGATTACCACGGACGCGTCCACAAAATTACCATTTTGCCCCTGATCACATACCCCTATATATACCCCTCAATTTCATCTATTTCTAAACACGAAAAATTAGAAAAAAATATTGGAGAAATTCTGGAGAAAAGTTCTTCCTCCTCCTAGCCACTTGTGATTTTTATTCTTGCTCTTTTTTTATTTTATTTTATTCTTTTACTTTCGTTCTTCGCTGGATCTACAAGTCCGATCGGGTTCGCTTTGACTTCTTCTGAGACGTGCCGAAGAAGAAGTTGTAGGATTATCGTATCTCAGAGGAGGATTGCCGGAAGACCCGTACGTGGGGGCAAATACTTCTTTGGGACAGCATCTACGCGCTTCGACCTGCCTTCAATCAGGCTACTTTCTTTTACCTTTATTTTTAATTTAATATTAGTAGATCTATAGGATTTGAAATTTTATGATATAAATTTATTAAATGCATAGATTTATTTTGTGCTAGCATAGATTTATTTTGCATTAAAATAGAATTATTTGGATTCCGGATGATATATATATTATTCCTTTTAAAAGTTTCTATTAATTGCATTTATAGATTTATTTGTTTATTTGGATAATATATTGCTAACAATCCAAAAAAGTATTTATTTATTTTTTGTTAGTAATATATAATTCATTAAATCCTTTATTACAATTGTGACATATTAGATTTTAATTAAAATAATTGTTTTGCTATCATAAAAATTAATTATCAATTATTCTAAAAAGGTAATAATTTGCTTAACCTCCAAGAGGTTTATTATACCTCCATTTGGACTTCTCAAAGAGTAATTTTCATATCCCATTCAAACGAAAAATTTGAAAATTGGTTAATACATAACAATTTAATTCATAGAATTGACATTTTAGATCTCAATTACAATAATTAATTTGTTGGCACTAAATTAGTAATCAATTATTCTAATAAGGAAATAAATCAATTCTAATATATATAATTCATTGAATTGACAAATTAGATTTCAATTACAATAATTGCTAGTATTAAATTTAGTAATCAATTGTTACTAATTCAAAAAATTCAAACGAAAAATTCAAAAATTAGTTAATCCATAATAACAAATTTAAGTTTGCACTTAGATTTTTCTAAAAATTGAATCTGTGTGATTTCTAGTGACTATATCCACTAACTAATAGTATCAAAGAAAAGCTTGTCAAAAAGGCATACGTGCCTAAAAAAGGCTGGTACTTAAGTGAGCCTAGTACTCCACCACCAATCTGAAGTTGATCTGGCTATTAGTTTTTTGGATATATCAATTAAATATCCAAAGTTCAATATAAATATTAGTGCAATCTTTTGACATAGATTTTTTGCCTTCATTCAGGTTTTTTTTGTCTGATCCTATGGCCTCAAATACTAGTGACCACCTTAGCGCCAAACCTGAAAAATTTGATGGCCATAACTTTAGAAGGTGACAGAACCAAGTGCGGTTCTGGCTCACCACATTGGGGTTGATCTCAGCTATAGGTGAAAGTACTACTGAAGTTGATAACAGGTCCAACCCAACTACTTCACGATATGCTACTCATCAAAACTCAACCTCTTCCAACACTGAACCTTCTGCCTCCACTAGCACACCCTCTAGGACACCTGATGAGATAGATTATCATTGTATCCATAGAATCCTAGGTGCTCTTTCTGAGAGGCTGTATGATATCTATTACACAGCCAAGAGTGCCAAAGAACTCTGGGACATCCTAGATAGCAAATATAGTCTTGATGATGCTGGGGTAAAGAGGTTCGAGGCCTCCGACTTCAATAATTTTAGGATGGTGCACTCAAAGCCTATGAATGACCAAATCCATGATTTTGAAACCCTGATCCACCAGCTTAGGGCTAATGGAACCAATTTGGATGAATCATTCCAGGTAGCCTGTCTGATAGATAAACTACCTACTTTCTAGTCTGATTTTGCTAAGACCCTGAGCCATACCCAAGGAGTTCTCACCCTAACCCAAGTCTTAGACTCCATTAGGATTGAAGAGCAGAACAGGCTCACGAGTAATACCTCTACTGGACCCAAGAATAATGCATATAATGTGGAGGCCCCTCCTAAGAAAAATTAGAACCGACCCTTCCATAAGAACTTCAAAAAGAAACCCTACAACCCTAGAAACCCTAACCACCACTACAATGGGAAACCTATTCAATCCCATGAGCAGAAGAAGAAGAAAGAGGAAGGTGGTGCTCGTTTCTGTTATATGTGTGGTCGGACCAACCATTTGTCTCCCCAGTGCTTCTATAAAAAGACTGCACCTCTTCAATCTAAGAAGAAGGATCCACACACAACCAGTGCTCAAGTCAACATGGTGACTTCCGGCGCTAGCTCCTCTGAGACAGCTTTCAGGTCTGTTTTCTTCACTCCTGAAGTTAACATGACTTTACAAGCACTTGATTGGTGGATTGATACCGGAGCTGGTATTCATATTTGTTCGGATCGCTCCTGGTTTTCTTCTTATCAGATCTCAAGTGGAGGAGCTGTGATCATGGCAAACAGCTCGGAGGCACGTGTGCTAGGAGTAGGACGTGTGGACTTAAAGCTTACCTCTGGAAAAGTCCTGTCCCTGCACGGCGTCCAACATGTTCCAGTTGTTAGGAGAAACCTCATTAGTAGTTCCTTACTTGTCCAGCAAGGCTTTCGTCTTGTTTTTGAGTCCAATAAGGTTGTAATTTCTCATGGTATAATATTTATTAGAAAAGGATTCCTAAGTGAAGGATTGTTTAAGTTGAATGTAATATCTCCTTCAATGAATGAAAATCTTTTGATTATGAATATAGAACCTCCTTCTATTTGGCATGGTAGATTAGGTCATGTAAATTATAATTCAATTAAGCAACTTATGAACCTCAATCTAATACCAAAAAGTGATCTTAAGAACCATGAGAAATGTTAAATTTGTGTAGAAGCAAAACTCCCTAGGAAGCCTTTTAAATCTGTTAATAGAGATTCGGATCTATTAGAGTTGATCCATAGTGATGTTTGTGACTCAGGCAAAACTTTTAGAGGAGGTAACAGATACTTTGTGACCTTCATAGATGATCTATCCAAATTTTGTTACATCTACCTAATTAAAACCAAGAATGAGGTGCTCAGCAAATTTAAGATTTTTAAGATCGAAGCTAAGAACCAACAGGAAAAGAAAATTAAAATTCTTAGATCAGATCGGGGAGGTGAATATACATCCAATAATATAACTCAATTTTGTGAAGATCATGGAATCATTCATGAAGTGACTGCACCATATTCTCCTCAATCAAATGGAGTAGCAGAAAGGAAGAATAGGACTTTAATGGATATGGTTAACTCCATGCTTATAAGCTCAAGAGTACCAGAGAATTTGTGGGGGGGAGCTATTTTCCTATTTAAAAATATTTAAAAAGTCAAATAAGAGGTGTTAAGCTTTTTATCATTCTGGCGTCGAGCTATTTTTCTGCAAGACCTCCCCTACAGTATCGTCACCGCAGTAGAGTTTAACCACCAAGTTCGGGATGGATTGATGTGGTTCCTCTACGCCTAGGACACCAGAATATCGAACCATGAATGAAGAAAGGCATGAGAGAAAAGCATATTGGCTAGTGATTGTGGGGCCCCAATTCTTGACTAGAAGGGACACCAAAGGCCTCTGCCCTTCCATCCCTTGGATAGATAAAGGGGGAGGGCAGAGCTTTTGGTTTTTTCATGTTGTCAAACAGTTGAACAATGAAAATAGATAGCGAATGCCTGATCGAATTGATCAAGTCGTATAGGAACAAGGTTCAAATCTCTCGGTCTGTTAGGATGCCTCAGCTGCATACATCACTGCACTTCCACTTGACATATATTATTTGGATGCCGAATGATATATATATATATATATATATATATATATATATATTATTCCTTTTAAAAGTTTCTATTAATTGCATTTATAGATTTATTTGTTTATTTGGATAATATATTGCTAACAAAACCATTATCATGCACCACTCAAAAAGTTATTTTGCCAAAGAGAGAGACGGAGTGGGGAGGGGGGCAGAGAGAAGAAAAAGAAAAGTTTACAGCTTACCATCCAGTAGAAAATCTTTAGAGCCTATCGGCAATCTCGAAATTTTGGGTCAAATCATTCAAAACTAGTCTACCATAAATCCAAAACTGTGAATTTGTTTTTTCAGAAAGCAAAAACATAAACATTGTCCTTGACCAAAAATTTATCAGGGTTGGAGCAGTTCAAAGCTCTCCAAGGCTGAAGGCTGAAATCACAAACCTTCTGCAACCACTGCCATCACCCACTAAAAAAGGTTCACAACTTGCTGGTTGCAGCACAAATTTTCCAGGGCCTACTAACGCTAGAAAGTTTTGCATGAAACGATCCAAAACCAGTCCAATCTAAATCCAACTATTTACATAAAATAACCATTCCTCAATGAATAAGTTTGTACTATGCATGTAGTTTCAGGTTTTAACAGCATCTTTCTCAGAGAGATCTGAAATCTTTATTAATCAAGAATCTTCACATTCTTCGATACCAGTTCTACAGGTCATCTTGGAAGCCTCCCTCCTCTTTCCAACCCTACAGAACAAATCCAAGCCCTCCATTATGGCACTAACTTAGAGCTTAACTGCAATGGAATAATTCTTATTTTCCAATCCTCTTCTCAAGATCTACTTATGGTTCTTGTATCAATCTAACTTGGCATCTGTACACGTGCAAATACTTAATAAGTTCAAATATGCCTCTTCATTGAAATGGGAACCCCGCAGAAATGGAGGTGGTGCCTTCTTAAGGCTACGCTATCCCAGATGCTAAAGAGGGTAGTCTGAGATATCACCATGGTGAGATTTTCTAAAGCCTGAGAGCCGCCCATTCCTTCTTCGAGCTTACTCTGAACAAATGCAAAGACGACCCTCTACACATAGAATAGCATGACCCAAATTCTATTTTTCTTCCTGTTCTTTTTCTTTCCTTTTTATCTGCAGAAGAATCAATTGACTAGTTAATGGTTAGCTATTTTCATTGTTGTCTGAACACTTTCTGAGATTAATCCCCAGAAAAGGATAAATAAAGTTCGAAGTTGTCTAAATGTCTTATTTAGCCGTCAAGATTTCCCCTCTCTTTTTTCGGGGGGAGGGGAGGGGTGCTAAAAAACATAAAACCCACCATGTTCCAATGAAGATGGAAAATCAGAAGAACTAGTTTTACAATTAAAACCGTAAGGAAACACCCAATCCTTCTAAAATTTAGAGATTCCGGATCAGACAGCATAAAGAAAGATTCTAAAATCTATACAGTTTAAACCTCTTATTCTAGCCTTCAAGATTTTACCTTTCTTGGATTTTTTTCCTAAAATACAGTCCACCGCATTCCAGTGAATAAGAAATCAGACGAACAACTTTGCAACAATTAAGATGAAACTTACAGAAAACAGCCAATCCTTTCAACGTTAAGAGATTCTAGGCGAAACAGCACAAATACGTATTGCAGTTGGTCTAAAACTCCTCTTTTTGCCGTCAAGATTTCACCTTTTTTGTAACTTTTTTCCTAAAACGCATACATCCAACCCACCGTATCAAGCAAGGACCAGACGAATGAGTTTGGAACAATTAAAACGAACTGTAACGGAAACACCCAATTCTCTCAAGGTTAAGAGATTCTGGACCAAACAGCATGCATAAAGATTGTGGTTAGTCTAAAACACCTGTTTTAGCCATCAAGATTTCACCTTTCTTGGATTTCGTTCCCTAAAATACATACAAACCACCATATTTGGGTGAAGCAGAGACTCGAGAAGTCTTTTAAAACGAACCGCAAAGAAAAAGACCCAATTCTTTCAAGGTTAAAAGATTCTAGACCAAACAGCACGAAATTAACAACAAGTTCCGACTCAGGCATACCCGGATAAGATGTTGGAAAACTTAGAAACCCTAAAGAGAAGAGGGTGACGACATACCGGAGCTCTTCCAGAGAGAAACGATTTCTGGATCGCCAGAAAGAAAACCACATCGTGAGCGCGATCCGAGCTCCAACGGATCACACGACGCCCGAATCCCGCCAAAGAACCATCGCATCCGCCGACCAGTGGCGGAATCTTTAGCTTTCCTTCGCTCGCTTTCTCTATCTTCTGTCCTCCTTTTCGTTTTCTCTTCTTGTTTTCTTTCCTCCCTTGGCTTTCCACGCCGTCGAAGTACAACAGATCGGAAGAATCCTTCCAATCCCGCTCGGGAGGATAAAAAATAATTTAAAGATCTAAATTAAAAATATATATAATAATAATAATATCACAAAACTTAGTCGGCGTATATATATGTATATAGCACGGAAAGTTTCTACATGGACCCGTGATCTGCCGTTAGCGTTGCCCGCGGGAAGCCATCGAGTCCGTTCGTTTGAATCAAATAGGTTAGACCGTCCGGGCGCCGGTGAAACGGTCGGGTTTCTTTTGGTTAAGTAACTCGGTCCTGTAGCCCTGTTTGTGGCTGGAGAATGGGGCGGGGGTACGTGTACGTCCAGTATCCCGTATATGATCTACCGAATTTTCTTATGTCGAATATCCGTTATCCTGTGTGGGAATGATGCAAGATCTAAATAAGTAAATATAGACACTGTTGTCCGACACGTGGTAACTTTACCAACCGGCTAAAATAATGATGCAAGTTGGTATACTCAAAATAATAGATTCATAAATTATTGCATTCCAACAATAACTTTCCTACCACAGTAACAATATCTGCCAGATTTTGAGAAAAATTGTGAATTATTTAAAATCATCAAGAATGAACCAGGAACGAATCAATTCATTGATGAATCTTGAATAGTCCATGTTTTTTTTTTGTTTGAACTGTTTTTTTATTATGTAGCGGACTAGAAAGGGTGCATGGGCATACCCATGCTTCGAAATTCAAAGTGTTAAGATGAGCAGCCCGCATGGTGGATTTAGGGTGAAGGTAGGTATTGCCACCCTAGGACATGAGATCTAAAGGTTTTATTTGGTATTAGAAATCTTTTAGCAAGAAACTAAGAAAACATAATCAAAAGTTATCTCTCATATTATTTCTTCTATTGTTCTTCTCCTTTTAGCCCTTTTCTACTTGTTCTTTTCTTTTCATCCTCCTTGGTCTCTCCCACTGTTCTCTAATTTCTAATATGCACTTCTATTCTTTATTTCCACCACTTTTCTTATACATTTCATCTTCTTTATGATGTCTCTCTCTTTCTCTCTCTATACATTAATATATTTTTATTTTTTAAATATCTTAAACTTTTTTTATTTTTTTCTTTGAATTTCACACTTTTCAACATTGTCAATTTATTTTAGAAAGCCAAACATGTGGCGGTGTTTTCTGCCATAAAATTCGAGGTTTGTCTCATTTTTCTTAGTAACTAACTTTCTTTTGTTGCAAGAGACAACTAAAATTTTTGGTTTCCAACTTAGTTTGCCATGTTTTATATCTTTAGTTGTAATCTTTATTCAACAAAAAATATATATATATAATCATCGATCTTTCCTCTTCTACCCACACTTACAAGCCATCCAACGAGTTAAAAATAAAGTAAAAGCGTAAAAGAGGCAGCAAACAATGGTATACTAAACCTTCATTGCTTATGGCTCTTTCTAGCACTAGCATGTTCTTTTGATAATGGCAATGCTATTGGTAATATCTTACAGGCCAAATGATAATATGCATAGAATTTTCTATCATGTATAATAAGTTATATATACAATATCATACATTCTGGTAATTATTTTATAATTCTTCTTATTTTAGAAATACTATTCTGATGCTCAAAAAGCCTCCAACTCTGATGATAGAAGGAAGCATAAGCTATTTACATCATCTTTATTTATTATATGATAAAATTCAATACGAGTCTCAATAAATATATTAAAAAAATTCTCTCTTTTCCTAATTTTGTGTGGCGGATCAAGATTCATCTCATTACTACTAATATATATATATATAAAAAATAAAAGATTCACCATCAAAATGGGCAACTAGGCCCTTTTTTTCATTTTTTTTATTTTTTGCTGGGACGGGCAACTAGGCCATTTACAAAAAATTGGTGGTGAAAAATCGATTGTTCCTTGGGTCAAAGGCTTTCTCAAACTTCTTTGAAATTTGAAGCTTGTGGTCATTATATATTCTGATGTTTTTTCTTTAAAATTTTGTGAAATTGTTTGGAATTTTCAGACAATAAATGCTTATGTTTATTGGTCTGCATGAGATTCTTTCCTCTACTGATTATTGGACACTTGGTTTGGAACCATTTAGCTTTTTTTTCTCACATCTGTTTTTTTTTTCTCATGACAATGTAACTCATTTCTACCCTCATCTCTATCGTAAATGTGGTTAATATTCAATAAAAGCCGGTCCTTTTTTGTGCCTCCTTTTTATATATATATATATATAAAAAAAAAAACGTCGGTGGAGCAAAAAAAGAACAAGAAAAGTCCTGTTCATCTCAAGGGGCTTATTTGATAATTTTCCCGTCTTATATGCCATCAGGCTTTACATGGTCTCCCTGCGGTCAAAATAATTATCCGTAGATAAACAATGGTTCACGATCATCCGCCTCACATCACGCGGTGCCCACCGATCGATCCCAGAACCTCACGCGATATTCCTCCTCGCCTGCGAACCTGCGAACGCCCACAAACCGCACGATGGACCCGTGGATCAGATCCAACGGTTCCTCGTGAATTGAAGCGGCTTCTCCCCATCTCGTCTATTTAACAGAAAAGAGTGCATAATTACCCCCCCTCCCCTGATCTCATCGGCTCCCCCTTCTTACATCGCCGCTCGACTCTTTTTATTCTCCCTATCGACTCTTGGAGCTCCGCTCTGTTCTATCGGATTTCTAGGGTTTGAGTTTCAGGTCGATATCGTGGGTTTCCTGAGACTTCGATCCCTTTCCCCATGGCGGAGGTGATCGACATGCCCGCCGAAGACCTAGATCGCCGCCGGGACCGCCCGCCGGAGAGGCGAGAGAGCCCGACCGACGGATCTCCGCCCCCGCCGCCGCCTCCCCCGAGAAGAAGGGACAGGGATTCGAGGGAGAGGAGGGACGAGAGGGACGACCGGCCTCCGAACCGACGGGACGATTACCACGACGTCAGGAACCGGTCGCCTGCGCTCCCACCGCCTCCGCCGCTCGGGCCTTCGAGAGGGGAGAGGGATCGGGAGTATCGGAGGCGGAGCAGCCCCAGCCCGCCGCCTTATGGCTACCGCAGGCACTCTCCTCCCCGCAGGTCCCCTCCGCCTGGACCCTTTAAGCGGTCTCGGAGGGATGACGGTGGATACGACCGGCGCCGGGGTAGTCCTAGAGGAGGATATGTCTCAGACGATAGAAGGTGAGCAAGGAATTTGGTTCTTTTAGTATCCAATCGCCAATTTCGTGTATAAAGATTCGTTCCTGTTTCCGGCATCACCATGAAAGGTTTTTTTTTTTGTGTGGGTAAAACGAAAGGTTGTTTTCTGTTGCTGATGCTCTTCTTATGCTTGTAGGTACGGCTATGATTATGGTGGAGGGTATGATCGAGGCAGAGGTGGGTATGCTGATGAAAGGCCTCATGGCCGTTACATGAATCGTCTATCAGGTAATTATCGGCACAATTCCATCCACTACCTGTTCACAACCTGAATGTGGTTTTCTGATACACCATATTTGACACGTAAAAGGAAGAATCAAGCAGAACAAGGCTTTACCGAATGTGTGGATTGTCTGAACATCATCTTCAGTGCCCCTTCAAATTACATGTGACTTTAGATCGACTTGGATAAATTACCTCTTCCAGCCCATTGTTTTCTTTGCTGCACTGCTCCCTTGCCCCACTCTCCATCTCATCCACCACTCTTTCCTTTTGGCTTTGTCCCATGCTCTTAACTGCCATTATTTTCCTCTAACATTGTAATACTCCATTCATCAGTCTCTTCCCATGCTACTCACCGTGTCCAGACAGAGTACCTGTCAAGGCAAGTATTAGTGGCGGTTAAAATGTGCATCAAGGCTTTATTTGGTTGCAGGTTGAATGAGGGTTAAATGGAATAACAGTCTCCCTTAACCCACTTATTCCATTATAACTGACCAAATGCTAAAAGAACGGCCAATTTATTTCAAGGACAGAATGTGTTGATTTTTAAGAAGTTTGTATAGTTACTTTTCCATTTAACTGGGAGTAAACTATTCCACCCTGCACGATAGACTAATTTATTTTGAAGTAAGGTGGGCTAGGAAAGTAAGTCAACCAATTTGCTCTAAGCAAACATATTTCACAGCCAAATACAGCTGAAAAGTGACAGAGAAGGGTGAACCTTTACCAAGGTGATGTACTGACCTAGTACCTCATCCGAAAAAGGGCTAGCCAAAATTATCAGTTCGTGCTTAAGTATCTAAGACCTTCCCAAAATTTATTTGATGTGGAACTGAGCAAATATCTGCATGGGTTCTCATATGCTTTTCTTGTTTAAGCTCCGACAACCTTGCTGTGGGAAGGGTCCAATCACCATCACCATGACCGGCTCATGATTAGCCCTAAAAAGATCCATGTTGTGGTGTCTCCTAGCTACAATAGCTATGAGTTGGGTTGACTCTGATATCATTTGCAATGACGTAAAACCTGACCCAAGAAGGTTTAGCTAGAAGTTATGAATAGGGATCCTAGGCCTTGCTTGAGTACCCAAGATCTCCTCAATCTGCAACTAATGATATGCCCATGTAGTTCTTTCATAGGTACATACATATTGCATGCTACATGTGCATAACTAATGTATCATGATCCTTTAACTTTGATGGTTAACATAGTGGTTCTCTTCCAGTATACTGGATGATGTCACAATAATTAAATCATCAGATAGACTAGTGGATCCTATGAATCATTTTTCTACAAAAAGAAAAACTAACTTTAGCTTTCACCATTGTTTTCAGAAATTCAAGGTTGATTTGTTGTCCTTTTACATTTTCTTCAGATTCTTTTTTTAAATGTTGGATTTGCAAAATAGCTGCATTTGAACTTTCTTTTGGTGATGCATTGGCTATGACCACTAGGAGTGAATTCAAGGATAGAGTACTTATTAATTTCTTTTTTTTAAGAAAATAGTATAAGTGGCTATAGGATTGGATTTTCCTCCTTAAAATTGGACGTGAAGGTTTCCTCTCATCCGGCTCAAGTAATTACACCAAAAGGCGGTTCTTTCTTATTTTTAAACTTTGCGTTATTCGATGAAACCCTACCCCACAAAGAGCTACTCCTTACTCAAGTTCCTATTAAGGACCAACTTTTCATAGATTCGTTCTTTTCTTTTTTTACTTTCAATTTTTTTTTGAATAAATTATGACGAAATGGAGAGGTGAAATTTTTGAGTTGTGTACTCAACCTCAAATGATGAATTCAAAGGGGATCCTTTGGGACTTGTAAGGGATTTGCTTGTCTATATATCATTCTGTTCGATCTTTTAGGTCTCTACCACCTCGATGGTCATGCCATGATGTCCTTTGCAGTATATATACGGTAAATAAACTCCAGTAACAGTGCTATATATATTTGCTTGCTTAAAGAGTCTCTCTCTCTAAAAGAAATGGAATGGCTAATTTCACGAAAAAGTCTTTTTTTTCACGAGGTGTAACTAGTAATTCCTATTTATCTGTTATAGAATTCACCATAGATCATTTCCTCTTTCATTTGGAAGTATTGAATATACGCATAATTGTGAGTTTCATGTTTCTTTTCCCAAAACACATCAGAGCTAGGGCATCCCATTCGATATGATTGGGATGTGAGTTTCTCAGCTCATATCCATTAAATGAAATTTTTGATCAAATCACATCGCAGAATACTAGGCCTTCTAATTCTTTAAGATGTTTATCTAAAAGATTCATGATATAACTAGGAAGACATTTCAAATACCACACATTAGTCATTGGACATGCGAGTTTGATATATCCCATTTGATATCTTCGTATCCTAGAATCAACAAATTTCACTTTGCATTGTACTCAAGGTTTTTAGTTATTGGGGTCTCAGCCATCCTAGAAGGTCTGATACTAAGATGGATTGAATTTCTTGGTTTATGTGACTTAGATAGGAAAATCGAAGAAATAGGAAAGAAGTCAGATTTTGAAGATCTTGTCTAGTATTATAGGAATGGAGATTTCTGGATCTTGATTAATATATTAAATCTTGATTAACCTACATCTTAAGACAATAATTTGAATGTGTAATAAACTAAGATACAAATTTAAGATTCTAAAAAGGTATATTAGGATATCTCAACCAATACTTTGATATCATATCAGCTGATGCATAAGAATATATTGGTTTTGTAACAGCCAGTATAGTAATGGGCCAACATATAGGTTTTATCATATTGGTGACTGCCCAATAATGATACAAACTGATATCTCGGCCAAGATGAAAACCATATGATAAAACCTATATCTTGGCTGAGATGAAAACTATTGTAATGAGCAATACATGTGAGATGTAAGAAAGCTGAAGGAGCAAGTGGGAAAAGAACAATACATGTGACTAGAATCCCACCTCCTTCATTAAGAGGGATCAGGTGATAGGGAACTCAAACATTCTTAAAAATCTGCTAATAGAATAGGTCTTAAACATAAGATTCTCATAAGAAATGATTGAGTTTTAAGGATGCAACATACTCGTGTTAAAAGCATGAAATCTCATCAATCAAACTTATTTTTCTACTCATAGATACTGCATTAATGTTGCTATTAACTTGACAAATTGTATATCCACCAGCTTTTTTGGAGCAACTCTAAAAAGAAATTACAACACCATAAGGTTAGATTTTTGACTATTCATGTACTTTGCTTATGTTTTCTACCAATAGTAGTTATTCCCTCGCTCCTTCTCTCTCTTGGATTGTTGCTAAGATTTAGACGCTACTGCATCATGGAATTATAATTTCGTTTGTTAAGATAATTTTTTTAATTCAGATTTGGCTGCTTGTCTTGCCTCGAAACTTTCTATGAAATTCTGAATTTAAAATCAAAAAGACATGGCATGATTGGCGATCTAAAGAGCCTACATTTTTTTCCTTCCCCCTCCTGTATCAGATTCTCAGTGAAGCAACAAATAGAAAAAAAAAATCCTCAATTTTCCCTTTTCAATCATCTTTTGAATTTTTCAGGCTCCATTTAGCTTTGCTTGTCTTTACTGAAAACTCAGATTTTATTTGGGAGATTAGGAATATTTGAATTTCCTAGAAATGTAAATGTTATCAGTTTGACAATCCATTAAGTTCATTTCATCAATAGACTACTGATTTTTTTGTAAACTATGCTTCTTTAATCTCTTAGTTTTAACATTGAAAAAGGATAAATAATGAATATTGTATTTTTGAATATGATATATTATATGTCTGTTTACAGCATTTGTATTTTGGATATAAAAATGCTGAAGGTTACTATTAGTATGTTTGTTCCTGAACATCAGTTTTCTTCTGAAGTTACTATCTTGTGGCAGTAGCACAGCTACACACGCCCTTCAAAATTTTGGAATCACTGTTTTGAAGCTGAATTCGTTGCTTAGAGATACAAATGGATAATGGTTTGAAATATAATTATTAATCATTTATTCAAGTAAACTGTAGATGATAAGTTATACATGCATGCACAGTGTAGCATGCCTTCATGATTTAAGTCTGAAGCTGATGGAACTCCTGTATTATGAGGGAGCACATGAACTATATTAATTATTTTCTTGCCTTTCTTTTTTAGTGCATAGGGTTTTGAACTGTTTAATTGTTCATCCAGGAAATATTTGTTCTTACTTTTTTATGGGTCTCGGAGACTTCCGTAGTACACTCTTTCGACCCTCTTTATTGGAAAGGCATTATCAGTTCAGTTGTTTACTGTAATGCTGGTAAAAGTTCCTTTGCAGGCTTATAAATAATTTATTAAAATAATTCAATATCTATTTTAATCTTGAGAAATACTCTGTATTAGGGACCATTATCAGCATTTCTCTTCTTATTTCTGCTTATCTTGAATAATATCTCATTCTCATCTTTTTCCTTCCCTAAATAAAACAATCTTCAGATTGGCCTGATTCAGGACGTGGTGGTTTTGGTGATGGAGCAGAGGTCATTCAAAGGTTTGTAACATGCCATGTCTTGTGAAACCTGTTTCAGCTTCTTTCGTGGTCCAGTATGATGGATCTGACTAATGTTTTTTTCCCTTGCCGCTAGTTGTTTAATATCTTAGTTATTTATTTAAATTGATGTTCTTTTTCCTTGTTATTGATGCATTGTATAGTTTGCTTTTGAAACTCCTTTGCGTACACATTTGTTTCATGATTATCTTAGCATGTAAGGTCTGCATTGGTCTAAAGTTTTGGTTAGTCTATATGCTGAAGAAAGGACACAATTAACTCTCCCCTGCTTGGTCACATAATTGCTCTAACATTTCTATGCCATCTGAAATGATGCGCCGAAGAGGTAGTAACTAGGAAATGTGCTGGTTAAGTCACCATTTGATCATTTAGTAAGATTATGTTAAGATAGGGTCCAATTATGTTTTCTGCAAACGAAAAAAAACTTCTGTTGAGTCTTCACCTTTATATGCCTCCTCACATTCATACTTGGATTAATGAAAGCATTTATTAATCAGCGTGCTACTTTAAGATTAAAAAAAAAATTTCTTGTCATTAAATATATTGGTTTATCAACTTTTTGTTTCTTCAAGTTTACCTTGCAACAAAATTTTCTTTTTATAAATTTATTGATATGCAAAAAAGGCAGTAAATATGAGACTCTTGCTTTTGGCTTCTCTTTATTCTATCCAATAAATCTATAAAACATTTTCTGAAGACACTTGCCAAAGAAGTAGTAAATAAGAAGCGTGCTGATTAAGTAATTATTTGTTCAGCTAGCAAGATTTGTTAAAATAATGTTTCATTATATTTTTCTCCAAACAAAAAAACTTCTGTTTAGTCTTAACCTTTATATGATCTTGACCTTCATACATCGATTGTTAAAAGTGTTCATCCATCAGCATGAAAAGAAAAGAAACTTTTCTTTATCATTGAATAAATTGGTTTATCAACTTTTTGTTTCTCCGAGTTTACCTTGCAGCTAAACTCAACTCAATTGAGCCTTGATCCCATATAGTTTAGGTCAGCTACATGAATCCTTTTCATCCGTTCCACTCTGTATAGGGCCATACTTTCTGATTTTAGCCAATCTTTTTATAAATTTATTGTTGTATAAAAGAGGTAATAAGTATGGGGCTCTTGTTTTTTTTGGCTTCTTTTCTATTCTATCATTCTTTTGCTCCCTCCTTTTTTACACTGAAAAGCTGAAAGAGAAATCAAGTTGAATGCATGAGCCATCTTTGAAGAGGATGCACAGTCCATCAGCTTGGTGGATGTGAAAACTCTGGATGCTACAATAATAGCAAGCTTTTGGAGGTTATATTTTTTTCACCCCATGAGAGAATATTTTGCAATTAATGGTAAAATTATTTTTGCTTTGGAAAATTATTTCTAACCTCTTTATCATTCCCTGGTATCATTTACTTTCAATCTACATTCTTCTCCTTTGTTTTCTGTCTATCCAGAAACACTATAGCATAACTATTGATAAATCATAAGTTCTGAAAATGCATATAACCTATAGTCTATATTGGTTCATCTTCCGATGATTTTATCATGACAAAGGTCACATGCGGAGCCAAAAAAAGAAAAGAGAGAAGGTGATAATATGAAAATCTTAACAGGGAAGGTTCAAAAACCTGATCAAATACTGGATATTTGATCTTTGAGACCAACCTATTTAATGATGTTGTTGGGTAACATTCAAAAGATGGAGGCTAGGCATATAGGTGCACGGTCTAGTTTCCTGTTCAGAAAATTATTTAAATATAGTTGTTGTATGATGCTTGTTTTATGTTCGCTGTTCACATCCTGTTCAGACAACCATGGCTATATGGTTTATTAGTTGGGTACAAGAAGTCATAGCCAACACTTTTGCCTTTTGTTATAATGGAAGGTAGATCATATTGATGTTCTTGAAGCCTGAAGAAGACAAGCAAGTTTTAGAGAATTCATGATAAGAGTGAAAAGATTCAACTATGTGGAAGTGGTTCTTAGTTCATGCTTGGGATGGCTAGACTCATCAAAGTGATCATTGAACTCAAGTTTGTGCTCTTCACAAAAGGTAGTGTTTGAGATAGGATAATCTTTGGGTGTTTGAGGTTGGGGGACGTGGATCAATGGCAATTGGTGATCCATTGCAAGCTCTTTAAGGTGACATCTAATTGCTTCAACATCAGATATATCTTTGCGAATCAAAACCTGAATTTTACTCTGGAAATGATTTCGTCCACTTCATCCTTTTTTTAATCTTCTGCGACCTCATTTTTCTCTTCTTGTTCTTTGTTTCCTCTGTTCTGCCTTCATCATCTTTCCTGGGCAGGCCTGCTGCTGGTACTGCTCTCCATCTTCTGTGAACCTGTCTCAAAAGTAGCATGCCTCTCTTTTGACACATTGTTGCTATGGTTTCAAATGTGCTTAGAGTCATTTAGAGCCCCTAGATGTCCTAGAATTTGTTTCCGTGTCTCTTCATATGTTCGGTTCTAAATCTCAATTTTATCTTATTCATGATTTTTTTACCCAAGATCTCGTCAGCAATTGGAATCTTGGTTTGCTCGTGTAGAGCTCTTTTTATTTGTGCTGGACTTCTTCAAATTCCATGGACACGAGTTCTGTTTAGAGATTTATGATCTTTGATGTTGAACTCTGTTCAAGGATTATACATGCACTTCTGTCAAAATTCGTTGTTGTTTTTTCCATTTTCTATCTAATTTCTATGTTTGGTTTGTGGAGTTTATTTGGCCTTGCCTTTCAAATTTGGTTGGAAGTTGGAATTCATTAGGAGTTTGTTTTGCATTTTTTCCAACTCAACTGGGTACATTATAATCAATATATTCTTAATGTGTAACGTTATTTTATTACGGTTTCTTCCAGGGAAGGCTTGATGTCTTACAAGCAGTTCATTCAAGAGCTTGAAGATGATATTTTACCAGCTGAAGCTGAGCGCAGGTATATAAAATAGAGCACGGCTGTTATTATCTAAAAAAAAAATTGATGCATTTCAAATGAGCATTTGGATTTGCATGCTCTTAATTTTTTTATTTAGTTTATTGATGAGATTGGCTATTGTTCTAAGTAGTCTGATGATGCAAGGAAGCATTATTTTTATTAATTCTATATTCAAGCTTTGCTGTGATTGTGTAGGTATGAAGAGTACAGATCAGAGTACATTTCTACTCAGAAACGTACTTATTTTGACACCCACAAGGATGAAGAATGGTACTGTTACTTTTATTCATAATATTTTTTCTCCTGATTATGGTTGCAGATTTCTACCTATACGGTTCATGTTTTCTATTTGAATGCCTTTTGAAGTAGTATTACCTAATGTACCTTGACTCGTTTGGGTGTAGGCTGAAAGACAAATATCATCCGACCAACTTGGTGTCAGTTATCGAAAGGTTAGTTGCTGGCAAGCATGTCTGAGGTGTAATCTAGTAACTGGAGGATTATTGTTCATTGGAAGATGATTTGGTCAACGTCCTACTAAATCATCTCTACCCCTTTTTCTTGCCTGCGCTCTTCCACATGCTTTGCTTGGTTGTACCCATGCTATATTTTGTTTGCTAACTTGTATCATCAGTCATTACTGTATTCTATTTTATTTATGCAACCTTTCACATTATTTCTGCAGGCGGAATGAACATGCAAGATCTACTGCGAAGGAATTCTTGCTGGATTTGCAGAGTGGAACACTTGACCTGTAAGATGTTTCTCTGCAGTCCTAGGTTTTAGTTGCCCATTTAGTTTCTTGGTTTGACCCTTCTGTGCTTATCTCCTATTGAATGCAGGGGCCCAGGATTAACAGCTGCAGTAGTGAGTCAATCTGGAAATGGCAGTGATCCAAACTCTGAGGATGAAATGGACACTAGTGGCAAAAGGAGAAGGCATGGTAGGGGCCCAGCAAAAGAAAACAATCTGCTTTCAGCTGCTCCCAAAGCCCATCCAGTTAGTTCTGAACCTCGAAGAATTCAAGTTGACATGGAGCAAGCTCAGGCGCTTGTCCGTAAACTTGACACTGAGAAGGGTATTGAGGATAATGTTCTATCCAGTAGTGATCATGATAAACTGGATGGAGAGAAATCCCACGGTGGATCTATGGGGCCAATCATAATAATACGAGGCTTGACGACTGTCAAGGGTCTTGAGGGTGTTGAGCTGTTGGATACCCTAATTACTTATTTGTGGCGCGTCCATGGCGTAGATTACTATGGCACTTCTGAGGTAAATGAGGCCAAGGGCCTTCGGCATGTGAGAGCTGACAGTAAGAGCTTTGATGGATCTAATACGAGTGGAGCTGATTGGGAGAAGAAACTTGATTCATTCTGGCAGAAGAGACTGCAAGGCCAGGATCCCCTGGAAATTTTGACAGCCAAGGATAAAATTGACACAGCAGCTGTTGAGGCTCTAGATCCTTACGTGCGGAAAATAAGAGATGAAAAATATGGTTGGAAGTATGGTTGTGGAGCCAAGGGCTGTACAAAGCTTTTCCATGCTGCTGAGTTTGTTCATAAACATCTTAGACTCAAACATCCTGACCTTGTAATGGAGCTGACCTCAAAAGTTCGGGAAGATCTGTATTTTCAAAATTATATGAAGTATGTTAACTGATAGCATCTTGTAACAAGACTAGAAAATTGTGATCAGATTACCTAAGAAGAATATGCTAAAGTCGTTTGTTTCTTTATCCAATGCAGCGATCCAAATGCACCTGGTGGAACACCCATCATGCAGCAATCTGCACTGGTAGGACTCCTTTTGTGAGCAACAATGCTTTCTGCATTATAATTAAGAAGCATATATTTAGTTCCTTATATGGTTACTAGGGAGGCAGTTGCATTTTGTTTAGCTGATCTGCATTTTGTTTACCTGACTTGCAATGGTCAAAAATACTTAAGATGCCTCCAAGTTGCTGGTAACAGCATGAGTTACATTTGCAACTTGCTTCTGGTGCATCTGGTTGGGTGCAAAATTTTGAAATATATCTTCTTCCTCTGGTTGTTCAAGTTACATATTTTCTTTTGGGACAAACAGCAAGAAATGGTTGATGACTATTTTTTTGACATATCTTATATTTATTTCCAACATATTTTAGATTCATGGTATTATAATCAGAATTTGAGTTGTTTGAACATTTTAGGTTTCTTTGTATTGACTGTGCACAAGCTGTCTGAGGTTGCTGAAATTGGAGTTTGGAGACCTTAGTGGTGCAATAACAAAATTACTAGACAGTACAGAGAAACAAAATATTTACATTTTTGAAGTAGCAACTTATTGTACATAATGGGCTTAAAAGTCTGCACACTTGGAACAGCATTTAGAAGTGTGTTCTGACAACAACTGGCAGCTGTTACCAAGCTTTAGTGAGAACAGATGTATATCTAAAACATTCTATTTGGTAGTTATGAATTTTGATATTTAATACCTTTTTGCAACCCCTGGTCTTTCTTATTCTGGTTGTTTTGCTCTCTTCCTTGTGATTAAATGCCACTTTCTTCTTTTGTTGTAAACTGTCAATTTGTGCAGAACATTGTCATTTTATTAGGAGAAAAAAATTATTGCATTGCTTGTGGAATTTTATCATTTGGTAAACAGCGAACCTATATCGTGTCACTTCTTGAATCTAAGGCTTATGAAATGATTGGCAACAGTATATATCTCTGGTTTTGTTTTTTTGTTAAGTCCAATTTGGTGTTTTCACGTTTAGCCCATATATTTCTTTGTTTTTTCTTTTTATTTTCATGGCCTTCTGAAATATAGTTCATGGAATTATCTGTGGTTATACTTTTTCTTTATTTATTTCCTCTTTGTGACCTGTGTGCACATGCATATACATAAAAAGGAATAATGCTTACGGCTATAACATGCTTATGCATAGGGTGTACCAAATAGCTGTTTCTTTTAATTGTCTGTGCCTGGGCACTTACCCTTGTGGCCTTGTCGTATTACTGCACTTTCTTGCAGAAGTTCAAGACACCAAGATACAGGCTGATTTCGGAGAACCGTCTTAGGGATGAGCGTGGCAACCGTAGGGAGCATGACAGGGCTAATAGAAATGATGACAGGTATGATAGGACTGATCACTCACCAACTCATGATGCAAATGGTGGGTCTGAAGGGGGGAATCATGATGAAACAATGTATGACGCATTTGGTGGACAAGGGTTGCATGGAGGTCCTTTTCCTGCAGATATGCCCCCTCCTCCACCAGTATTGATGCCTGTACCTGGTGCTGGGTAAGCAAACAGTTTGTAGAGTTCCATGTGTACCAGCCTGATGTTTTCTTCGCACTTCTTATCATCCAATATCTTTTGCAGTCCATTGGGACCTTTTGTTCCTGCGCCACCAGAAGTTGCTATGCGCATGATGAGAGAGCAGGGTGGTCCATCATCATTTGAAGCAAATGGTGGCCCTCGTGGTAGGAAAGGAAGGCTTGGTCCTGGGTCAGCGCCAATTCTTGCTGTACCTCCAGCATTTCGACAAGATCCTCGTCGCATTCGAAGGTTAGTGCTGCTTAATAAAAAATATAATAACCTGCATTTGATTATATACTTGTAATTAACCACATATGGAGGTGTGGGATAGGTTCCTAATGATATAAGTTGCATCTTCTAGTCTTATCCTAGACAAATGAGCTTCTAGCTTTTGCATGACTTCAACTTGTGGTAGTCCATCCTGAGAAACAAGGTTCGCCAAATAGGTACTGGAGGGTGTACTAACCGGCGATCGGCTCGGCATGGTGCGGGTCCATATTTTGTCATTCCGGGGTGTACCAAAATTATGGAGAGGAAGGAGGAGAGGGAGAAAAGGAGAGAGGAAGAGAGAGGAGAGGAGGGAGGGAGGGAGAGAGAGAGAGGGGGAAAAACCCTAACCTTAACCCTATGAAATCGAGGGTCAGAGAGGGGAGAGGGAGGGAGAGAGAGAAACTCGTCAATGAGACTAGTGTTTCCATTGAGCAGGAGGGGGAGGGTTTCCATCGGTTTGGCCAGCAAGATGCCTTGAGAGAGAGAGAGAGAGAGCAAAGGAGAGCCTTGAAGGCTCTCGAAGCGTTGTGGGGTGGGGTGGGGTGGGAGCCTCGAAGGCTCTCACAGTGTCTTAGCGTCGAACTGTGTGGGGTGGGGGGCTAACAAGGTTCAAACCATTGGGTTTTTTTTTTGGGGGGGGGGATGCTAACACCTGCTAACTTAATAAGTAAATACTTGTTAATCAAACTACATGGGGAGGGGGGACTAACACCTGGGAACCGAACCAACCATGTAAAAAAATGACTTAGCATCAGTTCGATCCAGGCCGAACCACCTGGTTCAGGTCGGTTCGGCAATCCCTGCTGAGAAAGCATATGGATGTGGTTGCAATAACTGTTTTTAATAGGGATTCCAGGACAAATTAATAGATATGGGAACTTCCTGTTAAGATTATTAGTTTTTGCTGAGGTTCTGATTGGGTAGTCAGCTCCACATGGACAAAAGAATATAACGTTGTGGCACATCCATTTCTTGCCATGTGTTTGCAGATTGTAAGATTGTATTTTGCAGGTATTGGCAAGAGAGAGTGGAAGTAAAGGCCATTTATCTATTCTTTGTTTATTTTGTTTCTTCAAGGCCTCTTTCCTGTCCAAAAACAAACGGCACAAAAGCATCTTTGATGGGTATTAATTTAGATAGTAGTCGTACTAATGCAAAATAGATCATGTTAAATTTTCAAGTGAACAGGTCTAGCAATATCTTATTTCCAACTTTCTAAGGAAATATTTGTAGGCTTTATTGAAAATTGGTTTCTAGAATAGTAAGGATTTATATGAAGACTTGTAATCATCAGGTCTGCTTAATTTATTTTTCTTGGCCATCATCTTTTGCTTTCTTGCATGTTGCAAAACTTAGAAATAAGATTCCAAATGTTGAAGGTTGGAACAATACTTCGTTTGGGAAGATTGGAGCAAACAGACTTTGTTGGACATTTCAATACTTGACATGTTTGTTAAAGATTATGAGGTATATCTCATGATTTTCATTAACTCACACAAGAGCTTATTATGGGGTATCAAGAAATGAAACTTGGTGGGCTCTCGGAGAGATGTACATAAACAATACATTGAATATACCTTGATAATTTCAACGTGTATGTATAGGAGCAATAAGGAGTGTTAGCAGTAACAGTGATGCAACTGGTATAATTTTTGTTGTGGGCTTATACCGTGGATCGGCTTTAAGCCCATATATTTTGGCACTAGTTATAGATGGATTTACTGCTAATATTTGGGAGGATGAATGATTGTGTATGCTATTTGTAGATGATGTGGTGTTGATTAATGAGAAGAGGATGAGGTTAAATGCTAAATTGGATTTTTGAAGGGAAGTCTTTGGACACGGTGGTTTAAAGATCAGTCGTATGGGATGCATTTGTAGTGAGAATGAAAATGAAATTGAAGATCAAGTCAAAATTGATGGACAAAAATCTTAGCGGTGTTTGTTTTTTTTTATAGCTAGGACTATTATGCAAAAAGAGTGTTAGATGAAGATGCATGCAATAAATTGAAGCGGAGAAGGTGCTTTCTGGCATTGTGTAATTGATATATACCTTGGTATTTCAGGGAAAGATTCTATAAAATGGCAATGAGATCCACAGTATTGTCTGGTTCAGGATGTTGGTCAGTAAAGAGGGTCTAAAAAGGCACAATCATGTAACAAAATTTGTTGTGTCGTAAATCTAGAATGAATATATTCTCCGAGTTCGTTGGGCTTCCCTCTGCGGGAGCCAGCGTCCCGGCATTTTTGTGACACCAGACCGCTCGTGCCCGCCCATTCTGTCTCGCCCTAAATGGAATGGCTCTCTTAACTAATCTTCTTCGAACTCCCAGGCCGAACTCGGAAAGTCCAACCAATGTATGATACACCCGACACTGCAACCGTCTCTTCAATCGGGTCAAGCCAGCCCTCTTTCCATTCGTAGAACTAAATAAAATAAGTGTACCTATTCATCTTTCTACACGAATATGTATATGGAGATTGAGTTGGAGTTTCATTCTAGCCAATTACGGTGGTTTGATAAGTGGCATGGCTGAGATGGTATGGGCATGTGCAATGAAGAATTAAGGAAAAGTACTAAAATTTGTGAAAACTTTAGTAAAAAGAATGGAAGACGAACCATTGTCTGAGGGATTTAAAAAGCTTACAATAACTTCAGAGATTTAAAAAGCTTACAGTAACTTCAGAGGAGTCCTGAGAGTGATTGGCAAATGTGGATGGCTAAAGCAGACAGCAGACAGGTGGGAGAAGGCTTTATGGGTATGGTGACAATTATGCAAGAGAATGCTAAATACTTCCAGCTATTTTTCCATAAATACAACTTTTCTGTCATAATCGGTAGCAGCTGTAACTGGTTTACAATTTGTGGTCTACTACATTTGTATATCTTACTTTTTTTTAAGTTCATATATTTGTATTTCATTGCTGTCTACTCATTTCTGACATTATGTAGTTGAGACGGTTTGTATTTCGTAAGGTGCCAGTCTTAAGCCCGAATAAAAAGGTAGAGTGTTGTCGTTTGGTTGACAACATATTGCAAAAGCTTACCAATTTTGAAGTTGATTGAAATTTGATATTTGTAAATGCCATGTGGTCCTCTGTGTCTGGAAGTTGCAAGGAGGATATGAAAATGCTTAAATTAACAATAGAGGGTCCCTAAATGGGAAAGCATGGTGGATGAGTTTTTATAAAGCTGACCAAATAGTTGCATCAATACTTGATGGTTATGGTTTATATCTGGGTATATATTTGTATGAAGCATGGTATGTCATACCGATCGGGACCAGTGCATACCAAGCTTACTTTGAAGTTTTTTTTTTTTCTGTTTATTCACAGCAAGTTCTTACCTGTAACTAAGACACGTATTGTTTATTAAGGTTTTGGCTATACATTCATGAGACGCAGATGACTCTTAATTCTGGTTCCTGATTTATCTTGGTATAAATATATCATTGTATTTTTGTCATAATGTATTCAGTTATTTATTTTGTTACTTAAATCGAATATAGATGATGGTGATGTTTCTAAAATACTAAGATGCTTTCATATTCCTGAATAACAGCAATCATGTAGTTTGAACTGTTCTTTGATCTGTTTTTATAGCTATGATACTGTTGTAGTATTTATTTCAGCATTATATCTTTGCAAGCATTTTTCTGTGCATGTGCTCTTTGAATACCTGCTTCATTCTGTATGCATGCATCTAATCTGATCGACTTCTTGTTGTAGTTACCAAGACCTTGATGCCCCAGAGGACGAAGTGACTGTTATAGACTACAGGAGCTTGTAGACTCTTCATTCCTGTTATACATTGGAAGGATATTTATATCATGATCGGAATACAGGCTCAAAAGCATTACTGTAGTCTAATTGCAATGGACTTGGTTCGTTTGATGAATTGATCTTACATTTGTGCCATACTCACAGCTATGCGAGACCCTTTGGTCATGTTCTAGTTTGTTGCAGGAAGAGGTGACATTAATCAATCGAACTTGATCCGGGCGCATGATGTGTTTGCATATGGAATATCATATATCTGATAGTCAGATCGTGTAATTGTTTTTTCACGTCAGTTTCCGAAGCTGGCAATGACCCTGAAGACTTGAAACATTGTGGTTTAAGTACAGAATTCCAGAATTTAAATTACCACGGATGAAATGAATTTGTGATTTAAATTTTTCTTTTTCTTGTGATTTAAAACCATAGAGCCTCATTGCCTGCACCTTGAGTTTCAGCTTGACAGTTTGCTATGATCTTGAGACCAACATGTTTGGATCCATATGCATAAGCTTGCGGACAAAACCATGAGGATAGATGCATGAGATTAGGAGGGATCAGTCAATAATTTGGTGTTCTTGTAAATGCTTCTGTGGATATACTGTATTGCTTAATTAACTGGAGCTGCGTTCTCTTGTCGAAAAGATGGCTACGGGCTGGAGGATATACTATAAGTCAGTTTGCGTGCTGGTTACCTTACGTGTATTCGTGCATATATGTCATAAAAGCTAATGAGCTGAATCAAGGACCTGACTTCTTTCCTCACCCGAAGCTTCCAAGCATATGGGCTTCTTCGTTTCTTACGTGTTATGATTTTAAGTCCATCGGAAAATGGTTGCAGGAATCTCGGGCGCAGAATGTCAATTCAAGAGAAACTGCGCTATTACATCCCAACTAACAAATAATATGGGTTGCTTTCGTCTGAGGTCCTGCATATCTGTTTGCTTCTTCCTCTTCTTTTTTTTTTTCAAAAAAAAAAAAAACAACGTCCATCTGCTGGTGTTGCAAGTCCAAACTCCAATGGAACTTTATTAGAACTAACTATTATCCATGAAATAAACGACGCCCAAAATCATACTACCAATAAAAATATCTGCCAGCCACCAAGGTGGTAGCCTAGTGGTACTGGGCAGAAATTCTAACCTTAAGGTCCCAAGTTCGAATCGCTGCGGCGATGATTAAATTGTGGATCGGAGCTCACTACTTTGGCCACTGCTTGGACTTGAGGTATAGGACCGCTCTTGAACCGCTAGTAGCCGGGGGTGGTGCCGGGTGTGACGTACTCACACTTGGGACTAGAGCCAGAGCCCAGAGGGGTAGCTGAGCCGGGCCCATGGGTGGGGAGGGTATGAGTAAAACCGGTCGGGGTGCCCAACACACGGCCATTTCTGCCCGCATCGAACATTCTCCTGGCGGGGCGGGGGCCCAGTGGGGACTGCTACGCGGGGTTGGGCTTGTCTCTTCCTCCCCCTTACCCCTTTTCACTAGCAAAAAAAAAAAAAAAAAAAAAAAAAAATCTGCCATTATCGGTTTGTTGAATCCAAGTTTGGCACTTGCGATCAACAGGAAAAGTACTGCCTAAATCAAAAAATTAATCGAAAACCTTAAATCTTAATTTTTCCATAAAATATTTTTAAACTTATCCCAGCATAAAAATCTTCTTTACAATACATGCGCTAATTTTCACATCAGCTACACTTGGATACTATGAATACAATCATTGAAATAATAATTAGACAAAAAGGTTGACTTTTTTTTTTTGCAATAAGAACGGCAAATTATATAGCCCTAAAGTAAGTACATCCTACCTGATCATGAGAAAGTAAAGAGTACAAAGAGGGAGAAATCTCTTCTATAAAAGTCTAGAAAAACTCTCCGGAGTACCGGACGACGAAGAAGGCGATCCAATCTGCTGTCCTATTTGCTTTCCGAAATACGTGTACTGCCTGAAAGCAATTCAACTTCTGAGTCAGTCTTCGACTCTCTCTAATGAGGGGATGGTCGTCATCAAATCTATCCACACCTCGGATCCAGTCAATCATCGCACAAGAGTCTTTCTCAAAAAATACCCACTCAGCATCGAAGACCTTCTTTGCATATGACAATCCTTCTTATGCAATCCGAAGCTTTGCCCCAATAACGATGTCCCGACCCTTGGCTGCCATCAGCCTGCTTCAGAAATCTTTGATCATAAATCCGAAGCTTTGCCTCAATGGCATACTTCCTCGAAATTTATTTTGAGATGATAAGGGTGGGGGTACCCAGGAAACACAAAAAAAGCTGACTTCGGGAGGGGCCGAGGGCGGAGGCAAATACCAAACATATTCTTTAAGAACCTCTTCACTTCTCTCCCTCCCCCATCCCCCTTCCGTTCGGGACTTTGATGGAAGCTGCGCTGCGACGGCGGCAGCAGCGGCGGCGGCGGCGATTCCTTTGATGCTTACATCCCGCTGGGGGGGGCACCGCCTCCGCGAATCCCTCCTCCTCTCTACCCGACGGTCGCCCTTTCCTCCCTCCGTCGCCTCCGAGTCCATCCTCGCGCCCTTCGCCTCCTCTTCTTCCCTTCTCCACCCACCCTTCGGACGAGAGGACAAAGCTCCACCTTGCGGGTTTCTCCTCTTCACCTCCGCCGCCGGCGCTCGCTTCTTTAGGGCTCTCGATTCATCCCTTAACCTCTCGAAAGCTTGTTCTAGGGATTTCTCCTTATCGGCGAGACCTTCTGGGATCGGTTCTTCTGCTGCTCTCCTTTCATTCTTTCGCAGTTGGTTTCTTCTCGTCCCACCTTTTACCATGAAAATCTCTCTCTCTCTCTCTCTCTATCATATAGGTGTTCTTTGCTAGTATGTTTTTTTAATCTAATTAAATTTTGGGCATTGCAGCTTATTCTCTTAGAGTTGCGAAGGTTAAAAGAGCCGAATTTGATGACACCAGGTAATGCCATAATTTACATTTCTTTTCTTTTACCGCCACCCTTTCAAGTCAAAATTATTTTTGTGGGGTTCCTCAAAAGGGAATTATCAGTGTGGAAATAGTTGTTGCCTTTTGACCGTCGGTAATATTTTTGTCATTAACTCCCACTGATGATCGAAACACTTCAGAAAGAGGCACTTGTCTCCCCAAGTTCATCCTTCTGACACACCATTAGCGATGTCATCATCTATCTATCATTCTTTCATATAAATTTTATAACAAACTGTACATAAGCTTTCAAAATGCGGCCTTTAACAAGACAATGTCTATTTCATTAAAGCCAATGCCTGCTTGACTACTTTACATATAGCTAAAGGAGAATGGGATGGAACATGGAAGTATCCCATAATTTTGGTGTTATAGTGTTTTGTCTAACACATTTTTTCTATCAAATTATGTTTGTCTATCATAATTTCACAAACTCATACAAGCAATGGGACCATCAAATGTTCTGAGTGATACGATACATCTGTTTGCGACTTTTCAATCTCATAGCTTCCTGTCCATAATATCTTTTTTATATGGATTCATGGATTGTAGCACCTATACATGCATCAGGGTGTCTCCCGTTAGTTAGCTAACTTGAAATGGGATGCTTTTTTCAGCCAACGTGCAGTTACAACTGCATTATGGTGCAACTTTCTTGTCTTCTCTCTCAAGTTTGGGGTGTGGCTCTCAACTTCCAGCCATGTTATGTTAGCTGAAGTGGTGCACTCAGTTGCAGATTTTGCAAACCAGGTATTTTTTCACTTTTCAGGCACTCCCTTTCTTGTTTAGCTGTCATTTGATTGCTTTCGACTATTTTCTAAGCATGTGTCCTATTTATCTCTACAAACCTTGCTTCTAACTTATGCTCTTGAGAATTCAGGTCAAAGAGCTGACTCCTGTTGATTTTATAGGCCCTTCTTGCTTATGGATTGAATAGCTCCAGGCGTGCTCCAGATGCTCTGCACCCGTAGGTTTACCCCCTATTCATGTTATACGAAGTAACATTCTTTTTTTTCCCTGTCACTTAATTACCCTGCAATGAAAATCTCTCTTATAGCATTGCCAACACTGAACAGCAATGAAAGGCTATAGTTTGCATTTTCCTGGTCATGTTTTGGATCTGATGATTAAGGAAGAAATTTTAGACTAACCGAGCTAACATATCGGGATTTTCATCATTAAATCATTGGAGCTGTTGATTTTTTTTGTTTTTGTTAATAATCTTGTCTGTTCTTCTGCAGTTATGGTTATTCAAAGGAAAGATTTGTCTGGTCTTTGATATCTGCTGTCGGCATCTTTTGCCTGGGCTCTGGCGCAACAATTGTGCATGGATTTCAGAATCTATGGAGCTCTTATGTATATCACATTTATCTGGCTTAGATAATCGCATCTGATTGAAATCATCCATAATTTTCTTATTTTGATTTACATTGCTCTGTCAAAATTTTAAATATCTCTGGTCATTTACGAGCATTGATTTCTTGAACAGCCTCCTGAAAATATTTATTATGCTGCTTTAGTGATTGGTGGATCGTTCCTGATTGAAGGTATGCCCCATGCATTCAAAATTGTGTTCTTTGGTTGTTTGTGGTCTTTGGTTTGGTCAAATAATATAAGTTGATGACTTTTCCAGGTGCTTCTCTGCTTGTTGCCATAAATGCTGTCAAGAAAGGAGCAGCTGCAGAAGGAATGAAGGTGTGGGACTATGTTTGGCGTGGGCACGATCCAACGTCAGTTGCTGTTATGACAGAGGTGAGTCTGTGTCACAAATAGTTGTAAAATATTTACTAATTTCAAGTATACATATTTTCCATGAAAATGCTGGTTACTGCAGCCATTTTTTGCTCGCAATTTGGCAACTCAGCATCATTCATATGTGGTTAATATATTTAATGTTTATTTATTATTGGTTATTTATGTGTTTGGCCATGATATGATCATGCCATGGTTCATCTTCTGGTCTTTCAACTAGTCCTTGCTATGCAGGATGGTGCTGCAGTTACGGGTCTTGCTATTGCTGCAGCTTCATTGGTGGCTGTTAATACAACAGGAAATGCAATTTATGACCCAATCGGTTCTATGGTAGTGGGTAGTTTACTTGGAATGGTATGCTATTTTTCTTAGCCTCAATTTTGAATCTTGATAATTATTTTTAGGCCAATTAATATTATTGGTGAATGCTAGCAATTGATAACTATTTATGAACAGATGCCTTTTGGTCTGTTTGGATTGACTATATGATACCTGTTCATATTACATCTCTTACATCATACTTCTTGGTTGATAAAGGTAGCTTTTGAGATGGATAGTATATAGGAACAAAATCTTATTGTTAAGGTAGTTGTTTGAAGCATATAAAAAAATTATATAATGATCGGAGAAATTGAGCAATATGGACAAATTCATCCTTTTTTCATGGTGGATAGGCTTCATTATTCCTAGCTTATAGGAACTGGTTGTGCCTTATTGATATCCTTTGATTGTGTGCTAGCAGAGCTTAAGGTTTACATCATTTGACCATGCAACTATGATCTTTTTTGAGCTCACCTCCCCCTCCTCTCTCTCTCTCTCTCTCTCTGATTTTGAGTTTGTACACCAATTTTGGATTTAAGGATAAGCTACAAGATGACTCCTAGCTTGTTTCCATTCGAAATTAATCTATTACAATATGTTGAAGCATGGGCTAGTTGTGGGGGCAGTGATTGAATTGTTTTGGGATGTTAGGGGGTCAAATATTGGTGCTAGGTGTTATGCTGGCAGGCGATGCTTAGGATGTGCGATAACAATTGATGTGCAAACGAGATCTGAGAGTACTCAAAACTTTGTGAAAGTCTGCTGAGTGATAAAAATATAAGGGAAATCAAGAAAATCAGAAAGAAAAGGAGGTCATAAATCACAAAACGATTTATATAACCTCATAGAGGATTTGTTATATGAAATTCAATTGTTTAAATGATGAAAAAGCTCCTTTTAGCTTGTATCAACTTAAATGATCCCAGTGAGCTTAGAAAATTATTACCTTCAGTTGGGATCAGACATTAAAAAAGGTAAAAGGAAAAAACAATCCAAGAAAAAGAAGGAAGCAGAACTAGATTTCTTCCTGAAAAAATATTTCCTTTTCCAATTAAGATGGGATGACTCCTTGAATCAAAGAATAATCAATAACATCAAGGTATATTGTCTCCTACTTAGACTGATAAATCCAAGGAAAATTGCTATATCCTTGATTCAAATAGGAGAAATGGTTCAGTAAACCACACATCTTTAACTGGTTCATACTCCAAAACTGCATTTGGTGGGACAATACCTTTTTAACCCTATGAGGAAAAGCAACATGGTTAAACTTGTAGCACTAGTAAGTGATGGTGAGATGGAAAGTCTCATCGTTTCTGAACATGTGCACTTATAAAATAGAATAAGGAACACCACAGCTAATGGCAAGTACGAATGGTTTAGCACAACACAACCCCCCCCCCCCCCCCCCCCCCCCCCCCAACACCACAGCTATTCGTCATTTTCCCAAGCATGATGTGGATGGATTTTGCCAGATATTGATTGGTCTTACTTTTGTTTCCTCGAACTGGCCCATCTATCTGCTATTTTAGCCTACTTGATTTAATAGAACATCACTTGCAAAGAAGGTTGCTGCCAAAATTTTGCAGCTTGCCAAAAAGTAACCACGTGAGCTCATCTAGGTTGTTCACCTTACGAAGCCGTTAACATGTTAGACTTACTCCTGCATATGTAATTAAAAGCAGTTGAATCGGTAGACATGATGGCTACAGGTGGGTCTCTGGCAGATACCCTGTATGCAGAGCTGCCGCATCTTGTAATGCATAGTGACAATATCTGGATACAGAATTAGTTTAAGAAGGTCGAAAACTAACAAGTAACTGGAAGGAAGTTAGGAAAATGTTATAGGGGGATGGAGGGACGGAAAAAATAATTTAAGAGTTTGATAGAAGGAGATAGTATTAGCAAACTTACGAATAAAATTGAATATAATTTGTCTTGTTTTGTAATTTTTATCAAATAAAATACTATTATAAGCTTCACAAGTAATGATTTTAATGGAAACAGTGAACTTTGTGCCTGTTCTTGTGTTTTTGTTGCCATCATTTTTTTTAAAATTATAAATATTTGAAAATCAGATTAGAATGGTAAGTTTTAATGGGGAAGTTTTGACAAGTGGCATCAAATCAATTATTATGCTGAGATTTTATGTGCAACTGCTAGTTAAAACAATAAAATAACTTATGAATAAAATTGAATATAATTTGTCTTGTTTGTAATTTTTATCAAATAAAATACTATTCTAAACTTTACAAATAGTGATTTTAATGGAATAATATGTGAAGTATGAACAGTGAACTTTGTGCCTCTTGCCATCAATTTTTTTTTTAAATGCATAAATATTTGAAAATTGGATTAGAATGGGAAGTTTTAATGGAGAAGTTTTGATAAGTGGCATCAAATCAATTATTATGCCGAGATTTTATGTACAACTGCTAGTTAAAAGAATAACAGATTTTCATCATTTTCAGCATCTGTTATAGTTATCTTGATATTCCTTTGCAATATATGCCTCAAGGTGGTGCAACTACAATTATGTTTTCCTGTTGCAGGTTGCTATATTCCTCATTCAGAGGAATAGGCATGCTTTAATTGGTAGGGCAATTGATGATCATGACATGGAGAGAGTACTTCAGCTGTTGAAATCTGATCCGGTGAAGATAATACCACAATAGTTTTAGATATGCATTACATGTTTGGGTTTTGTAATTCTGCATTAATTTGTGACAGGTTGTAGATGCCTTGTATGATTGCAAAAGCGAGGTAATTGGGCCTGGATTTTTTAGATTCAAAGCAGAAATAGGTAATTCTTCTCATACCTTATAATTATGCACAATACAGAATTATTTTACAATGATAGGTTTTTAAGTATTTTTTAAGACCAGATTAATATCATTGTATGTCTAAATGCACAATTGAGGTATCTTCTAGGTAGATACAAGAAACTTGGAGGTGGTGAATGATGTGTAATTTCTATAGAGTTCTATTCATTAAATACTAGTTAATGGTTTGATGTTCATAGTCTGGTCTGGAAACCCTTAATTCAATGGGTTGAACATTGAAGTGTTTGTATGACTTGTCCTATAATAAGATCCCTGCATCTGAAATCCTCGTGAGAAACTAAAGGTTGATAAGGTTCACAAGCTTTGTGGGGTTAGTAGATGAAAACAGCTCTAACATTTTAAAGGCTTGTACATTCTGATGGTAAGCTTGGAGGAGATTTTGGACCTTCACCAATACTCCTGGACATGCTTGGAGCCTTACACAATCTGGCAGCTCGGTTACATTTTGGGGTCATGTGGGCTAAGGTGCCCACAAAACTTTGTGAGGAATCATTCGTTTCATTTTTTGGAGGAGAGAAAACTATAATGTACAGATGTGGGACATGAATGGATGTTCAAACAAATGGTGAAGCTTAGGCCCATTTCATTGGGAATAGTTTTGTCCGAGTTAATGGGGCATGAGCAATTTCTTGAGGTAAAAAAGGAAGTAGAAAAAAATGTTGTCTTTTTGGTGGACTATCTCATTTTCTTGTAAATATCTGCAAAATATGTTTCCATGATTCCAATTTTTATCATGACAGGTTAGAACTATTTTTTTTCTTGTTTTTTGTGATTTACTCTAGTTCTATTTGATTCCTGATTGTGACTGTCCTATCAACAAGATCCTTTTTTTCTATGAGTGAGTAATTTGCCCAATTCATGAATAATTATATTATGTATTGTAGAATATTAAATTTTCATTCGGTTCTTATACTTTTAGCTTCCTCAATTCAAATAAGAAAATGGGGTTTACTTTTTGAAGTTCCTTCATGGGAGATAAGTGCCCAATTGTTGTTTTTCTTCTTTTTTTTTTGGTCTATTCCTTGTTTATCCTGCAAACAAGCAGCCTAGGGTTCTTTTTTCCAATAAAATAATTAAAGCTGCTTGAATATAACTCTTTGGGGACATCTTTTGGTGTAGTTTGGATGAGGACCTAATTTATGTTCTATTCCCTTTTTGAAGAGAAGCATTCCCTTTTTTCTGAACTTTCATCCTGTTAGTGGTGCAGTTCAAAACTCCAACTAGATAAGTTGATAAACCTTTTGCTGACAAGACTAGCAATTAGTTTGTATCAATATATTTATTTCTTAGAACTTGAATGTCAACCTTATTTGTGATGTTGGTTGTGACAGATTTCAATGGCGTAATGGTGGTGCAAAATTATTTGGAAAGAACTGGACGTGAAGAATGGGCAAAACAGGCACGTTATTATTCTAGCTGAATATTGCTGCATTTTTGTACTAGTTCTTTACATAGTGTACCTAGTATGCACCAGTTTACTTTCTGTTTTTCTTTGAGCTAGTTTCAGTATCTTTTGCCTCATAAAGTGCAAAAGCCTTGGATGGTAGAACTACAGCGAGGCTGACAAAAACAGTAGGGTGCCTTTGGTCGTTCTGTGCGTGCTGCGTGCTTTTAGACCAGTAGAATTCCTACAGGACAATGTTGAGGTCTTCAGAGTCATATGCAATGGAATGCTGGACTATAATTTTATAGGATGCGTGTGGTGATGACCATCATGGTTAAGGATATGGAGGAGGCCTTGACGCTGTACCAAGATGAAATGGCAAAGAATCAATATAGCGTGGATATGTAGCAACGGGACACAAGGAGGTGTGTCAAGGAGAGGGTCGTAGAATCCTAGCAAAGAGTCATGAAAGAGGATGAGATAACCTACAATAATCTGAAAATAACTCATGACTTGTGAGAAACGATAAGTAAAATGTTGCATAGACTTGGAAGTAGTGAATTGTATAGAATTGTGAGGTGAATTGCAATTAGATGGGATGGTGCTTTGCGGCAATTATGATTTCATTTATGTAAAGCTATATTATATATCTATAAAGATCTAGATTTATTTTCTAGTTATGATGACAATGCCAAACCAATGTGCTTCTGTTGTTTGTATTTGCTTATTGTTGTTCCATGATGCTCAGATTCTGGGGCCGCTAATTAATGCTGCACTGTCTCCTAAATAATGTGTTCAGGGCTTTAGAGTTAGATAACTTAGGTCTTAAAATCAGTACATGAAAACATTTTTTTGGCGCTCATCTTTATTAGAACTAACATCTTTTTTAATATAAGAACTCTGAATTTGTTTAAGTTTATACGATAAGTGACTCGCTTTCCCCTTTTGTTTCTTCTAGTTTCTTGGTAATCTTGTTATTGAGCATTCAGTTCTGCTTGTACAATCAGTAAATTGAGTTCTTTTTCCTCATCAAGGGATGAAACTTGCCTGACTTCTACAAATAACCCTCTCCCGGTGCAGAGGGCAAAACCCGTCCAGGCACAGCAATTACCAGCTCTTGCCTGCCAGTTTTTTGCTGTGCATTGTATATAATTCTTTTTTGGGTGCATCCTCATTTTATAGATCTTGTAACTAGACACTGGCATTGCAACAATTTTTGGAAGAAGACAATGAGCGTTCATTGAAAGGAGTCTCCTTTCCATATATAGATATATTGAGAAACTTATACTGATCGCTAACACTTGCTGATGCTTACAGTTTCGGGAGGCTGCAAAAAGTGAAGATGATGCTGCACTCCTCAAGGTCATGGCTAGTTATGGTACGTGGATATGCTTTACATGCATATTTTTTCACAGCTTTCTTAAGATGGATTATAAATAATTTGTTTATGGAAGGTGAGGACGTCGTTGAAGCTCTTGGCAGTGAGGTGGATCGGCTTGAATCAGAGATTCAGAAGATTGTCCCAGGGATCAGGCATGTCGACATTGAAGCACACAATCCAGAAGGGATGTCGATATGATTTCCAATTTGCGTGGCTAACATAGACTGACCATCATTTCCTTCTGATTGATTGTTCGCCAAATTATAAGTCATTTGTTCAAGTCAGGAGGCTTCAGTTTTATTCCCTTGAAGCCAGCCATTTCACTGATAGATACATCGGTGCCTGTAAACTGTTTGCCGCAGAGCAGGAAGCTGTGATCATTTATGAAGGAAAATATAATTTCTGGGTGTCTGGGAATCATTGCGGAGTTGGTTCAACCCATAAAGCAGCTCGGATTCACGGAGGAAATGTGTCTACTCGACAACAAAATTGGATGTCTTTCAAATTATTCTTTCAAAATTGTAAGTTGACGTCATCTGTATGGACTTGGGAGCCGAAACTTTTCTTACTTCATTGCTGATAAGTGATCCACCTTCCAACTAAAAAATGGATTTCTAGAAAAAAAAATTAAAAAAATGCGGGCTTATTTTTTTTTTTTTTTGCCTGCTGTTTTTCTGATATCTTTCCAACCGCAATCTTTTCCTCGAATTTTAGTTTCTAGAATGAGGTAAAGTTTTTCAATTTTTTAATTAATACTTCAACTAATCCATACTTCAATATAATAATTAAAAAACATAGATATTTCCATCCACGTGTCCCCGACAAGCGGACAAAATAAGGCGGCCCTGGAATGTTCCCCCGGTCTCGCCCGTCTCGTTGTAAACCCGGGGAGGCCGCGTGAGCCCGCCGCTACCACTCCAGACCTGCGATTAGCGGCAAGAAAAAGGAGGGGAAGAAGAAAACAGAAACGAAAACAGAGGAGGGATGTGCTTGGTGTTCGTGTGCGACGAGGAGGAGAGGGTTTTGGGGAGCCATCAGGCGCCAGGGAGCTGCCCTTACTGCGGGGGCGTGGTGATGGCCACCGACGTCGAGAGCGCGTGGAGGCTCTGCTTCCTCCCTCTCTGCTTCAGGGCCAAGAGGAAGTTCTACTGCACTCTTTGTGCGCGCCGTTTGGTCGCCTATGCCTAAAGCCCTACCATAGGAAACTTTAAACTTAGAGGCTGTTATCAGGTGAAGGAATCACCATCTATTTCTTATGAGCTTAGAGTGTGTATATGTGAATACCTTTTGGTTGGTTGTAATTTTCGATGTTCCTGCTATGATGATGGGTGTGTAAGTGTGAATTTTTTCTTGTTTTTGTTTTATTTTTTTGTTCCAACTTGTTTGGATGAGAGGAAGGGGGGGGGGGGGGGGGGGGGGGGGGAACCCAAAGGGGTTTCGATAAGGAGAGGACGGAAGGGGTTTTCTTATGGTTGGGATCAGATACCTCTGCTCGAAGAAGACTTGGAGACTCTGTTTCCTTTTGCAATTATATGATGATGAATTAATAAAGCCTTTCCCCTTCCTTTTATTTCCTCATCAAAAAACTAATGAATGGGTCTGAGCTCTCCGCTATAGTTTTATCGATTTCTCCATGTTCTTGTTCTAGTTGATTTTGCCGGATGATGAAGAGGGTGTTAAATTTGCTATGGTTGCGTGTTTGAAACGCGAGAAAGAGAGAGAGGAGATGTGATACACGTAAGAACGCACGCTGTAGCTATTTTGTCTTCATGGCTTTTTAATTGAGATGGTGCCTTCTCGTTGAAGGTGGCCCATGGTGCTTTCAGATAAGCATGAGCTAAACAGAGGAATTTCTTAGGGATAGCATCAGTAATACAGTCGTCATAACATGACCATCATAAATTTTGGACCGTTTGATCGGCCCTAGGTGGCGTGAAGAGATTCCGAACCTCAAAACCCGCTCTGAATAATGCTAACCATATGCTTTTTATTTTTATTTTTTATATTAATTTTTGCGTACCTTGAGGACCAACCTGAACTGATCCAATCTTAATGAATCCACTATTTTTCGATTCAATATGATCCAAAAATTGAGAACTGATCAGGATTCAAAAGATCATCAATAAATTCTCGGCTGTTACTTTCTTGTAATAGTTGGGTGCTCAGGTAATCGGTCCAAATTGAAATCCATTGCCCAGAATGATTGTCATTTGATATCGGATCCTTGTTGATTGAAAAGTTTGATTTGTCTTTCATGATCATTTTGTGCTTAATATTTTGTCTGCGTTAAAAATATATACGACCGTTTATAATCGTTTTCCCAAAAAAATGATCGAGGCTCGATGGCATCTTTAGCTCTCGCAAACTTCAAGTAAGAAATTTTAAAATTATCAAATTAAATTACTAGATTTAATCTACTCCTATTAAAAAAATAAAAATAAAATCTATATAATAAAAAAATGATCAAAAAAAGGGACAATGAAGTAATACAAAAGAAATTCTATTTTTTGTTAATCGTATTTATAAGAGGATATCATATGAAAAATGTAGTGTGTCACTGGCCATTAGGGGTTTTGGATTTAATACCAATATTTTAGCAAGTGTATGCGAGTTATGTATTTAAAGAATACGTTGGATCTATTTGACTGCATTTATTTATGGTATTTTATTTATTTTATAGGATAAATAAAAAAATTGCACGATCTTCATAAATTATTTCTAAATAAATTAAAAAATTATATGTAAGAACCATAGCATTTTGTGACTTATTGGTAAATTTGATTTTAAGAGATGGCGTGTTGTGACGTTCGATGTTTATAAAAAAATAAATATAGCTGCCAAGTTGAAACCTTTTTGACGCATTCAAGCCATTCTAGAACTTGGAAATACATCGGAACTTACCAGCAAAGAAACCAGCCAAACATGTTCAACAAGTAGGAACGCTCCAAGTTCTATCTCACACCATGACATCAATTCAAGCACCGGGAGAATAACCATCTACAATGTTCACACGGTAATCGCTAAGGACTCGTTTGATTCGAGGGAATAGCAAAAAAAAAAAAGTGTGGTAAACATGAAAATAAAGAAAGATCTCTTGTTTGGTTAAAATTTTTAAAGAAGAGAGATAGAAAATAGCATTTCCATGGAAATAAAAATTTCATGTTTTATGGAAAAGAAAAACTCATGAAGAACATGGAAAAGCTACATTCCCTCGGGTTTGGAATTGGGATCCTTTATTTTTTCAAAACTACTATTAAGCCATCAAAATCTATAAATAAATTATTTTTCTTTATTAAAGGTATAACAGATATTTCACACAACTTTTTTAAAAAAATAGTTGCCCGACTAAACATAAGCCACTTGGAATGTACCACTTTTCTATGATCAACCAAATATACTAAAATCATTTTTGCAGGTATTATATTTCCATGAATCAACTTTCCAGAAAACATATTTTGGTGAGGAAAAAAAAAATTTCCGCAAATCAAACGGTCCTAATATTCTCGTCCTGCGAATTAGTTTTTCTCTATCAGCTTTGAGATATCAGCCCTCATGTTTTCCAACTCTCTCCTGGTCCTTCATAAGCTTTGAATTTGATCTCAACAGAAATGGTTCTTTCAACATTAACAATATGCCACCTCAAATATTCATTCTTGTATTCCTCCACATCTTTGTGAAATAACGTTGTCTTCCAAACGTATCTCATTGGGTAATCAGGCGAAACATAAGGATCACAGATGAATTGCTGAAAAGGAGAATCCGAATTTAAATACTAACTATGTCGTTTGCTTAACCAACAAAGCAACTGAACTTATATCGAAATGCTAATACCAAGAAACTTCATGTAAATGTGTTACTAGGGATTCTGGTAGATACAACAACAGTTCACATTGAGGAGATCACAACAGGTTATAACTACAATCCATTCCACCCAATACAAACTAATGATATTTAATAGCGCTGACTGCGTGGACCTTCGTTGACTGTTTGATTGGGTGTCCACTCGAATTAACACCCTCCAAGTGGTGTTCAATCTGCCATGCATGGATGCCCAAATTCCTCTAATAGGATAGATAAAGTTCATCATTCCATCAACAGCATAGCAAAATGTATTCATATTCAAGCATATCTATTATGGCAGAGATAACACAATAAACAAATACATAAACAGAATGGAGAAATTGAGAGCTTGATATTTTTTTTTAGATTTTTTTACATGTAAATCTTTCTAAAAATTTAAATTTGTATGAATATCCTCTTAAAATTTATATTTATGTTTTATCCTCATAAAATACTATTTTTGCACAAATGGCCACGGTTTCTTTTGACACATCTACTCATTAAGGGTATTTTAGTCATTTTAATTTAAAATCGTTAATTTTTTATCGGTGTTAGACGGCATGGGTACATATGCACCAAAAAAAAGTAGAATAGTAAAATAAGTGTTTGACGATGGTATACATGTAAATATCAATTTGGAAGGGTATTCATGCAAAATTCGATATTCAGAAGGGTTATTCATTCAAAAAACCTTCTTTTTTTTTCTTGGAAAACTTGGTTTGCTTTGCATCATCCAAGCTGAACGTTATGTTAGGTTTGACAGTGTTTCAGGAGTAGGACTCAGGATAACTCATCAAAGATTCAATCCAAGACAAAATCTAAACTTTTGAGTAGGCAGAGATCATGCCCCAACACCCAAGCTCTACGAGCATTAGAAAGTTGCATGCAAAAGATTTGTAGGGAGGCTCTCGAAAGCTTCAGTCAAATCGGCCCTGGCTTAGGGGGCTGCAGTCACAGCTGCGCGAGCAGTTACCGTTGGGCCCCGAACCTTCTCGCTGTTTTTAGACAGGAAGGGAAAGTCCCAGCTGACATCCTGAGTTCTACAACTACCAGTGTGGCCTTTTCGGGTTCTGGATACTCGCATTCTGTAGCTCCTCTATTGATTGAGCTTGATCGATCTTGCTTACAATCACCAGATCAAGACCCCGCCCTTTCTCCAACCAAAGAAAATGATAAAGTTTGCGAGGTAGGAAAGGAGCCATTTCCGAGGGCGAAGGCAACAAGGGAATAGAAACTACCGTAAGCCATAGGCAGTGTAGTAGGAATCTTCTCTTTTTTTCTACGACTCTAGGTCGTATATTCATATATATTTGTATTTGTATCTATTATGTTCCCCAACCAAGTGGATTATCTTGAATCATGCATGAATTGGGATAAGCTTAAAAAAGACTATTTCGAAAACTGATCGCCGGAAAGAGGAATAATAAACGCAAGAATAGGTTAATGAAAGAAATGAATCCCTTGTCCTGAAGGTCCTCCTAGTTAGAGGCCAAATGAGGTCTCTGGGCTTCCCGTGTATTCATCCAAATTAGATCATGATAAAGTTATGGACACGTTCACGAAACCGGTCCGCAATCGCTCAACCAATACCGCCCCATCCGCCTATGTAACGTCGCGTAGATGAAACTTTGCTTGGAAAAGATGTCCGCACAAATGGCTTCTTCGCAGCAAGAATGCAATAGAGGACTTTTTAGATTTTCATAGATGCGAATCCGCAGCAACCAACCCATATGTCTTTCGTCTTCTTTCATTTTTATTTTCTTCCTTCAGTGAAGGAGGTATGGTCGGAAGAAGTGGTGGGTACCCCTATGGTCGAGTCATTGGGCCTGTTGGGCGGATCGAAGTTTCAATTCGATGGCCCATAATAAGATATATTATTACCTAGGCTGGATTGCCAAGAAGATATCTCTCTCTCTCTCTCTCTCTCTCTCTCTCCCCTCTTCGCTTCCGTCGTCGGGAATGGCGCATCGGCTGCTGAGAGACGCGCAGGCCGACGGATGGGAGCGCTCCGACTTTCCCATCATCTGCGAGTCCTGCCTCGGCGACAATCCTTACGTTCGAATGGTATGTCTTCTTTGATGCCTAAACATCCCCTCTGCTCTTCTCTTCTCTTCTCTCTCGAACTCTCTTCCTTCGAAAGAGGATTCGAACGAGGTTTTAGTTTGGAATCCTTGCATTGGATACAAAAATACCGGGAAACCAAATCGTACTTTTCTTGTACTCTGCCTAATTTACTTATTCCATCTCTGATTTGGGGTTCTTGTAGGCAGGTAATAGAAATGGTTCTAATTAGGCAGAGAGGAGGCATGGGAGGATTAGGAAATCTGGGTCTCTCTCTCTTAAAAGAATAAAGATCAGATCTGTCAAAGTTTGTTCTATTGGATCTGTGATTGAGTTGTACTTTTTCGTGCCGTGTTTTCAGAATGGCAAAGAAGGAACAAGCGGAAGCCCTAAAACTTTCCAGACAAAGGGGGAGGAGCCCTAAGATTATTTTCTCAATTTTTACGCCTATGTAGTTGTTTGTGCTTAGGTTTGGGTTTCTTTTGGACGCTCACATATGATTTCCATTCATTATTTTACTATAAAAAGCGAATGCTTTGTTTCTTGGACTATGAATTCCAGGTCCTGTAAAATTGAGCATAATTCATTTTTCTTAAATAAAACTGATATCTCTTCAAGGTTTGTTTCATAGGATTGGTGATTGGGTCAGAAGCTCTTTCTCCCATGGTAGATGCCTGCAATGATCGACACGAGCTGAAACCCTAACCATACACGGAAATTGAAACTCTACTTTTTTTTTAAAAAAAAAAAATCTCCTAGCTTCTGTTAAGTTTGGTTCCCTTGTAGCTGTCAAGAATTTTCTCTCTCAGATAAGAGTAATATAGGACGAAGTTGGTTTTTCTGAATCTGGAGTGGTGATTAGGGCTTTAGGTTATCGTCACATAGTTTTTTGAGTGGGAAAGTAGAGGTACTAGTGGAAACCCTAAATCGGTCATACAAATTAAAAGAATAACTTTTAACTTCTTTATTCACCAAAACTTTTATTGCCCCCTGCGTTTAGATTTTATTTTTAACTCTCAGAATTGATTTCCCTTACTTAGAATGACAAAGGAATGTATTGGTTAGTTGGGTGTAGAATTCTGGCCAGAGTAAACTCAGTGTTTTGTCCTTTTATTCCATTTAAGGTTCAACCTCTCAAAAATTTGTTTTCATAGGATTACAATTCTTGACCACGACTTGATCTTAATCTATGACTTATTTAAGTGCTCAGAACTGGTTTAGGTTTGAAGGAGAAAATCCTAATTGTATCTTTCTGCATGTGCGGCTTAGAATGTGCATCTTTTGATCTATGAATGCGGTATTCTTGTTCTAGCTGCACAGGGTGAAACTCTTTCTATTGTTTGAAGCTCAAACTTGTGGATAATTGTTCTCACATGATTGGTGATGGGGCGTCTCTTGTGCGATGATCTTTTGTTTCATATACTGAGTTATTCATTGCGGAAGTGGGTAATGACTTTTCCGGTTTCTATGCTTGGATTTAACAGACAAGGGCAGATTATGACAAGGAGTGCAAGATCTGCACACGACCATTTACAGTCTTCAGATGGAGGCCGGGTCGTGATGCAAGATACAAAAAGACGGAGATCTGCCAGACATGCTGTAAGCTGAAAAATGTGTGCCAGGTCTGCCTCTTGGATCTTGAGTATGGGTTGCCTGTTCAGGTTCGGGACACTGCCTTGGCTATCAATTCCAATGATGCTATCCCGAAGAGCGATGTGAATAGGGAGTACTTTGCAGAAGAGCATGACCGCAGGGTGTGTTGGTGAAAAGCCTTTAGCTATTTTTTTGCTAACTTTATTGTTAACTAGTATCTCATTCTTACACACCATTTTACTGCTACGGTGTTTTCTTTTTATTTATTACTTCTTTTAATGCTCATCAACTTTTCAGATAAAAGGTGCAGATCACTATCAAGATTATACCAAAGCATGTATTTAGTGTTACATCGACACTCTTTTGGGTTTTTTTGACGTGCTGGACACTTGGGACACTTAAGACACTTCATGACACTCTTTGGCAATTCATACCCCAACTTATAATGCCGTCATCATTATGCATTTTTGTTTACAATGAAAAATTTTAATTCTTACATAACAATTAGCTACAATTTTATCAAATTTTATGAACTTTAGAAGCATAGCTCTAGCTCATTATTTATTATATACATACGTCAACACGTATTTGCACATACTTACATAAATTATAGATGTGTCCCTATGTCTGATTTTTAGAAGATTTGAGTGTTGGATTCTTCTAGACAGTTGGATAGAATACCCATGTCACATGTCTAAGATTGGTATGTCTTGATTAGAATTTATTGTATATCCTCTAGACTACCCTAGGATAGTGTTTATCTTATTTTGTGGTTACTCCTTTTCTTTTTGTCGCGCCATAGGTACTTAACGTAGCTTTTTTTTTTTGTGTGTGTGTGTGTGTGTGTTGGATCACTGAATCACAAAAGGATTTAGTAGGTATTAAGCATGATAGGTGTTGTCTTATTTGTGCACTTGTTTATCTTGGGATATGTAAATGGAACTTTAATTAGTCTGTTTGACTTTTCTTTTCTTGAATGAGATCTGTAGGTAGGATTAAATCAACTAAAATGAAGACTTTGGTCCTTAAAAAGGCACTTTATAAAAGGGTTAAGTATTTTACTGAATGTTAGATTTTTTCCCACTAATATCTTCCCTTCTAGATTTAGGGGTTCCTTTTCTAGATTCAAGAGTTCTATTCCGTATGAGAGAAGTTGGGCCATTTTTTCAGTTTATTCATGAGGTTAGTTTGTATTATATATAGTTTAATGATCTCCATGCCAAACAGCTCTCAGTGACCCCAAATTGGATAATTGCATGATGAAAGTGGTGTACAATCAATGAAACATCACTATGCTCATTCATTTGCTCAATGCACTACTACATACCCACCCACATCTAATAATTTTCCATGTGGATGGACATGATTTTTATGGTTGTAACTTGTAAGTGTACCATATCTGGGGCGTATACGTGTGGCTACTGGATCTGACCTGAAAGCAGGAAAATATCCTGATTTGAATTTATAACTATTTTGATATCTATGACCGTAACAAGGTAATAAATAAAAATTAACTGTAATTGGTACCACTTAATCTGTGATATATACAATCTACTCTTATCTGGTATGCATATATGCTTCTTTTAGAGCGACAAGTCAGAGTGTCATCTCTCCTATTCCATTACTTGCAGCAAATGGACATCTGTTGACAAATTACCTGTATTAACTGTTTCTATTGCAGGCTAGAGCTGGCATAGATTATGAGTCTTCATATGGAAAGGCTCATCCAAATGACACCATTTTAAAGCTTCAAAGGACGACACCATATTACAAAAGAAATCGGGCACATGTCTGTAGCTTTTATGCACGCGGTGAATGCACACGTGGTGCCGAATGTCCATATCGGCATGAGATGCCTGTTACTGGGGAACTATCTCAGCAGAACATAAAAGATCGGTATTATGGGTATGTATGACTGCTGAGCATCAAAGGGATGTAAGTTTAATTAGCATGCAATAGAGAGAAAAAAATATCAGAGAATCAATATGATGCACATAAACCTTCTGGCTTGTGCTAGTAGCTTGATCTTATTTGAATTCACTCAATGGTTGCCTTGGAATCTGCTATAAGCTTCTGGCACAAGCCATTAAGGTTATTTTCCATGTTTTAATGTCTATTGAAAAGTTTATCTGTTGATTAATGGAGCCGCGGTGCTAACTCACATTCTAGGAACAGTGGATACTATTTAAGATGTTATATGAAACTTGAGCATTTGCTTCTAATCAATTTCTTGCATTAGAAGGTTTTTGCATACCTTCATCCCCCATCCCCTTACCACCCCTCGAATAATATGTTCAAGTGTTTAAGTTCCTCATCGTTGATTCAGGTCATATTCTATACTTGCTTATATGTTCCATGTGCACCATATTTCTTATTAGCATTACGTGGATGCCTATGATACATCACAATAAACATTGCTATGAGCTTGAGTGCTGCGTGAGTGTCTCATGCTAGTTGAGCTTTTTGGGTCCTTCCACCCTGATATTTGTTTTCACTATGATGATAACAAAATGTTACATTTGGCCAGAATATTGGTTATTGACCAGATCATGCAAGCCCATCAGTTCTTAATATTCTGCAATCCATTTTTCAAGAGTACCAACTGAGCCCAATAAAAGAACTGATTTGGGAATACTGGGTCAATTAGAAATGTTGGTAATTTTGTACCCATTCGGTTCATGCTGAAAATTTGGTATCATGAGGGAGGGACCAGAGCCGGCCCGAGCTTTAGGCGATCGAGGCGGTCGCCTAAGGCCTCGGGCCAATGGAAGGCCCCCGGGAGGCTGACCAAAAGGAAGCAAAGGCCCCATATAAAACGGGAACAGGAGCTGGCTACGAGTCTTCCCCCTTGATGGAAGGGAGGTGGAGAGTTTCCTGGCCTGCAGAGGGGCAATTTGGGAAGTTGGGGACAGTAGTTTTGTTTTGGGTGGAGAGAGAGAGAGAGAGAGAGAGAGAGAGAGAGAGAGGAGGGATTTGGTTGGCTTGATACACGCCTGAAGCCACTCTTATCTTTCATCCCTTCTCTTTTTTGGCTTTGGTCTTGGTTTTCCTTCCCTCACATTACTCCTGACCCAGCTGGGCTATCAGGAAGAAAGGGGGATTGGAAATGGACTTCTTGGAGGGTGGAGATTCTTTTAATTTTCTCCTCTCGGTTTCTTCTCCCCTCTTGGGTGGTAGAGAGAGAAAAGGTGGGAGGGGGTTGAATGGCTGCTGTGCTTAGGGGTGGCAATCGGGTCGGGTCAGGCATAAACAGGTCGGGTCAAATACAGGTCGGGTCAGAAAACTATAAATCTGAACCCGACCTGTTTATTAAACGGGTCAGGAATTGCAAACCTGAACCTGACCTGTTTATTAAACAGGTAACCCGACCCGACCCGTTTAACCTGTTTAATAAACATGTAACCTGTTTACCCAACCCGACCCGACCTGTTTAACCTGTTTGCCCAACCTGACCCGTTTAACCTGTTTAATCTGTCCAACCCAACCTGTTTAACCTGCCCAACCCGACCTGTTTAGACCCGTTTAACCTGTTTAGACTTGTTTAACCTGTTTAACCCGTTTAATCTGTTTAGACCTGTTTAACCTGCCCAACAGTTAAACGGGTTAAACGGTTTAAACGGGTCAGACATCTAAAACCCGTATCCGACCTAATTAATAAACAGGTTAAACGGGTCGACCTGTTTACGACCCGAACCTGTTTAGGCCAAACCCAAACCTGTTTATGGCGGGTCGAACACGGGTCGGGTTGGCGGGTCGGATCATATTTTGCCACCCCTAGCTGTGCTGTGATGTTGCAGTTGCTGCTTGGGTACTTACTTGAAGGGGAGATGGTGGGACGGGACTTTTATTAATTAGATGGAGTGAATTTCCCATAATGCCTCTACTTTCTCTTATAGGGAGGCTCCTTTCTGGACAAATTCTTTTCTTTACCTTGGCCATGAAGTGCCATGGGATGACCTTTTCCTATTCTGCTCTTGCTTGACAGGGTAAAAGTATCATCAAGCATTATCTCAGTTATTTAATCAGTTTCATGGCCCTTTTCTTAGGGTAATTACTTTTCTGTGCTCCCATTCAAGAATTATATTAAATTGAAAAGGCTTCTTGTCTATCTTTGTTAGATTCATGTATCTTTGTTAATAGTGTACTTAATAGCTATCTATTTTCATATCATTTTTTTAAATATTTTATATTTATTAAAAATTTTATTATTAAAAAAAGAGGCATCATTTATTGGATTCGCCTTAGGCCCCCAAATGTATTGGGCCGCCCCTGTGAGGGACACGGTAAACTATAAGTATTGATGAAGCTTTAATGAGCTGGTCATTGCCTTATTGGCGCTATTAGATTTTGGGTTTAAAGCAAATTTATTTTATGGATAGAGTTCTAGTGGGCTTGAAGATATTGTTCTGGTGGCATTGACTCAACAAAGACCTAATATTAGCATCTGCATCTGGATTTCAGTCGTTCTGCAAGTGTTGTGCATCTCTTCATTCGGTCATTCTTAACTAACTTTGTAAATTTTTTCTTTATTGTCATTTTTTTCATTGAAGTGCTGTTCTCTCATAATAATGGCATCTCGTTTTGTAGAGTGAATGACCCAGTCGCTCTGAAGCTCTTAAGCAAGGCAGGTGAGATGCCATCTCTGAGTCCTCCAGAAGATGAGAGCATAAAGACCCTGTATGTTGGGGGCCTTGATGCTCGAATCACCGAGCAGGATTTGAGGGATCACTTCTATGCCCATGGTGAGATTGAGTCAATCAGGATGGTGCTCCAACGAGCATGTGCTTTTGTGACATACACAACAAGAGAAGGAGCGGAAAAAGCAGCAGAGGAGCTTGTTAACAAGCTGGTCGTTAAAGGATTGCGTCTGAAGCTGATGTGGGGAAAGCCACAGGCATCCAAACCAGAGGGAGAGGTGCCAGAGGATGATGTCACAAAGCAAGGGCTCATGTCACTTGGAGGGATGCTTCCAAGGGCTGTTATATCGCAGCAGCAAACTAACCAGCAGCCTCAACCGCCAGGCACACAGGACCAACAGCAGCCAACACTGCACTACTTCAACATTCCAGCACCGCCCCCAGTGGAGCGAACCTTCTACCCCTCGATGGATCCCCAGAGGATGGGTGCTCTGGTCCCGTCTCAGGAAGCGAGTGATAACAAAGGGGGATCAGAGAAGCAGCCACAGCAGCAGGGACTGCTGCGAGCTCCGAATAGCTCAGGGCAAGCGTACCCTGTCTTGCCGCCACATCTTCAGAGCCAGTACCCACAATATTATCCACCATATGGTTACATGGCCCCGCCACGGCCACCTTATCAACAGCAGTATCCTCGTTACCAGTCAATGATGGCTCCACCCCCACCTCCACCTGCACCACCTGCAATGCAGCAGTACCCTCCAGGTGCACCTGGGTCATCTTCTCAGGGCTGAGATCCTTTTTTGGCTGTGTTTCTTTTTTTCCTTGAATTCATGTGCTCTTTGCTATCCATCGAATCAGGCTTTGTGCAATGTTGAATTATATATGGATCACAAAATCTAAGTTCTCTCTATGAGATCGTCATATTTGGCAGGATTATAATGAACAATGGTATGGGATGTTTATATTTGCTATCCAGAGATATTATTGCCAGTTAGTCTGGAGGAACCTTCCTCGTTAAACACCCGGGAGAGTAAAATTCTTGTTTGAAGTGCAGTGAGCTTGAAGAACGTACATCTGAACCACGGTGCATTTACACCCCAATTCCAAGGTGGGTGAGCCAAATACAGTGGATGTTCGGCGGTAAGATTTTCAGAGCTACCAGGTTTCTGATATGTTAAATTTCCTCGTCTGTTGAAGCTGGTACTTGAAGAGCCTCTCCAGTGTCCATAGATCATTCTTGAGAGCAGGATATCTTTGCCTGGCTATGATTCTATGCTGTTAATACTACAATGAAGGATACCGTTGATGATTCTATATTGCAGTTCTACTGCTAAGGCCTTCCCAAAATTCATGATTATAAATCCTCGTTTTTGTTCATATTGCACGCGTGGCTACCTTTGCTAAATAATGCCCAGCATCAACATATTCTACAGCCGAGATTAGCTGTGATAAAAATCATGAAGAAGAATAAGCTCAAGTACAGGTCTGAGCACCACTGTGAACGTGGCTCCTGTGAATTATTGCTAAATTTCTGGGCTTCCAACATATTCTGCAGGGCAACCAGGTCATCAATGAATTGGCTGATATTGCATTTGCTCTGGATCAGGCGACTGTATGGGAACTGATCTTGCATGTGCGCTATATTGGATGACTCCTTTTGTGCCTGCTTATACATGTAGTGGTCAAAAATGTACAATTTAACTAACATGTATAATTTTTACTAATTGGCTGTATAGGTTAAAGATCTTCAATTCATATTAGTTTTTAGCAAGTAGTTAGAAGGTAGTATATCATCAAATGAAGGTCCACCATATTGGTACTAAATCGATATGCAGTTTTGTATTGTATTGATTTTCGGTATATATTGCCGTTTTGCATCATATCTTCGAACATATTTGTAGTATTATATTGGTACCTATATATATATATATATATATATATATATATATATTATGTAAATAACATGATATAATATAAATATATATTATATATTATGTAAATAACAAGATATAATATAAATATTAAAATCTAGTAAATTAAAATCTATCTATGTTTCAAGATGTGTGCATCATGATCTATAAAGTAGATTTTTAATTTATATCCTATATCATATATTTTACAATATTAGTGCAATTGATATCATTCTTTTTTATACCAACTTAATGCATAAATTAGAGACCACTAAATATATAAAATTTAATTCGAGATATCTTTTATAGTATAAATCATGTTTAATGGTTTAAATTTTAAATTTAGATTGTTTATCATAGATTTTAAAACTATGAACTCCTGTTACAAGATTAATGTAAAGTATATATACTAAAGGTATGAATTATTTACCAGAACAACCCTCTTGATATCTCTTCCGTCATTCATTAGTCTGTACTTTAGACATGTTTACTAACTAGATATAATTATTTGGTCTTCGACATACATTTTTTTGAGTAGTTGAATGACAAATGTTTGTGAGAAGTTAACAAATTAACTTTTAATCATAATTAATTGATGTTAGATGAAATGCAATTTATAATTTAGTATCTCAATAAAGAAACGCTTTTCTTTTAGATTCTATTTGTACGCATACATTCAAAGAGACGGACTAGCTGAGAAATCATGGAGATGGTTCTTTTTTCTGACCCCCCTTAAAAGATTAAAAAATTAATAACGCCTTATGCCAATGGCTATTAACAATAAATAATGGGCAATGATGATAAAATAACCAGTGGTATTGTTTAATTATGGCATTTTCTTGTATAAATAAATACTGTTACCTGAATAGAATTAGGACTTTAAGCGAAAGATTTCAACCGGGCGAGACGGGCAATGAAAATGGTCGATAAGAGCACACACAAACTTACCACAACCACTTTGTTATACAATGACAACTAAAATTTTCTATAAAAAGGAGAGAAGATCCACCCGTATACCTATAATTATCTAAAATCAGATTGTGGAAAAAGCGTCATCCATCAATTATATTCAAAACTCAAATTCTGGTTGCTAACAGAGAGGTGCGATCATTGGATTACAACCATCTTATTATATAACTATATTTGTTCCCATGTATGATGTCCTGACAACCATAAACTCGAGCCATAGTCATCGATCCATGCTTCTGACGTACTTACCTAATATCCTATTTGCACCTGACACGTAACAACCATGACAACCCGTTGTTATTGGATACGACCACGCAATACCCTCCAAGCTACGACTCCCTCTGTGGTGCGACGTGACCTACAAATTGCCATCCAAATTGCTCTGGAATCCACTTTAATGACCCAAACAAAAGCATGCAACAATGGTTGTGGAATCATTCGCCACTATATCTGCAACAAGCATATACGAGACTTCCGACTCTAGTTGATGATGCAACCTGAATTATATGAAATTAGACTAGAATATATCATAGACTGGACCTCTTAGTTTGAATGGAATGTGAGAGCATCTCCTGTCATTTAGAATTGTACGTTAAGATAGATGGTGAGCTTGCTTCCACTGGCAAGTGATGCCAATTCTTCTCCATATTATTGCTCTCTTGGTAACTTCTCCGTTGCTTCCAATTTCAATTTCAATGTCTACTCCAAGATGCTTTAAGTATATAAATCTATTATCTTCCTTGTTCTTTAATTGACATATTCCGAATGCAGCATTCGTTGTCCCAATGGACAAGCTTCCATACTCTGACATTCTGTACAAGAACAAGGAAAGGAGGTGAAACAACGAAGAAGCTCGGAAAGCTCATAAAGGATGATTGATAAAGAATATAGAAGTTGTTTACCAAAAAAAAACAAAAGACTGTAGAAGTCTAGATTTCTACTCCGGGTTGACTTTCCGTTGACGCGGGCTTCCGTGCAAGACCATGGAAGGCTATTGACCCCAAAAATATAATTCGCCGGGAACATTGTGGAAATAAGGAGACACTGGTTACAGTGCGGCACAAGGGATTGATGGATATAGAAAACTTGGTGCTATTTTAATTAGTAGCTTCACTTAGGATTAGGGTTCATTCTTTTTTTTAAAAAAAAAAAAAAATAGGAGGTTGGAATAATGGGGTTTAGTATCTCCGGGTTAGTTTCCAACTGTTAATAAAAGTTACCACCGTTCTCTCTTAGGCGGTGGTTCCAAGTTGCATACCTTTGGATCATATTTCGTGTTTCATTTTTTTTCCTCTTTCTTTATAAAAATTGGAATACATGGGACAAAGTTCGACAGAGTTCAAGATGAGACTAAAATCAAATCAGGTAGAAAAGGAGAAACATGTGTCAACAAAAAAAAGAAAAAATACTTCAAGTTTGGATAAAATTTTTAAAGAAAAAAAATAAAAAAATAGCTTTCATATAAGATTTTCAAATTTTATAGAAAAAAATTATATAAAAAAATCAAATTCCTACCAACTAGAAATTAGAGATTTTTTTTAAAAAATATTTTTAAGCTTTTAAAAAAAGATAAGATATTTTTTTATTAAAATATAATATTTTTTTAGATATTATATATCCCAGTATTAATTTTTTATAATCTATCTATATATATTTTTTTTCAGCGTTCAAGTTATGTGGGCCTCGCTACGTAATTAAATTCTGAGTGGCCCATTATGGAGGCTAAGGGACCACCATCTTTTTGCTCGCATATGAATTACACGTCAGCCACAACCCAGTTTAAAGTGTCCGTGACTTTTCCCATCCGGACGGCGGTAAAAACGTATACGTACGTTAGCTGTCCCATCTGAGCCAGATCCATCCAATTCAAAATCTCGGGAGCGCGCAACTTTTACCCGCCCGTGTAATCATGCGATCCATTAATTTCCTCCCCTCAGCCAGAATGAGTACGGAAAAGTTTCCGCACAGGACTAATTTTATGCGCCACCTCGGAACATGCAACGGTCTTGCAGAGGTGCCTATAAACCAAACATCCATCTCGCTCCCGTTGTTTGTGGTAAGTCGCCTCTCCGAAGACTCCGCGACGAGAGACCGGATTAGCGGAGGAGGAGGAGGAAGAAGAAGAAGGCATCCTTATCGAAAGAGATAGATGTTACATTAAAAGAAAGAAGAGAAGAGAAGAGAAAGGAGGAGGAGACGAAGGAAAGAGGGAGGAAGGGGACCAGAAGGAAGGCGTTTCCTCCGCCCACCCTCGCCCCCGCTTCCCACACCTTCAAGGTGAGACTCCATATACACGGCACGCGGTCGCCTCTTCCTCCCCCTCTTGTCTCTCTTTCTTGATTTCCTGTTGGGGATATGAGACGAACGTCTGATGCTGATCGGGCGGCCCAGATTCGGCGGGCTCGGTGTCATCTCTCCTGCAGCAGGACGACAGGATGGAGCTGCGATCGCCGGGACGGTACCTCCGGCAGTACGATGAGGAGTACGGCGGCAGCGAGGTCTGCACATCCAGCGATGACTTCGATATCCCGGCCAAGAACGCCCCCGTCGAGCGCCTCCGCCGATGGAGGGTATGTTCCCTTCCCTTCTCCCGCACATTGCTTTGATTGAGACGCAGACGTGATTGCGTGCTGTGTGTATAGATCATTTCTTGGTTTCATCTTTCTCTGCTTCTTGATAAAGTTGGAGATTTCTTCTTGATAATGGAAACCGAGACGAATTTGAACCGACAGGGAGTTCGACGAAAAATGAACTGATGAGTAATTCTTCATTGCATTATGTGCTGGCTTCTGTAGCCTTGAATCGGCGGTCCTGGTCGGGAGAAGGCACGCGTGCTAAAAGAATAGATGCTAGGGAGGGTTTATTCTTATGGTTGTCGGGTACGATTCTAAGGCAAGGAGTGTTTCACGAACGAGAACTGAATGGTGGCTATTGAGAGGAGCTAACTTAACCTTGATATTGAAGATCATTATTTGTAACAGATAGAGGACATAGTGAATGTGTTGCTTCCATTGGAATTCAGAGAGAAGGTTCTTCACATTGATAGCGCAAAACCTTGAGATTGAGAATGCCCTTTATGCGCACAGATGGGCTGGGACAGAACATGATAGATTAGGTCTCCGGTAGAAAATGTTAATAAAAGTTAAGTTGAAATGGCAGAAGAACTGGTTAAACAAAGAATGCCAACTGAATTTGGGATTATTTGTCAAGGAAAAAAAAAGGTATAATTCAGCAGTGGTTAGGGGAAATATCAAGAAACTATTGGATCGTAGATTATCAAAAATTATATATATAAAAAAAAGATTAAGAAAATGGAAACATTTGGATTGGAAGGAAAGATCGTGGAAAGAATAGTCTGCAAAATAGTCAGAGGAAATCAATATTACTTGTAGAACTTTCCAAGAGCTCCATAAGCCAATTTCTTTTATTTCAATTGAGGTGGTATAAAGCTGAGAGAATGCTCTTATAATATTGAGAATTATTAAGCATCTCTTGGCTAAGATGAAGAGTTTTATTATTACTAGGTTTGGTAGGGAAGAATGTACGTTTGGTTCTTTTTTATTTTTCTGCTATATGATAATTAACCCTAGCAAAAGTATGGCCTATTTTTTTCAATTAATTGTCTTATTAAAACCTCAAATGGATGAGATGTCTTGTGGATTATGGTAATTAACGATATGGTTATTTTCTTTTGTGGCAGCAAGCTGCCCTCGTGTTGAATGCTTCTCGTCGATTTAGATACACATTGGATCTAAAAAGGGATGAAGAAAAAGAACAAATAAGGGGGAAAATTCGGGCTCATGCTCAAGTCATACGGGTATTAATTTCATCCACAATTAGGCCTGAATTTTTTGCATAATCTGCGATAGTCTGCATGCATCCTAAATTTGTCTTTTTCAGGCAGCATATCTTTTTAAGGAGGCCGGGGAAAGAGAGCCACCAGGTATTCTATTCTTGAATTCTTTTGCTTGATTAATGATCTGTTGTTCTTTTTGAAGGAAAATGGAATTTGCATTGCCATGAATTTCACAAATCTAATTACCTCTATCATGTCTTTGTCCTGGACTTTCTCTTTGTATCTTGAATTTATTTGAGGGTATTTGCTGATCTTTCTTTTACCAATATGTTCCTCATTCCATTGTTAAGGAACTGTTGACTTGAGTATATTTGATATCATTTTGTTCTCATAATATGGTGATATTGGACTGTTTTGAAGTGTAATTGTGTAATCGGGTCTCAAGTTTTGAGTTACGGATCTCTTAGTATTGGTATTACTTTTGTAACTTGGCCAGATAAATTACCTTATAGGACCTTGCATAGTTTAAATTTTACTTACCTATGCATCTACAATTGCTTGATTGTGTAATTTTTATGCGACCAAAGTGGTTTAGGATTCCATTACTCTATTATTATTTCACTTCTTCTTTCTATTTTCTGTTCCTCTTTAATTGTGTCTTTCTTTTTTTATTTTTGCACTCAGACTGCTTTAATTTGATCAGAGTATGATGTCTTTTTTCTCTTAATTTGTTCTGTAAGATCTTAAAATGACCGGTCATGATTAACTTTTTTACGTTAAAATATCATGCCATTGAATTGTTTTATACTTGTCCGGATTTCGCACTGCCTTTTTTCTCTATTCTGTTTATCTTGTATAATGCTCATTTGCATCTCATAAACAGATAGTGTTGGAGGAAAGACAATAGCTCCTGTTGGTGGTTTTCAAATTGGAGTGGAGCAGCTCACTGTGATGAATAGGGATCATAATTTTTCGGCTCTACAAGAATATGGGGGGGCAAGTACTTTTCAGATATTATATTTTCACTCTTTACACTTCGTTGTGTTATCTATTAACTATAGAGAAGGTGTGCAAAAATTTGTGTACGCTCAGGTTAAAGGGCTGTCAGATATGCTGAAGACCAATATTGACAGGGGAATTAGTGGAGATGATGCAGAATTATTGCATAGAAGGAATACATTTGGGGCTAACACATATCCTCAAAAGAAAGGAAGAAATTTTTTGGTATGATTTAACCTAGCTTTAGTATTATTTTATTTTTCAAACGTCGCTCCTTGCTGAGGATTCATGTTCAATTGAATTTTGTTTCTTCTCATTTGGTGATTGTAGGTTTTTTTATGGGAAGCCTGCCAAGATTTAACCCTTATTATCTTGATGGTAGCTGCAATTCTATCTCTGGCACTGGGCATACAGACAGAGGTAAGTTTTACTTTGTATTTCATAATGAAGATTTTGTTTTACTGGCCTTCATATGCAACAGCAACAATTTTAATATGTTAGATTGATGTTTGTTTATTCTGTACCTATGTTTCCAAATATTCATTGTCTTCCTCCTTTATATTTTTATTCTTGTAGCTTTCTATCCCATTGGTCTTTTGAATTCACATGGTGTCCTGTATTATGCAATTTGAAATATTTGTTCTATGAATTAAAAAAAGACCATTTAGGTCACCTTTTTTCCCTCTTGTTTTGCTATGTGTGTAATACATAGATCATGCCTAATTAGATTTTAAACATTTCCAAGACTTTTATTAACTAGATCAAAATATGCCGGGTAAAGTGGTTTGTTATGTTTGTTGGAATTTTGGAACCCCACAGCTGGTTTTACTCTCTAGCCAACGGTAAATTTCTTTGACGTAATACTTGTTTACTTCATATTCTGAGATCTTTTCTTTAACAGCTTTCCCTTCTAGTCTCCATGAGGCTTGCTTTTAGGCCAAGACTATAGATTTACTAGTCTTTTTCTTTTTGGTTTCATTCTTTTAATCAAACTGAGGATTATGTGTAGAAATTTTAAATTGAAAAAAGTAAGCTTTCAATATTTTAAGTGCTTGACAGATCTCTTCTATTACAAATGTGATTTCATTATATGTAAGTAAAAAAACTCTCTTTGCGGATCCCTCCATCTGGGAATTATCAAACTGGGCATCTTTTCAAGGATGACAGATTCTTGATGATTATTTTTGTGATGTCGGGTTATTTCTATTACGTGACACACTCCTTGCTCGGTTCTATCCTGCAACTTTAATGACATCCTTTTTCCTCTATACTATTTTAATTAACAACCAAATGGTATCTTCTTTACTTCTTTATTGTGCAGAACTTCTTTTAATGAACATAATTGAAATTCTGTGTGCTAAAAACGTGAATATATGGACCAAGGTTCACCATCTCGGTACCGGACCCTATGCTGGCACTATGTCGGTATGGGATGGTACAGGCCTTTTGGTACGCCACCTATGCCGGGTCTTGGTATTGAACCAGTACGATACAGTATGCCTTGTATCGTCCGGTTTGAGCCAGTACGGCAAACCATATGGACTGTTATAAGACAATGAACGCTTTCTATATTACGGAATTTTCTTTCAACCGTTTTGCATTTGAAAAGGAGTCTCAATGAATGAACCCCTTGTATATGTTGATTTCGGATTTTTTTGCCCGAGCTTTCATGTGCTTCTGTCTTTCATCTTAGGGTTTAAGCGAAGGATGGTATGATGGTGGTAGCATTGCCTTTGCTGTTATTCTTGTTGTACTCGTTACAGGTATGACCTTGAACTTTTTCACCCCTCTCCAATATATGCACTCGTTACAGGTATGACCTTGAACTTTTTTACCCCTCTCCAATATACTTGTGTGTTGAAACTTCTTCCTTTTATACTTTATGAAAAAGCTTAGCAGCCATATGCATCCTATTGTGTCAAGATGCCATTGTGTAGTCCTTATGCCCTATATTCTATTATTGTTAAGGTATTGCAAACTGTTGTTTTCAGTTGGAAACCATTAACAACAAAAATCAAAATAAGAAAAGCAATGTTATCCAGACATTGCAGAAGCTGGATTTTGCCATGTCCAGACACTTGGAACCTAGATGCTTCATAACATTCCTTGACCAGATCAGCAAACTGTAATATCATCATAGCTATGTATCAACTTTTGGCACTAAGAAGTTTTCACTCTAACATAACATTTAGCAAAATTTCTATGAATTCTATAAATTAACGAAGTGATCCACGCTCTCTATCTCTTTCAAAAAAAAAACAGCAACTGGTTTAACAAACTATTCATTGGATACACGTGTCCGTACATATTTGTAAACATATCTATATAATAATGACATGTCCCTGTATGTTTTTTAAGACCCCAAGTCTGACTCTTTCAGACAGTTGGACACTTGACAACCATGCCATATCTCCAGGTAACGTTCGAGAAAACATAGTAATCAGAGCAGACCAGACACCGACCCAGCCAAGGGGGTGGGTCACCAGTCCAATTGAGTGGTCACCAATTCAACTGCCGGTTCAACCGGTCAAGCCAAAGGCATATTGAAAAAATAAAATAATATAAAATTGTTAAAATTATATTGAGAATAAGTATCATGATTCGACTCAGCAATGTATCTCATTAGTTAGGAGAGTTAGCCTGTTACACTAGGTCAGAGATTTGATTTAGTGTTCTCACCTGTTTTACAATTACTTTTACCGAGGACATTTTTTGAAAGATAAAAGCAAGGATTCAAGTCCTGATGGCACAACCCATGGGATACCAAGACAGGGTACCATCCCATGTGTTGGGATAGGACCATCCCACCTTCATCCCAGCATCCTAATCGGCACGTTTTGGGACATCCCTTGTCCCAAGTGTTAGGATGGGACAGGATGGCAGTGCATCTTATTCCATGGGAAAAACGGGACAACCTTGTCCCATGGGATTTAAAACCTTGGATAAAAGGATCATACGGGTCCATAAAAACTGCAAGGTTGAGTGGAAACTGCCTGGGTTTGGCGTGTTTCAATGGTTCAAACCCAGGCTGATTGCAGATATGATTCAAATATTGAACTGAATCTGACCTAGGCCCAGTTTGCTGGGTTTCTGGTCTGCCTAGCCAGTCTCATCCAGTTCTTATAACTATGGGGAAAAAGCTAATTGCCTGAATTGTGGAGCATGTAGTGCCTTTTATGGTTATCCTGACGCATGAGAAAGCTTATTAAATCAGTTGGATGATATCTTCCCCAACTTTTCTACTTTTTTTTTACAAGCTGAGAGAATGCTTGGTCATCTTTTGCTTCATTGTATGGTTGATTGGATGCCTCTTTCATGTTTGTGGGTTTTCTACTCACCAGTCAAGCCACCTCTATCCTCTCAATATAAGAGCGAACATATGCTTTGCAGCCTAGAGTTGTCTAACCTTTCTGAAGCTACATATTTCTAAATTCTTTGCTAATGATATAGATCTTACACTTTCTGATCCTTAAATAGATTACTGTAGGGTGATATTATGGATGAAGTATTATCTTTTGCTGGTAGACTAAAACTTAATTGTTAGGCTTATCAGTAACTTTTGGATTGTGATATTTCTCTTTCTTTCTTTCTTTTTCAAAGATAGGATTCAATGTACTGTTTGTGTGTGAACTTATTTTATTTAGGCTTGGAATCAGTGCATGTTAATCATGCAGCTTTAATTAACGTCTATTCAGCACAACCTTTTTACCTTCTTTTTTCTTCCCCATGTTTTAGCTATCAGTGACTATAAACAAAATCTTCAATTTCAAAATCTGAACCAGGAGAAGCAAAATATACATTTGGAGGTGAGTATCACCATGAGATTTTTTCCTGTAATTCTCCTTTTGTTTTCTTAATGCGGAGTTTTGCTAGTTGGAACTGTTTAAATATCTATTCCTTGGGATACCTAGGTAATCAGAGGTGGTAGAAGAACTGAAGTTTCAATATTTGATCTCGTAGTTGGTGATGTTGTTCCTCTTAAAATTGGAGATCAGGTAGGTAGTGAAAGTAATTTTAGCTAGACTAAGATCCACCTTGCCATCTTGCATATTCAAACTGGTTGGGCTACTTTAATTTGTTTTTCAGGTTCCTGCTGATGGCATTTTACTATCTGGCCATTCTCTCGCCATTGATGAATCTAGTATGACCGGAGAAGCCAAGATTGTAGGTTTTTATATTCTTTTTCTTTCTCGATCTTTATTTCAAAATGTATTGAGCAGTGGTAATATGATTCTTTGCCTCAGGTTCACAAAGATCAAAAGGCCCCATTTTTGATGTCTGGTTGTAAGGTTGCTGATGGCTATGGTACCATGTTGGTAAGTGATTGTTTTACATATGCTGATGTTTTGCCATATATCCTATCACTTTGGCTTAGAAACATATGATTTTCATATGCTGAGACTTAAGTTGTAAACGGTGGTACTGCAAGTTTTGAATTTTCTTAAAACCATCTGACCAACCAATAGCCATGAAACTGCCTTCTCTTTTCTCTAATATATGGTCACATTGTTAGAAATTTGAATACCGTCTTTCTGGGCTAGACTTAGCATGCACAGACACAAGTGAGTTCTGAAGTATCAACACTAACCATCGAAAATGCATTAAAATTCATATAATAAATATATCTGGTCAAGATGGCTGCAGCAGAAAGTGCTTAGACTTAATATTTATTTTTAGACATGAACAAGACGCATTTATAAGATTATTGAGATTTTCAGCTTATATACTCAATTCAAGAATTTGTTGGTTATTCCATTGTCTTGTTTCTTGCTTCCAAGGGGCATTCCTCGCTCAAACATATAAAATTGTCGGATCAGTTGTGCAGGCTGCTTTGTTTTGTTCACCGGAAAAGAAAGTTCCTGTATTTTACTCAACTGAGTACTCTGTTCACGAAAGTTACATTTATATTCTATTAGCATATTTACAAAAAGAAGGTCAAAGAATAATAGTAAGTTTATAAATTAACTAATGTAGACTTTTCATGTATATTGACATCCTAAATCAAACCATGTGTTCAGTACAATCAAATCCGTAATAGTTGATATCTTTTTTGAAGCAAGGTTAATACTTTCAAGATTCAGCCTTCCTATGTAGTAAAACAATAAAAATCAAATCTTTCTTTACATAATGAGATTTTAGCCAATTGAGAACCTGTAAATAGGTCTGTTGATGAGAGGAACACTGCTTTTGGTCTTCAAGAATTGTTTGAAACTTTGATCCACTTGAAGAATTGTACCCAAAATAATAGCACTGGCAATGATAGAGGAATATGTTTTTTTTTTTGGGGGGGGGGGGGCATTAAAGACGGTCCGGAATTGTGAAGTATTGGTGTTAAAGGTGTTGGATTCGGTTTAAGTGGCTACATCAGGAGGGAAATGTCAAAAATGATGCACCACTGGAATTTTGAGCTGGGATTTTATAACATGGTTACCATTTCAAAGGAAACGGGTTTGGTTATAGACCAACGGTGAAGTTGGATGTATAATGCTGACTCCATATGGATGGGACAAGGTTTGTTATTTGGCCATTAGGAAACTATGATGTAAAAGTTTTGACAAGATTCTAAAATGACATTATTATTCTACAGGAAAATCATTATGTGTTTACTTTATCGGGGGGCAAGTCTTGTACTACATTATTCACTTCATCTTTTGTTCCTTTTTTGAACTGCGTCCAGGTAACCTCTGTTGGAATCAATACTGAATGGGGTCTATTGATGGCCAGTATTTCGGAGGATAATGGTGAAGAAACTCCTTTGCAGGTTTGTTTTTTCGTTTTTGGTAGAATGAGTTCTATTTTGTAGAGAGTTTGTTTATTTTCGTTGCTGTATGGTATCTTCTATGAGTTGTGTGAATAGCTAAGTAGAATATGCCTTTTATGGCTTTATATTGTTATTTTTCTCTAGAATAGGTGCGCTTTAATGGTGTTGTTGTTTGTTTTCTTTGCTGTTTGGTATCTTGTACGAGTTGTGTGAATGGCTTAGTGGAGTATGCCTTTTATGGCTTTACATGGTTATTTTGCGCTGAATTAGGTGCGCTTGAATGGTGTTGCTACTTTCATTGGTATAGTTGGCCTGACAGTTGCTGCTGCAGTTCTTGTAGTCCTCCTAGCTAGGTAAATGGGAGTTTTTGAGCAATTAATTTAGGATTATTCATATTTTTTTTACATTTTTTTCAAAAAAAAAAATCAGGTACTTCACTGGGCATACAAAGAATCCTGATGGAACTGTTCAATTCATAAGGGGACAAACAGGTGTAAGAGATGCAGTAAATGGAGCCATTAAGATCTTGACTGTTGCAGTATGTATTGGTGGATCTAGTATACTTATATTGTATAATATTTTGGTTATAGGGGCTTATGATCCTGTCATTTGTGATAGGTGACAATTGTGGTTGTTGCGGTGCCTGAAGGGCTTCCACTGGCTGTGACCTTGACGTAAGGATGTGCTATATGTTGATAAGATTATTTTATCTTGTTTTATTAAAAAGTTCACTTTCTCCTTAAATTGAAAGGTCACTTACTTTTTCCTCTTTGTATAAATTAACTTTTTCCCCCATTTTGTCAGCCTTGCATACTCAATGCGAAAGATGATGGCAGACAAGGCCCTGGCACGTATTTTGCATATTTTTTAATAAACACATTTGTAGACCTATAAAATTGAATGAGATTTAAAATATTTGTACGACAGGTGCGTAGGCTTTCAGCTTGTGAAACCATGGGTTCAGCAACAACAATCTGCAGTGACAAGACTGGAACTCTGACCCTGAATCAGGTATATCAATTTGCACTTTTGTAGCTGCAATTTTGTTATTTGATGATAATTATACTTTCTTTTCAAAAAGTTTAATTGCTTAACTATTTGATCATGAGATGAACATCTTTGCAACATGTGAACTTGAAGTAAGCTTTATATGTTTGGCTTTAAACTCTACAAGGATTACTCTTTTGTTATAGATGACTGTTGTGGAGGCATATGCTGGTGGAATGAAGTTAGATCCTCCAGATGATGTTGAACAGTTGTGTGATATATCTCCTCTACTGATTGAAGGCCTTGCTCAGAATACAACTGGTGATGTGTTTGAACCTGAGGTAAACCTCTTTTATCTGGTTTAAATGTCAATCTTATAACGTGGATTACTATTTCAAATGGGTTGGAAGAACTGTAATTAACCCAATTTATTGTGTAACTAAATTTATTGGGCTTTCCTGTGATTAAACTTCTTAGATCATACTGTTTTAGTAAAAGGCAGAGATGCAACTTTTTACCAACTAATACCACTAATATGGTAATATACAAGCGATATTCTAGATGCAATCTGATTTTTTTTTGTATTTTTCTGCTGAATTAGTACTTCTGGCACACAATTGGTGCATGTCTTCTGGAACAGAACTATAAAACCTTTTGTATTTTACAGAACAATGTCTGAAACACTGGCTAGAATAAGAGTCTGGACTATAGATTCAGTGTCTGTTTATGGTACCTTTGTTATTGTTGTTCATTTTGCAATGCTATATTATAGAATGCTTGTTATGATGTTTGTGAGATTTCACTGACTCCTGTTTTCTTTGAGGTGTTTGACTATTTCACTGTTGATTATATAGTTGTAAAGTTCTCTACTTCTCTTGACTGTTGCACATCTGATTTATACAAATGCCTTTGTTGCCATTTTTTGTAAAGGAGGTTTATTTTTTTCTTGGATGATGTTCTGGACTTAAAAATTTTGTGTAGCTCTTATTTTCTGTTGTAACCTTTCTGTTACATGCCTTGAAGTGAAATGATATTCTGTAGCATGTGAAACATTTAATTGAACATATTTTTCTGAAATAGGATGGTAAAGCTATTGAGGTTTCCGGCTCACCCACAGAAAAGGCCATCCTTTCTTGGGGGGTTAAGGTACAAGGTTATGCAATTCTAGTTGCTTTTCTTATAATTTTTTTTTTGCCTATCAAATTCTGATTATAATTGGCATCATACCTTTATAGCTGGGAATGAAGTTCAATGAAGTGAGATCTAAATCTTCAATCCTTCGTGTCTTTCCTTTCAACTCAGATAAAAAGCGAGGAGGTGTCGCAGTACAGCTGGTAATGACATCTCATATAAATTCTAAAAGCTACACTGATTCTGTATTTTCTTTTGATAAGAAATAAAATTTTATCTACATTTTTTCCTTTCCTGGTCAACCTTATAGTTTTTTCTTGACATTTTATATATGATGCAAATACGACTGGAGATGTCATTCTGAGATAAATTGCTTCTCACTTTAAAAGTTGGCTTTTGGGATTCAACACATATTGATGTCCCTGAAGCACCCCGACAGCTAGTAGCCAATATTATCTAAACACAATTGTCGAGACTGGAACATAGTTCTTTTATATTAAGGGTGTGTTTGGTGCATGATCTGCCGTACCGGTCGGTACGGGCCGGTACGGGCCAGTACCGAACAGAATCGGTTCGGTACAACTACATTTTTCGGTTTCGACCATTCGCAACCCGTACCGGCCCGTCCCGATCGGTACCGGCCCGTACCGGCTCCAAATTTTTTTTGGCTTTTGGCCCGAACCAGCCAAACCGGTACGGCATCGGTTCGGTACGGTACTGCTACCGTATCGGTACCGGCGCCCATCGGTACGTCGGTACGGCCGATATGGCGGACCTTAAACTTTGGTATTTTTTTTAAAAGGCCTTTTTTGGCTTGTAAAGTCAAAAAGTGCTTTCTGAAAAAAGTAGATGGTTGGTAACATCATTTAAGAACTGCTTCTCAAAGAGCAGAAGTCAAAAAGTGGAGTTTAGGAGAAGCTGGAAAGACTAAACTTCTAGCTTCTATTAGCTAGCTCCTTATCTTTCAAATATGACAAGTCTAGAATAAGAAGTTATCTTAAGATATGTTCTTATCAAACGTCAAATATACAAAAGTTCTTATTTAGAAGTTAAGTAAAAGTGTTTCTTGAGAATGATTCTTTGAGAAGTCGAAGCAACGCCAAACATGCCCTAAGCCAAGGTGGAAGTCCTTTCCGTAGGTGTTCATGATGTCAACTTCAGTAGAAGCCCATATGATAATATGAGCCCTTTTGTGTTGGTTGGAGAGGTTTAGGACGATAATGGAAATACACCATTGGAGTTTGCTGAAATGTGAGAACATAAAGTGAAGTGGAGGCAAAAGCTCATGTACAGTCTCGTAGAGAAACTTGAGCCTTTATTCTTGCATCACATATAATGCAACAAGGCCAAATAATGTCCTTTCTCAGCCCAATATGAAGAGCCTCCTTCAAATGTAAATCAAAAGGATTAAAGGCTTGTAATTTTTTATAAAGTAAATGAAAGGAAATAGTTTTGCCATTAGTGAAACCTTGAATATTATTTATGAACTCATAGTGAGGTTGAGTTGCTTCTCCTTCCTATTCTTTCTTTTTTCCTCCAAATAGCTTGTTCTTTGCTGTCCAAGAGGAATTTTGCTGTAAAATGCATCCATGTTATGGAAAAGGGACCTTATGTCAGCAAGCACAGTTACATATGATTTCATACTGAACATGCTAGTTAAAGCCATCATCATGCCTATTCGACAAATGTCTAGCACAATTATAACCAAATGTAAAAGAAAACAACAGGAATTCATAGTGACTGTCAAACTTTTCTGATGATGCACTAGTTACTTCTGAAATTGCGATATATTAATTTATTTACAATTTGTGTAAGATATGATATTCCGTGATCTTCTCCTTGGTTTTTGTCTATCTATTTTTTTATTCTTGCCAAACAATCTCATATTGTTGCCCTCTCAGATCTCACTAGAAGAATGAGGAATACCAGAGATGAGGATGTGGAGTTATTGATGCAAACTCTTGTCCAAATTTGGTACATGTTACTAACATTGGATGTGTTCCAATGAAGCAACAAGTAATGTAGCACAAAAAAGTGATATGCATGCATATGGAGGCTTGACAGGTCAACCACCATGAGAGGAGTTTTGATTTAGGAAAACATGTCAAGACAGAGGAAGTCTTCAATAGCAGTGATAGCAAAAGACCAAAGGGGGCTCCTCATCATTTGGATGTGAACCTACTTTGAAATGGGTGACTCGTGATTCATGTCTAAATTGGAATAGATGGAATGGAGCTTGTTGACTGTGGTTGCGATTTGTGATTTTAATTAGGTACTTACTTGAGTGAGGTACTGTTGTGGATCTTATATTCTTGTAGTCTCTCCTTGGTAGAGGCATTATTCATTAGCGATTGCAGTATTGCGATGCTTGGAGTACCTTCTTAACAATCATTGGTCACTGCTTCCACTCCTTAACTGATTCCAGAAGCTCAAATTTTCCAAAATTAGCTAAAAAGAATGGTAGTCAATTTCTGAGTAGACTATCCTGCAGTAATGACTAGTGAATTACATGTAGATCATGAAGTGTTATATGGTGCTTGTTACTGGAAATGTCATCAATCAGTTGTAAAGGTTGTGGCAGGAAAACCACTTAATCATGCTTTCACTTCCTCCTAGCATACTCCTAAGTCTCAATGTGCTCATGGCTTTGATATTTGATATTTAATATTTTATTTCCTTTTGTTCATCATCTTGTGTGTTCATGTATAGTATTGGCTATTGTTTAGTATGTTGCTGTAATCGAACATTCAATTTTGATGGTGTATATCTCGTTTTGTTTGTATATAACTGCAGGCAGACTCTAGGGTCCATGTCCCTTGTTGGAAGGGGATGCTGAATTAGTGCTAGCTGGTTGTTTGTTTCTAATTGTGTATAGTCGGTGTTATATTTCCATATGTTTATTTTCACAATCGTGTTCATGTATACAATGGCTACTGTTGAGTATGTTGATGTGTTCCAACTTTCAATTTTAGTTGTGCATGCCTCCTTTTGTTTGTTTATAATTGCAGCCAGACTCTAAGATCATGTTTACTGGAAGGGAGCTGCTGAATTAGTCTTAGCCTTTTATTTGTTTATAATTGTCTATATTCAGTGTTTTATTTCCTTTTTGTTTATCATCATGTGTTCATTAACAGAATTGGCTATTTTTGAGTATGTTGATGTGATCCAACGTTCAATTTTAATGGTGTATATATCCTTCTGTTTGTTTACAATTGCAGCCAGACTCTAGGGTTCACGTCCATTGGAAGGGGGCTGCTGAATTAGTGTTAGCCTGTTGTTCCAGTTGGCTTGCTCTGGATGGTTCGGTTCAACCAATGACCTCAAACAAGGTAGAAATCATTCAGTTCAATCTTTATGCCCCTTTGATCATAATAAGTTAGTTTCTGAACTCTCACAAACCCTTGCAGATGAACGAATTTAAGAAGTCAATTGAGGATATGGCAGCAGTTAGCCTACGCTGTGTTGCGCTTGCATATAGACTGTATGATCTGGGAAAAGTTCCAAATGAGGAACATAGAGACACCTGGGAGTTGCCTGATGATGAATTGATTCTGCTTGGTATTGTGGGGATAAAGGTTTGTTCTAAAAAATTTAATTAACAATCTCCAGGTTGATTTTCTATTTTCCTTGAGGTATCTTTAGTTGTTTACTTCAAAACAGCCCCTGGTGTAGTCTCTGTTTTATTATTGAAGCTCATTCTTTAGCATTAGATGTTCATTATTGATTTCCATATCAAAAAACCGAGAAGAAAAGTAAGGAGTGGTTTTAGCGATTTCCATACCAGAAAACCAAGAAGAAAACTGAGGAGTGGTTTTAGCTTACACAGAAATTGTCTTCATAATAAAATTTCTGGACACTAATCAGAAAATTTTATGGGACCTAAAACTCCTGCAAATATCTATTTGGGAGAAAATAATGATGATAGGAAAATATTAGAGTAAATACAAAAATTCTTAAAACTTATATTAGTTTATAACAGCAAAACTGAATAGGTTGGTATGCTTATGAACCAAGTTGATGACTGTTGCTGATGATAACTCATCTAGAGTAGTGGCATTGTTCAATCTATGAATGTGTCTTTCAGAAAAATATGTGAGCTAAATTGGCTGATATCATAATGAAGTGACCTCTTTTTTTCTTATATCAAAACTTAATTGATGACCATTGATGACCACCAAAAATTATCTGGCCACAAACCTGTGGTTGGAGTGTTAAATCTTGAAAATGCTACATCTGTATGATTTTATTATTGTAGACAGGCACAACAACAGACATTATTAATATACTATCCATACAACCAGACAATGCTTCTTGATCCTCTCTCAGTGACCACACCAAAAATTGCCTTTCTAAGTTCGAGGAATAAGTAGTGACTCCATTGCTTATGATCATACGTATTGCTATACTTAATGGGTAGTTTCACCTCTCATCTCTTTTGCTAAACAAGTGTTTTTTCTTGTAGGACCCTTGTCGTCCAGGGGTAATGGATGCTGTGAAATTATGCACTAAAGCAGGTGTCAAGGTATCCTTTGATATTTGTTTTCTTTTAAATATGACAAAATACAATAAATGCAAGCAAAATTTGTTTTGCTAAATACCAGTTTAAGTTGTTCACATGACCCTTTGGACAACGTTTCTTTAATTTGACAGAACGCAGAATTGTAAAAAAATTTATTCTACAATATTCATTAATGTCTAACTATCCGTTTGACTTTTCAATACCATGGTCCCGTTATGCTTTTCTGTCAATATGGTTTGAGTTCACATGGTCATTTGGTGTTTTAATGCCAATTGCTTGGACATGGTATGCCACATGAGCTGAATATTGTCATTTTTGTATCCTCTGTTATTGATTAAAAATCATTAAATAGACTTGGGAGAAAGGTCCTTAATTGTTCATGTAAATTAAAACCAGAAGACATTTGTAATCTGTTTAGGCTCTGTACCAATTGCATAATTGTAGTGCTTTAGAGCAAAGAATCAATGATCACAGGTTCAAAACAAATGGTGGCTATCTGTTGTTAGGGATATCATATTTGCATAGCTCAGCCTGTAATCAACACATGCACACACACACACACACAGAGATCATGATTTGATTAAGGTGGCTTAGAGTTTCCAATGCTCGATCAATTGACATCCTTTCTTATGCATGTCTGCCAATTTTAGTTCAAGCACAAGCCCCATTGTTTTATAAGAACATGTTACCATATAGGAGCAGGCTAGGCATTTCCTAAATCAAAAGTCAATTGCATTTTCCAGGTTGAAATCAAGGTCCGCCGTCGGCGGACAAGTCGGTACGGTATCGATACCGGTACCGTACCGAGACGGTATACTTAGGCGTGCTAATAACCGGCGCACCCATTTTTTTTAGTTTTTCAAGTTCAATTAATTGGTAATCAATCTTTTTCAACTTTTTCAATGATTTTAAGTTTATTTTGATATTTTTTTGATGTTTTTTAAGGTTTTTATGATCCTGGTTTAACCTAAATGATGCATTTTGTTGTTTTAAAATGATACAAAACATAAAATGATTAGTGAGATATTGCATGCTACAAAAAACAATATGAAATATCCTCAAATCAAGTAGTGAGGTGAAAAATATAAAACAATACAATCAATTATATATATTTAAAGTACAACATACATACCGATGTTTAAAATTTCGTCGAGCGGCGATGCCTTCCGTAGATATCCGGATCATTAGCATAGTCAGGAGGCACATCAGCCCATCTCTCTAACCAAGTAGCATTATTGTTTTGTATATTTATCCCATAAGGAATGCGCTCCGGATTGTAAGCACTCAGATTTCTCGCTGAAGCTCTAGCTCTGAAAGGTATCTTCTGGCTGATAAAACGGATGTAAAGGGGCTCATCTGAATATGCCGGCAACAAAATTTGACCCGCAAGATGCCTCGACCTACATAGGATAGTAGCTTCCGGAAGATGCTTCAGACGCACCATATTCATATCTATATCCATATGGGTTATAGGCTCTTGTGGCTGCGGGTAATAGGATCCAATACACGACTCGGAACCTGATACGTTTATGGATCCTACTCCACATGCGAGGTCATTTGCAGTGGCATCGTGTCCTGAATGACCTCGAGTAGTTCGTCTCCTATATGCAATCGAATTCTTGTGGGCTCCAGTAGATCGTGTACCATGATTTTTTCTTGTGTAACATGCGTAAAATGGGGCTCATCGGTGAATTGAAGACTACTCTGCAGCTGTTTTATAAATGGTGGTCTCATATACTCTACTCTCCGTGGCCAGTAGATCCATGACCATTAGAGCTGCTACTTTTGGTTTCTGAATATGAGTGAACTGGCTCTTCCTCCACACTCTTTATAGGGGCTGCAGGTGTCTTTTGTTTTTCTTTTTGATGTGCTAGTATCTTTCGTGCTACTCGTCTGTTTATCTTTCGTGCTACTCTCTGTCTACTTATCTTTCATGCCTCTCTTTGCCTATCTATATTGGGACTATGTATGTTGCCCTTCTGATCGAATCGATTAGGTAGTGTAGTAGTCTCGTTTAAGCATTTCTCGATCATATCTCTGAGAGGATATCTTGGACAAGAAGTCATGTGGTGACTGGCTCCCCTGTGGCTGTGACTGATTAGTTGGAAGGATGCGTAGAATATTGCTTTCTGCCTATTGCCTTGCATCGATCCTAGCCTTATTGGTTACGAAACTGTTCCGTCGTGGAGACGATCCTCGCTCATCAACGGCTTCTACTGCTGGTCCACAAGCCATCCGATCATAGGATCATCCTCATAGTCAACGAAAGCACTATGGATCGGATCTGTGTATTTTAGCTCCACTTCTTTCTAAATGCACTTCAGCCTCAACCTCAGATTGTAGTGAACATGTATAAGGTCGTTAAAGCGTTTCTGTATCAAACGGTTCCTCTGCTTATTGTGGATGAGGACAAAGATGGATCAGTTGCGCTCACAGTTACGCAAAGAGACTGTCTGGAAGAGGATTGGGATAGCTAGCTACTTAAAATTTTTCATGGACAAACCAAAATGAATCTACCATTTAGCTGTAAAAACATTGAAAAAAATTATTAATAAGATAGTATCATATTAGTAACCATCTAATGCCAGGTAAATGTCCTCTTGATGTGTAATATACCTGAATTTATTTTTTTTTTTACTTACGATAGTTGTTGAGACTCTAAAGCTGTCAGTGTTATCTCTAAATATTTTAGTCTGTAAAAAAAACTGTATTGTAATATGTTAATAATTAAATATACCAATTAACTTACACATGTTACTTAAGTTAATTTACCTCTTTTAGACATAGGATCGCGACTTTTGGATTAGGCTCCATCTTATAAATCACATTATGCAGAGCGGTCAGAAGTTCGTCATCCATATCAATTTTAGCTATGGTGTACTAAAACTTTGGGTTCAGGTAGTATGCTACAGATAGAGTTCGTTATTGTCTTAATAAAATTGTACGTACAAGTACATGAGCAGTTTAATTTTCAATATTTTTTCTTACCTGCTAGATGCAAGTTCCTACCCATTTGGTAGTCCCACCGTCGCTCAATGATGTTGATATACTCTTGGGCATGCGTCGGATCTACCTTCTTGATCTTAATCTTTGCCTTCTCGATCATATAATGCAAGAAGCCCATCTAGGGTAACCTCTCGTTGTCCACGATCCGAAGCACTTCATACAATGGTCTGATAGCTTTTACTATCGTAGTGGCCCACTGCCAGAATGTCTGCCTCGTTACCAAGTCCTAGACAATGCTCCCTTCAGTATCGGCCCTCGCATATCTACTTTTCTATTAACTCAGGGCTGATAAATATTTGACGCAGGGCTGCTTTCCTCTCAAGAAGGTTATCGAATGTGACGTAGTTGGTAGCAAACCGTGTGACTCCTGATCTCAAGATCTCTTCTGCATACCTTCTCATCAGCGAAAGGATTCATGTATAGTTATAAATATATCTGGTGATGGTTTGGGTTGTTTCCACTGTCTGCTGCATCCTATGAATCTTCGTAGCTTGAGGGAATCTTTGTAGCGTGATTCACTAGTTTTGTTGCTTAATTTTAGCTCAGATCCATGTAGAACCCAATAATGGGTGCTACACATATTTTTTAGGTCCGTGAGCATGCATCAAAGGCTATTTATTACTCAACTTTTTCTAAGTTTATGCCTAGGACATTGTGCATATGATCGCATCAAAACTTGAATAAATGGACACCAAATTTTATTGGAGAGTAGCTTGCATGTTCCTATATACACTTCTAATTTTACATTTTTTAATTTTATTTTATATATATTTATTTATTTTTTAATTCAAAAATATATTTTTATTTTTAAAAATTATATATAACTCAAAAATTTAAAAATTTTATGTCATCGTGTAGATCGTCCATATATCTATAATATATTATAAAATCAAATCCAAATCAAAAATTTTGGCATGATCATTCCTTATTTTGCAAATTTCGAGCTATTTTTTCAAGCCCTCTCAAAAAATAGAGGGAATGAGATGGGAAAGAGGAAGCACATACCTTATTTAGGCTTGGATCTTTCTTCAATCGCGTTGAATCGGTGTGATTTTGCAAATTGGGGGGAAGAGGGAGCCGTTTAGGCATCTTGAATGCTAAACGAAGTAGAGGTGTTGGAAAGGCCAAACTTTTAACAAAAGAAACAAAGGGGGAGGGAGCCCGGTTCCGGCCGTTCGGTCCGGTTCTGCTCTTTTCCAGCTGGTTCCGGTCGGTTCGAAATCCATTCGGCCGGTTCAGAGCGGGAGCTGATTTTAATGGGCGAATTGATCCGTTTTGAAACTGGCTGGTTTCGGCCGGTTATGGTTGGTTCGAAACTCGTTCCGACTGGTTCGGGCCTTTGCAGTTGGTTCTGGTCGCCTCGGAACCCATTCCGGCCGGTTCGAGGCCGAAATCGATTTTAATGGGCAAACCGACCTGGTTCTTCATCGGGTTGGCTTGATACGGGCCATACCGGACGGTTCGGTCTAGTTCAGCCTACCTCGGCTGAAATAATGAAACTTGCAAAGGGAAAGTGATGGGGGCAATTGACTCTAGAGAAATTGGTTTTCAATTGAAGTATGGACAGTTGGATGTGAAATAAAAAATGAGGAATAATATTTAAAATCATAGAGGTAGTCTTTATCTATTCTTATACTTAGCCTTAGCCGATTTGCAGATAATAATTATTCCTAAAATAGAGTCTAATCATAAACCGATTTCTAATGGTATCTATGTAGATCTGGTAAGCAGATATGACTAGACATAGATACCTTTAATAAAACAGAAATAATCTTTTCCTGTTTGTTTTTGTTAAAAATCTCACCACTTACATGGATGGAAGGAACAAAAATTCAAGAGCCATCCTGCTACCCATTCGTGTGTGGGTGGACGGGAGGAGAGAGAGGTGACTCGATGGAGGTCTTTTCCTCCATGGATCCATTTTCATCTCTCCTTTTGCTTTTAACCACATTTTAACTTTTAGGGTCTCTTTCTAGCAAATATAATGAAAAATTACATGCATTTATGATTTATTTTGTGTTTTTTCATTACTAGGATAATAAGTAAAATTAATGCTATTTATTTAATCCATTAATGTTATAATGTGAATACCAGCACAACAAAAAAAGCGATGAATGTAGATTCCCTCCACAAAGCATCCATCATGTTGATTTCTCATCATTATATCCCTAATAAATTATCCATTGCCAATTGCCATCGCAGTCATTGATCAGTGGCTGTTCTTGTTGCCCCCTCAAGCAAGTTCCTGGCTCTACTGCTGGTGAAACCTATATCATAATCCTTGTGAATCTCTTGCTTTTTATCTGCTCACGTTTAAATAAGGAAAACATGAAGGAAAATATGGTGGATCAGGTTAGTATGGATTAGGATTATGTTGAACACATGTCAAGCATTCAGCGTGGTGTCCTGCTACCAGCTTACATGTAAACCACTTCCATTAGCAAGCATTCCTATTCTTAAAGCAAACACTGTCATCAATGGAGATAAAATGGGACAGAATTTTAAAATGGAATGCTTTTGGAAATACGCTCTCTCCAGCCTTTGCCATATGCTTGTGAAGCGCATTTATTCATCTGCAAAAGTTCACAGTATGTGGTAAAAAAAATAAATCTATAATCTTTTTGTGCGTTTATTTTTAGATTGCGGTGTAAATATGCATTCTATTCTACTAACAAGAGTTTGCCTCTGACAAATGACACAATTTCACATGCTCATATTGCTTGCATGTGAAGAGGAAGTTGCATGTCTTCAGAATAGGTTAATTGAGTTTCGGGTGTAAAAAGAGGTTGCAATCTGTGCTTGCAGACTTTGTCATGAATTTATGGTAGTATTCTATATCAGTTGGGGTCTAATCTTATGGTCATGTGTTTCACGCTAGATTTGTTCTAAAAAGTTTTTGGTTTCCCTATTGTTGAGTAACTTTTTTTTTCTTTGCTCTTCTGGAGATCTTACATCTTATTGATTCTCAGTTGTTTGGTTTACATCTATATTTTATACCATGTGATCAATTGACGCTTGAAGGATTGCTTATGGATTAATAGGTGCGCATGGTAACTGGAGACAACATCCAAACAGCAAAGGCCATAGCTTTGGAGTGTGGGATACTTGATTCAGATGACAATGCCACTGAACCAACCGTTATAGAAGGAAAAGCATTCCGTGCCTTGTCTGAAACAGCAAGAGGAGAAATTGCTGAGAGGATAACTGTAAGTTTAGACAACTATGGTACTTATTTAGAGTGCTTTTTTGCAATTTAACTTGTTTGTTTTAACCACCGTAATTCACAGACAAACTTATAATTACACCATGCAGCATTAACCATTACTTATTTGGGCATATATTATTGCAAGAAAAGCTTTATATAATAATGACATATAAATACTCAAAAGATAACTTGTTTCAAAAATTTTATGCTTCTCTTGAGTTCAATAGAGAATAATTGGTCATATGCCCAATCTCATAATGTTTGCTTGGCTCAAGCTTTTCATAACTTCTCTTGGTGCACACTTCAAGTATAAATACTTTCAAGCATGATTCAAGCAGAATCTGGAAATTTCCAGCTCTACTATGAATAAGTTGATTTTCTCTATGAGTGCCGCATGCATCTTTCTTTTGCATGGCATCTAGAACAAGTTTCTTAGTTTGCAAGTTTTGGTAAATTTAGTGCTGTCCTTTATATAACCACAAAAACCACTGTACTTCCTATTTTGAAAAAAAAATTTAACAGGATAGAGTATACATTGAAGGACTTAGTCATTTAATTCTTTACAATTTATTGCACTTCAGTTTTGGCACTTTGGCTTAAATTGGTGCTTCAATGATGTAGCTCTATAACAAACCTTGTCGTCCTTCTTCCTTAGTTGAGACTCCATTCCAAGCTTGAGGGAATCTTTGGAGCGTGATTCACTGGTTCTGTTGCTTGTATTGCACAAGCACAGCCAGTAAACTGGACATTTCTCTGAACCAGCACATCATTATGGTTTTATGGTAAAATCCAAATTTGCATGTTATTGGCACAACTCTTGGATGATCAACATTAACTCGGGAGTCAGTCATAAAATGTCAAGGATGTTGTTGAACTTTCATGCAACCAACCCCATATAGATAAGATAAGGCTTAAGAATTAAGGATTTATGAAACAATAACCACTGAGCCTTAATTTGTGTGTCATGCTTCATGAATCATTCTTTGCTAATCCTTTATGATTAATATTTCCAATAAGGGGTATGTGTTTTCATGTGTGTGCATGCGCAAGTGCTTGGGCGTGTATATGTTTATACATTGGCTCTGATGTACTTATTTCATGCGAATTAGTTTCATACATTCAACAAGAAAAATAAAGATGAATTGTATGTATTTGGCTGCATAACTATCATAAGAATGACTCATTAATTTGTGAAAATTTATGTAAAGGTAATGGGTAGGTCGTCTCCCAATGACAAACTTTTACTTGTCCAAGAATTAAGAAAAAAGGGTCATATAGTTGCTGTGACTGGAGATGGCACAAATGATGCTCCTGCATTACATGAGGTTTGGCTGTCTATCTATTTCTTTTTTATTTGACATATAATTATATTTGCTTAGTGCTAAGACTCCTATTCTGTAAATGCAACATACTCAAGATGTATATCTTGTTTTTTAGGCAGATATAGGTCTTGCAATGGGAATTCAGGGGACAGAAGTTGCAAAAGAAAGCTCGGACATCATCATATTGGATGATAATTTTGCATCAGTAGTCAAGGTTGGACACAAATCTTAGGGCTAAATGTACTCACTTGGATTCAAGCTGCTACATGGGATGAGAAGATGTATGATTTTGTCTTCATTTCAGGTTGTCCGGTGGGGCCGTTCTGTCTATGCAAATATTCAGAAATTCATCCAGTTCCAGCTAACTGTCAATGTTGCAGCCCTTGTAATAAATGTGGTTGCAGCAGTTTCATCTGGCGATGTACCTTTAAATGCTGTACAGGTTGATATAAGATTCTTTGCCTTTTTTTGTTTGGTGGTGGTTGGCAACTTCTCTTTTGTCTTGCCCAAATATAATTCATTTGTTGCTATTCTACTTGAGTCCCTATGCAGAATAGCTGTTATGCTGCCTGAAATGCATGCCAATTGAGTTGTATCCTAGCTTCTCGTCTGTAAGGATGAAAATACCACAGCAGATATGCGCTAATCTTAATAAAGTTACTTGCTTGGATACATCTTGTTTGGGTAGAAAAATTAATATATTAGTTTTTGCAAAAGCATGGCCTTTCTGTAAGGATGAAAAGGCCACAGAACATATACACTGATCTTAATAAAGTTGCTTGGATACATCTTGTTTGGGTAGAAAAATTAATATATTAGTTTTTGCAAAATCATGCCCTTTCTGTAAGGATGAAATGACCACAGAAGATATATGCTGATCTTAATAAAGTTACTTGCTTGGATACATCTTGTTTGGGTAGAAAAATTAATATATTACTTTTTACAAAAACATGCCCTTTCTAGTTATGTACCAAGCTTCACTTTTCTTGTCTCTCGCAGCTTCTTTGGGTCAACCTCATCATGGACACGCTTGGAGCGCTTGCATTGGCAACTGAACCACCAACAAACCGGCTTATGAACAGACCCCCTGTTGGTCGAAGGTTAGAAGAATTTATGTTCTATTGATATATATGCTGACTTTATATGGTGATTTAATGGACTAGATGACAGGTAGCACTACTGTAGTAATTTACACTAATGCTTTTATTTTGTTTGTGTTTACCTCAATGTTTCAAGGCTCTTGGCATGCATTACCTTTTGAGGGACAGTACAGGTGGAGAAAGTGTAGAATTATGCAAAGACAATTCTGCATCAACACTTTGAGTATTCACTGCACCAATATGAAACCATGCATTTATAGTCTAAAATATATAATCCTTTTTAATGGACAATACAAACATATACCTTCTCCAGCCAATCCTTTGAATACTTATGTTCAGACAATGTCAACAAAAATTCCTAGAAGAAAAGATGACATCGGCCACTGATATAGGAGTAGTAGATGGTGAATTATGTCGAAAACAATAAGGGAGATGGTTTCAAAGCTGTCCAGAGTAGCTTGTTGCTCAGCGATAAATCTCTAGTTGCTGTTTACTTTTTGTTTGGGCTAAATAGCATAAAGCATGAGGAAGATGTGATTTGGAGATTGCAACATTAGTTTCTCTTGTTGCTTTATTTGGAACAGCATTTTGATATGTACACAAAAAAAAAATTTTGTAGCTAATCAACTTATGATGGTTTACCAAGTCATACTGTTTTTGATTTTGATGTAGTTATTGATGATTTCTCATACTTTGACCAGAGAAAAGGTTGCTTCTGAACTCATTTCAGGAGGAAGTACATTTTATTTCTTTTAGATATTTAAATCCTAGTTCTGATAATACATGATCATATAATTATGAAGTTTGTTTAATTAATACAATGGCATCTCATCTATTTCTTCAGGGAGCCTCTCATTACAAATATCATGTGGAGAAATTTAATAATACAGGTATTTCCTTTTTTTAGTATTATAACTGTGCATCCTTCACTCTTTTGGTTGAATTTTATGTTTGCTGGACCTACTTCAGTTTACTGATTTGTTCAATGAGAGCAAGTGCAGGCTTTTTATCAAGTAGCTATCCTCCTTGCTTTCAACTTTGGTGGCAGGAGTATCCTGCATATGAAGGATGATACTGTAGAACATGCAGAAAAAGTGAAGAATACCTTTGTATTTAATACATTTGTCCTATGCCAGGTAAGCCTAACTGTTTTCCTTCAGAGTTGAGCAAAAAAATAAGGATAAGCATTTTAACTATGTTTAATTATTTTTATGTCTTATTGAATGTTCTCCAGCATCTTTTGTTTCATGGAACTATAATCCTGCTCAAACTGCCAATTGTGGCTAACATAAACTTGTCTAATCAGTTGTTTAGAATAGGATTGTATCTGTAATCATTCTCTTGGTGTCTGTTTCATCTTAAGCCTGAGATTATGTGTTACTGTTTCTTGAAGGTTTAATGATATAGTTATGACCTTTCCTATCAGATATTCAATGAGTTCAATGCTCGAAAACCGGATGAAAAGAATGTTTTCCGTGGAGTCACAAAGAACCACCTCTTCATGGGGATAATTGGAATAACCGTTCTACTTCAGGTACGAAAACTCAAGAAAGTATTTTTTTTGAATCTTGCAGAATCTTCTTTTGTGATCACTTGCAACCAATCAAGTGGCTACAACGTGCTGCAGGTTTTGATAATCGAATTCCTTGGACATTTTACTTCAACTGTCAGGCTCAATTGGAAGCTGTGGCTGATCTCAATTGTTATAGCTTTTGTAAGGTATACCTTGCTATTGTTTTAGCAACTTGGTGATCTTGTGAGCATTTGTCATGCCTCTTGTTTCTTTAGTCTTTACATATTGAAATTGTCAACAGCACCTTTTCAGTCAACCCCTCGTTGTTTAGCTAACCGCCCAGATATTTGTACAGAATGATGAATAGGCCCTTGGATTCCAGTTTAATGGAGCACCATTGCATTAGCCCTACTAACATTGTGACTTGCCTAATCCTAGTTGTTTTAGTGGAGATAATATAACATGGGTTATCGAATAAATATCGAACATATGATATCAAGGCTCATGGATGTCCTTATGAACATTCTCTCAATGAATGGAAGAAACTTGGCCCTCAACAGTGTTCACCAATTGGTTGTCACTAAGCACACACATTATACATTAATATTTCTTCCGTTTTCTTAAAAGTTACTCACAGTATTCTCGCATATTTTCTGCGCTCAGTTGGCCTCTGGCTCTTCTTGGGAAGTTCATACCAGTTCCTGAGGCTTCTTTCAGATGCCGGAGGAACCCCCAACACCAAGGTCCTGTTTCATGATTCATAAATATTGCTTGATTATGTATCATAATTTTATATATATTTATGAAACAAATCGAGGCCACAAACAGCTTATATTTTTCAGAAAAAAGTGACCGCACTCTGCCTTACTTATCTTTCTTCATCTTGCAGATGAGAGGGCCGACAGGCAGCGAGATGACAACAATATTTGATATGCAGCAGCTGTTCAAAATGTGGATATTTTGCTAAACTGCCTAGCTGTCGCATTCTTGCGTCATATAGTGAAGAGCATAGCCCTGCTTCTAATATGTATATTAATTGAACAAATGGTTCTACTTCGCTCTTAAGCGAGTGCAACTCCTTTGTACGGGGCGACATCTAACATATCTCAAGCTCTAATATATGTAACAAACATTCCATGTGCTTGCATAAAGCTAGTCACAGATCTCCCATCCGTTTATAGTTTTGGTTATTATTATGGGAGTATAGTAACTTCGAAAACCCAGTGCTTGCCCTGTAGTTGTTACGGCCAGCAGCAGTACGTATTCCGTTTTGGTTATTATGATGGGAGCATAGTAACTTCGAAAACCCAGTGCTTGCTCTATAGTTGTTTCGGCCAGCAGTAGTACTTATTTCTTTTATTTTGGCTCGCGCCTTAGAACCTGGTTGCTGTCCCTTTGATGGAATCTAAGGCCAAGATGTCTGCAGGTTCTCTCCTTTTTATTGCCTTTTCAGAAACAATGAAACGTAAGTAGGACGTGCGAGACAGGCTACGGTTCCCTCCTCCCGGAGGAAGGTGAACGTACCTCAGAATGGGTAGCTTGGAGGCTGGTTCTCACCTATTTCCTTTTAGTTTTAAAAAATTATTTAACAAAAAAATAATTGGAGGAGTCCGGCCCTCGACAGACTCGCGCGTGCCCGCCTACACGCGCCGAGTAACTAATGGGTGGCATTGAAACATCACTATTAAATACTAAGTGCCGGTTAAAAAGCGGCCCCAGTTTCCCGTTTACTACAAACATCCACAAATTTCATTGTAACAAAAAAAAAAAAGTTTAGACATCCTAAATCAATGGGATGTGTTCCACACTTAGTTTTTGTTTGAAAATTCAGTGAGATAGGGGTGGATTTTCTGCAGGAATCGGACATATTGGTTTGTTCAGTCTATATTCTTCTAAAGCCTGTCTTAATCTTATAGCCACAATCCTATCCAAGAGGCTGTTGGTCAGCAGCAAAGACAAAAAAAAAAAAAACGAAATAAGTAATCCACTAGAATTAGGCTAATTTTCTTTCTAGCCCAAATCCTAGGTGAAGGAAAAAAAGATCTTGATGAGGTCGAGGGTCTCCTCGGGCCTTGGAGCTCAGTTCCAACCGGATGTAGGCAGAAGAACGGCTGCGTCCCTTGCGAGGTATTGTCCGCTCTGGAAAGGAATTTTATAGTCTCTTCCGTCCCGAGACGGTTTTGTCCCACAAAAGGCGCCTTATAAGGGAAAGAGTTTCTCCCTCCATTTAAGGCACACATCTTTTTGCTACCTAGCTGATGTGGGACTAAATACGAAACTTTTTATTCCCACAACAGATCTCTATAAATCTTTCTTTCTCGTACAGTCCAAAGAGTCAAATTTAGGCTGAAATAACCTAAGCAGGCTACTAGAAAATGGAGTTGGATGGACCAACAGGTCCAATTCTTACTGGATTTTCAACCCAATTCTATAGAAATATCCAAATAAATATTTTGTGCATCTTTCATTCTGTTCACCAACAAATTGGGCATCAATGATTCAAGCAATGCAACCCTGCAGCTCAAGCTTGTTGATATAATAAATAAAGTTGGTTTTATTAACTTTATCGACTCCAACAATGTACCTTTTCAGTTCACTACATGATTGGAAAAGCAACGATAGAGAAAAGGAAAGTCAACGCATGCGCGTGGTGATTCCACGAACAGGTGAGGTCTCTTTCGGCTTCTATATTTTATCCAGCACAAGCTTAGCAGTAGCATGAGTATGCGAGATGGTTCTTCTTGGTGACATAGGCTGAGATGAAATCAGAAGCTGGGGCCGAAGAACCAGGCACTTGGGAGGGGACAAGTATTTGGGTCCGCCCAGAAGCTATTCTCTTCCCAGCAACATTTCCATAGAACAGGCCAGAAATGGCAGGCACAAACACATCGCCGCGGGAGCAAATGTGGAAGTCAACAACTCTCTCTAATTCAGAACTTTCTAACCCGAGGAATTCACCCTTCTTGTCTGCAGGCATTAGATCATCCTGCAACAGTACCAAAAGACAGGCAAGTTTTAATACTTATTAAAACAGCATATATAGAAGGCACTGCAGCATAGCAGTGTTGCTATTTGATATGTTAAAAGCTATGACTCGGACCGCAGAGTGACATCTAGCAGTATCGTCGACAAATTCAACCAGTGTTTAGTACATTATATCAACCATCAAACTTTCACAAAAGCTTCATTATTATTATTTTTTTTTTGTGAACAGCACATGAATACTGTCCTATAAATTCTTTTAGAAGATGACCTAGACCATGCAAAACAAGGTTGAGTATTAAACTTAGATATCGGCAGGCATAATATAATATCAGATCAACTGTAAAAGCATTGTTAGGAAAAAGAGAGAGCTCCCACAGTTTTCATAATATAACAACATTTACTGCATTGTTAGGAAAAACAAAGCCTTAAGCTATCAAAAGAAGCTTCTTTGTAAATGTGAGGAGTGCATTTGTAACTGTGACGAGAGTAGCGCAGCCTTGAATGTCAAAAAATGAAAAATCGGTGGCGATGCTTTTCTTTCTGGTGCTGGGCTTAAGCAATGAATGGAAAAATAAGGTCAAATATAAAAGCCCTATCAGAATATAATATCAGCTCACATGGTAGAGTCTCATTTGATGACAATGAAAGAGAAAAGAAGACAGATCCCAATATCACGAATATAGAAATATATGTGATTTAACAAAGAAAAATTTTAGTTACTTAATCCCCCTTACTAAATGGAAGATTGCTTTTATAAGTCAAGCTTCTGTTTATTATCCTAAATGCTATATAATGAAATATCAGCGGCATTTCTTGCTGAAGTTGGGACTAATCATTGAGTGGAAAGAAAAAAGAAGTTACTCACCTTGGTATAAGTTTTTGGGAAGATCTCCTTCAATGGATCAAGACTTTCATGCCACCAAGTCTGAGTCAGATAAATAGTGGTATCGCCATCAAAGCCAATTTTACTTAAGAAGTCTCCGACCTCCTGTGCGTTGTAACAACTTTTCCTTCCTGTGCCTCCACTCTCTTTGCACCTCTCTTTCCCCAGAATATCAACCCTCAGGTCAACTGCAATGAACTGGCCATCTGGCTTGTGGCTAAGGGTTCTCAGCCTCTCCACAATTCGATCAGCAACTTCATAAATTTCAGGTTTCAGCTCAAGGCTACCAAACATTGCTAAGCAAGCAGTTGAAACCAGGTCACTGTTCCGCTTTCCCCCCGCCTTCATACTTACTGAAGGGAAAAAAATTGCAAGCCTCAAGTAACTCTTGGTTCGGAATACTGGTTCAACATTCTCCATGATGAAGTCTTCTGACACCCCGTTGGGGACCCTGACAACTGTTGGCTTTTCAGTCGCTACCTCAGCAGGGACCTCCTTGGCCATCTTTATCACACCATCCAGGCTCCTCATGAATCTATCAGCATCATACAAATCTTCGAAATTCCTGCAAATGCATTGAGAACTTTAGATCATCAAACGGATCGTAAGCTATCAGATCTGTAAATGATGGTCAGTGTGAGTTAATCTATCTCATTCTTGGCAATAGAAAAATAATGTTGGAGGTAAGTAGGTAGTTAAGAGAGAGAACAAATTTATTCATATTATAGGATGAGGTATTCATTCTAGTAGAAATTGACCAAACAGTTAGTTAGGCCTAAAGAGAGAGAAGAGGAGACTATTGCAATTCTATCAAGCAATTGCCATCAAATGTTCTAGCAACTAATGTACTTGGAATCCGAGCATCTGAAAGTGCTCTGACAACATATTCGAGTCCTTAATTTTGAAGTTCATTTAAACATGCTCATTGCGAAACCCCATTGAAATTTTTCTAATTTGAAAAATATACATAACGCCAGTGTTCAAAAGAAGCAAAGCTCTTAAACTTTTGGTCATGACCAAGGATGCAGTAAATTAGATAACTAAGTAACTGGATTGAATAGGATACAAAATAGAAAAAGAGATTTTACCACGGAGGCAAAAATAGAGTGGGCTTATAAATGAACAACTTACTTCTTTTGACCCAATTCACTTCCTCTGATGTCAGGCAGCACCAGTGTAGCACCCAGATACCTCGCAATGACCACCGCATCTGTAATCTGATCAAAGAAATTGAACACAGATTAATGGTATAAATGAAAAAAAACTAAGCAGCATAACAAAATAGATACATCTGCCAAATTAGATGTAGGATGTTTTGTTTCCAGATTATGAGAATGGAACAATTGGACCTTATTTCATAGTTCAGGTCACGAGTTCAATGGATTTGCATCATGAACTGGGAGTTAGCCCATTTTAATAATTAGATCAGCTTGACATGATTAGGACCCATACCTAGTACAAGTCCCATTTAAATATTTAACCCACTAGCATATCAGAACCTGTTCTTTACCAGAACCCAATTAACCTATCTAACCCAGCTGACTACCATGGAAGGGGGATTTCTGTACTTTAGTAGGGATATAAATATCTAAGAGAGGGGAGAAAGGACTCATTTCCTCCTTTCTTTCACTCCTTATCTCTCTCATTTTCCTATTTTTGCTATCTAGAAAACTTATTGGTGCCACATCCTCAGTCTGCCAAAATGACACTTCCCCCTCAACTTCATGCCAGCCACTCCAAGAAAAAGCTTCTAATGCAAAGATCAAGCTTGTCTGCCATTGGATTCGACCGCCCCATCGTAGATCCAGTCATCCTTCACCAAATCTAGCCACCTTGATGCACGTCTCGCTTTCCCACCATTTGATCAAGCCACTTCAATGCTGTATACCTTGTGTCATGCCATTGGCTATTACTGTCAAGCACATAAATAGGTTAGGTTTGTGTTAGCGAGGTTAATCTCATGTAAGATTTGAATCAATCATGGCTCACCCCCTGGTGTGCCAGATCAGGTTCATGTTTGGCCTATATAACTTGCTATATGACATGAACCAGACCCAAACCCAACCTAATTAACCGATCTATTACCCCTAACCTAAAGTGTTACCTAAATACTAGGCACCTTACCAAGCATACAAGTTCCCCAAAGCATTTAACATTTTAACCTCCATAAAGCAAGAGACCTAGCGTACTTTTACACTATATGGATATATGAACATATAAGTGTGTGATTGTGTGTGTGTGTCTACATATGTGATGTGTGTGTGTGTGTAAAGAAAAGTATATTGACTACTAGACTAAGTTAAAATGGTATTTTTTGTTAGGAAAACTTCTATTCATGCCATCTCAGATTAGACAGAAAGAAGAAAATATGTATAACGCTTGGGATGATGATGTTTATGGTGTTATCGCTTGGAATAACATGCTATTTGACAAGAAACCGCGTTTAGGAGTGCCACACGCCACGTCCAAGTGTCCAAATTTAAGAAGCATATGCAGGTATTTAAAGAAAAATTACTATAAGCACATTCTTCAATAAAACATGATAATCTCCACTTGTTCAGACATTAACTAGAATTTTCATATGTATGGAAATTAAATTACAAGAAACAGAGTACGACTAGAAGTTTTCAAGTAAAATGCGATCAGCATACTGTTCACCAAATTAAGCTAATCACCACCGATATAGGCATTAAATCAATTGCCATGTATAAGTGAAACAGACTGCAAAGCAGCATAAGAGGCACAACCAAGAAGAAACAAGGTGTGACCAGGATACCTGGGAGACATGGTACTCAGGACCACCTGTCAAAGAGAATGTAATGAAACCTTTTGACTGCCCTTCCTCCTCTATAGAGGGAAACAGAAACCATCAGAAAATGTTGTTCAGATTATTACAGATTCAATTGTGATATAATTTGGTAGATTCTAAACAAACAATTGCAGCTTACTTATAGCTGGTTTATTCCAACAAGCTTTTAGTTCTTGGCCTCTCTCGCTCCATGGCCCTTGTTTCACTGTAGAAGCTTGGCGTCCAACCATCTCTTCAACTCTCATTATACCAACTTTAGATTCCGATGGAAATGATGGCATGGTAAAACTCAGCTACATGCATGCGAAACAATCTATCAATACTTAAATTGATTTCAGCATACAAAAAATAGAATGTTTTTTTTTTTTTTCATTAATTCTACGGGGCATCGCAAATCATTGGGAACTCTAAATATGCAAATATTTTTTTTTAGAATTTAAAAAAGATAGCAAACGAGAGAACGATAAGGGGTAACAGGGCCTGCCCGACTTTAAAGGTAAATGAGACAACAGAACGAATCAATCTCATCTTTAGTATATACTTATATAAGTATTTCGTAAACTTATACAGCTTTATCTCCATGCATCATTGCTTTAATTAGCATCAGATATAACATGCACGTAAAAATAAAAATAAAAAAAAAATAAAAAAAAAACTACGCTGCAGCCTCTCCATCATTTGAAAAGAGAGTACGATCCCGAAATTTGATACAAATGGAATCGTCCAGGCTATGTTGTGGTGCATGCCAAGAAACAGAGAACAAGGTCCACTGCCGAAACCCCACCGAATCTAGCATTACCATCAAACCGCTAAACAAAGAAAAAAAAACAAATTTCCATAAGTCTTGACAAGAGACCTGGATAAAGATACCGATTTTTCGATCGAACCAATCAAGAACCTGAAAGGAAAAGGAATAAGAGAGAGAAAAGAGATACGATCGAGTTGTCGATCACCTCCATGTTATCGAAGTGATCCTTCTTGATCATATTCCCGAGCATAGCAAACATGGACATCGTCAAGAACGCCGCCAGCACCTGCCTCGGATCCACCGCCATTTCCCTTCTCCAAGAAGCAAACCACGAGAAGAGAGAAAAGAAAGAGCAAGAGAAAGGTTTCAAGAAAGAACCAGAGTGCGCGTTGGTATGTGCCTCAGCGGTCCGCAATGCGATCAATTTAAAGACCCCGAGGGGGGATGGGGGCCAGAGAGCTTTTTCTGGGATCCGGCCAAGGGAGCGAGAGAGAGAGAGAGAGAGAGAGAGAGGAGTACAGAAAGCCCCCAGCTTTCGCCGAGGACGGGAAGGGGAGCTGCACGAGGTTCCGAGTGCCGACACTCTGAGAGAGAGAGACGAGCGGAAAACGATAGCTCTCCTCCTTTTTGACTCCCGGTCCTTCCTTTTACTTGAAAGCTTTTGGTGTTTTTCTTCCCCCCTTTCTCCGTTCTTGTTCTCTTCTACCTTTTCTTTGTTTTTTCCGGACAGATGATTTGGTTCGGGTGGGTGGGTGGATGGATTTTGCTTGCAGAATGAGAAGAGGGAAAGGTTGGGGGTCAGATACTGATTCTTTTGTTCGTTTTGTCTGTGTCTGGGCAGAAGGAGAGGAGGTTGCGGGGAGATTCAAAAATGGTGATTAGATGGGTCATGGAAGTAGACTGCTCCACATGCAGTTGAGACTTCAGTACGTTTTCGTTGAGAGGTGACGAGCGATGGTTCCTTTTGGAGGATGGTATCTTCGGGCTTTGCGGGGTTTATTTGGCCGTGTAATAATTGTGGCTGGCTGTCGCTTCCCCAAGCGACCATTGGCCGGTTCTAGAACTATTTACGTCGTGTCGCATTGGTCGTGTAAAAATTTTAGGCACGCTCTAGCCTAGAAGCTATTCATTGACGCGTAGATTTGGAGAAATAATTAGTAACTACTAATTAGTCAAGCTAACTTAATTAGACGTAAATTATTAGGGTGCGTCTAGTGTGTGATAGAAATGGGAACCGGCGTTCAAATAGATTAGAATGAAATGAGAATCAGAAGTCATATTTCTCAATACTAATAAAATATTTTTGAAAAAGCAATTAAACAGAAAGATATTTTTGAAATATGGTTGCTTAAGTAAATTCGATAAAATGGGATTTGAATGCTGGAGGAAGAGATGGGAATGGGGATCCATATATAGGAATGGAAATGAAACTCTTCTCTATTACAGTGGGACATTGATTCTCATTCACATTTCAGAATCCAACTCCTCGATCCCCACCTAACATGTTCTTGGCGAAAAGTGAGAACTAAGTATCCAATTAGATCAAACATGAGCCTAGGGTTTGTTTAGAAGTGCTCTTGATTAGAGGTAATGGGAAAATTTGGTTTGGATAAAGTGAGTCAAGGATGCTTCTTAAATGATGCACCCTATGTGCCTTGTGGGATGGCAGGAAATGATTTTAGTTCAACAATATTTGGTACTGCATGCGATAGCTGAGGTATGCTAGTTCACAACCGAGCAAGCTACCAATACTGCCTAAAAAGATGCACACTACGTGGCTCTTGAAGTAGCATTCACGTCTCTAGCAAACCGATTTCGAGTGACACACGGCACTGTTGTTTGCTGCTTCACACGTAGCCATGCATGCCACTCCATGAGCCACGCGGTGTGCATAACAGATGGCTGAGATCATAACGCCTGTTGCAATCATGGATTAACCATATTTTTTAAATTAATCAATTTTATTTAATAGAAGAATCCAATTATAGAAGGGGTAGAAGCCAACTACATTACTTGTAAACAACAATGATCTATTTTTTTTCCGCAATGCACTTGGCTATGTATTTTAGCCTTTGCATATATGACCGATTGAGTATGTGCTTAGCTTGGTCATTGGCATAGGATATATATATATATATATATATATATATATATATATATATATATAGTATCCTGTTGATACTAAACTTGATTTGTACAAATTCATAGATAAAACCAGTTCAGTTAGTCAACTCATTGGATGTTAAATATCAAAGATCTAGGTTCAAATCCTGCATCCATCCATGCTGGTTTCAGCCAGGCTATCTCTCGTTGTAGTTTTTTTCCTCTGGAAAAAAAGAAAAAAAAAAAAAAGAAAGCATGTAGCATGAACCATAAATTTGCTTATGATGAACCTTGCATATCTAATTCATATATACGATTGCCTGCTAGCTGCATGCTTACCAAGTGCAAAAAGGTATACTCTACATCATATCCAGGAAATTTTGCCCGCACTTGCATGTGTATTTATCTTTTTCTCATCAAAAAATGTCAGCAAATAGTCAGTTTTCAAATGTCCAGTCCACGTCCAAACAACAGAGGTCAGGCCTGTTGAGAGAAGCAAAGCGCAGATATGCCGGCAACAGCCTGCCGAGTTTGACCAGGCCTTTCGTGATCAGTCTCGGAGTCCGGTATGCACTTGACGATCAACCGGCGGGCATCCATCAACGGACTTCCATGTAGTTCCGGCGGACCTTGTGGTCAGCAGCCACACGCTCTGACCGGCTAAGCTACTCCCGCTTCGGGTGGAGAGTCTCCGGCTCCCGTTTGATGATGATTATAAAGATCCGTACGAATATATATTTAGCTTCCCACCAATTATTCATGGTGAAATTTTAAGTAATATTTTTTGACTAATTATTTTGGATAAGATACTGAATTATTATAGATGGTATTGGAGCGAACTCGGCCATTAGCCTAGTGCAGCATGGGTTGATGGAGGTGGTAACATGATCATAGCAATTATTTTTTAAGTCAACGTTACCTGCGAGTGCAGCATAAATTCATATGGTAGATATGAGCATATGGACGGCACCATTTCTTATAAAAAAAAGTGGAAAAAGACATCAATAAATAGGAGGGTGAGGAATGTAATTATGCCCCCCTTATTTACTATGAAAAAATTATTCAATTAGCATATGTCATCATAATGCTTATTATATTGGACGCCTGCAGTCTCTTTCCTGTATAACTTTATCCTATTCTTTATTATCCTATTTAGAAATTGCCTGCAAGCAGCAGATAGTCTTTTGGAGGTGGTTTAGGATGATTTTTTTCTCGTGGATTGCCGAAATGGTGGCCACGCTAGAAGGGGTAGCCTATCTGGTTGATCGATTATGATGATATGACTTCTTTAAATATTTTTTTCTTTTGCTCGAAGGTAGGAAGACATAGTTGGGTAGGAAGACATGTCCATACAATAATTATCTAGGTTTAAATATTTCGATACATCATTCAATACTCAAAATTTAGAATATGTGGTTACCAACTATAAGGGTCTGATGATTGTAATTACTTGAATTTAAATACTTGGGGATACTGGTAGGAGGGTATTATTCGATTCGAATTTTATCAATTACTGTTGGAGTTGATAAAGAAGTTGAATTGTTTAGTTGTTAAATCTACAAGTCATCCTATTACTGTAGTAATAATAGCAATAACTGATGTGGTGTTTCACGTCATTGATAAGTTCAATTTTGTTGACATGAAGTTTACAATCATAGAGAGCGATGAAATCATCATGAACTCTAACTTATCAATAAAATATTTTTTACCTTTTAATATTAGTCCATGTTAAGCTAAGTTGAGTCTTAGGCCTAATGCACCTAAGTTTATTTTTTAGTGCAAGATAGCAGCATTTTTGTCTTTTACTATGAGAGAAAGTAAATGAACAATTGTATTTAGAGAGGTAGAGGGTAGAGTGAAGTGATGAGAGAGATCTTTGGGCATCTTGACCGGAGGGAGCTATACATTTTCTTTTGACCTTTTTTTCTTTAATATTTTTAATATTTCCAAGTTTTTCCTCTACTTTATAGTCTTTATTGTTTGATTTAACTGGTGTTTGCGAGCTGGCGTATTTAATTTACACTGAAAATCATACCATTTTTCACTATCATGTTTAAGATTAGTTCATCAATGCTTGTTAAGCTATTAGAATGTTAATTACAACAAACGATCAGACCATATGATAGTGGATTATGTGAGGTTGGTTAGTTTTTGGTGAATTCTTGTTCTTTGTTATTTATATTTTATATTTTTTAAAAAATGAAACAAATTAAGGGTTCTGTTTTTTTTGTTTTTTTTGCCAGAGAGAAGTAACAAAAGAAAAGAAAAAAAAAGAAGAAGAAGAGAAGATCACAATCCAACACCTCTCCACTTAAATGAGAGGTATGATCACGGGGCTATATCTCAATTAGTTAAATGGATAAAAGAAGTTACTCCATAGATCCCAACATGTTTATTTATAATATGATTTGGAAAACTACTCTTTGTTCTTTTATGAGTAATGGTGGCAGCGGAGCCGTGTTAGCCCCGCTAACAAGCAACTTAATTAACTTATTAGCAAACAAGATCGGAGCTTCGGATCATCTTCCGTGAACGTTCGTATATGAGGTGCAGACTCGGATAGTTATCAGCCGCCCGCCATTAACGGGATATTAAAAGCTCCTTTGGCTGCTTCTTTGAGGTCTCACCAAAGCCGATAGTGAGACAAGTATTAGGTGAGTTAAGGGTCATGAAACCCAGTCTCCTAATCCTCATGAATTAAGAAACCCAGATCCAATAAGGTGATGTCAAGGCGATAACGATGAGAGAAACCAGGACAGCCTCCTCGTGTGCCAAGCATGGTTTAAAAAATATGAATGTTTTTTGTTTTGGCAAAGTTTGGAGGAGATTCTTCGTTGTTTTTTGTTCATGAAAATGACCGAAATCATTAGTAAAATATGTAACAAAACAGCTGTGATCTATATATCGGAAGGATCGCATTCATCTGATGGAGTATTGATTAAGTCATCACTTGTGTTATTTTATAATGCGCGAGCTATTTTTTTCCATGAGATTTTGTCGTGATTAATGATTCATGCATATCAAAGTCTAATGAAACGTACAGAAGCTATATTGTCCACAACGAGACTACCGTACTTATCAGAAGGAGAAGGGGGAATGGAAAGGAATTAAAAAAAAAAAACAGAGTGGATCAGCATCGTCCATGATAGCACATAGGATTATTGATGGAGACTCGGTTATGTAATCCAAGTCCAGAACTTAGGATCCTCGCAGATATGGACACAAGGGAGGCTTCCAATGGTTGGACCCGACTCCCAGCTTTTATCAAATTTAGACGAAAGTTTAATGTTTATTTTAATGGAATCGTAACTTTAATGTAGAGGAAAGTTAAACGTTTATTTTAATGAGGCCATCATCTGACCTTTCATATGGTACAACCAATCATATGTAAAAGCCACTCTCTTTAAACTTAACCATACCAAGGATTCGTATGCAATTTTTAAAGAAGTCAACGTGTCTCTCTCTCTCTCTCTATATATATATATATAGAGAGAGAGAGAGAGAGAGGGGGGGGGGGGGGGGGAGGAATAGCAGCTAGAAGCAAAAAATATATAGTTTTTGATGGCTACCATCAGAAGATGAACATAACTCTCTATCATCCAATAATAATAATCAAGAACTATACATACAGCACTCTATAATACAACTGATGCACTGCAAAATATCGCTATATAAACAGTTGGCTATATCTGTAAGAGTTCAGATTGTATCTTTAGTATGAAAGAAGGTACTATTGCATCCCGTGTTGTGATCTATACAAATGGGAAAAGAGATGTTGAAATATTTTGAGAGCTCTGCCGTACGTGATCTAATGGTTGAAGTTGCGAAAGAATTTGGATCTTTTTTCACGCGAAAGATACAATCGTAAAAGGTTGACGTGTACGTGGACGGCTGCATGCTTAGGAAGAGGACGGGCAAATAGAAAACAAAAGCCATCACTTCTACTTGGATGACTTTAGGAGAAGAATTTTCATGGACAAGACGAGGCTTACGAATGCTCTTCGAATCTAATAAGATAAAACGGAAAAGGAGGCGAGTGCTACAAGGCAACGAGCAGAAATATTAATGGCTGCGAGAGTTAGAAAATTAGCCTAATTGCCCCGGGACAACGACCGGATTAGCTAGATTGTAGGGGGATGTATTAGAAAATAGATCTTACGGTGTGATTGAGAGGCACTCCTCGACATTTGTCTATTTTTAATGTCATCCAGGTACTTAGAATTGGTTATTTTGGAGCTGGTCTAGATTGTAGGCTTATACATACCTAGATGCATAGTAGCTAGGCGGATTGAGGTGCATGGGATACCGACAACCTAATGCATCCATAGATTTGGTACATGGCCCAAGGCAAGTAACTTAATTGATGGTTTGTGGATAGTGGATCGATCACCATGTGTAGTTGTTAATTTCAAGCTTTACAGTAGTCAAGCTGTTTAGCTCAGCAATTGAAGCGTTGAGGGATGCATGGCTGGGTTGATCAAGCATCTGATAATGAGGAATTACGTAAACTGCAAAGCAAGTATATAATGTGCATGAAGACTGTACCATTGGGTACGCAAGGATTGGCAACATAAGAATAGAAGGGTCTAGCCAAAAATAACCGTGATACGCGATTATAAAGTAACTCAGCCAGTTCATATTGAGTTGATCTGATGTATATTGAAGTTTTCCAGGCCCAAGTCTTAAAAATAAATCGGAATTAATCGATGTATGCCAAAGGTGGCCGGGATGTTTCTCCACCTCTTATAGCTATAGCTTTCTTTTATTTTAAGCAGAATAGATGCAATGCCATTCTACTAAATAATGAGAAAGAAAAACAAAATCAAGCCGAGTGTAACGAGAGTGAGAATTCTCAATGTTCAAATTTGACAACCACAAGCCACTTTGACATATGTTGCACATCTACCTTGAGAATAACATGACTCTAGGCTGTTTGCTGCTTTGGAGGGGTCGGATGGACAGCCGTAGGAGCGGAGCTTAGAGCAATATAGGAGGACATCATCTATGCGAAAGGAGTGCTGAGAGCTGAACGTATCATCCTAAAGGGAGACTCGGCAACAGTGATCGAGTGGATACAGAGTGAGGGGCGAAGAGAGGATGGAAACCCTCTGCTATATGATATCCGATAGATGGTGGAAAACTATAGTGTCTTTCGGGCTGTGCATGTGTACCGGAAGGCAAACAAGACCGTTGACTAGGTTGCTACCTATGCTGTCCAGCACTCCGGAGAGATCCTCTCGCCACACCAAGGGGTCGCCCCTCCGATGCTTTATCATTTTTTCTCTTTTGATTCCGCTAGCTGCACACACGCTAGAGTAGCGTGAGCAGCCATTATATCAAAAAAAAAAAAGGAAAAAGAGAGAGAGAGAGAGAGAGAGAATAACATGCCAATGACGTACACTTACCTCCTTCATTAAAAAGTTGTTATAATATGGGCGATACTTGGATTCTCATCATAACTTAGCTTCCTAATCACAAGTGCCAGCTTTATCTAGATTTTTTTTTCTTTTGGCACATTAGCTTCAGCTAGATTTTAATAGAGTGGCGTTAGTTCTACATACTGTGAACCTGGAAACTCCTAGCGCCTATAACCAATTTTCAGAGAACTTCCAAGCTATGCTGTTGTGTTTCTCACAACAGCCTTTGCTGTCCAATGACGTGGCCGGTGCTAATTGGCGGCTCGACGATCGTCTGCCCCATCGTCAGCTTCGCGAAGCCAATTTTAGGAGAACTTCCAAGCTCTGCTGTTATGTTTGACCGGGTCTCCCAACATCCTCCGCTGCCCGATGGCGTGGCGGGTCCTAATTGGCGGCTCCGCCTCCGGGAGCCGCCAAGGTGGTGGAGGGAGGAGGCCAGTGGAGTGACGTCACCGTTGACTTCTCCACGGGAACACGTGATGCGACGTGGACAGGAGACACGTGTCATCCTGCCACCAGCGAACGTCCGTCCGTACGTTGGAAGTACCCCGGCCCCCGGATTTCGCACTCTGGATCCACATCTATATTAAAAGCTCCATTCAAAGGTAATATTCCCCAGCAAAACAGACAGCCTCTCTCTCTCTCTCTCTCTCTCTCTCTCTCTCTCGCGTCTTTCTTTAAGATAACTAGAGGAAGAGGTGAGGCCTCTCTCTCTCTCTCTCTCTCTCTCTCTCTCGTCTTTCTTGAAGATAACTAGAGGAAGAGGTGAGGCCTCTAGGTTGTACTAGCTTGTTCGTCTCAGAAAAGATAATTTAGTAGTTTGTTTTCTCTACGTACTTTACGTCTCGGGTTTCAGGCTGTAATGTATTGATTTTTGTGTTTGGTTTATGTTAAGGGAGATAAGGATGGAGGGAAGAAAGCGAGTGGAGAAGGACACGGCACAAAAGGTGAAGGAAAAAGCGCAGGTGGTGGATCTCAGTGGGATGAGCTTGAATTCCCTCTCGAACCCTACTATGGAATTGTTCTGCATTACCAAGCTCGACCTCTCCAACAACAACCTTGAGGTAGACATGCTTCGCTATGATGTTCCATACATAACTTTAAATGAAAACATTTTTGAGTTATCCCATGTTTACCTCATGAGATTTTTTTTTATTGTTTTCTCCATAAGATTTTAGATGGTTTTGAAAGTAAAAGGTAATAGAACGTTTTCAAAACTGTTTATAGGTTTAAACACCCCATTTTTTCCAGAGTCCAAGTGTTCACGCGGGCGTAGAGAGAGATGTTTTACATTTTCCTCCATTTCATTTCATTTCTTGTTGTTTAGGATAAATATTATTCTGCAGGAAAAACTTCATCCTATGTATTGAAAGAAGGGCAGCCATTTGAGTATCTCTTTGTTTACTTACAAATATTTTTAAGACCACATGGGTTTGGTAGGTTGTTGTTTACTTAGTCCATGCTTATTCAAGCATATAATTTAACAATTAGCAAGTTGATACATATCAGCTACTTGGCATCGTACATGCAAATTAGGTCTTAAATAAAGACAGGAACACCAAGGTTTTGGTTGTTTTCCAAAAGTTAAAAATGACTGTGTGCCCAATTTGCGTCTCTAGGGCTAATAACAAGATAAACTTACTACTTCTCACACACACACACAGAGAGAGAGAGAGAGAGAGAAGCTTTCTGCGGATCTCTTACTTGTATGTGTTACTCAGACCTCTTTTTTCATACAAAATACGAATATATATATATATATATATATATTCAAATAAAAAAAAAATATTTGAAAGGAGTGCCAACCTCCTGCTATGTAGCCTTCTTTTTACCTTTAAAAAGAGGGGTTGCCAACAAGTTGAGTCGAGAATTATTTGCCTCCAAGCCTCGTAGTTTAGTAAAAAGATTCTTTTACTTATTCTTTGCTGACTATCACTTGTACCGTGGGTAACAGAGCATTCCAGAATCACTTACAGCGAGGCTTTTGAACTTGGAGGTATTGGACGTGCATTCGAACCAGCTGAAGGCGCTGCCCAACTCTATTGGTTGCGTTACCAAGCTCAAGGTCCTCAATGTCTCCAGCAACCTTCTTGTGTCCCTCCCGAAGGCCATTGAAAAGTGCCGGTAATCACCTTCCCTCTACCTTTATCCAAATAATAGGGCGAGCGTCGTACATATTAAGGTTGTAAAAAATCCTAGCTCTATCATTTGTAGTTTTTCGACTTCAAAAAACTAGAAATTTTTGTAATGAAGCACCAAATAGAAGAAATGTCTGATCCAAATATTCGAGTATCCACATCTGCAAGGATGGAAGCATGTTTAGGTGCTTATCATGTCCCAATTCTCGGGTTTTTGGTGATTAACAAAACCTGTTGCTTGTTCTACATAACGTGGTCAACCCATATTTTGTTAATTAGGGCACTCAAAGATTAAGATATTGTTCGGCTGGGTTTGTTGCGCTTAAATTCTTGGTCCTCCTATGAATTCAACTAATCAGATTTTGAGATGGTACAAGGGAACGAGTCACCATGATTAAATAACACATTTTGTTTAAAATATTGGTAACTCACTGACGTTTCAAATGCAACTCAAAGTTTGAAAAATTTGAAGAATTAATGTATGAGTTTGAAATGTAACTCAAATTTATTATTTTCTGGTCTTATTGAATGTATCTGTACTAAAATTATATAAATCATCCGTTACAACAAAAACAAAAAAGTAACTCAAATTTAAAATTTCTTCAGATGCCTCAAATTTGGGCCTTCCCCAGAACTTGTATCGTATTAGTCTAAAGAGAAATACTTGAAAAGTGCTGCGTACGTGTCAAAATGAATGTTATTATACCGTTTAAATTTAAAAGAGGGTGATGCTACCCAAATAAAAAATATGACTTTGTTTTCAATTATGATCAGCTTAATGTTATGCTTGATGATAAAGTAATATATATGAGCATAAGCTTTTTTGTAATCTTATTTATATATTACAGAAGAGCCAAGAGTAGGAACATCACTGTTTCCTTAGCCGGATGCTGGCCATCAAATAATCCAATTTAAATTGTTCTCTTTTTCAGAACTGTTCCTCTCTCTCATGACTAATCTCTCTAAACAGGGCTCTAGAGGAGCTGATTGCAAACTTCAACCAGCTGACCAGGCTCCCGGACACCATGGGCTGCGAGCTGACCAACCTCCGGACTCTCTCAGTTAACTCCAACAAGCTGGCCTTCCTCCCGTCCTCCACCTTCCACCTGACCTCCCTGCGCTCCCTCGACGCCCGCCTCAACTGCCTCAGCTCCCTCCCTGACGGCCTCGAGAACCTTATCCGCCTCCAGTCCCTCAACCTCAGCCAGAACTTCCACCACCTGAGCTCCCTCCCCTTCTCCCTCGGCCTTCTCGTCTCCCTCACCGACCTCGACGTCAGCTACAATAACCTCACCGCGCTTCCCAACTCCCTCGGCTGCCTCGCCAATCTCCGCGCCCTCCATGTTGAGGGCAACCCCCTGGTTAGCCCTCCCCCGGACGTCGTCCATCGAGGAGTAAACGCCATGCGTGAGTACTTGAGTGCAAGGTTGAACGAGAGAACGAAAAGAGACGGCCTTCCGTCGACCATGACGTCGTTCGTCGGAAAGCTGGTGAAATGCACAACGTTCAGTGGCCGGAGGATATCGACCGGCGGGTTAGAGCGGGAGAGCGACGAGTCCTTGCTTTCGGACTGCCGCGTAGTGAAGGGGCTCGCGACTCCAAAGCACGTGGGGACGTTCTCGCCCCGCCGGCTCTTCTCGTCACGAAGATCTCAGTCTCTGAAAGCTGTAGAGATGAATGATGTGCTTCGTATATCGTGATGGTGAGGGAATGGTTTTGGCTATGGTTGCTGCTGTAAGTATGTATGTAGATTCTTGGGTTTAGCTGTGGTTTCCTCCTAGTTTTCTTCTTGTGCATTAGCCAGAAGCAGCAGCTTTATCAAAATAGAGTGAATTTCTTGAGGTGTCAGGTTCTTCGGGCCCATTTTAAAACTACACAGTGCTAAATTAATTTTCTTTATATATATATATATATATATACATATATGCACCATGCGCTCTGCTTAACTTTGTTTGAAATCATATACACATGGAGTGCAATTATGACGTCTAAAAATAAAAAATTTCATCACACCATAACCATTATCACCATCATCTAGGCGCAACACCTGAGGACCGTCCGATGTCTATGACAAAAGATTTTTGTGGCTTTCCCCAATATCATGTTGCTATGTTATGTATTATACTTCTAATGCTATTAATGCATGCATGTAGCATGGAGTTTGGCCATGCTTGTGGATCTGGTCAGATCTGGCTGTTCGCTTAGAATGAAAACAGTGGCTATCAATTAATTTATGGACCACTATAATAGTTTTTCAGACTTTAGTTCTTTTTATTTCCTCATTTTATCTCACTCTAGACAGATTTGCTGATGGTGACTTCTGGTTGTTAATTATAATAAATAACTTATATTCCCTTGATAGTATGGTTCCACTGCAGACATCGATTCAATGCACTGCTGCGACTCCAGAGTAAATTCTTATCTCTACGGCATCCTAGTATACGAGGTGATATATCTCGGAACCAATCCTAGCCGATGTGGTAGACCGACCCATAGGAGTTGGCTATGTGACCTACGCTAAGGGCACATAAAGGTTTTCAAATTCTCTCCAACTTGCATTCGCTATAGCTTAGCACATTATCGTGCACTATTAATCTATACGGACATAACGCCCTACTTGGTAACAGGCACCGACTCTCGTACTACAGGAAAAATAAGATTTTCCGAAGCTTTTTTTCCAACGCTAGAGGAAAACGTCGGAAAATTTTAGCTCAACGCCAAATTATGCCGACGCTTCTAAAAAATGTCGGTAGAACTTTAGAATCGACGACGTTTTTTAAGCGTTGTGAAAAATGGGACCTACGACGATGCTTATAAGCGTCGTCGGAGGCCAAAACCATCTCAATACCTATCCCATCTCAAACCCCTCTCGATGCCCTAGCTCTTATATCTTCTCCTCTCCTTCTCCCTTCGGCGCCGACGTCAATCCACCGCCTCCCCCGTCTCTTGGATCTGAGCCACTCTCTTCTCCTCCTCCCTCCGGCGCTGATATCAATCCACCGCCTCCCCTGTCTCTTGGATCTGAGCCACGAATCCAAGCCAGAGTGTCTCGACACCAACCTCGCTTCCGAAGAAGAAGAAGAAGGAAGAGAAGGGAAGGGTTTGATGGCAGGTTTGGAAGCCCAGAAAAACTCCCCAAAGAATACCCAAATCCTCAGCAAGACCTCCGTCCTCCGAACACTCTCTCTCCTCCATTCCATCTCCAATCCCCCCTCCTCCGAAGCCTAGGTGAGCATATCTTTCCACTCAGCCCCCATGTGGGTATTAATTTGGGAGTACAAACTCCTTTCTCTCTCTCTCTCTGTCTCTCTAGAAGTTCTATTTTCTTTATTTTTGTTGCAGGGGTGACAGAAGCAAGCGGATATGCAGGGGGTCGGAGCGCCGGCATTGCGCCACCGGGGACAGGCGGTGGCCGAGAAGGGGCGGGCCGTGGCTCCAGGTGTTCAGATCTCCTCCCCTCTCCTGGTTTATTTATTTTTCTATCTATTTTGAGAAACTTGACATCAGGTGAAGAGGTGGAGGAAAAGGAGGGTGTTCAGATCTTCTCCCCTCTACGAGTTCTCCAGCACCAGGTTCGGCATCACCTCGCCCTTCTTTTCTTTCTTTCCGATTTCCCATTTCTGCGCTCTTCTTTCAATTTTGAAATTCCGGCACAGCGACCATGATCTGGATCTAAGCCTGGGGAATTCGAGTCCCGGCCTACACACGGTCCCCAGGTCCACCCCGTGAAGAAAATATTTTTTTAAAAAAAATGTTGGCTAACGCCGACGCTTATAAGCGCCGGCTTTGATGCTTTTAGCGACGTTTTTAAGCGTCGCTACAATGCGTCGCTAAAAACTAACCTCTTACAACACTTTCCAAAAACGTCGGAAAAAACTTTTTCCACTCAAGTATCGCCGACGCTTTTACGACGCTTTGACTAGCGTCGCCGGAACTTTAGCCGACGCTTATAAGCGTCGGTAAAGGTTCTAAAAAGCGCCGGAAAAGATGAGTTTTTCTATAGTATCACTTATATAAACAATATCTAGAGGACTTCTAGGGATATTCTCGTGACCTATTACTTGTAAGCTGCCACTCTGCTACTCTAAAACCCCCAGTACTTTCTTGAGATCCTTGCCCAACTTAGGCATCATAAGGTTCCCTATCAGACATACTCCAACAAGTAGACTGCTTCTTCTTGGTTTCAAGTCAGACAATTGGAGTTGGCGCCTTTATCTGAGCACAACCACCGCCATCCAACTCACTTTCCTCAGCCCGGACATCGGCGACGAGTTCAGGCGACCTTGCCAATCACAACAAAATTCTCACCGACCTAGTTAGCAACCTCGTCAATACGGTGTCTAGCAATAGGACCGGATTTCAGCAGTAATATAGGGCTAGGTCAGATCGATAAATTTATAACTTAGAACTATTTATATCAAATCCGAATCAATTAAAAACGAGCTGATTACATGTCAGATTGGACAATCGGGTCATAAACTGCCACATCCATGGGCCGGATGCATGCGCGATCTGGAAACCAACTCTAGCCCTCGGATGACCAGGTTCGGGAGGTGGCCCAGTCTCGACTGGATTCCAGCCACCAACACTCGACAGTACTACTGGAGACAATAAACCAAGATCTGAAGGCATTCTTCCCCGCTGCTTCTTCCTCTCCCCCGCCATCTGTTGGGTTCCTCTCCTCCTTCCCGTTTCCTGCGATTCCTGGAAGAGAAAACCCAATCCCCTCTAAATTCCCCTCAATCCCCATAGGATACCCCCTCCAGGCTAAATCCGATCTCCGGCGCCGCGCCTCTGATCCGTGCTCGAAATCGTCCTCAAGTTCCAGATCTCCAATCCTATCTCCACCTCCTTCAAGGTAACCCCAATTACTTCATATCTATTCTAACCAAATTGTTAGATCTTCTAGGATTTTGATCTTTCCCCCCATAATTCTCCGGAGATCCGAAGCGATCTAATTCAGATCTGGGTCCTCGTTGGTCCTCCTCGAGGGTTAGGGTTAGAATCTGCAGCGGCAGTGCTATCTAGGGTTAAGGTTAGCAGAAGCGATGGAGAAATCTTGCACGCTTCTGATCCACTTCGACAAGGGCTCCCCGGCCTTGGCCAACGAGATCAAGGAGGCCATGGAGGGCAACGATGCCCCGGCCAAGATTGACGCCATGAAGAAGGCCGTCATGCTCCTCCTTAACGGCGAGACCCTTCCCCAGCTCTTCATCACTATCGTCCGCTACGTCCTCCCCTCCGAGGACCACACCATCCAGAAGCTCCTCTTGCTCTACCTGGAGATCATCGACAAGACCGACGCCCGTGGCCGCGTCCTCCCGGAGATGATCCTCATCTGCCAGAACCTCCGCAACAACCTCCAGCACCCCAACGAGTACATCCGCGGCGTCACCCTCCGCTTCCTCTGCCGCCTCTCCGAGTCCGAGATCTTGGAGCCCTTGATCCCCTCCGTCCTCACCAACCTCGAGCACCGCCACCCTTTCATCCGCCGCCACGCCCTCCTCGCCATCTGCGCCATCTACCGTCTCCCCCAGGGCGAGCAGCTCCTCCCGGATGCCCCCGAGCTGGTCGAGAAGGTTCTCTCCTCCGAGCAGGACCTGTCTGCCCGGCGCAACGCCTTCCTCATGCTGGCCACCTGCGCCCAGGACCGTGCTGTTAGCTACCTCCTCTCCCACGCTGATCAGGTCCCTGTGTGGGGTGACCTCCTTCAGATGGCCGCCCTTGACCTCATCCGCAAGGTCTGCCGCTCTAACCGAGCCGAGAAGGGGAAGTACATCAAGATCATCATCTCCCTTTTGAACTCCCCCTCTACCGCGGTCATCTATGAGTCTGCTGGGATACTTGTCTCCCTCTCATCCGCCCCCACTGCCATCCGGGCCGCCGCCAACACCTACTGCCAGCTCCTCTCCTCTCAGAGCGACAACAATGTGAAGCTTATTGTCCTCGACCGGCTCAACGAGCTCAAGTCCTCCCACAAGGACATCATGGTGGAGGTCATCATGGATGTTCTCAGAGCCTTATCAAGTCCGAATCTTGATATCCGTCGTAAGACCTTGGACATTGCATTGGAGCTGATTACCCCGAGGAACATTGACGAGGTGGTGCTCACCCTCAAGAAGGAGGTCGTCAAGACCCAAAGTGGAGAGCTTGAGAAGAATGGAGAGTATAGGCAGATGTTGGTGCAAGCCATCCACACGTGTGCGATCAAGTTCCCGGAGGTTGCGAGCACTGTTGTCCATCTCCTGATGGATTTCCTTGGAGACACCAATGTTGCATCTGCCATGGATGTGGTCCTCTTTGTGCGGGAGATAATTGAAACCAACCCAAAGCTCAGAGTTTCTATTATCACGAGGCTGCTCGACACTTTCTACCAGATTAGGGCTGCACGTGTCTGCTCGTGTGCCCTTTGGATCATCGGGGAATACTGCCTCTCATTGTCTGAAGTGGAGAGTGGGATCGCAATGATTAAGCAGTGCCTTGGAGATCTCCCATTCTACACTACCACTGAGGAGGGGGAGCCGACTGATGCTTCAAAGCGGCCGCAGCAGGTGAACTCCTCTGTTACTGTTTCTTCGAGAAGGCCCATGATTCTGGCGGATGGGACGTATGCCACACAAAGTGCTGCTTCTGAGACTGCTCTTTCTGCCCCCACAATTGTTCCTGGCTCCATGTCTTCAACTGGAAATTTGAGGTCCTTAATTCTTTCAGGTGACTTCTTCTTAGGGGCAGTTGTGGCTTGCACTTTGACTAAACTTGTTTTGAGATTGGAGGAGGTTCAGCCATCAAAGGCTGAGGCCAACAAAGCTTGCGCCAGTGCCTTGTTGATCATGGTCTCCATGCTGCAGTTGGGGCAGTCTTCATTTCTACCCCACCCGATTGATGATGATTCTTATGACAGAATCGTGCTCTGCATAAGACTGCTGTGCAATACTGGTGATGAGGTTCGGAAGATTTGGTTGCTATCATGCCGCCAGAGTTTTGCAAAGATGCTTGCAGAGAAGCAGTTCCGAGAAACAGAGGAGATTAAAGCAAAGGCCCAAATATCTCATGCACAGCCTGATGATCTTATTGATTTCTACCATTTGAAGAGTAGAAAGGTATTGGAATATCAACTCTTCGCATTTCATAATCACATATGATATGCACTTGCATTGTTACATCTCTTATTATTGATTGATTTATCATTTCCAAGACATACAACTGGCAATTATTTGAGGGAAACTTTGAAAATTGTACAAAACTTAAAAGCATAACTAAGAAAAGTGGAATAGATATGTTCTAATGCAGAAAGTTCGATATGACAGCAAGAACCTTCTAATTTGTTTATTTTTGAGTAGATAGTGAACTTATGGGAAAAAAAGAAAGCAACATGAACATGCAAACTTGGGTTTTTTTCTAGCACCATGCGGAAGAGTCCTAAACAATAATGGTAAAAAACATCTTAAAACCAGAGTTCTCTTAATTTGTTTCATGGAACAAGTTTCTGGAGTTGTTCTTCTCAAAAAACAAGGTTTCTTTTTAATAGAAATGTGAGAATAAGAACATTTTTTGGAGTTATTTAGCATTTGACATCTTAAATTTGGACCATGCAGCCATATTTCACTGTAACCTGAAGCTGGCAAGCTTTATTTTCTCTTTAAATTTGTTTCTAGGATCTGCATTGAATTGCTATACGTTGCAGAGTTAGGAGAGGGTTGGCCTCTAAGAAGATTTTATTGTTTGAGGTCCATGTTAAAAATAGATTAATTATGGTCTTTGTTAGGATAAAATGAGATTGGCATATTTATTAGATATCATGAAGGGAAGAACTAATCTCTTAATGTGAAATGTACAGTAATTTGGTCAAAGGAATTGCATTTGGGTTTTCACATTCGCCCAATTGAAAACAGAATATTTCACTCAACTTAAAAGCACAATCAAACTGTAATAGGAGGTCTTAGTTCTAGCAGTTGCAGGGAAGGAGATTCTTGTTCCTTACATAATGTACTGAACATGTATGTTTAAGGATGTGAAAGATTTAAGCAGGCTATTTTGCTATAATAGTGTACAAGATCTGGTGTCAACCAGTACGGGGTGCTAGACTCTTTAAATCCAAAGAACAGGATTCAAGAACAACATTAAATGGATTTGGTTCTCTGAGCATCATAGCTTTTCTCTTTTTATGTATACATTAATTTTAAAACTATGTATAATCCATGAAGAATTTACCAGTTATTAACCCATTGTGCTATGATCAGCCTATAAAAGAAACATTTCTGGATTCATCAAAATATAAAGCCATATAGAATTTAGCTAAGATCATTTATGCCTTTCAACTTGACATCTGATATTTTATTTTTCTTCTATATGCTATAATTTTTCAGTTTCTTCTAGGTAGCAAAAGAAAATAAATAGAATATTTTTTCAAGTATTTGGTCTTGAGGATCATGGGGTGATTTTGTATAAGATCAATGTTCTCCATTTTTAAAATTTTAAAAGTACCAGTTTTATCTTGGCCGCTACTACATATCTATTCTATTAAAAACTAAAACTACCTGAAAGCCACTATCCTTTTCCATGGCAGTGAAAGGAAGCAATCGGAATATCTAAAGTGGAAATAGTTTTACAAGTGCTAGTTTTAGTCTTAGAGGTATCATCTTTGACAACTTAGTGAAAGGCTGGTCAATTCCCACCGAAAATCACTTGGTTGGTGAGTCGCCTACTAGACCATCATGAGGTGTTGGAGTGAGAACCACTTCAATGCTAGTACATGTTTGACACTAGAGGGTTAAGATACTAGAGGGTGCTAGACAACAATTTGCAGGATACATGAATGAGATTGTAGTGATCTAGTGCTGGATTGGGTGATTGAGTCAGTTAATCCTCTGTGAAGCTTCGCAGTGCTTGTTATATTTACAGCGTAATACTGTTCTACACATGATTCTCCATTTATCATGAAGGTTGTCTGACAATGAATTACGTCTTTTACCTTAGATAAGTAATCGTGGATTCTAATCATTTCTGCGAAGTGTTTGATATCTTGGCCCTATCATCATTGTTTTTTGATGGAAGGATTTCAGTGAGAGAAAAGACATGGTTTCTACACTGAGATTGCACTGGGTATTGTAAATATTCACCAGGTGTGGCCCAAGAGGTCATCAGAAACAATATAAAATATAGTCTGTTGACCTCCCATTTCCTGCAGGAGATGTAATTGTATGGGTAACAATGTGATACATGTTGAAAGTTGCATGTGGGGAAATGATAATAACTCATCAACCGAATTTGTCTTTTGTATCTGGAAGAACACTATTTTGGCTTGTCTGATAGTCCATATTAATTAGATAAAAAAGATAATCAAGAGCAAACTGCAATAAGATAAGTGGTCTTGCTTCTTAGTTTGAAGTTGATTTGGGATCACTTTGACATTTTACATTGTACTTGAAAGTTTCCCTTTTTATCTGCTTGTTTTGAGGTAAATCTATGATGCTAATGCTCTAGAAGGTGATGAGGAAAGTTTAATACCCATCCATGAATCTTTTTCTTTATTTCAAAATTTCTAATATGGTAGCTGACCTATTAATTTGTACTGTAAGATTCTTGGATGCTGCATCCATAAAAATCTGAACTTAAATAATTATAATATGGGTGGGTCTCCCTCCCTTTCTCTCTCTCCCCAAAAAACAAAAAGAAAAAAAAAGAAAAAAGTACTGTAAGATTCTTTTTATTTTAAATGATGGTAGAAAATGTTAATTTTCCCATTTTAAGACTTCATTTGTGCCACTTTGATGCTTTTATTCATCTACTGGAATCACTGCACTGTGACGGATTTCTTCTTATAATTTGTGTTTTTGGCACCTTCTGTTTACAGGGTATGAGCCAGCTTGAGTTAGAGGATGAAGTTCAAGATGATTTAAAACGTGCAACTGGAGAGTTTATGAAGGATGGAGATGATGCAAATAAATTGAATCGTATTCTTCAACTCACAGGATTTAGTGATCCTGTGTATGCTGAAGCATATGTGACAGTCCATCATTATGACATTGTTCTTGATGTTACAGTCATCAACCGTACAAAGGAGACACTTCAGAACTTGTGTTTGGAACTGGCAACCATGGGAGACCTCAAACTTGTAGACCGCCCGCAGAACTATACGCTAGCACCAGAGTCAAGCAAGCAAATTCGAGCCAATATTAAGGTCTCATCAACAGAAACAGGAGTTATATTTGGTAACATTGTTTATGAGACTTCAAATGTACTTGAGCGAACCGTTGTTGTCCTTAATGACATTCACATTGACATCATGGACTACATATCTCCTTCCACCTGTGCTGATGTGGCATTTAGAAATATGTGGGCGGAATTCGAGTGGGAAAACAAGGTATGTTATCCGTCTTTTCCATTTTGTTTCATATGGATGCTAACTTATATCAGACTATTTCTGTGTGATCTGGAAATTATGTGATGCAATGCAGGGCTTTAATATGATCACATATATTATGTGATAGTAATATATATTTAACATTATTCAGTATTTTCAAATGTATTAAGAACCTTTTCTTGTATATATGGACTTTGTTTTGATTTGACACAAGTAGCTCCTAATATCATTTTTTGAATGTATTTTGCTGTTACAGTTTATGTTTACTAACAAGTTAAACATGCTTAGGATTATCCATCTTCCAAAATGTTATGGAGATTAAATGCATAGTTGATATTTGACGTGGGCTGCATATGCGCATTTACCCTTGAAATTTGAAGGGACATGTTGGACGAAATGACAGATCTCATTCAACTCTTATAGGTGACAAAAAATAGTGGACTTCGTGCAAAGGGGTATGGGAGCTGAGTAACCTTTGTGCGGAAAATCCTTTGCTGTCTGTTCATTTCTTTTCGCCTTTGTTTGCATTCTATTCTAATTCCTTAATATTTTGACTCTAAGCAAGGGAAACTTTGCCAGTTTTAGATTATGGCATCCTATATTTTTCTCTGTTTCTTATGCAGGAAAATCCTCACCTTCGGTATCTTAGTAATATAATATCTAAACCAATTGTTATGGAGGCTGTTTTTCCAATTTTAAATGAGCACATTGTATTTGTGTATGTACCTACGTACCTCTGTATGTGTGCATGTTTATTTTATTTGTTTGTCAATGCACATGAGAGCCTTTTTTGCATACTTTTATCATGACCTGAGTTTGTTTTATATTTTTGTTTCCTCATTCAAGACAACTACAGTCACATTATGTAAACAAAGAACAGCGAGGAAACTCATTTCTCCTAGCTGACAGTTCATCATTTGCCTCCAATCTCCATTTGTTTTATGCGAACTATATTTTGCTCTATAGCCAGTGTCCCGTCTCTTTGAGAGCCTTTTAGTTGCGCTGTCAAACATATTTTGTTCATGTGATTGAATTATAAGAGAGTGGTATTTTCTGGTTGCGTTTCAGGTGGCAGTGAACACCGTAATTCAAGATGAGAAGGAATTTTTGAATCATATCATCAAGTCAACAAACATGAAGTGTCTCACTCCACCGTAAGTACTCAACACATTAACATGTTGCAGACGTATATAATAGAAAATGGAATCAATATGATGCGATGTATTAGTTGGTGTTTGTCCTTATAGGTATGGTTTTATGGAATCTTATAATAATCTTGTTTGTGTTTTCAATGCTATTGTATGCAGTTCTGCATTGGATGGGGAATGTGGCTTTCTTGCAGCTAATCTGTATGCGAAGAGTGTCTTTGGGGAGGATGCTTTGGTGAATGTCAGCGTTGAGAAGCAAGCCGATGGGAAGCTCAGCGGCTACATTAGAATAAGAAGCAAGACGCAAGGAATTGCCCTCAGTTTGGGAGACAAGATCACTCTCAAACAGAAGGGAGGCAGTTAGCTGAAACTCTTGTCGGTCGAATATCTTTTGTCAATTTATTCATCCTCGTACTGCATTGCTATTATTAAGTTCTTGCCAGTTTTCGCATTTGATAATTTTTCCCCAGCTATGCTGCCCCTGTATGCTTATGGGCTAGTGGCAGTATCATTAGGGCCAGCATTTGTGTTTCATATAGCTTTGCTTTGTAGTACATGTATTCGGGAACCGGATTTTATGTGGTGTGCTGCAGCTTTATTTTTGAAACAATGTGTCAGCAAACGCATGGCTGACCAAATAGCCATTATGTTGAAGGGACGTACAGAAATTGGAGGACCTACTCATTTATATCAACGATCGACTCTGGAATTTCATAATAAGAATTTTTCCTTGGAGTTGCATTAGTTTATTTTTGGTGCCCGCTCGTATGGTGAGAAACATCCACTTCGCCATGGTAAGTTTGACCATTCTATTTAAAATATTTCTTCATTTTTGATGTACCTAGAGCAGGTACTCTTTCACTTGTAGGGATAATTTCTAGTTTGACTGTAGCAGGATGTTAACATGGCTGTGCACAGATGCCAGCAAACCTCGCATTGGCACCCTCTGGGAGACAGATGATGCCAACGAATGTGTGGTTGAGATGGTGCGGCCTGTATTTTAAGGACATTCTGCAACCTTTGTGAGGTGAGGTGGTGGTATGGGTGTTTGGCATACCCGAAAATGAACCATCATGTCGTTTGTGGTCCATTTTCGGCTCCATGAAACATGCTTCGAGTAATGCACTCTTATGTCAAATCTTCTTCCCTGGTCTAAAATAATCTTGGATTGGTGATGTCTACAATAGCTTAAAATCTACGCGTATAGGCCTCTCTCGCCTTGGACTGCTGTCACCATGAGGCCGAGCCTGGGTAACCGAAGGTCAGAACATCCAGTCACCGTCGCCTTTCACTTCGCTCGTCCCAGAAAACTGCCCCCGTTCCGTCGTGGTCCCCCGCACCCGGTCCTTGCTGATCCCCGTGGTGCTCTAAGAGCTGTGCCGTTGCATACATATTTGATGATTCATTAGGGGATTCGATTTCTATCTCTCCCGGCGCTCCACGCATTGGACCGTTCAGAGCAACGGTAACCAACCCTCCCCTCCACGCGTCCTCCGCTCCCGTCGGCGGAGGGAGGGCTCATTCTCTCCAGCCCTGTCGCGCACCCAGTTCGCCGCGGTGTGGTCACCTTCCCCTACTCCCACCCACTGATCACCTCCCCGCGTGTGGTCCGTTGCTGGCCCACTCTCTCTCTCTCTCTCTCTTCCCTACTCTCTCACCTCTGCTCAACTCCCTTCGCGCTCTCTGCTCTTTTGCCTTTTCTCCATCGATTGTTTCATGGCCTCTCCTCGGCACTTTGGCTCAGTTCAGTGTGGAGAGTTTTTTGAAGGAGGTTTCGGGAGGATGCTCTGCGGCCGGAAGGTGATGAGCTTCTTTCTGAGGAAGGATGCAAGGAAGTTCCTCAAGCGCAAGGACAGCGACGCCGGTGAAAGAGGTCTCTCCCCCCTCCCCTTCTCACTCTCTCCAAGAACAACGATCAAAAAGAAAAAAAAAAACTGGCTGTTTCCATGGGTTCTAGGCTCTTTTCTTCGTCTTTAGATTCTTCCGAGTTCGTGATTTGGGGCAAATTGGATGCCTTCCACTCTTTAGTTAGTTTCATCTGCCGCATTTAGCATTCTTCGTTTTTTTTAAAAAAATATATATATCATTTTGGACCTTTGGTTGATGACTATTATCCGTTTGATCCAATTTATCGGCTACGTTTTGATGGACTATGATAAGGCTCTGTTCATGTTACCGTTTATGTAGAGAAGAATTCTATAAAGGCAAGATTTTTTCACTTGAGAGAAACGAAGGGTTTTGTTGCTTCGTTGTTGGTGCCTATCGTCTATTTCGCACTCTTCAAGACTAAAGAATTTGCAAGGGAAGGGGAATCGTTGCTTTCGTTAAAAGTAATTGGAATCAGGAAGCTTTTCTGGCTTCGGAAAGAGAAAAAAAGAGCTTCTTTTTTTTCCGGTTAAATGTATGAAATCTTACGTCGTTTTGATTGAAGTGAACACGGGGAACAAAGTAGAGTTCTATTTTAGTTCATACTGTTCATAATCAGTGGATTTATTGGTGCATTTCTTTTCTGATGGATCAAGCTGTAGCTACTTAGTGTGAGTATTTTTTTGCTTTTTACTTGAATTGAGATTTATCAGGGAAACGATTTTAACTCTAGAAGGTAGAGGGATTAGATGTTCATGTCTGCTCCTCATTGTCTGTTTCTTTTTCTATTTTTGAGAATTTGCGACGAAAAAGGGTTGGTTGTAATAACATAAGACATAGTAGTCGGCTAAAATCCTTCAAAATGTTAGAACTTAAACCACTCATGCATAGAGGATTTACTTCAATTTTTATAGAGTCTAACATTACTATACCTCCACTTGCAAGCATTTAGTGTTAGATTATTGTTTGCTTTGTTTCACTGGTACAGCATTGATTATTATGTGACTACACGTCAGACTGGCCTGTTGAGGAAAATATTAGAAGGCTTAAAAGTGTAATTTTTCCCTCTTTTTCTTTTTCTTTTAATTCTATCACTCAAAGAATTTCCTGTTTTTCTCTGTAAAATCAGGTAGAGCTCTTGAGCATCTTTGTGCTTCCCTTCTTAGTGAGCTACGCACATATGAGGGTGCTAAGCGTTTGCAGCAACGAATTTGTGCTCCAACAGTTGCCTTGTCTTTCAATTTCCTGGTTTCTGTTGGTATAATTATGATGAAGAAATTGGTGGGCTTTCCTCTACTGTCTGTCAGTTTTTATGTCTTATGCTTGGTCGTTCAAAAATGGGAACTCTACCGTTTTGATTCTGTCTTCAGGTTCTTGGGAGAGTGGGCTTCAGTTATCCAATCTTTCTCACCTTTATTCACTACATCTTGAGCTGGGGTTTAATGGCTGTCTTGAATGCCTTCTCACTTCTTCCAGCCCCACCTCCTGCCAAGACAACCCCATTTTCTTCTCTGCTAGCCCTGGGCATTGTCATGGCCTTGCTAATGTTAGCTTGAAGTATAATAGGTAATGTAAAGCATTTCTGGCTAAGCTTTATGAAATTTTATTTCAGTGACTGAGGCTTAAACTGTTTGCTCTTCAGTGTGGGATTCTATCAGATGGCTAAGATTGCTGTTACTCCTACAATTGTTCTAGCCGAGTTTATGCGTTTTAGGAAGACAGTTTCTTACCAGAAGGTAACAACTCATCATGTTAAGATTTATGGTTTCATGAACGAGGGTTAACTTCAATTGCTTTGGTTGTGATGCATGTTTCTGGATCTTGCAGGTGATGGCGCTAACTATAGTATCCATCGGTGTTGCTGTTGCAACAGTTACAGACCTTGAATTCCACTTCTTTGGTGCGTGTATAGCATTAGCATGGATTATACCTAGTGCAGTTAATAAGATTCTATGGTCCAATCTACAGCAACAGTATAACTGGACTGCCTTAGCGTATGTAGTCTTCTGACACTGAACTCCTTTACATTTATATCATTGCTTCCTTTAGCTAGCATCCATGCACCCTTGACTAATGATAAGCCATCCATCAGTTTAATGTGGAAGACGACACCAGTCACGCTTTTCTTTTTGGTTGCGTTGATGCCTTGGCTTGATCCCCCTGGTGTTCTCTTCTTCCATTGGAACTTTTCCCGTACATCGGCTATTTCCATGTCAGCCATCTTTGGTTTTTTGCTTCAATGGTCAGGGGCGTTGGCACTAGGGTGAGGAGTTTTTGGTCTAGGAATACTTCTATAAGATGCTTATTCCCATTAGGAAGACTTGCTGAAATTTTTTAGCTGGGACAACACCTATTTGATTGACATGAGTGGCAGTTTAACATTTCCTGATCCTGAAAAGGTTGCCTCTTGCTTATTTGCCACAGGGCAACATCTGCAACTTCTCATGTTGTTCTTGGACAGTTCAAAATATGTGTTATCCTTCTTGGAGGGTACCTTCTTTTCGATTCCAATCCAGGTATGTCAGGTATCTGTGGAGCTATCACAGCTCTTGCAGGGATGTCCTTGTACACATACCTCAACATGTTAGGTTCTCATCAACAAGCAGCTAAAGCAGCTCCCCGGCAATCATCATTTTCCTCAAGAAAATCTAAGCTTAGCAAGGAAGGTAGCAATCCCCATGAAGGAAACTGCACCACCGAAACCGTCTAAGGGGCAGATTCAACCCTAGGGAATGCATACATATTCTAGCTTGTATGTGCATATGGAGTGAAGAAGTTAGAATTATACGGAAAGTAAGCAATAAAGAATAGGAACTAGCCAGTTCATGTTTTCGCTTGCTTTTTCAGCTGTTTCTCTCTTTTCTGACAATTTCTTTTTCAGTCTGGGGTGCCGCAGTTTGATAGAATTGTATATAACTATGTATTTTGTATGGCCACAAATGTATCTCGTACCAGGAATGTGTTGTTCCTCGATCCTTTTTTTTAAGTTGTAGACCTACAAAATTAACTTTGAAGTTTTCTTTCAAAAAAAAAGAACAACTTCAATTAAAGCCATTTACCGATACCCTTCCCATCTATATGTGTGTGATTTTATTCTTGCTTCATTTCTTAACATAATGATGAAAAACATGACCACTTGTCATGTTCTGGGATGAGCTAGAATTGCACTATGTTCTCTATAATGGTGGCTGTTGCTCATTTGTAATTAATATTGCAGTTGCTTGCAAGGTTGCAACGGTTATCTTTTCAGTTAAAAGCTGCTTCCTATCTATAATGTGAATGTTACCTTTATCATACTAATGATTATTTCAGTTTGTGCATCGCCTGACCTTTATTTCAAATCCTTTTAATTATATTAACATGTTATGTCTAAAAAAATCATATTCGAGGATATGTTTTAATCAACTGTCCTTGCTCTTGAGCCCCCACTCCATCGATTATAACTAGGCATCATCTCTCTCTCTCTCTCTCTCTCTCTCTCTCTCTCTCTCTCTCTCTCTCTACCACCACAGATTTTCAAGTTCACGCCTTCCAATCTTCTTAGTCAGCTGAAAATGAAGCATCTGACCCATCATGTCAGCTGCTCTGATAGCTGCGGGACAAGCAAACATTACAAAATGGAAGAGAACGATAGAAAGGTGAGTTGGGGACCATGCAAAATTGCTGGAGACGTAGAATGTTGTGTCGTTTTTGCTGTTCTATCTCCTGGTTACACCTCGGCTAGTCCTTCCTGTATCCGAAGATTAGATGCTTCTATCATTATGCTCATGATCATCACTCCATGGTTATTAGACTTTCTATCACATTAGTTTGTCCCTTTTTGATGCTATAATTTCCTTTTCAAATTTGAGGCTCTGCAGTGTTTCAGGGGGCCGCCAGCTGGTTCAGCCAATGAATTTATTAGATGTTGGATACCTGTGATCTAGACTCGATCCTACTACCCTCACTGTGATTTTGGCTGCATTTCTTTCTTTCCTGGCTATAAATTACTAAACAAAATAACGAGGTTTGTGTTCTAATCATCCCTCTCTAGCATGGACCCCTGGTTACGCTCTGCAGTCGTAACTACCACCTACTTCATGTAATCTCTCCCAAGCGTTTCTCATTCTTTCGCCTGACCGCTTCCTTTTCTCTTTCAACAAGCATGAAGCATCCCATGCGCGTCTCTTTTTTTTGGACGAAGCTCATTTGAATAGCTGATAGCCAATGCATGTCAGCATCACCGGCATATGTAACTTTCTGATCTGCGGAGTATTAAAACTGGGGAGGAAAATAAATGGACGTAGTAAAGAGGAGGGACCAGAAGAGATTCTGACCTTGTCATTTTCTCCTCCATCTGTTGTCAGTAGCTCTCTCATGTTCTATGAAAGATTAATGGCTGTATCTTTTTCCTTTGGCAATAAACATTGTCATTACATTCTTGTCTGGTAAATAATGGCTGTCATATAACTAAGGACAGCCATAATTTTATTCCTCTTCCAACCAAAGCCTGTATTTCTTAGCAGTGACATCTGTGATATTTATTATGGTGGTTGATGAAGTGATTCTGTGATGTTGCCACAATTAGGACAATGTTGTTTATGTTCCTTCTAGAAAATTTTTGTCTGCCTTGTTCTAAATCCCAATACCCTCTCCTTGTATTAACTTATCCCATCTCTCCTTCGCACGGAATTGCATAATTTCTTTTCATAGCACCTAAACTGTACATGTTGGTAGCATAAAATTGGCAACCACCTAAATCCCACTATTTCCTCAGGTGAATATAAAAACATAATAGTAAAATCCCATTAGATTGTCAGCCTGTTGAACACGGGGATCCACCTCTTCACTGATAAATCAGTGTAAGATATCCTTTTACAGTTCACAGTTGTCATAGTTGGGTGTTTCTTTTATTTTCATTTCTTCAATGCGTTTATACTTTTCTCTTTTAAGGAATCTGTTAGCTTTTATCCCCTCCATAAAAGAAGCAGCTCATTCATTTCGTTCTTGCTTAGTTTATTGACAGGTCGAAGCGGCGCTTACGCCCTATTATGGAATCGCCCTCTTCCCACCAAAGTGGTAAAAGGGTGTACCTTCCAAATCGATGTTTCGTGAAAATTTGTTTGGATGATTGGGTTGAACATTCTATTGAATTTATGAATAAGGCCAGTACAATCGGTAAAATCATAGAATTATAAGCTGAGCTATATTCATAAGTATCCAAAAATAGCTTTAAAGTAAGCCAACCCAACCCAAATTCCATAGGGAGAAAACAAATATCATTTGGTTTTTTTCTCTTCCTCTCTATGGGATTCAGCCCATCCATTCTAAAACTATGTCTGGATACTTATGAATATAAACCTAACCCAATCTGTAATCCTATGATTTGCTGGTTATATTAATTCAAACCATAAATTCGAAAAGATTTTCAACTCAATCATTCAAACAAGCTCTATAATATCTAGATATAGCTATAGGTCCCATCTCCGACAACCTATAGAAGAAATTTTCTGCTTCACAGCACTGGAAAGTGGGTAGGCTAAGTTAATGAGGTCCTCGCTAAAGGGCTCAACATCTCCTACCACAGCGAACCATCTCTTCATCAGAAAAATCTATTGAAATCCCTTCCTAGATTCAGGAAAAGGTAAATCTCGCACATATAAGCTGCCCATCCATCTTAGATTTCATCAAGAGCAGACATGCAACTTTCGCCCATACCAATTCCCACGAAACGCTTTCAGGGGGAAAAATTTCACTAATCAATAGTAGATCGTGTTATGTCGCCCAATCAGTTATTCTGATTTCCAGAAGTTATGGACTTTGAAGGGGAGACTGATCTAGTAAGGAAAGGGATCTGCAACCCAACAAAACCAAGAAACTCATCCTAGGAGTATGCTAATGGGCCTGATTGGGGTATAAAGCACCAGCCCACGTGACACATGGCAATGGAGCTTGCTTTCTTTTCTTTCCCTTTTATTTTTTTTTTTGTTCATTTACCAATCCATATATCAGTCATGCAATGGATGTGTCCCCGGCATTTGATGAGTGACAGAGTCCATATAGATTTATCATACTGAAAAATCTAAATTTGTGCTAGTTTTCTATTTATATTCTGAAGTTTTAATTTGGTACAACTAGATCATCAAACTTTCAAATTTTATAATTGATAACCTAGGCTGCGTTTAGCATTATTTCTATTTTTAAAAAAGTTAGGAAAAAATTATTTTTATTCTTTTAAGATTGCTGACGATAAAAAATATATTTGGCTCTCTCTGTTTTCTTTTTCTTTTTAATAATAATTTTTTTTAGTAGATAAATATTATTATAATTATAAGAATGTATATTTTAAGTTATAATTATAATATAATAAGTATGTTATTATAACTATTATACAATAATAGAGTAATATATTATATAATTATAATTATAATTAAACTATTATATTGTCTTTAATATTATTATTATATAATAATCGTGATGGTAATAATGACAAGCCATCAAAAAAGAATTGCTGATGTGACAGATTAATCATACCCAAAATATTCTATTTAATGTATTAATATTAATAACTGTCAATTACTTTACTTTTTAAAAAAAAGGTGATGCATGCAACAAGGACAATCAGCAGATCCTCAGCTTTGCATTTTTTGATCTATATTTTAGCACAGGGAGCAAAATGATATTAAACTTGAGATTCTTCCAGAAGGTAAAAAATAGTCGGTCTGCTTACATGAACAGAGTATAATGTTAATGCAAAACAATAATTTCTCTCGGGATAATTTGGTATAAAAAAAAAACAGCTTTGAATACAAATACTAGTTGGATACATAAATCATCCAGTTAATTTCTGCACGGACAGAATTACATCACAGTCATTGACATTATCTGTCGTGCAAGACCAGGATCTTGTTGCAGTAATTCTCGCAGGTTGTTCTCCACCTCTGCCAACTGCTTCTCTAAGTACTCCTTGGATGTCTGATTACAAAAAAAAAAAACAGCAGATCTTATATTTTTCATCCTTTTTTGGTCTTGGAACGAAAACTGACAGAAAAGGGAGAAACAGACCTGCAAAGAGGAGATAGCTGTTTCACTATCCTTGAACTTCTGCTCTTGCTCATTCAACAAGAGCAATTTTGGCTCCAAAACAAACCTGGACATCATTAGAAGAAACAGAGGAATACTGTTAAGATAATTCTTGCAGTTTATGACTGCATTACAAAGCGAGAAAACGTTAGCCAGATAAGAAGAGCTTCTGGTTCATCAGCACTCACGCTTTGCCTGCAAAATAACAAGAAAATCATCAAAAACTAAATGGAAAGCTTTGTTGTGCGGTAAGTATCAACAAACTTACGTTATCTATGCTACTATTTCATTGATTTATATAGACAAAGAAATCAATGGATTGCCTGCCAACAATGTCAAACTAAAGTGATGGAACTTCATACTTCTATTCCATATCCTCCAGTAAGTAACTGCAGTATTTTAACCAGGGCGAACATGCAGGTCACTGTACATGGACACTTCGTGCATTGACTCATCTGTCCTCTGTAACTATCGAGCATTACACAAGGATGTGTGAACACTTTGACATATTCTTCCTTCATATAATAACTTACTCATATATGATGCTGAATTTAAACCAAGCATTATATGCACTAATATTCATGCCAGCCATCCTAAAATAGTTTATATACAATATTTAGACAAATCACCAAGGTTCCAAGGTTAAGTTTTAGGAGAAAATTCTAATGCCAATATCAGCAGGTCATAAAGAAATTACAAAAATTAGGTAAAGATGATACATTAAGAGTGCTTATTTATCAGTCACATGTGTTCGAGTCCCTTTATCAGTCGCATGTTCGAGTCCTTTAAAAGCTGAATCAAGTCCTAAATGGTTTAGTGTTCAAATGGTTGTCAGCAGATTTGTCTTCACTTGTTTTTAGTTTCCTAACAAGATCAAATCCTTTGAAAGGTTCAAACAAGGGTGATGTGCATAATTTTCTCCCTTCCAGACCTTGGACCTGGGCAAGAATAAGATCGCATTAACATAATGTTCCCTTAGCAAAGCAAGGCCATAAAGCAAGAGGTATCGTGTAGCAGTTAAATGAAAAAGGATAGAGCCTTCATAGTAATGAAAAAGGATAGAGCCTTCACAGTTCATACTAATGAAGACACCAATCAAGTTGATTTTGAAGCTCATATCCAACTTGTTGACAATGATTAGCACTACATAATGAGATGATCAATCAACTAGTTTGCAAAGACCAGTGGAATAGAAAGGCCATGATCCTTAGTACTTGTGCTTGGTACTTGTATAACAGACAGATCAAACAAGAGGCCCCTTCTCAACAATGCAACAATATACGTAATAGATGGAGGATAAACGGTATCGTACTGAAGAGGTGCATGCCCACCCAGCATTTGATAATACTCTCATAGACACCCAATTTCTTTTCACCCCTTTAATACAAGGGCTGTCTGATGGAACTCTCATCCATGAAGGCCACTTACATGCAGTTAAGAAGGGAAATTTATGTTGTTCATAATGCTTGAATTCTCACTAAGAGAAAAATTTTCTATCAGAAAATGTAGTTTAAATGAGGCCATGGTTTTGCAATAAGGTTGATAATATTATAAAGAAGATTTGAATTCAAATGCTAGGTCTTAGAGCAGTTGAGGAAGTTAAAGATCAATATGCTTGTTGATGAAACAATAACTACTCACTGGATCCCTCGATAGCACTCCAAATCCTAAAAGAAAGTTCACATAATGTTCTGCAGACAACTGTTTCATCATCTTCCTATTGTTGCTCTTGCACTGAATACAGCAATTAGCAATAATAGTAATGATATGCAGCATTATATACTTGATACAACTTCACATGGCTCAGGAATGGGAACTCATAAATGGCACCACCAATGCCAACCATGATTGGGGGTTATCATAAGTATAATGAGGTTTTGATATTCATAGAGAGAATAAATGGTCTCTAAGTGTGCATGGAAAGATGCTTTTAGGGACCTTTGCTTTGCAAGCTACATCTCAAAAAAAAAAAAGGAAGTAAAGGTATTACCAGACTAGCAAGATGTGTAAAAAGAAGTTGCAGATGCAAAACAGACACTTTGTAAGAATTAAATACTCTTTTCATACCAATAGACTTATATGTGTTTGTATCATCTGGTAACTGCCGAAGTTCCTCCAGTGTTAGGTAAGCGCGCTTCTTCTCGCCTTCCTTAACACGCATCTGATTCTGCACCTAAAAGGTGAAAAACACGACAATCCCAACAAACACCAGTTAAACAATATATATGTAAATATGATAATTTTACATGCAATAACTTGCACAGACCTGGATGATCAACTACCTTTTTTAGTGTAAAGCAAGCACATATAAACTTATATTATCAGACCCTTCAATTTATTAATAAGTACACACAAACAACATGATTATGGGTATGACATTGGGGTTTGGGTTTGAGCACAAACCCCACATTCATACCTGAGTCCATGTAACACATCAAAGAGAAACGAAGAGGAGGAAATGGAAAAACAAAGAATTTTCATAATGCACCGTTACTAAATATGGAGCAAGTCTACCTTTTGTTATACTTGAATAAATAAACCCAAACAGACATGATTCAACTCCAATTTAGTAGTTTGCTTAAGAATCCATTTTCTTCCTAAACTTTCCCTTGAATTTTTGCTTCCAGATTACATGTATTGACAACAATCATATCATTTAGTCATTTAGTGCTTACAAAGAAGAACCTCAGATATGAGATAATCAACCTGATCCAACTGCTTGCTTTTCGACAGGATCAATAAATAAGTATTGAAAAGACAAAAGAAATCATAGGTGGAGAAGCTGTTTATGACCAGAATGAAATTTTCTTTTTTCAGGCATGGAGAGATGAAATATCCTATTACAAAAATTCAAAAAGAACCTATTTTTCTCACATGAATGTTGTACCACAACTGTGTTCTTACACATGGTAGTCTTATCGAGAAAGAGGCAGCAATATTGCTAGCAGATACTCTCACCTTTTTTATTTCTTGTTCCATACATGGAAAATAAAAAGAAAGAAAAAACCTCAAACATTACGAGCACTTGGTAACTCTATATGACGAGCTAGTAACATGAGAACAATTAAAGAAGTGTTGCAATTGATTTAAAGAAAAGACTGTTTGAAGATTGACCTCAGTTCTCTCAAAAGATTTCAAGTTACTAGCAGATCATGAGAAATTCGTCCATAAGGAACTCTTATCCTGCCTTGGTATTCCACAATTTTTTTTGCCTTCTCTTTTCTCTGACTTCCTAGCACTAGTTTTGCAAGCTTCAATTTTACAGAGAAAACCTTTTCATCTACATTGATTCAAGAGTAGGTTTTTATATTCCCATTTCTATAAATAAAATTGCCCAAACCAATGGTTAAGCTAAAAAGTCATGTGGTCTCAAGGGCTTTGTCCCTCAAATTTAGTCAAAAAGCATTCAGCACAACTAATCTGGGAAAACATAAAAGTAAATCTTCAAATTGTACATTTTCAGCTAGGCACCATATGTGTCATAAATCCATATTTCCAATATTTGTTTCCTTTTAAATGGAGACAAGGAGCATTTCAGTTATTCCCATATAATCATAGTTCCACTGTAAATTCATGACAGATGCATGATCAAGTTGTCGACATGGCTAAAGAATGCACTGGGGAATGACCAACTAAAATGCAGTGTAGAAAAAAATTTTAAGTCAACTACTCAACAAACAGGATTTTGATCAACATAACCGGTTTATCCAAATAATCGAACTTTTGTTCTTGAGACGCACTCATAAAATTTATACTAGACATTGAAATTCTTGTTATTCAATCATAATTGTTTCAGTATTGCTGTCAGTGTTATGCAGGTGCTAAAACAGCTCACATCTATAAGCTGTGAGGATAAGTGAAGTAACATCTGTACACTCAAAAAAAAAAAAGAAGTAACATCTTCATTTCGAAACTTGCCTCAGCTATTATTTACTTCTACTGTTTGGAGTTACAACCCCGCAGACTAAATAAAGATTGTATGGCAGTTTAATAATTCAAATCAGTAGACTTCAACGGCTCCTATTTTAATAGCAATAAGGATCTACTGATTAACTCAAAAGGCAAACTTCTTGTTTTCCAATATTATCCAAAGAGATGGTAGGAAAGGCTCATGGGTTTCAATTATTTGCAGCATGAACCACAGGTAATGACTGATTGATACAGCAGGCTTTAGTTATTAATACAGCAAAAGCAATCAAAAAAGAGAGCAACATTAAAGTCGTTGGGTCATTCGAGTGTGGCACAATGATGAATGTTATGATAGACATTTCTCAGTGCATGGTTTTGGAGAGAGGGCTACAGTTTCCACTCCCACTCAGATCTCTGTCCATCCAGGGAGGCCACGGTTTCCAGTCACTCTGATTCCAAATTTTGGTTTCACCAAAGAACACTGTCTGATGGATCATAACAAATATAAGAAGCATATGTATGGACAGGCAGCTAAAATGTTAAGAGACGGACTAACAGAACAGGAAAAGTATTAGCAAGCCTCAGTATTCCCGTCCGAAATCCCTAACTCAAAAGAGTGAACATTAGTCCTGTTCTTAGAATTTCGAACTAAACATCCGCAAAAAGGAAACCCAGCTAGCCAATCCCGACATACTATCAGATTATTACTCAAAAGGCAAATCTTTTATACGTCGAGAGAAGAATCCCACATCAGGGAAAGCATTATTGGAGAGGATCAGACCTGCTTCAGCTTTCCTGTAGTCTCTATCATGCGGCCCTGTAGCTCAACGAACGCCTGCCAGCAAATCTCTCTTAGAAGAACTCAATTATAGAGACAATCTACGTTAACTAAAGAAGTATTATTTTAGAGAGATCAAAGGGAAAAAGAAGAAGAGGGGCTTCCAAGAGATCCAAAAAGCAAAGGGACGAAAAGCGAGGTAGGGGGGATGAGATTGTTTGATTACCGTGCGGTTTGCTTCGTCCGCCATTGTTACAGATCTTTGGAAGCTGATGAGATTTGCAAACCCTAACCCTGACCCTAACCCTAGATCGAGAGTGGAAGAAAGAGAGCACGACGGAGAACTGAGTGCGTATCGACGCCAGCCCACCTTGGCATGGGAGTACAAAAGAGGCCGTAAACTAGAGCGACCTTTCAAATTGCTGGGCCGCCAAGGGGCCGAGCCACAGGCCAGACGTCGGTAGGCAAGTTCTTGGGTCTTGATGTCGGGCTGGTTGAGTTAAGTGGACTGCATCCCTGTCCCCGGGCGAGGAGGATGCAAGTATCATGCTGTAAAAATGAGTGCCAGATTGTGAAAAATAAAAAAATAAATTACAAATTTATTTTTTGAGACTTACATTTACTATACTTATATTCAGTAGTTTATAAAATTTATACTAACATCCAGTAAATTCGTGTATCCCATGTAAGAAATCAAAAATGTCTCCAAGTAAGGAGGCGATTCATATGTATATACATTTTTTTTTGGATGGCTGTTATATTATTTGAGGTTATTTTGGTTATTTTTTTATTTTTGTTCTAACATGGTGAGTTAATGATTTGATTAATATTCTATTAAGTCATGAGTTAAAAAGTATTAAATAAAAATAAATCTAATGGCGTAACCAATAATACTGTTGTAAGCTACAGCCGCTAAACAGCTATCTATTAGGGTAAGTGCAATTGGCCTCTAATATTATAGATTATTTTTTTTAATTTATTTAAAAAAACCCGTCTTTCGCTAGTTGGGCTAGAAATAAGCCCGGACTTGCCCGAGGCCCATCAGCTCAGGCCGTCTTCGAGTCGGATCTTAAATCAGGTCTGATACTGTTCGGGTCAGACTTGGATCTAAGTTAAGGCTGAATATATTTTGCACGGAACTCGGATCAGAATTTAAGCCCAGTCCGAAAGAGTTCTCGAGACCGGGTCGACGGGACGGCAGAGATTCCATCCCAAGGTTCGTTTCTTGTTTAGACCCGCTCTTCCGGTGATTTCTTTGTAGAGGCTCTAACCAAAACAGAAAGACTCAAGCAGTTTAAGATTTGTACATGCACATTTACATGGGAAGCTCAAATAGTATAAGACAAGGCAAATATAGGTATCTCTAATATATAGGCGCATATATACATTGCACAACCTATATGTGAGAAAAACTCAAGTGCCAGTAATTTAATCATGTCCCACGAAATCATGGACATCATGAATTAACCATCTCCATGGAAACCAGTATAAACAGATTAGCAAAACTACATGCACTCGCGTGTCATGATTGCAAGTTATTTTGGCTAATTAGTGAAAGTTCTTGTGTTTTTTTTTAAGCAAAGCAAAGGAACTTGTTGTTGAGGTCATTTCAGAAATAATCTAGCAATGCTGTATTTTTATTTTTCGAATAAATTATAAAAATCTCCATAAGATTAGGGATAAATTATATTTACATCCAATAGTATAAAAAACCTATGCTTACATCTTTATAGTTACACCTAATTAAATTAACAACATTAATGAAAATGTTTATCTATTGTAAAAAGTTAAAATTCTCTTTATAAGAAATAAGGCTCCTCTTTTACTTTTTCGACTCTCCGATCTCTTCAAAATCTTTTTTTTCTTTTAAGAGTTTTCTTTTCTTCAAGATTGAGTGGCTAGAGTTTCTTTCTCGCTTCGCCACCCCGCCATGAGCATCTCTTTCCGACGAGCAAGCGATGACAAGTTTCCTTCCTACTCAGCATCTAGCGACGAGCATTCTTAATTACCAGCATCTGGTAACAAGATTTTTTCCTGATCAGGTTTTATTCTCGTATCTCTGCCCACCACGTCATAGAGTTTAGGGATATCGGTGTATCATTTGCTGATTCTAAGTTTTATTTGTCCAATATGGTAGGTATGATTCCTTAATATTGGAGTTGTGGATGAAGATTTCTATGTCTACATATAGAAGTATTATAGCATTACAGCCTGTCATCAAAAGGATCCAAATCAATATATGTAAGAGCTTTTTTTTTTGGAGGATGCATCAGTTGTAGTTTCATAGCCTAGCTTGGATCATGAATAAGCTGGGCCAAGCGACAAAACTCTTGATACCAGTTCCCTGCAGTAAAAAATTTTAGAGGCATCCACTTGCCTCAGAGATCTACATTGCTTTTCTCTTGGCACATATCTCTTTTCTGATGATTCATCAAAATCAAGCTCCAAACCCCGATGCCTCACGGTTATTCTCCTCCTTAGATAGATGTTATATCACTTAAGATTAATTTGGTCATTTTCTAAATTTTTCTAATATAGCATTTAGCTTCTGTTTAAGTTAACAATTTGGTTAACATTATGTTAAGTTATGTGTTAAAATACTAAATAAAAATAAACCTCAGAGAAATAAATGTAGGTTTTTCAAACTATTGGATAATTTACTCATACTCAGACTCAATTTGGACTTTTCACGTGAGGTAAATAGATTTACTAATGTAATATAAATTTTATAAATTATTTAGTGTAGGTGTAATAAGTGGAAACCTTAAGAGGATTTTTGTAATATATTTTTATTTTTTTATACTTAATCTCTTGAAACAAGTTATTGACGCTTGATACTGCATAAGATGGATGATGTGCTTTTTAGATATCACCAGTATTGAAATAACACCAACATGTATAAGCACTCTATCTCCTTTATAGTAATGGTAGGCATGCCAATAACATAGAATATTGTATATCCCGTAATACTTGCAGGTGCTTTCACCACACATGCATGCATACACATCTTTTCTTTGCGAGGAAGATTATGAAAGAATTGTGAACATATCACAACTTAGAATCTCATCCAAAAAAACTAATCGAAAAGTGTTATTTGAGTTTTTTTTGTCCTGATGAATACTTAAGATCTAGCCAGCACATAGCCGATGTGGGACTGAACACATGCCTACACAGATCCTCATATAGTAGCTAGATTATAATTTACATGCAGCTAACTCCATCCCTCTCATTCAGGCCAATTGTCTATTGTACTTTTTTAGCTAATTTTTTTTTGTCCAACGGCTGCTCACCCTACTCTAGTATAAGTGCAACCCATTGAATCAAGAGCAAGAACCTGGCACTGCGGTGCAGGAGAGGCTCCATGATGAGTCCATAGGACCTCTCCAAAATGTTGAGCCGCATAGGAAGCAACATAATCTGCGGCGCAGTTCGCCTTTCGGTAGACATGCACTACCTGAACAGCATTGCATCCTCCCATCATATGCCTGATGTCATGGAGTAGAGGGCTTGCATCCTCCTCCACCTCTCCTCTCGTATCCAATCTATCACCGTGGCCAAATCCCCCTCCAGGATGATGCACTTCGCATTCAGCCTCCGTCTCACGAAGGCAAGGCCCTCCCAAGCTGCCCTAAGCTCCACCCTTGCAGCTGAACGCCCAGTAATGCTTCGGCCTCCCGCAGCAATCATCTGTGAATCATGACTCTGATCACAACGCCCATCCGTTAATTAGGCTGCAATGCTATCATAAAGCCCATCTTTAGCTAACGTTTTGAGGCTATGAATAGTCATCGTATCAACAGCATTTTCAGTCCTCCAAATTAACCATTCCACCTCTTGTTAACTAATTTTTATTATGGGTACTGATAGGCTAACCTGCATTTCTGTTAATCACTGCGCGTCCAAACTTGAATTCATTCTAGATAAGCAACATCCACTACCAATATGGCGTAAAATCCAGCATAAGCTTCTACATCTCATGATAGAAAGCATCCAACCTAAGTCGAGGCGCGTCATGATCACCGGCTCTCAAATGAGTTGGAATCTTTCATTTTGCTTGTCCAAGACGTTATTCAATTAGTTGGACGGTCGAAGCGACCACCCAATCCAGTCCGAGATAAGGGAGACAAAACTGGATTTCTCTAACTTGGAATACCAGTTTCACTCACTTTCACACCACCTCAAAGACCAATGGATACTTGAAAGATTGGAGGGCCCACGACCACCTACCCCAAATGTATGTACCTGCTGCCAATCCAAAAGATCAAACATATCGGACAACTTACATGGGTGATCTGAGTGGGGCCTACAGCACCAACCTTCCACAAGCTGCTGCCTCCCCCAACGAGGCGTTCTTCGATCTCGCATGTAATCCCATGGCAGACTTCAAAATAATGAGAAAGCCCCGTCTTTTATGGAAGAAGTAGTGCCACCTTGTCCATTTGGTAGATTTGAAAGCTATCCCGGCGTTGCTCTGAAACATCCAAGCTATGATGAAAGATGATGCTGTGTTTCAGACCGTACATATTTATTGAGAAGCTAATGGGGTCACGAATTGAATGGCCTCGTACGTGGCCGATTATTCTGGAAGGTTGTGGGTCGGAAAAAGAAAAATACCTAGAACACTCCATGATGTATTATTTTTTAATTTTTTTGGATATATCTACACTAAAAATGCATGAACCATTCGAATGGCCCATTTCGCATTTCCAAAATAATCTATCCCTAGGCAAATGCATATAAATAATGTCCAGTTTATGAGGGTCTATAATCTTGATATTGATTATTTGTTAAAATGGATTTTTTTTAAGAACTAAAAAATGATGGGAAAAATAAAATCAAGGGGGTATCTATAATTAAAAACATCAAGATTATAGATAGGCGAATGCCTGGTCATGTAGAAGGAAGTTGATTAAATTCTACGCAACTCGAGACGTTGTTCATGGGGGAATCCGCCAGTCTCTCTCGCAACCACTTCATTCTTCGAAGTTGGAAGGACGAGCAGACTTATTCACCAATAGCTGGATAAAGAAAGACAAACAGGGAAGCGTACGATTTTAGCATATTTTTAATGGTCCGCTGCAGAAGGATAAGATCACCACATAGACATCGCGGTGGTCCCTCATTCCCCTTAAACCTTATCCTATCCCCCATCCAATAATTAACTACGCTTGCCACAATAATAATAAACCATCATGGGATCCCAAAATATATCATGGCTCGAGCTTCATGTCTTCCCTTGTCTCGCTTCTTAATTAGGAAACTCCGCAGTCCAGAATCAGAACAAAGAGAGCAAGAGGTCTCTTCTCAAGTGAGGTTGGAATTGTCCATATTTCCCTAAGAACTCATTGTATGTTATTATATTTTTTTTTTATACACAAAAGCACCAAAAAAAATAATCAGGAAACGTAAGAGACTTCATTTTTCTACTATATTATGCTAAGATTTTTATAATAACACTTTATCATCATGCTAATACGAGAACAACTAAACATTTTGGAGATCAGAAAGGGAGAAGGACCTAGGGGATCTAAAAGCCTTCTTTATCTTCCTTTCTTTGCTGACGTGGGGTGGAAGGGGAGCCAATGTGGATGAGTCTCCGCTATTCTGCTCATCTTCTTCCTCCTCATCCTCCTCCCTCTCTTTCTCCTCTGCGATGTGGTCGGAGGAGGAGAGAAGAGGCGGCAAGCATGTCGCAAACGAAGCGTAGGAAGAAGCTCTCCTTGTTCTGGATGCCATCAGCAGTCTCCTCCTTTTGTTGAAGGGGTTTTCTGGCTTCACGAGATCTCTCGAGGTCGCAGCGGCCACATCTGCCAGGCTCGCAAATGATTTCGACTTCCCGGAAAAAAAGTTCGACAGCCCTCTCCTGCAAACAATAATTAAAAAAAAAACATCCTTCATCATGCAAAATCATAATCTTAATAATCAAATTTACTTTTTTTATATTTTTTTCCTCTGAAAAAAATCCATCGAATATCTTTGTTTGTTGAAAACATGCATTTAGATGAGAATCAATCGACATGAAATTTTTTTAAAAAAATAATAGAAACCAGAAACTGCTAGCTGATGGATCGAACTCAAGAACAAGTTTTTTTTTTTTTTAATAAACAAAAAAAAAGGGGTGGAAGAGAAAGAAACTGACTTGATAGGAAGCGATTCCTCCAAGGAATCCAAGGACCCGAAAGCCCCCTCCTTTGCCTTGCTCTGGACCTCCTCGTTCTCCTCGTCGTCCTTCTCCGACGACGAATCCGACGACTGGACTCCGATGGAAGAGGTCTCCGAAGACTCCTCCTCCGCCACCTTCTCCTCTATAAAGAACCCGTTCCTCTCCTTCCTCTTCCCCTTCTCCTCCTCCCCTTTGCGGTCGTCGTGGTGGTTGTTATCTCCGTGCTGCTGCAGGTACACCGGGATGCTAACGTGGTCCTTCAGCCCCACCGTGGGCCCCCCGGCCAACTCGACGCCGGTGAACACCAGAGACATCCCCCTCTCTTCCTCTGCGCCTCGTTCTTCCCGTCCTCCTCCTCAGCTCCCTAGTCATCAATCGGACGGCTGGCGGGCGGCGGGGGTGGGGGGGGGGGACAAGATAAGCAGGGGGGCGGCGCTCGTGGGTCCCAACCTAACTTGGGGTCATGGCGATGCCCTCTTCTGCTCTCCCTCCTTTCTCTGTCTCCTAGCTCCGCCGGGCTTAGATTTCTCTTTTCTTTTGAGAACGAGAAAGTGATCAGAGAAGTGAGAGACGGAACGAGATGAGAAATGGAGAGAAGAGGGGGGATATAAGGAGAGGGGTCGGGATGGCGGGCTTTGACACGTTCCCGTCTGTGTTCGTTTACGTGTCTCCATTTGCGACAGCGACGCGGCCCCTAAAACCGCAACTCCCTCTCCGCTTACCACCTTATCACCAAGACCCATAGAATATACAATACCTCTCCTCCGGGCCCCATAATCCATTCTCCTCCTTATCCTCTATCCCATTATCTCCATCTCTATCTCTATCTCTACATCTTTCTCTCTCTTGTACAACCTGATCCTGGGCGTGTATCAGCGCCATAAACGTAGGATCATCAGAATTATCCGGCACCAGTTGGCTGCTGCTAGTTGGTAATCTTTGGGTCTTGCATGTTCCCTGATCTGTTTTGAGGTTTCAAAGAGGGCCAAGTGGATGGGGGTTTGTTGTGCACTTGTGCTCGGTGGCAGCACGGCACGGTTCGGAGATTGGCTATATGTCATCCAAAGGTTATCCTTCATGCTACCAGATGGAGTGGCCTAGCGATCATAATATGAATGCTTTAGGTTGTTTGATGGAGATAAGCATCCAGGGCATGGATGGATGGATATATGCAGAGTGTGTGCGCATGCATGTGTATGATAGATACGTGTATGTATATATATTATCAAAAATTGAATATGATAATATACAAAATGCATCATAATTGCTTGTCTGTATTAAGCTTACAACAAAATAAAGTAATGCACGATATATTTTGCTTCATTTTCTAAATTTAGATGTTTCATGAAAGCCTACGTTTATATGAAGTCATCAACTTTTCATTATACCATATTTATTATAAAAATAACAGCATATTGTTCTGGTTGATCATTTGGATTGGGCAGTCCTCCTGATAAATCATAGATGCGATAGAAAGCAGCAACATCATTATACGCAACAAGAATTTTCGATGAAATCATATGAGAAAGTAGAGTTGTTGAAAAGCAAGAGCTTTGTCTATACGTTCAATGCAATATCTTCTTCTTAAAAGAACATAGAAAGTCTGAAATATTAGATATAGGAAATCACTTTATGTTTAGGTATGTGACAGATGTTCACTAGATAGCATTTTGGAAAAACTACTCCTGCCTAATCCGATAAAATGATATTGTTAATTTTAGAATGATACGGGAGAGATCTAAATGCAAGCCCACCCACTTAGACTTATGATTCTGGATAATATTGAAAATGTCTAAAATTCGCACGACATGACAAGCAATCGCATTTACAATGTAAAGTGAGTCCTCATCAACTTGCCATTGCATGAGGCTGATCGGATAAGAGATATGATGGCATATTCCAATTGGTCTTTTAATTGAATCAACCATGGTGTATAACAAAAGGCAAGGCAAATAATGAGCATATTACTAATATTTGACATGAAGTTTGTAAGGAAATTGCAGGAGAGAACAAGAGCTGATGACAAAGATCTCTAATGATAGCTTGAATCTAGTAAATAAAGCACTTTTTATCCAATAAAGGTTAATTGGAAAAAAACAAACATTGATGGTGGCAAATCTATAATGCCTAGCTCGTAGCATTTTAGACACCATTATTGTTAAGGAACTACATGAGCGCTAGCCTACACTCGGCATCCATCTGGCACAAAATCATGCATGTCTACCTGAACATTATTTATCTCATGCTAAACCAATACCGGTAGGTGTTGCTACTTAATACCTATTCAAATGGAACATAACTTCTTATATATGCACTATTAAAAGGCATAACGATCCACCAACCACATCGCCTTCATCCAAAAATGGATCTACAAACACATGATCAGAAATTCGAAGCATAGTTTTTCATACATTTATAAGGGAGTTACAAGTAATAGATTATGCCATAAGATAAAAATTCTGAGTTAGCAGCGATAAATTGAGGGTCCATCTAAATTCAAATTTGCCGACAAACTTATGCGCACAAAATTAACTTTAATTGATATTTTGTCAAAAAGCACGAGTTAGTTTGTTACTTTTACTTCATAAAATATTACTAGTTTTTCTTTGATAAACCATAATATTCAGTTAAAAACGTTGCCTTGGTAATTTGCTCCATCCTTTAATTTGCAGCTGTCAATCCTTATCCATCCAGGTTAATTTCTCTCGGCCCTCAATCAATTATGACAACTCCCTTGCCTCAAAACACATTATTTAGCATCTTTGTGTAGTATTTAAGTTTTTTTTTTATTTCTCTCTCTCTCTTATTTTGTTCTCTATTTTTTTTTTGGCTAAATAATCATATTACGTGGCAGATCTCTTTGAGACAAACATAGGCTGGTCTAATTAGGCCTAACACTAAGATTATTACATTTTTCAGTTTATGTGAAGTGTTATATATCCCTTGAAGGAACAGTTTCATCATAAAGAACAATTTAGAAGAATCTTAGAACAATTTTAGGATTATTACTTTTTTAAGCTGATCTAAAGTGCTGTCCTTTCTTTTCCAAGCACAAAAAGGAACAATTTTAAAATCATCAGGTCTAAGTCAGTGCTCGCGATTTCTTGTTCTCATAGAAAGTTTGACTCGGGTATTATCTCTTTCTGAGAGGAGACTTGTTCATAATAAAAAGGCTTCCGGCTTGTCCAGTGGTAGTACTAACTCGTTCTCCACATCGAAACCTGCTGCGAAACTCCTGCAATTAAACATGCAGGCCGGAATTCTCCGGGTAAATAAGGAGGAACCCCGCACGGAGAGAGCTTCATCAGTACCCCATCAAAGACCTACCATTTCAAAATCCTTTTTTTTTCCAATCAGTGGGGGCTGTTCTAAGTTCTGACAGAAGTGAAAGGTTATTACCTCAGTGAGTAAAACAGTTCATAAATGAATGCCTTGACCAAAGGCCCAGCGACAGTATTATTAAATTCTGTCCATGGCTAGCTGGTGTCTTTAGATAGGTATTGGCCGACAGATATTCTAAGCAGGGTCTTATAAAAATATTTGCAGCATGTTCTGTAAAGTTGAGGAAGGGAGGGGGCGGGTCTGGGGAAGAAGCATGCGGTCCATGGATTAGAAAACCAAATCGCTTGGATTAGGACCAAATAAGAGCCCCATCATGATTGCCATCTTCTTAAATATTTCACCATTTGTCCCCCACTTTATGACGTACTTTATAAAAAATATAAGCCATTCGTTGCATGAGAATTTTGATGTACCTCATGAATCAGTAGGTTATTATCGATGCATGAAACTGAACTTAACTCCCACTTCCATGGAAGGGAAAGAAGATATTATGGTTAATTTGCAGCTACTTAATTATTCAAAAGAAGGTACTGCGAAGGAGCTGGGACGAATGGATGGATGGGTGGACATGGGAATTAACGGGTGCCCTGTAGCTAGGTTAGGAAGGATAAGGTGGGTGTTGTTTTGTCCAGACGCACTGCGTTACATGCATGCATGTGGCGTCCGCATCGAAAAGGATGGGCGTGACGGAATCGTAGTTAATTGGAATATTCTCACCCATGGTACGTCTCTGCTTGCTGGACTTAAAACTTCCCTTCTGAATCGACGATGCTTTCTGCTGTTATATATGAAGGTATTTTCTCTTGTGGGTATTGTATTCTCGCCGGTGTGACATCCATTGGGATCCTTGGCCACCTTCTTACGTAGTTGTGAGTTGTGACCAAACTATAGTGGTGGAGATGGAAATGGGCAGCTTTCTTCTGGGCTTTCAAGATTTTTTTTTCTCTCTTAAGGTTCATTTAGTCCGCTGAAAGATTTTTTTTATCCAAATATTTTTTTTGAGAAGTTAATTTCTAAAAATATGATGCTTGAAAAAATAATTTTGACATGTTTGGTTGATCATAAAAAAAGAATACGTTCTAGAGGTGTTTATATTTGGTTGGGCTTGTAGAAGAGTTATGTGAAATATCTATTAAAGGGAAAGAAAAAAAAATCTCAATTTCTAATGGATAGAAAAGTAATTTTTGAGTTATTCTTTTTTAAAAAAAATATGAGAATCTTATTTTTATAAAAACATATTTTTTTAAAAATCAACTAAATAAAAAAATATTTTTTAAGAAGGTATACAGACTTGGAATGATCCCGCCTGCTGCAAGAAAGATCAAAGTCTGGTGTAAACGTATAGATTCAAAGTCTGGTGCAAACGTCCAAGACGGACTTATGTTGGCTAACCTATTTTCAAAGAGGTTGAGGTTTCTATTGCCGTGTAAACTTGAGGATAACGATAGGGCTGACAATCAACTAGGATTGAGGAATTGGATGGTGTGGCAGTTAAGGAGAACACGTTAATGTGCTATCTAACCATTAAGTATGTCTTGGAGTCAAAATTTGATAAGATTGCATGGAAACTTATTAAAAAGGATAAGATTGATGGTACCAGGGAGACTGAAAAATGGCGAATGGACTTGGTCAGGGAAAACCAATGTGTAGGTACATAAATAAAAATGAAAATTGTGTGAAATTATCTTGAAAAGATGTCATGATAGAAGATAAGGCTGCAAACCGAAAATAAGTTGTGAACTCTGATTTTTGAAGTCTGACCCATAGTTTGGGATAAAATTTTATTTCTCGCGGCAGAAAACAGGAAAAAAAAAGAAGCGTGCAAGCCTGCAAGGTGGGTGAGACATTTGAATATATATGTATTAAAAGTCCTACTGAGCCGTTACAGCGTCTATTGGTTTGACATGTTCCAAGGGTAGGTAGCAAAACTTGTCAAGTGCCCATAGGAGCAACAATTGATCAATTCCAGTGGTCTCGGGACATTATGTTATGTTCATCCATCAGGGACCACCTCAAGTGCATCCAAGTAAACAAAGCAATTGGACTCTGGGGCGAGTGACTTCCATTCCAATCATTTCGTTAGATATAGTTTCATTTTCATTCTATTCTGATTGTCAATTAAAAAAATAAAAATATTTTAATTCTTCAAAAATTAATTTCTACTTTATTCTAATATTCAAATTCTATAATTTTATTTGGATTTTTATTACATGATTTAGATCTGGGTTGCGAAGGAAATCGTGCACATAATATCTTGCAGCACGATGTCCGCTTGGTCTCCACCGCAGCAGCAGCTGGAGGACCGTTCCCAGTTCCTGGAAACTTTCGAAGTATTCGATGGGATCGATGAGGGAGGGTAAGATGGCCTGCCGTGGGCCCATCAGCCCAGTATCATCGTAGAACAAAATAGGTGGGACTTTCGTGGGCATCGATGCAGCTGGGAAATTTGGAGCCTGCCTCTTTTTGTTGGGGTGGAGATAAGGGAAGGGGGGCTGAATCCACCTTGCAGATGGAGAGATATTTTTCGGCCAACATGGTACGATTGCCGACCTGGGAAGACATTGGACTTTTGCATAAGAGCGTGCCGAAAAGTCTTGGATACGAATCTATTATGATCTAGTAAAACGGCAGATGCTGGCGTTGCTTTACCCGACAGCATCCAGGGTTCCACCATCTACCACATCGGATTATGTGGTGAAATGTGAATAAATTATATTTTAAATCAACTTCTCAATCACTCGTTGCTTCTGTTAAAAAAAAAAACAGGTCAGGCACATCTTCTACGTAGTCTTCTTGATATTTTTGATAGTGATGCAAATACGAGGGCAGCATGAACAGTCGATATACCAAAAAAAAAAGAAAACAAAAAAATAAAAATTATAGAACAAGCGATTATTAATTCTCATTTTTGTTGTTTTGTTACATAATTTCTGTCACACTTATTGACGAGATTGTGAACACGAGTCCATACATGACTGGTATCAATGGGTTCACACTTATTGGACGAGGTTATGAACACGAGTCCATACATGACTGGTATCAATGGGTTCAGATTTGGGAAGGTTTTAGGAAGTCAAAATGCGATCGAACAGTTGGCCAGTACAACCTCAAATTTTTCAATAATTATTGAAAAAATTAGCTGATATCAGTCCAATCTCAAATTGGCTGATCATTACTCATAACATCTGGAAGCAGATCTGTTCCCAAACTTCAGGAACTGCTGCAGCAGAAGATGCCTGTCTTGGAATCTATGAAGCAAAGCCTCTCTTTTATGTGCCGAGCATTGTGGAGGACGAATTATAAAATGGAAAACCGACATCGTATGAAATTACTGCTGTATTATTTCAGTACCTGATGGAATGGAAATCCTAACTCATCTAAGTTAATGCCACTGTGCAGACTGATGCTTTAACTCCCACAAAAGTTCAAATAGAACAGCCATATTCACTGGCAGGCTCAGCATATCGTCTTCAGTAATATAACAGCTATATTGACAGTAGAAATTGATCCAACATCCACATAATTGAATTCGGGAATCATTGATGGCGAGATTGACGAGCAAACCAAAACAGAAAAAAAAAGGCATGTCCGATCTAAAATGAGAAGTAGTAACTCACTGGCATTACCTTCTAATTCTATAACGAGTAATGCCAAGGGGCTCCTATTATATGCACATGAACGATTCTCTTGCCATGATCCAAGAGAGGAGTGATACAGCTCATTAGATTTGTTGCCAAACACAGGTTGGAGGGTTTGTTGATTACTGAGTTGCCAAATCAGCAGCTGTAGGCCAAATGACTTCTTCGTGTATGTGAAACGGGCGCCTCAAAAGTATTTTCCTTCTGCAAGCGTAAACAAGAAAAAGTATCGACATGAGAAAATATAAGCTCTGGAAGCGAACATTCTCGTGCAAATAGGTACCAAAATACCTGTATTTTTTTTTAAGCTATAACAACACTAGGTGTAAGCAAAAACTTGAGTAACAAAAGGTGATGACCTGGACAAGGTTTACATTTGACAAATGCATCATTGCAAGAATGTTAAGGATGGCTTGATTTCTCAAAAGCCTTCCAACAACAGTAGTAAACATTTAAAATATTTATAAAGACTGGCACATTTCCACCGTATAAAAAAAAAAAAAATCAGACAGAGAGGCTTCAAGCAATACGGAAGAGACTTGCATTACCAAAAAGCAAGAACATGGTCATACAAAGCTAACCAAGCTGCTGCTGTAGAACATAACCATTGCTTCCCATTGGGGAACAGTTGAAACTATCGAATTATTAATCAGCAGAGTAGGAATAGAACAAGTCTGGAGAGACGGCAGGTCAACCTAAACTGGTGTCACCCATACGAACAAATGATTTCTCTCATGACAATCATGCCATCTTATTGCCTGGTCATGGTCCCTATCACCAATGGCTACATCACTGAAGAGAAATTCCATAAGATGGCATGATTGTCATGAGAGAAATCATTCTATCACCAAAGCAAGTCAAGTTCTTTGACAATGCATTGCGAGGAATTTGTCAAATGCAAATTTACCTAAAATTTCTCTATCAGAAACCCCATGTAAGGAACGAAATGCTAAAATCAATAAGCTATGATAGTAAACCATATATTTTGCCTTGTACCCTGTCAGTTATGAATGCATATGAAGAAAAAGCTTGACAAATGAAAAAAATGACAGGAAGATGATAGTTTTGATATCATCGCTTGGCATATAGAAAAGATGGAGAAAAAAAGAAAAGGAACTTCACATTAAAGATGATGTGCAAATGACTAGTTTTTGATTTTACCTAGGTACACCATCTTTGCCAGTAACAACCTGTTTGGAGCTAAAAAATGATAGATGACAAAGGAAGAAGTGCTGGTAATTAATGGCATATTGTCCCGATCTTGTTTCAGCCGATCCATTCAAGCACACAGAGTTTAATATACAAGCTTTCTAGCAGAGCCACAGAACATGGGTAAATGTCAAGAGTGATGAATATTTATTAAAACAATTTTTTTAAAAGATGAAGACAAAAACTTCAGCACAAGGGGTAGATGAGTGAAATGATTTATGGGAAACAACAATAAATTGAGGTAAAGTTTCATTGTTTCCGACTTAACAGTAATTTTCCTATCAGGATCACATGAAGGACATACAAGGAAGGCTTCAGCAGATCTATGCAAAAAATTTCTATAAGATTCCAACATAGCAAATTCCTCCGCATATATTTCTTGTCATCTTTTCTACTATTAAAGATAAAGAAAGAAGCAATTTCATGATAAACAGATATGCGAGAGATGATAGCAACAAGGCAATCATGTCAAGAATTTGAAGTGGGAAAAAAATTAGGTAAAATCTAATATATTTTGCATTGTGCAGCTTCAAAAAAGAAAAACAAAAAACCAACAAACCAATCAAGTCAACCTCAACAATCATTGACAGCAGAAAGATCCAACCAAAAGGCCACAATCCATGCACATAATGAGATAGGGAAAAAAGTTTGCTGGTTTCATTCAAATTATTGTATCTATGGGCACCCTAGGGACAAGATTCCTGATTGCACTAGTATGATTACTACATAAGAGTCTAAAAAAAGAGAGAGAGAAAAGCTAAGGGTGCACCAGCAGTGCGCACTCCTCATACAATATGGACACACAAGCCGTACAAGGGTGGGCTGCATGGACATGGACATCCGCTAATCCAAAACATGGGTCTTCAAATTCAACAGACATGTGAGTCTTACAGATTTATAACCATATCTGTGTGATATTTATCCATACAGGTGGAAGGTTCTGAGCAGAGAAAGGGATGAACGAAACATCATATGCCACTGCTCCAACAGTCTCATATTCTTTAGGATACTGAGTTCGATATAACAAAGCGACGTCAGATATTCCGAACTTGAACTCTGACCTGCTTTGCTTCTCCAAATCTTCCCATTCGTATGGGAAGTAGCATACAGAAAAACTTGGCTGGCAATACAAACAAGCTCACAAGTACATTCAAGTTCAAGATACAGGGATTAACTTCATGACTTCTGATATGTTTGAACATGATTGATTGCATAAAACTGAACACTACAGGTTAAATAATTGGATGCTGTATTATTTAAACTATGCATTAACAAATCATCTCCCACTCTTTAACATGAAATAGGTCTTAATAATAAAAAGAGGCATCATAATCAAATTCAATAAGCTTTTCAGAATTAAGAAGTACAGTTATCATAACCAAATTTCTTTTGAGCTTCCGAGCCCCACCTGAAAATATGACATTAAGTTACTGGAAGGGTGACAATATTGAAACTTCTGATAGATGGTCATTAGAATGAAGCCCGCGCCCATTAAAGCTAAAGACCACAACAAGCATCTATCCATCTTACATGATGCCATTGTTGGATGGTTTCAAGGGTTCAAACTCTGTTATGTCAGTCTTTAAGCCCTTGTCAACGACATGCAGCCCAAGAAGAACAGGCTAGTGATTTTTTCAAAAGTTTAAAGTACAGTTTCTTCTGTTCAGATTTATAAAACTGCATAATCTAAGTGAACCTCAAGACAAGGACTGCAGAACAGCATGCTTATCAACCTTATCACATAATTTCCAATAAGGTAGCATGACTTGCTTCAACATGAGCATAAGTGCATCTAAGTGCATTTGACAAACCAAAGAGGCAAAGACAGGCAAATCATATGAAACCTGAACTTTCATTACTCTTTCTAATCTTATCTATGAGAGTAAGTTATTTAGAGATTAGACAACAAATTAGCATTTCTTAAAACCCTCGAATAAAAATAAGACCTCCAATTTGCAAAGACATCAAAATACATGCTGCTTTCAAAACACATGTATAAGAGCCAAAAAAATGAAAATTACAAAGAATTAAAATTTTTGCATGCGCACATGCATGTAGAGTTGTAGACATACACAATATGCACATGTTTGTGGGGGGAGAGAGAGAGAGAGAGAGAATTGGCATAAGCTTCTTACAGGTGGCAGCATCCCCTCTTAAACGTTTATACATAGGGTTGCGACAGAAATAATTAGATCCCTTCACTTAGTGTCTCTTCTTTCACCCATAGTCCCCACTGTTTCCATCTCCTCTCACGCCATCCCTCTTCTCCTCAATTTCCCCCATCTCCCCTATAGATCCCTTTCCTATTATCTCTTCCCAATCCTGTTCCCTCCCCCCCCCCCCCAAAAAAAAACAACCCCCTCTTCTTTTTCTTTCTTTTTTTTCCCATTGGCTACTCCCGTCATCTGATCTCCAAGGATGTAAAGAAGAGGGGGTGATGAGAGGGACAGAGGTGAGTTTAAATGAGTGATGGGAGAGCAGGGTAGTTGAATATGGGGACTACAAGGGCCAAGCAGTGATTAAGGTCCTTCGGCCAAGGAAGGGAAGGAGGAAAAGAAAAGTTAAACATCATTTAAGCATCTAAGATCTAACAGATCCTGCTGCCTCTCTTTAACCAGAAGGGACAATTTAAGGGCAGATTTTTTTCTCTTCTTAAGAGGTGCTAGCCCGACCATACAAATGCAAGTGCTATGCATATATACATATAAAAAAGGCTAGCAGCCAGAATTTTCTCTCTGTCAAAGAAAAAGTACAACTCAGATTTGCAAACAAATAAGTGATAGCCTGAACGGAAATTTTATCAGAAATGCCAACATAAATTACTACATCATTATGCTGGTTTGGTTATCCCTCCCCTTACTGATAATTTACCTGTTCTGGGTCACATTGTTCCGTTCCCTATACATCGTGGTGTTTTAATGAAGTTTAAGATTGAGAAGCTACATTTACGTTGCCTATTCTTAGAGATAACTAGCTCATGTCTCTACAGATAACTAGTCAAATGTGTTCAAAATGACAAGCTTATGAGGCCTCTCAACAAACTGATGATATGCCTATCTCAATAGCATAGACAACTACTTAATCTTGACAAAAATCCAAGATTTAGGTGCTTTTATGTTGATTGTTTTCGAGCTTGAAACTAGCTTCTTGAAAGTGGTTGGGTTGGGAATGAAATGTAGGGCCTATTTTCCGTGTTGAGAGGAAATAGGTGGAGGTCAGGAGCATTCAAAACCCTGATTCCTAATTCCATAAGTATGTTCTTTGTAGTGTGAATAAAAAATTGAAAGGAGAAGGTCACAAAGCCTTCTACCTTTAAATTTTGGGCGATGAAAATGGCTGTGGATGGCACCATGTGGGTGGTGGGTCAGAAATCAGACTTCTTCTAGGCATATTTGATTTTTGATTTTTGAATATTAAAGCAAAAGGATGGGCAAAGTAAGTCTGCATAGTAATTCATACATAAAGCATTAGAAGAAAAACTTTGGTTTAGCTCAAGATGGCAAGGCCCTTTGGCATGTTGGGAGCTTTCTGCTTGTCTACATTCCTTATGATGTCAGCCCAACATATGCAGTTGGACCTTTTGAACCCTACAAATATGATCTATATCTTACTTCAAGTATACTTTATTTAAATTACCATGAAAAGAAACCTATAAGAGCATAAAAAAGATTCCACAAGAATTTCAGGAAAGATCCCTGCAAGAAAGGGTTTTCCTTATTCTAATAATTGAATTATAACACAAACAGCAACGAGAAATCTATAAATAGAGTTAATCTATGGTCAAGTCTTACAAATTTTGAAACCAAAAAAGGTCATTAGGTTTAACTCAACTTGGGAGCTCTCTGTTACTAGGGGAGTTCTAAATGTTTTTAGATGTCACGAACCACAATTTCAACACATGAAATTGAACATGTTGAAATCTATGTGTTTCCACTATGCATAATTATAAAACATTTCATTTGCACTGATTTGAAACAAAGCCTGCTACAAGCAAGGATGTGAATGAAGTGTATGCAAAGAATTTCAAACAAATAATTTAACACATAAACCAGCAGCAAGAATTGTAGCATCACCTTCATCATGAGAAATGGAGGACAAATGCAAAACATAATAAATGAAGATGAGGACTTAACAGAAAAAAAAAAAAAAAGATAGCTACATATGGATATTATAATCAATTTTCATTTTGAAGTTCACCTTCTTTAGACACGGAATTATGCATGTATGACAGCTCCCAAAATCCAGAGCAGCTTAGTAACGACAGATGTTTAAGAAGAAAAAAAGGGGATTTTTTTTTAATATGCAACTCAATCGAACGAATTTACATATATCTAAGAGAACAGTACACATTCTAGCTCTTCCCATCCTAAATGCCTAAAATGAATGAGTACAACCTAAGGTGTTACATGTAGGGAGAACAGTAAGAGTCAAAATACGGTACTTAAAGGAGGGAATAATAATTTCTACCAGAAATGTGCTGAGGAACCAATCCCAAAACCACCCTCTATAAAATTTTGCTCTTGAGAAGCTTATGCTCGTATGTGGCTGCTCTCGGCACCCAAAGGGCCATGCAGGGAACGCTTCTTCTCGTGTTTCCACTGTGGTTAGTCTTTGAAAAATCCCCGCTAATCATTTGAATAAATTTCACGTAAAGCCGCCCATCCATGCCAGCTCTTCAGGTAGCAGTATATGCACACACAACCAGTGTCCGAACACCAATTGCCGCACAATCCATTTCTTTTGGACTGGCGCGTAAACAGGGAGTCCCTTTCCCTTCAGGATAGCCAGGGAGGCCTTGTATCACATTACAGTTGAAGCAGATCGAAACTGGCTGGCCATGACGCTGTCAACTTTTCCATTGGAGTGCCTAACCCTAAAGCTTGCAGACTTCCCGGGCTTATGATGAAAGAGAGATGTCAGCATCTTCTCCAACGTCTGGGCCGTGTACTTGGCATACTTGCTCGCACTCGCATCCTGCTCCACCAGAGGGCCATAGTTCTGCATATAGCTCCGGTACACGGGAACGATCGCCTGCACCACGAGATGGCAAGTCTTTTCCCTCAAGTCTTTGTCCGATATGACCCAATTCGACTGCTTCTGATACAACTCATCAAATGTCTCGTTGAAAGCCTTCAACCTCCTCTTCACTAAATCTCGGGCCGTGGCCCTTCCTCCGGAAAACAAAATAAGGCCTTCCCTACTCAACAAAGATGGAAGCTTTCCCCAGGTCTCCCTCAAGAAAAAGGCAGCATAGTACTCCTTATACTGCTCGTGCTCCCTCAGCCATGCATCCCCTAACAACTCCCCGAGCTTGGTCCCTTTCAAGTGCTTGTAGAAATGCCAGTGGGTGTTCATCATAAAGAGGTAGGAGAGGGTCGTGTCCTCGTAGCCCTTGGACCAAGTCTCGAAATTCGCCTCCAGGGCCTTGACAATATTGAGAATCGCATCGGTCAGTAGCCTCTCCTGGAACTTCTCCTGCTTCCAGCTCCGATGAATGATCAGTACCTGAGTGAGAATCGGGCGATAGTCCTCGCCGAGAAGCTTGTTGCAGTAATCCGTGATGAAGCTCACCAGCCTCGGAACGGCACCATCGGAGGGCGGCGGACTCTGCCTCTGTAGCTCCACCTGAACCAGAAGCTCCCAGAAGATCTCACAGGCGCCATCGATCACCCTCTTGATGAGATCCCTGGTGAGATTCTGAATCTCGACGCAGACCTTCCCACCGAAGAGCCGATTGAAGTCCAGCCGGAGCTTGTTCAAGGAGTTGAAGATGTCCAGGAGCTTGAGCAGCTTGATGGGGTCCTTCTTGGCCTCGGCGACCGTCTTCCCGAAGCGGAGGAAGGCGAGCATGCCGGCCTGGGCGGCGATCTCGGCGAAGCAGGCGGCCCAGGCGTCGGGAGGTCCGGCGCGCTCGAAGACCTCGGCGCAGAGCTTGTATTCGGCCTCGAAGAGGTGCTTGACGGCGAACTCGAGGTGGCGGCCCCAGCGGTCGATGTGGGGCTCGATGCTCTGGACGTCGTCGAACTCGGCCGGGGTGATCTCGAGGTAGTCGAGGTCGAGGGCGCGGAGGCTGGCGCGGACGTTGGAGCCGCGGACGTCGACGTAGGCGGCGACGCAGCGGTCGAGGCGGTTGTTGGCGGTCATGCGCTCGAGGATGGCGAGCAGCTTGTGGATGACCGGGACCGGAAGAGGGGCGGGGGCGATGACGGCGCCACCGCCGTTGGCAATGTCGCCGGCGGCGGAGGAGGGCATGGGGAGGGGAGTGCTGTGGTCGGAGAGGAGGCGCCGGAACTCGGCCTCGAGCTTGTCGAGGGCGGCGTCTAGGAGGCCGCCGTCGAGGGGGGAGGAGGAGGTCTTGAGAGCGGCGATGGAGGTCTTAAGAGTGGACAGGAAGCGGGGGTCGGCGACGGAGTGATCGTCGAGGTAGTCGACGATGTCGTCGAGCCACTGGATGGCGAGGCCGCAGTTGTCGGAGAGGAAGCGGAGAGCCTCCTCGAGGCGCTTGAGGACGGAGAGGTAGCCGGGGAGGTCGGCGCCAGGATCGGAGAGGAGGGGCTGCTCGAGGCCGTGGACGGCGTCGAACACCTTGAGGACGGCGGCGGCGGGGCCGACGGCGCGGTGGATGTGGCCGCCGACGGCAGCGAGGGCGTCGCCGTGGGCACGGATCGGTCGGACGGAGGCCTCGAGGGAGGGGAGGCGCTGCTGGATCTCGTCGAGGCGGGGGCCGGTGCGGGCCAGCGCCGCCGACAGCGCCCGCGACTTGTCCAGGCTCGCCCGCAGCGACCGCCGCGCGGCCACAAGGCTCGCGACGCCCTCTCGCTCCCCGGGAACCATCCTCATCATCCCCCCAAAACCGTCGATTAGCCCTGACACGACGTTAGAAACGGCAAGTTGTGGTGGTCGAACCGGACGCGACACTCTCCAATTACTCTAGCCAGGATAGATGACGGAGAAGAGAAGGGATGGCATTCTTTTTATGTCGGAAGATATTAGGATGATGGAGGTTGATGAGCACGACGCGGTTTGGGGGGTTGATTCGCGGTGGATTAACTAATCTTTTGACCGGAGGGGAGATAGGCGGGGTTTTGTGGTCTACGGCGCCTCTCAGGGGTGAGGGGGCTAAAAAAAAGAAGGGGAGAGGGTTTTGTGGAAGAAGAGTAAGAGTTCGGTTAAGAGAGAGAGAGAGGGAAGGAGTTGAACGTTGGACTAGGTTAGAAAATGACGGAAAGGAAATATAGGATGGAGATGGGAAGGCGGTGGAAAGGCGGTGAGGAGTGAGGGAAACTTAGACCACTGGCATTGAGGGAGGAATATAAACTTATAGAAAAGTGGTAAAAAAATGCTTTGCTGGAAAGTAGACGGAAAAGGAACGGGGGTTTCTTTCTGGGATGATTGGGCTGGTGAGAGGAAGAGGATGGTGAAGGATCGGGGATCGAAGGAGTGGAATCTGAGGGGGGCTTCGTGAGGTGAGGTGGAGAGAGAGGAGAGGAGGCTTTTGGAGGTGGAAGCGTGGGATTGGAAGGAGGGGCCCGGTCGCTGATCGGCTTGTTCTTTGATTTTTGTTCGTTTGTTTGGTTGGCGGCAGTCCTCTGGGACTCTGAAGCCGTTCGTCGAGTTCTTCGTGGTTTTCCGATTTGTCTATAATACAAAGGGATTTCGTTGTGATCTCCTTGCAGAACGTCTTTCGTCTTTAAACGGTTCCAGCGGTTCCTCGGAGGAAAAATAAATAAATAAATTCCAGCAGGATCGCTTTGATGTCAGCGCCCGCCCCTGGGTGGATGGCTTGTCGTTGGCCAGATCATAAAGGGGGGATGGACATTTTATCAGCATTAAAAGGAGAGAGAAAATTGTACCCGAGATACACAGGGAGAGAAGCCGTAACCGGCGCTTGTTTGACCGTCCGAATTTCATATAGAAACCGAGATGCATGGATTTAGGCCGGCAATGGCTTTTTATTACCCTAATTAACTTTAAGTCCTTCCAGAAAATATTATCTTGACTTAGATAAGGAAAAGTACGGGTGAAAAAAGAAAAATTTAATCCCAGAAAAATGATTTTTTTTGTATTACGATAGAAAAAACTTGCAAGCTTATATATTAACTAAGGGAGATAGCAATGGTTTGCGAGTTTAAAATGTAACACGTCCCTCTCGCTTAAAGTGTGAACGGATAACAATTGGAAGTCAAGAGCATGTGCTTTCTTTCTTGGCCGCTACGATTCCCATGCCTTCCATATTCCAGCGGATGATACGTGCATGAAGTGCATCATCGCTTACTGCTTTTTTTTGGTGTCGCGTGGTTGGTTGCCACTGGGAAAATTAACTTTTGCCTGAACCCAGAGGGAATAATTCCTTCTCATGCATGGCCAATGGTGGCAGGAGCTTCTGCTCCAGTGATACCAAACAGATAATAGAGTCAACAAATGAGTCAAGATGCTGTGTTAGCATTCAAAAACATCAAAGATACAACCATAATGCATTGTTAGGAAATAAAAAGATAATAAAACAACTAATAGATGAGATTGAATCTTTGTGGCTAAGGGTACTAATGAAAGTTGATAACCAATTAACTTAATTTAGAACAAATCCAAAAAATAGGACTCGAGTATGAAAATAGATCCGATAAGCTATTGGATTGAGTTTAGATTCCAATATTAGACCTAGGTTCGTGTTTGAATATATACATACCCAAAAACTTGAAATATAAACCCGTTACATGGTCACATACAAACATATTGTAATAACCCCAAATTTTTTTTTTATATATAAAAAGGGATAGAATAGTCCTTTAAAATTGATATAAGGGGTAAAATTGGAAGGAATCAAAAGATAATGGCATAGTTGTAAATACGTTGAAGTGGTAAGGGTAAAATTAGAAAGAAATCAAAAGTTAATGGCATAACCGTAGATATGTTGAAGTGTTAGGGGTAAAATAGAAATTTAATAATATTAAAAAAAGGGTGAATAGTATCTTGATGTGATTTAATTGGAGGGTTTGAGCTGGCTTTTGGAATGAAACCGAGAGAAAGAGGGAGGGGGTTCTCAGGCGTGAAACAGAGAAAAGAAAGAAAGAAAGAAAGAAAAAGAGAAGAAGAAGAAGAAGAAGAAAGAAGAAGAGGAAGAGGATTCGAGGAGGAAAGAGATCTCGGTTGCACTTCCAGCTGAAGGGAAAAACGTAGATCTCCTTCTCCTCTACGCAAGGACCTCGATTTCCAAAAAGAAAAAGGTAAATGTCCATCCCTATCTAGTCTTTTGATAACATTAGGCTATACAAAGGGTGAATATAGTCTAGAGGGGTCGGATAAGGGTTGTAGAGGCGGTTAAAAGAGGAAGAATCGGATTTTGACAAATTTTTCCGGCACTACGGAAAAATTGTGCCGAAGTCCCAACTTCGGTGAATTATTTAGGGGGTCAAACGGCCTCCGATGATGATGCATGTTATCTCTTTGGAATCCTCTATGAGTGTAGAATGTTAGGTAAAAATTTCATCAAATTTGAAGTCTGGAAAGTGGATCAAACCCGGGATGAAGTAACCGGCTGTCGGTCCGGGTTACTGTTCATCCGGGTGGAAAATAAGGGATTTCATGCTATAATAGGGTATTAAGCCTAGATTAGGCTAAGGGAGACCTTGTACTCGTGCAAGGGAGTCCCTAATACACATAAATGATGAGTTAATTAATAGAAAAAGAAAAAAAGGAAAGAAAAGAAAAGATTTAGGGAACGGGGGAGTTGAATCAATTAAAGTTCCCTATATTATAATTGGCACGTAGATTATAGCCCTTGATACAGGACTAAATGTATTGTAAATGCATGTCACAGTTGGGCAAGAAGCTAGGGAACAAGAGGAAGAAGTTCCCCACTACCAGCTGTAGATTTTTGGAGGCGTATCAGGGCTGTGCCAGATTGACAGGTGAGTGGGAGCCATGTACTTTGCACCATGAGCATTCTTAATTCATTTTCATGAATATCGCCAAGTGTGAATTGATTCCACTTGTGCATATTGACTGATATTGTAGTAGATTCCTCTATAATCTTGATTCTCCATGCTTGATTATTCTGTACATGCATTTGAGGGAACATTGAGAGGAATTACGAGAGGTTGATGAGTAATCAAATTGATTCCGAATTGTGAAATGATTTCTTTTGTAAATTGATTTCATTTCCTCTATTTCAAAGATTTGTAGAGCCTTTTTAGTGGTATATTGAGTTGTATTGCACTTCCTTGACCCTCACTTCTAACCCTGATGTTAGTTTATGATTGGGTCATGATTAAGTGAGTGGTAGTCTTGATTATGCTCCTTTTTAGTAGAGTATTGGGAGGGTGCATTATGGCATTTATGCATGGCTTGGCAGTATCTGCAGGACACCTATAGTCGATGGGGTTGAACATCGGCCTTTGTGCACATAGTAGCCTTCTGGGTGGGCGGAGCCCAGTCCCTTCCTAGGGGGGACACGGCCCTAGGCGTAGGATCGGCCGGTCCTACGACTTATATTCTGCTTGCCGCCGGGCATAGTAAGACCCCGCGAGGTGCAGTATGGCTTTCCGCGGATGTAGAATTCCCACGAGGTGCCGTTTAGTATATAGATGTGAGATGGATTTCTGTTCTGGATACTGGCCAGCATTTATATGATCAGTGTGGTGTCTTATCCTGCATATGCATGTGACAGTAGGGAGTTGTTGCTGGTTCGCCTGGGGCGTAAAACCCACCTCCCGATAGCTGTCTAGCATTTATGTTATCGGTATGGTGTCTTATCCTGCATATGCATGTGACCGTAGGAAGTTGTTGCTGGTTCGCCTGGGGCGTAAAACCCACCTCCCGATAGCTGTCTAGCATTTATGTTATCGGTATGGTGTCTTATCCTGCATATGCATGTGACAGTAGGGAGTTGTTGCTGGTTCGCCTGGGGCGTAAAACCCACCTCCCGACAGCTGTCTAGTGATGATTTACATATTGGTGTGGTGTCATATTCGATATATGCATATGGCAGTAGGGAGTTGTTGCTGGTTCGCCTGGGGCGTAAAACCCACCTCCCGACAGCTGTCTAGTGATGATTTCAGTATATTGACACCTGATTTGTATGTTCCAGCATTATGATCTATTGAGCATATTCATGAGTAGCATATATGTTTACTTGATTATTTCATATATGCTTCAGATGAGTTGATATTGATTGTGGTGATATTGATGACTTACTCCATATTCTCTATGTTGAGTTCATGTTCATCTTGTTATTGATCTTGAGATTTCATCTCGAGCCATGATTATATTCTGTCTCATGTGCATAGTACTCTCTACTCCACTCACTGAGTATTCATATACTCACTCCCCAGTTTGATATTTTTGATTGCAGGGCAGGTATTGTATAGAGAGGAGCAGGGTTAGAGATTGTCTGCTTGCTGTGCCGCTCCATAGTATAGTATAGTATAATGTAGATAGAGGTTTATTCCCTTTTGGTGTATTATAAACCTTCTGTTGTATATAGTGTATAGTTACAGTCATAGATCCTGTTGTGGATATGGGTTTGACCATGGATGGAATGGGAACCAGATTTTTATACATATGAGTTATATGCCTGAGATAATGTATTGATATATATTGTCCAGGTTCATTATGTGACGGATTATGTGATTGCTGCTCTGACAGGTAGTGTGTTGTATGTATTGAGATAATCCTGACAGGTCACTATAGGACAAGTGATCATTTTGTGCATGCATCATGCCAAATTTTTCAAGATTCATTGATGATTGATAGGTAGTAGGGTTCTACGCGGTGGCTGGTGGCCTTATGCCTACCCGCACCCTAGGACCGTCGCGGCGGCCCGCCGGGAACGGGGCGGGGGTCGTGACAAAGCTTGGTATCAGAGCAAAGGTTAAGAAGAGTCCTGTCAGAGCAATAGGGTGAGTCAGGATTAAGTATAGGATTATACTATGGAGCATAAGGTTTTTCTGTATGTTAATTTATGAGTCATTTACAATTCAGTAAAATATATTATGACTCAGTGTGTAATGACTGCCTTCTCTTTTTAACTCTTTTAGAGACATATAAAGAATACCTCCAAGAAGAGGATCTGCTCGTCCTGGAAAGAGGATGGAGCCAGATATAGCATTGGATGCGGGTTCCGCACATGTCGAGCCCCAAAGAGAAAAATCTCCTCCTGCTGATAGACGGAGGGTTAATGATCAAGGAGAGGTAGGAAGTAGAGATGCATTGATGGAACAGTACTGGCGGAGAATCAGGCTCTGAGGGAGCAGATTGCTCGGGGGAAATCTCCTGCCCCGTCAGTAGTATCCATCCCACCTCCTGTACCTGTGCCAAGAAGTTTGGCCAGGCGAGCTCTAGATGATGAGGGGATTACTGTACAGGAATTTCTGAGGCTCAGAACCTCGGAGTTTAAGGGGATAGTATAAAAGCGAAGTATGTGTATCCTACCTGTGTGGTAGAGATAGAAGGTAAAACACTTCTAATTGATTTGATTTCCAATACCACACCGAGCAGAATATGAAAAGCAGATACACTCACCCCTTTGAGTAATCAGGTAATTTACTCTTTTAAATTCGAGGACGAATTTTATATAAGGAGGGGAGGATGTAATAACCCCAAATTTTTTTTTTATATATAAAAAGGGATAGAATAGTTCTTTAAAATTGATATAAGGGGTAAAATTGGAAGGAATCAAAAGATAATGGCATAGTTGTAGATACGTTGAAGTGGTAAGGGTAAAATTGGAAAGAAATCAAAAGTTAATGGCATAATCGTAGATATGTTGAAGTGTTAGGGGTAAAATAGAAATTTAATAATATTAAAAAAAGGGTGAATAGTATCTTGATGTGATTTAATTGGAGGGTTTGAGCTGGCTTTTGGAATGAAACCGAGAGAAAGAGGGAGGGGGTTCTCAGGCGTGAAACAGAGAAAAGAAAGAAAGAAAGAAAGAAAAAGAGAAGAAGAAGAAGAAGAAAGAAGAAGAGGAAGAGGATTCGAGGAGGAAAGAGATCTCGGTTGCACTTCCAGCTGAAGGGAAAAACGTAGATCTCCTTCTCCTCTACGCAAGGACCTCGATTTCCAAAAAGAAAAAGGTAAATGTCCATCCCTATCTAGTCTTTTGATAACATTAGGCTATACAAAGGGTGAATATAGTCTAGAGGGGTCGGATAAGGGTTGTAGAGGCGGTTAAAAGAGGAAGAATCGGATTTTGACAAATTTTTCCGGCACTACGGAAAAATTGTGCCGAAGTCCCAACTTCGGCGAATTATTTAGGGGGTCAAACGGCCTCCGATGATGATGCATGTTATCTCTTTGGAATCCTCTATGAGTGTAAAATGTTAGGTAAAAATTTCATCAAATTTGAAGTCTGGAAAGTGGATCAAACCCGGGATGAAGTAACCGGCTGTCGGTCCGGGTTACTGTTCATCCGGGTGGAAAATAAGGGATTTCATGCTATAATAGGGTATTAAGCCTAGATTAGGCTAAGGGAGACCTTGTACTCGTGTAAGGGAGTCCCTAATACACATAAATGATGAGTTAATTAATAGAAAAAGAAAAAAAGGAAAGAAAAGAAAAGATTTAGGGAACGGGGGAGTTGAATCAATTAAAGTTCCCTATATTATAATTGGCACGTAGATTATAGCCCTTGATACAGGACTAAATGTATTATAAATGCATGTCACAGTTGGGCAAGAAGCTAGGGAACAAGAGGAAGAAGTTCCCCACTACCAGCTGTAGATTTTTGGAGGCGTATCAGGGCTGTGCCAGATTGACAGGTGAGTGGGAGCCATGTACTTTGCACCATGAGCATTCTTAATTCATTTTCATGAATATCGCCAAGTGTGAATTGATTCCACTTGTGCATATTGACTGATATTGTAGTAGATTCCTCTATAATCTTGATTCTCCATGCTTGATTATTCTGTACATGCATTTGAGGGAACATTGAGAGGAATTACGAGAGGTTGATGAGTAATCAAATTGATTCCGAATTGTGAAATGATTTCTTTTGTAAATTGATTTCATTTCCTCTATTTCAAAGATTTGTAGAGCCTTTTTAGTGGTATATTGAGTTGTATTGCACTTCCTTGACCCTCACTTCTAACCCTGATGTTAGTTTATGATTGGGTCATGATTAAGTGAGTGGTAGTCTTGATTATGCTCCTTTTTAGTAGAGTATTGGGAGGGTGCATTATGGCATTTATGCATGGCTTGGCAGTATCTGCAGGACACCTATAGTCGATGGGGTTGAACATCGGCCTTTGTGCACATAGTAGCCTTCTGGGTGGGCGGAGCCCAGTCCCTTCCTAGGGGGGGACACGGCCCTAGGCGTAGGATCGGCCGGTCCTACGACTTATATTCTGCTTGCCGCCGGGCATAGTAAGACCCCGCGAGGTGCAGTATGGCTTTCCGCGGATGTAGAATTCCCACGAGGTGCCGTTTAGTATATAGATGTGAGATGGATTTCTGTTCTGGATACTGGCCAGCATTTATATGATCAGTGTGGTGTCTTATCCTGCATATGCATGTGACAGTAGGGAGTTGTTGCTGGTTCGCCTGGGGCGTAAAACCCACCTCCCGATAGCTGTCTAGCATTTATGTTATCGGTATGGTGTCTTATCCTGCATATGCATGTGACAGTAGGGAGTTGTTGCTGGTTCGCCTGGGGCGTAAAACCTACCTCCCGATAGCTGTCTAGCATTTATGTTATCGGTATGGTGTCTTATCCTGCATATGCATGTGACAGTAGGGAGTTGTTGCTGGTTCGCCTGGAGCGTAAAACCCACCTCCCAACAGCTGTCTAGTGATGATTTACATATTGGTGTGGTGTCATATTCGATATATGCATATGGCAGTAGGAAGTTGTTGCTGGTTCGCCTGGGGCGTAAAACCCACCTCCCGACAGCTGTCTAGTGATGATTTCAGCATATTGACACCTGATTTGTATGTTCCAGCATTATGATCTATTGAGCATATTCATGAGTAGCATATATGTTTACTTGATTATTTCATATATGCTTCAGATGAGTTGATATTGATTGTGGTGATATTGATGACTTACTCCATATTCTCTATGTTGAGTTCATGTTCATCTTGTTATTGATCTTGAGATTTCATCTCGAGCCATGATTATATTCTGTCTCATGTGCATAGTACTCTCTACTCCACTCACTGAGTATTCATATACTCACTCCCCAGTTTGATATTTTTGATTGCAGGGCAGGTATTGTATAGAGAGGAGCAGGGTTAGAGATTGTCTACTTGCTGTGCCGCTCCATAGTATAGTATAGTATAATGTAGATAGAGGTTTATTTCTTTTTGGTGTATTATAAACCTTCTGTTGTATATAGTGTATAGTTACAGTCATAGATCCTGTTGTGGATATGGGTTTGACCATGGATGGAATGGGAACCAGATTTTTATACATATGAGTTATATGCCTGAGATAATGTATTGATATATATTGTCCAGGTTCATTATGTGACGGATTATGTGATTGCTGCTCTGACAGGTAGTGTGTTGTATGTATTGAGATAATCCTGACAGGTCACTATAGGAAAAGTGATCATTTTGTGCATGCATCATGCCAAATTTTTCAAGATTCATTGATGATTGATAGGTAGTAGGGTTCTACGCGGTGGCTGGTGGCCTTATGTCTACCCGCACCCTAGGACCGTCGCGGCGGCCCGCCGGGAACGGGGCGGGGGTCGTGACACATATTTATTTTTATATTTTCACAAATTAATATTATATTATTTTTTTTTCTTTATCTCCTACCGCCAAACATTTATTCATGCCACTTAGTTCCTTTTAATATATTTATTAGATTTAATATTATATCGAGCTTGATTGCAGTAGGATGAGCCAGGATCGTTTTTTTTTATCTTTATCTTATATGGAGCTTGTTGATAAAAATATTTGTTGAATAGATATTATATTTTAGATTTTTTTGTATTTTTTTGTTTTTTTTTTTGTGCCTCGCATTATATGAGAGTATTTTGGATCTATCAAATAACTTAAAAAAATAGTTCAATAGTTTAGTAAAATAATTGTCAAATATCTGATTTTATCCAAAAACTTGACCCGGCACCCATTTTTTTTATTGTCCAAAGTTGGGTATGGTATAGATTTTAATTGGATTTAGTTTAGGCTTAGATCTAATAAAATTATTTTGTATTTGGGCTTCGATGTAGCCAAACCCGGCACCTCTATTTGTGGATAGGAGAATATAAATGGATTAAAAAAAGAAGAAGCTAAAGATGCTAGGCAGGCCGATCTATTTAATGCAAACATGAAAGTGAAATTTAAATGAATTTTCATGAATCCTCTACTTTAGTGCAAGTCAATCTTCTTAAATTTTAAAATATTGATTGGAAATGGCCGATCGGTCTTTAGCCATAAAGTCAAAGACAAACTTGGAGTGCGAAATCTCGGGCTTCTAAAATTCCTGTGACATTTGGGCATGTGCAGACGTCCAAAACAAAAAACCTAGTGATATAAGCTTTGTGTTTTAAAAATGCTATACAAAAAAAAACGCACTTCCATATTGACGTTGAAATAACTTATGAGTTGCTTGTAGCTTACGGAAGCGGATCGTGCGAAGCCGAGGAGACTGTATTCCATTGATGCCACCTTTTAGCAAAATAATTTTGACTTTCCAGCTCAGGCGTTTCCGCTAACGTTGCTTGGCATCAAGGGATAACGGAGGTGATTGCCGAAGGCCATTTAATAATGGAATGCGGATCTGGGACGACTCGGTGCGGATGTCGCGTCCCCCTCAAAAAACTAATATAATTAACGGTGGAATGATGGTGGAATAGAATAGTCTGGGAATTGGAATCCGGATCTCGCCGGCTACCAACCTAGCACTGGGGCTCCGTTCGGATTTACCGGGAGACCCCTCGTAATCGGACGGCGAAGAAGCAGCGAGGTAGTTAGCCCCCACCTCCTGATCATCGTAAGATAAATTTTGACGGAAGCTTGTCTGCCAGGGACAAAAAGGCAGGAGTGGCATTTGTAATCAGAAACCACTGCTCTAGACTGCTTGTTGCAAGGGATGTCGTTCCTTTAAGGGTTCAGTTTTTGGAGCAGGGCTCAGAGCCGCATGGAAGAGGCTTTTATATGCGAGATACGTACTTGAAGTCAGCTATATCTTTCTGGAGGAAGATTCAGTCTCGTTGATTGAGCGCTTACGGGAGGAGGGGCGAAGGAAGGTTGAGTACCTGCTCCTAAGTGACACACGACATTTGTTGCGGGAGTGCCGTGTTGCCCAGATCAGGCACGTCTTTCGGAAGATGAATCAAGCTGTGGATTGAGTCACCTCAATTGTCGCTCATCATTCTAGAGATTGTCTGTAGACCCAGCAGTTCTCTGTTTCTTCTGCTTTGTATAGTTTTCTTGAAAATGATGTAGTTGGCTGTGCTCATGTGAGAGCTGTGTGAGCAGCCATTGTACCAAAAAAAACAAAAAAAAAAAAAGTAAGAAGCGGCGGGGTAGTGTTAAAAAAAAGAAGGATTTCTTATCTTTCTTTTTATCCCCTTCTCGTAGGAAAAATTCCGGTATCAAATTCCACGGATTTCCAACTAATTTAAAAATAACGCAGCCCAATCCGAATCGAAGTTATTTGGACTTTGCTTTGATTCAGGCTTTGCGTGTGGATTAGATTTGAACCTAAAATTGTATTTGGATATTTTAGGCTCAAAAATTATGATTTTTAATTGTTTTCATGACTTGAAGTGTTGGGAACCTTGAAAAGACAACATTTTCTATGAGGTTTTTGGTTTCTGGTCACAAAGTTCAGAATTGGATACATTCGAAAATAACAAAAGGAGTGACTATAAAATTTTATATCTAAAGTAATTTACATTTTTTTAAAAAAATTATCAAATACTGCACGATACAAAGTCATGATTAATAATTTTATTCAATTTAGCGATAAATTTCATTTAGTTAATCCTGTCTTATGCTGTTTATTATAATTTATATGCGGTCCTCCTGCAAATCTTATGCGAGGCAGATTGTTAATCCTGTCTTTACCCGATTTGACCAAACTACTCGATGGATTTGATAAAATAAATTCCGAATTCGATCCCATCTAATCAGAGTTTGACTCAATTAATTAGACTTGTCTTATGCTGCTCCTCAGAGTCGGTGACGAGAGGAACAGGATCAATCATATCTCCTGTAAAATTATTGCATGGGTTTGTTTGCGGTGAAAGCATGGGTGAAATCGGATCATATCATAAAATTATTGCATGGGTTTATGTGTAAAAATGAGACTGAGGCTTCTGTTTCAGGAAAGCTCGGGAGAGCTTGGAGAATGGAGATAAGCTGGCGGCAGGAACTAAGGGCTTGTAAATGCTGGTCATGTCTGATGTCTCGAATGTATTAAATCTTTGGGTCCAAATCCATGGGACGAGGGAGATAGGCAGGCAAATATCATTCCAAGCCCTGTTTGATGCGACATATGTCATTGTTCGATCATGATAGGTTATGGAAGCTCCTCGACGGAATCGATGTGCTACCTATATCCACGGTAGATGTAATACAAGTGGTTGTAATGGACCGGGCATTCATTGCAGGGGTCCACCGAGTGGGAGGATTAGGCAATGCAATTCCTTACCCCATGAATTCAAGTATGTAGAAAGGGTATGTTTACGAGCAGGTGATGTGGCCTTGGGAGGCGTGCCAACGTGGACGGCAGATTGCCGATCAAAAATGATAAAATATTTTTTTTTTTTTTTTACTAAAGCGGATTATTTATCCAAATTCGATATACTCGATGAAGTCAAAAAAAAAAAAAAAAAAATTCTAAAGTACTCCAAGCAACTTTCTTTTTTCAACCCGTAAAGGACCTTCGAAGTAACAAGTCACATACGATGCTACTCGGTCTGCGGTTCTGTTAGCATCTTCGAACACGTGCTTGGCCTAAAAAGCTATATCATCATCGGTCATAGCTGAAATGTTCTGAAGCAGAAGATGGCCCGTAACATCGATCGAGTATTGCCTAGGCCGAGCTACCCCGCCTTCAGCTTGGGCCCCATAAAATATCAACACTTCATCGAGGGATTTTTGACATCTTAAGTTCTGAGTTGCAACTATTACCCTGAAGGACTTCTATTCCATGGAATTTTTTATTTTGTCGATATTTAGACTTTCCTCAAGGCATCACGCGAAGGGAAACGAAAAATGCCAGTATGAGATGGGCTCTTGGATAATGAAGCCCGATCCCAGAACGACTACGGAGGAACAAGCAAAGGCCCAGCCCAAGAAGGCCTGGCCCCGTTGGCATGGCAGAATAAAATGAATTGCTACCGTTTCTTGCTGGCCAGGTCTGAGCCCATGAAAAAGCCCGAACCAAGATCTTGATCGATGAGCCCGAGGATAACGACCAGGACAGCCCACCAGCCAGGACTCATTGCGCTACAGGCCGACAAATGTAAGTTTCGGCGCCCACTGGATTCATCCACTTTCCGGTCTACCGACCATACCTGTTTCTATGTTGCGAGGGAGAAATCACTACAGGAAGGGCAGCTATTCTTGTTTCACATGTGAATTAAAGGACTTCAGCTGGCAGCTCGGCCGGCCTGCTCAAGCCCAAAATCCTTTTAGACGGGCTGAGGCAAAAATTGTTAGGCCTGATGCATCAGGCCCAGTCGGAAAATAGATCTATATAATAAACAAGCCAGACTTTGGACTAGAAGGACAAAAGCATGGTCTGATCCCTTTTTTTTTTCTTGTGTTACTTATTTATGTTTGATGTATTTATAGATTTAGCTGATAATTATCATTGATATATGAATTTAATATAATAATAGATACTTTGTAGCTTATTGGCAATATTTAATTCTTCATATTTAATATTTTTAAATATTCTTTTGAAAATCCAAAAGATGATCTTAAAGTCCGGGATCCGGTCCAAAGCTGGAAATCCGGGCTTGAGCCTAGATGGCAGGGCCAAAGCTACGCCTTGGACACCATGATCCTACATCAAATTAAATAATTGAGTAATATTTTTAAAGAATGGACACCATGATCCTACATCAAATTATGATAAGAAGATAGACGCTGGTTATGAAATTGTATTGACCAACTGCAATTACGACATAGAATAAATATAAACAACAAGCATCATCTATTAACCCAAATGAAAAAGATGTGTCCTGTTCCTGCACATTGCAATCATTTTTATAGATTGCCATCCATCATTTTTTGTATGAAAACTTTGATAGTGTTCACACCATTTATTTTCACGCATAATGCAAATTATAGTGTAAACAAAACAATAGGTTTAAATTTTAGTACTTGTGGTCATTCTTTAGACTCTATTGTAGGCCCATATCAAGTCTACCTGATTAGGGTCATTCCTTCATGAGCCCAGTAGGCCCATGTTCGAATCCAAAGAAGAAACTTGCCACTTGAGGTTGGATTGTAGAGAAGCACAAGACGATAGGAGTCCGAGGTTTTTGAGGGGGTGGGGTGGAGAATAATGGGACTCCAACTAGTATAGAAAATGAATAAATAATAAAGTTACATCGAACAGAATGAAAACATGAGAATTTTCATTATAATAGTAAGATATTGCCTCATAAACACCGCATATTTTTTTTTTAAAAAAAAGGAGAGCTAATTATGATAATCTCATGATAATTGTAATAATCCCTTCTAACTCGAATAGAAACCTTATGAAATTTAATTTTTTTTTGGAGGTGTGCGCGAATAAAGTGCTGATTTTTTTAATAAATAGCGTGCAACTCAAGTCTTGAGCAAAGTCTAAAAAAGCTGTCCTTTCTTGTCCTTAAAGAAAAGAAAAACAAAAGGTAGTGTACGCATAAACCTTTCATTTTATTTGTATAAAATCTCACGCTGGCGATTCACAGCATTGTTTATTTGAGCCAATTTCGTTCAAATAATAGAATGAGGTTCTTCTAAGTCAGGTAAACGACGCGTACGTCTTTAGTGTTGACTCCTCTCGAAGACTGACTTAATTAGATTTTCCACGTGTTGAAAGAAACATATCACCAAAACTCCAATACGTCCACACCTTTGCTGACTTGTGGGTGACTAAGTTTCTTTGGGAATGGGACTCATGGAAATTTAGACTCTTCACCCGGTCTTATGCTTAACCTGCTGAATGGAAGGTGGAAGCCAGCCTGAAATTTTTTGTCAGACTAGGGCTGAAGTCCAACCACAGAAGTTTAGGTCTGCATTGCTCCCTTTGCTTTCTCTTTTTATTCGTCCATATTTGTACTTGTTCTTTTATAGTTGGACTGATCCACCCTAGAGCTAGTGGACCTAGTTCAACTAATAATTTCTTTTAAATAGGTTGGCACAGGGCAAGCACTAGGTCAGGCAAGATCCATTTTGAGAAAAAGGCACCATAAATTTTGTCTAATTCCAACCAAAATTGCTGTTTAGGTTCGTAGAACGCTGTAATCGTTACAATCTCGTTATTGGGAGTTGGGACCTTAACCTTGTCAAGCAGGTTGGATACAATAAACGAACCACATGATCTTAAATAGAATTAAATCGAATGTCAGTGGCCTACTAAAAATTCAATGGTCTTAAATTAATTAAGTGCATCACGTGTTGGACTCTAAATTACAATTTATAAATGATGCAAGATGTAAGTATTTTGATCTTTTAAAATGACGGTATTCCCCATCAATTCTATGAAAAGGAAAAGAAAAAAAATAAGGGTCAAAACCTAATTGTGGAGGTTACTTATTGGTTATTGAACCAAAACGTTTTTCTTACCGCCCAATTAGTCAGTGGTCCGCTAATCTAGAAAAGGCAATTAGTCAATGGTCCGCTAATCTAGAAAAGGATCGTTCTCCTAGACCAAAGTTGCAAGAAAATGGTTTTTTTTTTATTCAACTGTCTTGGGTCTAGATGCAGGTTTAGAAATTTTTTCAGATCAATTCAGGTCCGAGTCCAAATAAGAATCTTAAAATTGAAACCAATTTTAGCCCAACTCGAGCACCACGTACTCGCCACAAAAGGAGATATCCTTTTATTTCTTCCATTTTGTGCATGGAGAATGACCATCAACACTCGAAGAAGAAAATTATGTTTTCATGAAATCTAAGGCAAGTTACAATTCTTTAACGTATAAGCACCACCATATTCTCATGCGTTGTATGAACTCATTGGTCGATTCCTTTTCGGAGCGCCAAGTCAATGTAAGTTTTCAATCCACGCTTCTTGACTATTCTTCAACAGAAGGCTTATCTCTCTCTCGCCATCTCCTCCTTTATCATGCCAGCTTATGTTGTTGAAACTTTTTCTTTGAGAAAAATTATATCCTACACGGCATGCATCAGCCATTCATCTCCATAGCGGTGCACTGAAATAAGTACTTAATGAATAGGAATCATAAAAATAAGCAGCTGTGATTGGTGATAAGTGCATGCATCCGTAAATTAAATTAATGGTGAATATTAATTTTTGCGCTTGCAAACCTTGAGGGTTGACCCATTTATTATTTGATAATGCGTGTAAATTTCGTAAGGGAGGGGGTGGGCACGCAACTCAGTTACTCAGGCCTTTGTCAAGCCCTCATTTTGGCAAGGGGTTTCTTCTGTGTGCCCTTCAATATGGCTGGGCCCGTGGTATAAACTTTACTCCTTACCCTAGAGTTAGGAACCGGGCGCTATCAAGTGGCCCCACCTTTGTCCCTTTGGTCCAGCGAAGAGGAAAGAATGAAAGGGAAGTGGACCTTCTCAGAGACAAGCAAGCAAGCAAACAAACAAACGTAAAAAAGAAGAAAAAACATAGGCCTCTGAATGATATAAATAGGAGATGTTGCCATGCTCTAGAACGTAAGTGTTGCTGCTTTCTACTATAGTGGGTGGTGGGACCCTTGAGACATTTTCTCCGGAGGACCACAAGCTAAGTCAAAGTGCCTAGCTGGCAAGTCATGGTCGGTCGAGCCCACCCACATCCCGAGGGCACTGTGGCTCGTGGACTCTTGCCTCGTCTAACTATGGTTAACCTTGCCGTTGGACTTGTGCACATGAAGACAGACACAAACCTAGGCAATCCTGACCGAAGATTATATTCTATGAACTATCGTTTTGTTTCTTTTTCTTTTTCTTTTTTTCTTTTTTATTCAAGTTGACTATGTGATAAAGTGGGGTATAAATTCTCCCAGACAAAGGAACTATGGTTACTATAAGATTCTCTTTATAAGATATGTTGTCAATATTGTTCAGTGAGCAAAAAGACATATCTGCGGATCATAGATCTATTTTCCTTGTTTTTTCTATCAATCGCATCTTTTGGGAACTATTTTGGAACAGATTTTACTGGTTGGATTTTTAAAATTTCTTCCTAACTGAATTATTTGGAACTCTGCAAAGGTAAGCTTGAAGATAACATCTAGAGCTTGTTAACCTCAAAAGAAGATGACAACCTAAGGCTTATCTGCAAATAATTTGATCATCTACATGCCATAGCAGAATTGGAGACCCTTTTAGTTGATGGAGATACGATGCTCGCTGATTTCCTCTTCGTTCTTCCACCAAAGAGCATGCAAAGTGGGAATTGACTCCTCCCACCATCTTGCCTTTTGCTGTCAAACCTCCACCCACTAGGATGAATATATGGCTCCATACAAGAAAGGGATATTGAATTATATGAGACTTTTAACGGAATATTATGGAATAGACTTGAATAATGGGATCATAATACTCTTCTGCATTGTATTGTCCGATGTTGCCATTGGATTAGCCCAAACTTCAAGTCAACATGCTTCCGATAATTAGGTTTGGTGGGATATGGAAGGGTAAAGGTGAACTTCTCCCACCAGGGCAAATTAGTCAAATCAGATTCCACTATAGGATGCTGGATTCAACTATATCCAAACGTAAAGCCTCTTATTCCATATTCTCCACTCAAGATAAAGTTTCCGCTCTGCATAACCAAACCATATGTTCCAGTGTATACACTTGGAACTTGCTCTGAACTTGGTTATGGAAACAGGATTCCTTCGCCAACTGGAGAAATTAGAAAAGGTTCTTTAACTACAGATTTGTAATGTTGGTACGTTCCATTTTCTTATTATTTTCCAAGAAACTTTGTCACAAAGACCCGAGCGCTAAATTACACAGTTTCCTCCAAAACTCTTTTCACGGGAAAAAAAAAAAAGAAAAAAGGAAAAGGGAAATAAAGAGAGGATACATATACATAGAAGCCATAGACTGCCATATCAAGAAACCATTTCTTGTTAATGTATTACTAATAACATCATCTTCTTGGTCTTCCAAAAGGAGTATTTCCCCGAGGAAGGCCACTTATAATTGTTTAATAATAATAAAAAAAAGACAAGCACGGTCTTTTAATAATGGAACAAAGAGAACACCTCGAATGGCCCAAAGCATCTTTGACAAACAAGAAATCATTGCTCATCTTCAACACTCAGAAAAAAAAAATCAAGAAACCAGCTTTACTTCCTAAATTAAAGCTTCTCACGTGACATGGACCATCCCCATCCCATTATCACGCGTCTCCAAAATGTTTGTCGCGTTGGATACAAGTCGATCTACCCCATTAAAAATCTATAACTTACCCCATTTATGAAACTTTGCGAAGAAGCTACACAACAGTAGAAATTAGTGGATATCGCCATCCCTCACTCCCGTCACTGCATCCCCAACCCCATACGCTTGAGAGAGACCTCTATGAGCTCGTACTAAATGCTCCATTGACATTTGATCAAACAAATCCAAATGCAATTGATAAGGAAGGCATGCATATGGTCACAGTTCATGGTTGGATGCACGAAACCTGACGCCGGTCAACGGAGAGAACAGAGAGGCAGCGGGACCCACCGCCCACATCCACCTCCTCGTCCATACCGCCTCCCGCAAATAAAAAATTCAGTTACGGCCCGTGGGCCCCGCGGCCTCTGACCTCCGCCGAGCGCAACGGGCGAAGCAACGAGACCCCCGGACCCGAAACCAGTCTCAAATCCACCTTCGGAAAACGGCCTCCGCTCCGCGACCAATTCCGCGGCCGCCTCCCCTCCCCTGCTCCTCCCCTTTCGGTCAAATTTCTTGATTTTTCTTTCCAATTTTCTTTCCTTTTTGTTTACACGATATACCAAACCTCCCTCTACAAAGCTCTGAACCCAGAGAAGGGGGGGGGGGGGGGGGGGGGGGGGGAGAAAAGAAAAAGGCCATCAAAAGAAACAGAATAAAGAGGAGGAGGAGGAGGAGGAGTGGATCCGAGGACGAGATACAACGATGAGCACCTCATGGGATGGAGGGACGACATCGCAGGAACCCTCGATCAGATCTGATCAGATCTCACAGGAGGAGTCGAATATGAGACGAGAGCATCCGTGGACTCGGGTACAGCGTTCTGGGTGTGGCGGTGCTCCCCCTCGTACGTTACGATCAGCATCGACGGGTCGTCGGGCGCCCGCTCCACGTGCTTCCTCGCCGGGCACCCCCTCAGGCTGCTACACTTGTAGTAACCCCTGAGAGAAAAGAGACCAGTTAGATCAAGTGCAAACCGTCTGATCGAGATCAGACCGTCAAGATAGTTAGTTACCTCGGGTAGGGGGAGCCCTTGATGGGCTTCTGCCCGTACTTGCGCCAGGAATGCTCGTCGGGAGGGATGTCGGCCATCTTCGAGCTTATCGCCGGAACTCTGATCGTCTTCTTCACCCGAGACTTCCTGCATTTTTTAAAAAAAATTTATTTAAGAATTAATTCACCGAACAAAAACAAAGGAGATGAGTAAGGCTTGCCGGAATTAATTCGCCGGGTGGTTGCTTACCTTCTCTTGGAGCAGTGGCAGCGGCCGCCGGAGGCGTACTCGGAATGGGCGTGCTCGTGGCACTTCTTCTTGTAAGAGGAGGAGAGCGGCGGCTTGCCAGCGGAGGGGGCGACAGGGTGGAGGAGCAGGGATGACCCCTGCTTACCGTTGGAGACACTGCCGTCGCCGGTGATGGACGTCATGAACGACGAGTTCGCCGAGGGCATCGGGGTCGACATGCTGAAGCTCTCCTTGGTGTACTGGCTGGTGGCGGTTTCGCCGCCTTCGATGACAGGGGGGTACGTGCCCGGGTTCGGCTTGGTGAAGTCCAGCGTCAGGGTCTGGGGAGGAGGCGGCGGTGGGAGTGGCGCCGCCGGCTGGGGTTGCTGCGCCTGGAGGGGAATCGGCGCGTGGGTCAGGATCTGGGGAGCCTGCGCCGCCGTGGGGCCGCGGCGGAAGCGAGCGTGGCCGGTGCGGTTGAGGATGGAGATGACCTTCTTGAACTTGGAGACGGTGACGTCGGCAATCTCCCGGCAGTCGAGCTGCGGGGACTTGTGGTGGGAGAGCTGGAAGATGAGGTGCTCCATGCTCCGGAGGCCGGCGGCCGCCGCCTCCTGGATAGCGATCTGATCGTCCATCTTAGAGTAGCCCATAAGATCAACGGCCATCGGATCGAAGAAGATCACAAGAGAATCCGAACCCTCTCTTCGTCGAGAAGAGTATCAGGCCACCATCAGAGGAGGAGGAAGAGGAGGAGGGACCGAGAAGGAGATCAGGAGGAAGGGAAAAAGGAACAAGCAGGGGATTATATAGAGAGGAGCGATTCGTCCTGGGAAACCAAATGGGAGGGGAACCGAGATTGGAGTCAAAGGAGACTTTGCATCAGACGGCCAGCATCTATGTGATCTTTTTATGTCCTTACTCTCGTGATGGGAACAAAAAAAAAATAAAAAATAAAGAACTACTTGGATGAGCATGGAGTAGGTGGTGGGAAGCTTCAAGCTTGTCCTTCGAGGAAAAAAAAAAAAAAAAGAAAGAAAGTCCAAGTACCTGTATCGCGAGAGCATGTTCTTATTTTTTTTAATCACGGCGTATTGGACGCTCCCCTCCCTCCGACGAATGGACTTTTGGCTCGAGTTACGGGTTATAAATAATTAAGCAAAAGAACGTGCTTAAGGTTACGAGTCAACCGTTAAAATTTGGAAAAATAATGAAAATCGAACAAATCAACCTTCTGCATTAATAGGTCGTTTGGAGAAGAGTAATTTGAAGGAATCTTATTATTAATTTATTTTTTCAGTTTAATGAGATCATTGTCCTTGTGTACACTGGAACTCGGTGTATATCTGGTGGTTTTGGTGGTAGTGGACTTTGCACGTAGCGGATGATGGACTTCTAGATGATCTGAGTTGTCTTTCGGTGGTATCGGATGGATCACGTGAAAAGCACTTTAAATAGTGCGAGAAAATAGTCAACGGATGAAGCACTGCCGAAGGGTTGCAATGGACATCATAAAGATGTATACTTTTTTGATTTCTAGCGAGGTTTGAATAGAGGCATACTTTATCCCGGCACTCCACTCAATTTTATATCTCAAGTCTTGAATTAGGTGTGGTATACCATTTGGTTGGTTGGCTCGAGGTCAAGTATGATCTAAACCTAATCCAATATATTTTTGTTTGAGTTAAAATCAGATTAGGTTGGGCCTATAGACTATTACTTCATTTAGCTACTCGTTTTATAGTTCAAAGTTGTATTATTGGAAATTTTTAGAAAAAACTAAAAAGCTAGCCACAGATTCGTTCAAAAACGTTTTTAGTTTGATCCAAAAATGATAATTGTAAAAGAATAGGTTCGTAAACTTTACTCAATATACACGAGAACGTTACAAATTGGAAACTATCAAATAAAGTATGAATATTTAAATATAATTTAATAAAAGTAGGTGAGGAGAGATAAGAGTCGTTGAGATGAATAGAGATTATCGTAAATGAAAATTCGTTCCATGGTTCTAGAAAGATAGTTAGGATGTAGAAGAATATATTTTATAATTTAGGTTTTCGAATTTGATTTGGTCTAAGGCCAGATGTATTCCTTATTAAATTAAATTAGACTTGAATGACATATGGATTGGATTGGATTAAAAAAAATGCCAAACCTAGTCAGACCAGATTTTTAAATCAGGTTCAATTTTCAAACCCAGCTCGATGTCTGGGCTTTTAAAAACAATTCACGTTGAAACTAATGTGAGTCACAAACCAATCTAATCTATTTGCAGCCTATTCCTCTCTCTCTAAATATGCCAAAACTTACTCTAAATTTCTACCAAAAAGCACTCCTGGTAACTACGTCCTATAGAGTTAATATCATATTAGTGTTGGCTAGATTTTTCAAGAAAAAACATTATATAATTTATGTGTTAGGACAAAACAGTTGGAGAGAGCAAGAGTAGAATTGTTTCTTAACGGCTAGAATTTAACACGTGCAGCACGGAGATGATAAATAAAGAGGGCATAAGAAGCCATCCCAGTAATTTGCAAAATAAGAGAAAGAAGGTATTGCCGAAAGTATTTATTTAGGGGAAAATTTTGATGATGTTGTTTTCGCACTCGCTAGTACTAGGGTCCATCAACAGTAGTTGGATCAGTGGCCTTTGAGATAGGCGGTGGCCCATTAGGCCCGGCAATATTTTGTGGGGTAGGACGGGGGTGGCTCCATCGTCACCGATTTTGGCCCACATAACCTCTTGGACCTTCTTTCTTTTTTTCCTTTTTTTTTTGATTAAAGCGGCTACTCATTTCATATAACTCTAACGTGAGTACAATCTGCCAAATTACGAAAAAGTAAAAGATACAAAGAGAGGTGAATGTCTGATACAGACGTCCAAAGAAAATTTTCGGAATGCCGGATAACAAAGAAAGCGACCCAATCTGCAGCCTCGTTCGCCTCCCTGAACACATGTCCTATTTGAACATCACCCATCAACCGCGCCATCCTACGGGTCTTCCGAATGAGGGGATGACCATCTCCAAACTGATCCGCCCCTCGGAGCCAGTCGATAACCCCAGATGAATCTCCCTCGAGGCAGACTCGTTCCACACCAAGTACCTGCCACGCATAAGAGATACCCTCCCAAGCTGCCTGCAGCTCTGCCCCAACCACTGTGAGTCCTGGCGTGCGCCGCCCTCCTGTTGCTATCATCCTACCAAGGTGCTCCCTGATCACAAATCCAACCCCTCCAGTCACACCATCCACTGATCGATTACCGTCGAAATTTTCTTTAAGATAGCCAAGGGGTGGGGGTACCCAAGAAACAAGGGCAAACTGGGGCGCTGAAGTAGCGTGAAGAGTACCCTAGATGTCCTTGGCTATCCTACAATAAAACTCAACAGTAGCCGCAAGAACCTCCCTCGCATATAGCGTCGCTCTGTCCACTACCATCCTCGGAGGCGACCTCCTTCCCTCAAACAGGCCGGTATTCCTTTCCAACCAGATGTAGTAGGACAAGTATGCCACCAAAATCCCAGCCTCAGCAGATTCGGGACTCCGCATGGATACTCTCAGCATATGAATAATATCCTGCGCAGAGACCATTGAGTCAGGTAGTAGAACCGGTGACCTCCTCCATATCTCTTGGGCTCTAGGGCAATGCAGAAGGACATGCTCGGTCGTTTCCTCGATATTTGCATACTCCTCACAGCACTGAGAGACCGCCATGCCACATCAGACTAACAAGCTTTTCGTAGAAAGGCAGTCCCAGGCCACCTTCCAGATGAATAACGCCAAACGGGGGTGAATCCGCAGCATCCATATCCAACCACCCTCAATCTGACGAGATGTCTCCCTACAGATCAAGGCATGAAGATCTCTAGCACGAACCCGCGACCGTCCTGTCGACATCCATACTAGCCTGTCGGCCTCCCCCGGAGGGAACCGGAAGAGACAGAACCGACTTCGCCAGCTGCTCCCCAAAAACCTCTCGGATCATCTCCTCCCTCCATCGACCCCCCTCTAAAGTCAACGGCTCGCTAACCCTGCAGCCAGCTAATCTCATCAGGTCCACCATGGTTGGCATGCGACAGATCGGTAGCTCGGTCACCTAGCTATCCTCCAGCATATCAATAGACCGACCGTCATCTATGATCCATCTGATCTCCGGAAGCACCACCACAGCTCTAGTACACATCTCTCTCCGGATCGGAGAATGGTGACGGCCAGTTCGCACCCCGGGAGTCAAGGCGCCATACTTGGCCCTCATCAGCGAGGACTACATACTCTCGGGCTCGAGCACAAATCTAGCTGCATGTCTAACCGCTAAGGCCTCCCGCCTTGCCACCAGGAACTGCACCCCCAAACCTCCGTAGCTAGTCGGCTGACATACAACATCCCATGCCAGCAAATGGACTCCACCTCTGTCACTGCTCCTCCCCCAAATAAAGTTCTTGAATAGCTGCTCAAGGGACCTCAAGACTGTAACTGGAATGCTAGTGTTGGAAAGTAGGTAAATAGGGACCGAAGTAAGAACTGATCGAACCAGAGTGATCCTACCCATCATAGAAAGTGTATGCATTTGCCACCCCTCTAATCTGCGTTTTGATATTAAGCTCCAGGGATGTACAGTCCCTACGCCGCAGCCGCTGGCCCGAGAGTGGGACCCCCAAGTATGTCATCGTGCCCTCCTGCTCTCCCACCCCCAAGATCTCCAATATAGACCGCCTCACCGCCACTTTGGTCTTCGGGCTGAAAGTAATAGCTGACTTGGTCAGATTGACCCGCTGTCCCGATGCTGCACAGTAATCTCGAGGGCATCCTCTCATGTGCGCGCTCTAAGGTAGGGATGCAATCGAGTCAAATTGAATTAGGCATATAGAGGTTTGAACTCGACTCAATTCAAAATACTTAAATTCAAAATTCGACTCAAGATCGATTGAGCCTTAATATCCATGATTGAGCACTTGAGATTGACTCAACTCGACTCGAATATCAACTGAGCCACATCCGAGCTCGAGTTTAACTTGAATTCGAGCCTTGATCATAATTAAAAAAATATAGTTAAAACAAAATATAATATTATATTATATTTTAAAATATTATATTAATAATATATTATTGTTGCCGCTAAATTCTACACTGAGGTTGGTAGCTACTCAGCGTGTTTTGAGGTCGATGTGAACTGAAGAGGAGTAAGGTCAGATGTGGCCGAGGTGAAAATAAGCTAAATGCTGCCGAGATCAATCTGCAGGAAGTTTGCTTGTCGGAAGGTTTCCGGTGAAGAAATTTTCGATGGTTAAGTTAGAATAATAGAGCAATAGTGTGGAAGAAAAAAAATTATCAAGTACAATGTCCAAAAAGTTAACTTACCTGAGAATTCCCGGACCACCCCTTTATACAAGGTAGAATACTGATCAATTACTTGATTTAGCATGATATGCCTTGGTTGTAAAGTAATGGCAGGCTGCACGTTAACAACACGGCAATTGTCCCACGTGAGCAACATGTGGCGACAATTACGCTAATCATGCATTGACTGTAGCGTCGCCTTAACTGCTGGTTTTTATTAGTACGAGCAGAGTGGCACCTCAGTTTTTACCGACGTTGTTCACTCTGTATTAATCGAGGTCAAGGAGGTCGATTTAAGCCGAGACCAAGATATCCAATATTTTTTCCATCAATTATAAATAATAAAAAAAATATTAATAAAAATGTGTATACTCGACTAGGCTTGTAAGTTTTCAAGCTGATTATTTTGCTATTCGAGCTCCACTCTAAAAAATGCTTGAACTACCTGAGCTCGATAGTAGTCTAATCAAGTTAAATCGAGCTTGGACCCAAGCCGAGCTCGACGGCTCATTTGCACCCAAGGCCTTTCTTTGGTATAAGACTGGTCTGGGAACATGGTCCAATGTAGACAGCTTAAATCTTGTAATCCTCAAAAAAATATTTAGAGTATCTCAACAATATTTGGGTCCATAACTTCCTCTGAATGGCGTGGGGATATTCTAGGCAGATTTTATGTACCTTGTCATTTTTCATACAGATATCATGACTAATACAGATTGCTGGTTTAATTTAATCCACTCATATATGATGGGATCATGGGAAATGCATAAGGATGCAAGCATTCATTTAAGGAAAGAATGAGAAAAGCGCCTCCAAAATCGTGCACCCCATGGGACTCCAATAATTAAAAAAAAAATCCCACACGTGCTATGCCCCATTGCTCATAGAAGAAAAAAATTCTCGATTTCCTTTTTAATCAGGAACCTTATGGATCCATAACTCCTTTCAATCAAAACCAATATTATGTAATCAAAACCAATTATTATAGACCGAAGCTCTTTTTTTTCGGTAAACTGGTTTATAAATCCGGTTTACCAAAAAAAAAAAAGAGCTCCATGGATAAAAATACTGTCATAAATAGAATATTTATCATGCAACTTATTTAATAAAGCTACAAACATTCCATGTACCATGAGTGTTCTTGTGCATCGTATATGCTGACTTCTATTAAAGTATGTCATGCTACAATTTTAGCAAACTTACCAGTAAATATGCTAATTTATACTTGACAGGCGACCGAAGACCAGAAGCAGGTTTATTGGGCTGGGCCAGCAAGGAGGGCTTCATCACTTGGAGATGATGTCTACAATGAGCAAAATGGGCTTAAGAAATGGACCTCGTTATCAGGGTGTCATGGGCCTGGAACTCTCGTACTTGCGTCAATAACCAACTTCACAGATCTTGCTTGAGCTGATCTTAGGCTAAAATATATTGGTCCTTGCCTGAACTGGCTATTTTATTGATTGATTGATTCATGCATTCATTTTTACAATGAGAGCTATATTTTGGAAGGTAAATCATGACCCTGTTCCATGGACCGAACAGCCTACATTAAATGTGAATCAAACAAGATCCCACATGCTGATATGGGGTGATAGAATTTGCATGGTTTTTACCCCAAAATTCAATCTACATGCCAAGAGATGGCCATGATATAGCTACGAAATAGAATTGAATACTATCCCATGGGGTCGATGATGGTCGAATTGGTGGGATAGTCACCGAAAATCACATTGGCGTGGACCTACATTGCACCATAGTTGTTGAAGGGCGGCCATCTGAGGAGTGTTCCGATGAGTTGGCTGTGTCCGTGATATCGGAGTTGCGGTCGGAAGATCTTGGTACGCAGTCACCATAGAGGCAAGCTAGCCTTTCCGGTTCAATTTCAAACTACCTTCTAGTTACAATTTTTATTGATTAGGTTGTTGGTATTAAGTTGTTATGATGGTTAAGTGGAGTTGTTGGAGCTGATTTGTGCGCTGCTATGTTTGGACTGGGTTTATTTCGACATATGTTCTGATGTTTCGTTTGACTAGTCTGCTCTTTGTCTCCCCGACTAGTTTGGTTCCCATATTTTTCTTTTCTTTTCTTTTATTTCATCTTTTCCTAATTCTTCTTGTATTTTTTTTTGAGATATTGTTTATTTCATTCCCTTAATAAATCTTGTTGGACATAGGCTTTTTTTTTTAAAAAAAAAATACCCCATTTTTTTAAAAAAAATCTTGTTGGCACATACAACAGCATATAATCGATGCATCTAGTAAATAATTGGAAGGTATCATGTTTCATTTTCACATGTCAAGAATTTTTTTGATCAGGAGTAAAAGGATCAACATTTTTGGTCTCTCTAGACACTTGGCTAACCTTCATGATTAATGACCTCCCACGTCGGCGGAAAAGCTGAGCTGATAAAAGCTCATAAAAGGGGCAATTATATATCCCTTTTTTTAATCAGATTTTTTTTTTTTTTTTGGCAAAAAGACTCTGTCACTGCTAATTGAAATGTCGTTCTCCAAAACCAAATTCCTTAAGGCGATCATCTTGCGCTGGACTTTTTCTCCCGGCAAATATTTCTTACACTGGTGGTGGTAGAAAGATGGCACGACTTTGTTAGTGTGGAGCCAAAGCCTTCCCAGTCCTTGACATGATAAATTTTACAATAAACTGTGTCCAACGTAATACCAAATTTTGCTCAGCGAAATCTTTCTTGCATGTCATGCTAGTTTTTGTGATACTTACGATTTCAAACCATCATTCTCTTTTTCTAATGTTGCTACCACTAACAAAATTTGTCTTGTGGTCATGCCTGAAGCCTAAACAACCATTTTGTTCGGGAGATCTCATGCATGTCTCTCCCTTGGATATTGTGAGAGCTCGGATGACTCACTATTGCTGAGGAGGTGGCAAGAAGGTGGCACTGATAGGCAACCTGTCTCTGTAATCTTTGTTTATGCAAAAGGAATATATAAAGTTCTTGGGATTCTGAGCCAAAGCATATGTGCTCCCTTCATGGCATGCATGCTTGGTTGAAACCGTTTAACACATGCTTGGTTGACAACCCTCTGACTGACTCTCTTGGAAGGGTGGCAAAAATCCACGAAGCCAGCACTACAGGAACCATACGTGAAGATCTCAAGGTCTGTAATAATGTTACTTCTAAATGAAAGGTAAGCCACCACGTCCACCGAAGCAGACTTACAAGATTTTGAGTGATGCATTCAAAGATACTGATGTTTGGGCTCGACTTGGTTGCTATCCCAACTATTTGATGGCCAGATAACTTATTTGAGTGTCTCCCCCATGGTTCATGCAAAATATCAAACTACTAAATTTATACTGATAACCTATTGTGTTCATTAATTAGTTAGATTGTTCCACACCTGCAAAATTGCTACACTGTGCAAATATCGAAGTATTATTAATTTGCATATGTAATAGTGAGCTCCACTGCTCACCTAGTGAGCATCCAAAAGCAACTAATTTAACTTTCTTTTTTTTTCATGGTTGACATGTGATTGCATTAATAAAAAAAGTTTTATCAACAATGGACATGTTTACTTTTGTCTAGGGTGAACTACAAACAGACATATTTCATAAAATAAAAGAAAAACATAAAATAGTATATGGCACTAAACGATTGATTAGCTTAGCCGCATGCATGAGTATCCAATGCAAATATTCCACTAGTCTATGAATCCGATCTACTCATTCTCCATTGCACCTCACTGAGTCATGAGAGGAGGGACACAGAAGAGACAAAAGGAATCAGCCATCTCATCGTACCCTTCTTGGGATTGGCAAGGAATACATATTTATCTATTTCGAAGTAAACGGTCCGTATATTTGTATTCATCTGATGGGATCGTTGACGCCACCAAACTTCCTCTGCTCCCATGCGTAAATTCCCCTGCATCTACCTTCGGGAACGCCGTAGATAGTTGGTCGAAAGCGAGAAATAGTTGCAGATAATCCAAGTGGCAGGCAAAGCAACATGCTCCAAGGATGCCACACCTAAGTGGATGTCTCCGTCCATCTATTCCTTGTCTCCTAAATGTGACCATGCCATTAGATTTGTTCTTTTCTCTCATTCAAAAATTTGAGCAGCAATCTTGCTGTTGAACACTGGTCTAGAATGTGCAATAAGCCTTCCAGTAGCTAGGCATGACCTTTCCATGTTCTCATGGGTACACATACATATGGCCACTCCAATGCCTTGCCACACTCATCAAATTATATTCTGGTATTAACATTCTTGAAAGCCTGCATATCTCTTGTATATAAGGGCAACGGTTAGAACGTTATGTAGTAGAAAATTTGTTGTTTAACAGGGTCAACAGCAATGGAGTTTTCCCTGCTCATGTGATATTTGCAAGGTTGATCAAAAGCAAACATGCACGTTCTCCTTCTCAACAAATCTAAGCACTACCTAAAACACATAGAAAAAGCCTTAAGAAACCCATATATAAAGGCGAACATCCGTTTTTTCTGTAGGCACCGGTGGATATAACATAGTCCATGTTACAGGGCCAATGCACAGACGGACAAACAAGATTATGAAAAGAATTCTTTCTCGCTAGAATGTTTTTTCTATTTAAATAGTTCTTACCTCATTTTATTTAAATTTTAAAGATATTTTTAGAAAAAATACTTCATGTCCTATATTAATTTTTTTATAAAATATAAAATTTTTATTTTTATGAAAAGACTATTTTTTTATTTTTTATTTTTGAAAATTTCAACTCAACATGAAGCACTTCTCTATGTTTTCTTTGTTCCTTTTCTCTCTCTCTCTCTCTCTCTCTCTCTCTCTCTCGCGAACCAACCTAGCCCGGGATGGTACGCAAGTTTATTATACCTTTTAAGTAAATTGAGTTTAAGGAAGTCGTGGAAACAAATGTTTTTTTTTTTGGAGGTACTCAGGTACGATGCGTGCCTTCGTCGTTTAATTTCTCTCTCTCTCTCATTCAACGTGCATGGTGACGTCGAGAACATGTGAAGAGGCTTCACGCTATTACTCCTACTGTCATTAATTAACGTACAAATATCCAATAGTATCAGACTGCCATACGGAAAGCCCTTCATCATTGGCGTGAGTTACCATTGTCCCCCCCCCCCTCCCCCCAAAAAAAAAAAAAAAACCTTCATCTGCCCTGAAATATGTTTAAGAGAAGGAGACCTTCTTCTTCCCTTGCTGTAGTCCATGCGTTGTTCGTTTTCGTACAAAAAGCTTTTAACGTGAAAGAAATAATAAAAACCAAAAAATATATTATTATTCCTTGTATTTTATCACTCCTGCTGTCTTAGGTTTAAGGCGGATCATTTTAATGTTGCGCATCTCTCTGGCCTCTTCCTACTATTCTTCTTTCTTCTAATAAAACTATTTTTACCCACTTTCTGAAATCTCAAAAGAAAAAGAATTTATATTTAGTATTTTAAAATATATTAGAGCATATCATGGAATTTAAGGGTAGTTTGGCTCTTCTTGAAATGTGATATTACAAGCAAATCTAACTGTGTTATAAAAAGAAATTTGGCCTAACTCATTAATTGTTAGACTTTGAGAATATTTTTTACTTTTCAGGAGCAAACCAAACCTGAAAACCCAACTACAATTTTAAAGGGGCAATCGCCCCCTCGCCAGTTCCTTATTTCTAGATTTTGTTTACATTGTTTTGTTTTTTTTACTGAAGCAATCTTTCTTGTGTCATTTTATTACTAGCCACCTTATTTATGGAGCTTAGTGTAGTTGCATTCTTTGGAACATGCCTTTCCTCTATTCTACAAAATATTCCAAATAAAATTAGTTAAATAAAGAATATATTACAATTTTTTGTTTTACAAACTAAAATATTATCACTAAGTAATAACTAAACATAATAACAAATCAGTTGGAGGTAAAGAACTAGAAGCCTATCTTTCTATGTATAACACAGGTGAATAAATTATGGGACATGAACTCTCGTGATAAGAGACATAACAAAACTAATAATTCATGTAGGAATGCTATTATTGCAGCATGCATGAGGTGAGACTAATTAATTTTGGCCAAGAGTGCATTATTGATTGTATCATCTTCTAATTGGCATTGATCACAGCTGGACAATACGCATAACTAGATACATCCAAAGAAAAAAGATGCACGCAAGCACTTCCACATGAAGGAAGCCTTCTCAGTTAAATACCTCACCAATCATGACAGAACTAGCTCGGCCCAAACTGAGCATCTCTCCACCATAAAAGGACTCTGAAAATTTTGTGATCGCTATTCCAAGGCAGAAACGAACTGCCCACAAAAAATTCTAACCAAAAAACTGCTCCTGTCCCACAGCAAAACCAGTACAATGAAATTTCCATTGCACAAAATCTCTGGAAAAGCTGCACCATTGCAACTGATCATAACACCATCCGATCCAGTAATTGAGCTGCTGAGGACTGCTTCTCTCTCTCTCTCTCCATTGTAGCATCCTCTTTAATTTAGCCAATGAATAGTACTTGGAGCACCATGGCCATTGCCATCGGTTGGAGCATCACATGCAATCATTCGATGCACATATCGGCATTATTACCGCGTTTACTTCTCAGTCCTCGCCCACCCTTTAATGCATTAAAGAAACGGTCGCATTAATTAACTAAATCCAAACGGAAAGCCTTAATCCCTTCCAACCCAACAAATGCCATGTGGTTCCAGCAGCTTTTGCCGACCGCCCGCGGTGGGTGCGCTGAAGGAGAGTGGCATATTCGTAGTTTCGCGAAAATTGAGGGACTATTTTATGCGCAGAATTATTAAATAAACCAGTCCTCTTTTTTTGTTTTTTTGGGTAAAATTAAATGTCACAATCAATCAACCATTAATGCTTGACTGGAACTTTTACTGTCAAAATGACAAAAATATCCCTTGGTATTTCCATTTTCTGCAAAATTATCTCTTTCATCCAATGGATGGAGTGATCGCCATAGATCCACTTGTCACCACCAGAACTCATCGTACCTGTCCGATAGAAGAATGGACGGTCAGTATCTCATCGGCGGGCCCGGTGATTAATTCCCCTCTCATGGGATCCGAGGAAAATCCGTTCTGCCCTCACATGAACAGCTAAGACCGCAGCTAAGCCAGGCTTAAACTATCGTTTAGCCATTCTCTGGCCTTCTTACCTTTTCCCAAGTCGTGCCCTTCCGAAACTTTGTCCTCCTCTCATTCTTCACACAATCATTTGCATTCCCCTCTTCTCTTTCTTCTATGGCTATTTAATGTGCTACCTCTCTCCGTAATTCTATTCTTATTCTCTCTTCTACTCCCTCTGAATTTCTCCCAAAGATCCATCATCACCGCCATCGATCGATCCCAATTCTTGGCAAGCTTTCTCCCTCCCTTCCTAAAGGCCCTCGTGGCCTACGCTTGCAGCATTCAGTTGTTTCGGATCACCCGGCGTGGCCTTGGAATTGCCAATTCTTGTCTTGATGGGTTCCGAGATCGTCGCGGGGAAGTTATCTACGCTTGCACCCGTAAGGACATCTGCGGCTCGAGAGGAGCCCATGGAAGGTCCTCCAGAAACCACCGACGGCGCGGAGGAGGAGTGCGTGACGCCGAAGACGGAAGAGCGCATGCTGAAGCCAGTGCTCGTGTGCCCACCAGCCCCGAAAAAGCCCCGGCCGGCGAAGAGGAAATTGGGGCCTCCGCAACGAGGTTTCTACGTCGTGCCCCGCGACCTCACCTCAGTCTTTCTCGCCCTTGCGAGCCCTCCTAAGAAGAGAATCCGAGTAGGTCGATCTTGGTTTCTTGATGATGCCTTGTGATCTCCTTCCGTTTTCTCTTTCCCACGTGCATGGTAAATGACTTATTTTTTCCCCGGCCCCTTTCTCATTATAACGTAAAAGACTATCGGGTGGATTGCACTGAAGAGCTTTTGTACAACCTTGTTAAGTTTGTATAGAGAATGTATCTGGAGAGAAGCCAGCAAGATTGTGTGATACTTCCAGGTTATCTGCATTTCTTTCTCTTGATTATCTGGTGTTGTTACTAGGTTTCTGTAATTTTTTCATGGGTTTGGTCCCAAGAAGGCAAGGAACATTATTTCTTTTCATATGAATTGGGCTATTTCTTTTTTAATTTTCCTTTGTAAGTTCTCTCATGGGTTGGAACTGGAAAATTTTCCTAGCATTGCGATCCGGAAATTCTCTTTGCCATTAGCTTTAATTTGTGATTTGCTTATGGATTTGAGCTGAAGAAGGCAAACTGCTCCTATCGTTCGAACGAGTTCTCTATTTTTAGCCATTGATGGTAAAAAGAAGTTCATGCGAGTTCTCTATTTCTTTGCAATCAGTTATTTTGATTTCTAAATTTGGTCATGGGTTTGATCCACAAGCCTTAACCCCGCGGATTTAATACTAAAGTTGGAAGCTGCCTTTTCTTCATATGGGTTGCTTTTGTTGTTGGTTTATTTTGTTCCGAATTGCTCACGGGTTTGATCCAGCTGTCGAGAATTCTCCCAGTTTGAGACTTGATCACCAAACATAGAAGGTTAGCTCATCTGTGACCTGGCCATGGAGAAAGATTCCTGCAGACAAAGGCACATGATCAAGTGCAATCTAAGGCAGCTACCGTTGCTTAGAAGGACAACTAAAAGGACATACCACTCCAATTAATCTCAAAAAATGACACCATCCCATTATTCATCAAGCGCTCATCTCGATGCACCATCACAGAACAAGCATATGTGATTGGCATGGTGCACCACCATACGGTGTGGGGCATAATCTTATGGCGGGGGCCATTTACTTTGCAAACCAACCCTCCCCAAGAGAAATTTACCCCTGCCTGGCAGAGTGTGCTGCACCATCCTGGCCATCCGATTATAAATATCACATCGTGTGGACCCAGAATAAGCAATCACATTTTGAGCTGGTCTTCCACGAGGGGAACCGGTGTGTGGTCGCACATCCAATCAACGGGTACCTTATCAACATCATCTTTTCCTAGGAAGAGGGGTAGGTTAGTTGAAAGTAGGTTTGTGTACTCAAACCAGTAAGAGATACATAAATGTTAACTAGGAGGCTTTTCTTTTCCTCCCTCTTTCAATCCATTGAGGTAACTAGTGTCTTAATGGAGCCTGAACAACCAATCCGTTAGCTGTCTTGTTTTTGTACCACAAGCATGCCTTTGCTTCTAAGTTCTAATACTAGTTTCCTGCTAAATAAGTACTATATGGCAATCAGTGATGAGTTGATGACATAAATAAGTCTATAGTTGGCTTGGATGGCAAATTTGGGTGCTATATACTAATAACCACATATGGCAGCATAAGCATATGGATTGAAATGAGGCTGATGCCTTCAATTTGGCTAGCTGCAGGGAACACATGGTTAGCGAAGAAGCGGAGGGAGAGATTGCAACGGCGACAGTTGAGAGTAATACTTTTATATATTAGTAAAAGTTTGTTCTTCTCTTAATTTATTGATCTCTATATATTTTTTCTTCTTGCAATTCTTTTTAATATAATTATTGGTGATTCTTCATTGTGATTTTGAGCCGGCGCGTTTGATCTACGTCCAAAACACGCCATTCTATGGTAGTGGGACTTAAATCCATTGAAAATTGAGGTCACAAGTTCAAAAATAAGGAGAACCAAAAATGTATTAGCCAGATAATGAATTACAATTGAAGTGTAAAAAGAACTTCCTCTCTCTCTCTCTCTCTCTCTCTTTTCTGGAGACATGCATGGAGATGATACCCTGAGCCTAGAATCCACTGCTATTGAAAAGATATATAAAGAAGATAAGTAAATAAAACAGAACTGCTCGTACTTTGAGGCCTAGTTGTCATTCCATTCATGTAGAAGATTCAATAAGAGAACAACTTGAACCAGAGAAACAATCCTGACCTAAATTTCTAACATTCTCTCTACACATATAATGTAGTGTCAAAGCCGTCACCCGTGTAAGGCTAGTGGTTCAAATCGACACATCATGGCATCTGTCATTTATAAAGAAAACGCCAAATTTCTTACCGGTTTGTCGGTCTAATTTGTTAGCTCAAACCAATACGTCATACATAGTAGCGCACAGAAAGTATAGCTGTCAACATTGTTTTTCTGATATGGAAAAAATTTATGGCTTTGAAGCCACCTTGTAAACGAATTTTCACAAATTTCTCAGACTTTTACTGAGTGGTAATTTTAAAAAATTAAAGCTTTTGATGAGGATGAATAGCGAGACTTTGATCCATCCAGAATCCAGGTCACAAGATCAGACAGACAAAGAAGAGCCAAAAACATATTAACACAGTGATGAAAAGCTAGATACCCCATCTGATGATTATATTTGCCATTAGGGGCAGCAGTTGGGTTGAGTTAGATACAGGTTGGATTGGGTACAGAATAGATAAAAAAATATTTAAATTCAAAGCCGACTTTTTATTAAACGGGTTAAAAATTCAAACCTGAACTTGATCATTTTATTCAATAGGCACTACAAAAGGTTGAGTCAAGTTAACACATGAAGCATTTGCCACTGCTATTTCCGGTCTTTCTAAGCTGTAAATGAAACTACAACTGTCAATGCGCTCCGATGATGAAGTTCAAGTGAGAAACGTTCTTAACTCAGGCATCAGAATCTTGTCTTCTACGGTCGGTGTTTTTAAGGAATTTTTATCAGAGTCTCATTCTGCTTCTATAATGTTAATTAACAAAGATCCATCCCATCTCTTTGAGACAATTTTCTGATTTAATTGCACCACAGCAAACCACTAACCCATCACTTTTTTCTTTTTTATTATAATTCCATTGGTGCAACTAGGAGCGGCCCAATGTATTTAGGGGCCTAAGGTTGTTTTGTATTTGAGGCATTTCCTGCAGTTGGCCGGCCTAAGATGAACTCACAGGAGAGCCTTTTTCCTTTCTATTTTGTCTTTGAGGCTTTTTCTGTGGTGGGCCTTCTTTGAGCTGGGGGCCTTAAGTGACCGCCTAAGTCGCCTAAGGGTTAGGCCGACCCTGGGTGCAACACCCAACCATTATCTAACGACCCAGTGTATTGCTCAACAGCCCAATCCAAACCTCTCCACCTTGACTAGTGTCCACGCACAACACTTCTCTTCTGTTGTCTCGGTCCAGAAAATTCTAATCCAAATAGTAATATATTGTTCAATTTTTGTTTCTTTTTACTATAATGAATGACTCATACAGATCTAGTATGAATACATAGTATGAATATATCAAAAAAAAAAATCAAAAAATAACAACTCTCAGAGTGCTTTAGGCAACTTCCTCTTTTCTACCCACAGGGCCTCTCCAGAATGATCGGCCACAAACGTGGCCACCCAATTTGTAATTTCTGCATCTTTTGAAAGTAGAAAATTTTCTATCAAGTATAATAATAGAAACAACACTAACTAAAGATGGAATCATTGGAGCTAATCAAATAAAATACGTAAAAAGAAACAAAATTTAGGAATGAAATATTATTTTTTTGGACCTTTCATCGCCTAAGCTTAACATCAACAGTAATGCGAGCAAAAACACTACCAAAAAGAAAATAATCAGATGTATGTAATTTGAGGAATCAGAATAAAAAGCAATGAGAAGAAATCTCATCTCTGCCACTCAGATACCTCCTCTCCGTCCATGCAAGCAACGGAAGTAAAAAAGGACCCCCAAAAAAACCAAGGTTTTTTTAGAATAATGAAGTGGATTTAGATAGGAAAAAAAGACTTTCAAAAGATGAAACTCGGATTGTGGAAATGGAATACTCCAAACCTGAATCGAACGAGGCTTTGCCCAGTCTCTCCACCTCTTGTCTCGCGAATCAAATAAAAAATTCGAAAAAAGAAGTACAGGGAAAGGAGAAGAGAGCAGTGGATTACAGTCGAGAAGAAGAGACGGAAATTGGGGCAGTAGAGGACTCTCCACCATCCATCGACGCAGAGTTGCCACGTGGTGAGGATCCATGGACGACAGGGTGCGAGGACGATCGCAGGAGATATGAGGAGGATCGAAGGGAAAGCCACCAAAGTTTGGTAGACTTCATACTGAATTATTTTCGCAATAGAGAGTTGTATGTATTCTGGAAGGCGAACGGAGCTGCTGACTAGGTCACCTCCTTTGCTGCTCACTATTCTAAAGAGGTTTTCTAACCTGTTTTGTATCTGTTCCTCTACATCTGAGGAGTATTTTGTCTCTCGACTCAGATGGCAATGCTTACGCGAGACTAGTGTAAGCTGCTGATGTACCAAAAAAAAAAAAAGGGAGATGAAGTTAATGCCTTTAGAACCATTACCCAATCTATGAAATTGGGTATATACAAAATTGATAAAAATTTTATTTGCATGAATACCTTTCTAAAATTAATATTTATATGTATATTTTTATAAAATATTTATTCTATATATATATTGCATATATATTCATTTAATAATGTTAAAAAATTCATAGTTTAAAACTGAAATAATTAAAATGTCCTTAATAGGTAAACATGCAAAAAGAAACATTTATAATGCCATACATACAAATAGCAATTTTGTAAGATACTTATGCAATTTTACATATTTAGGAGGGTTTACAATGTATTGAATTTTTGGTTTGAATACCTCTTAAATTTTGAAATTTGTATGAATACTTTCTTAAAATTGATATTTGCATGTATACCCTCACAAAACATTATTTTTGAATGAATACCTTTGACATAATGATTCAGATGACGTCATTAACCAAAATTATATTTTATTTAATTAAAAATTAATCAAATTTATGAAAATACCCTTTTATCCCTAAAGCAGGTAGCGTGTTAATGGGTCTCCCTAAAAATTTAATTGACCTGTTGAACTTTTTCTATTCCCATGTGATCGCTTACTTTGGCTTAAGATCACCTTGATCCTTTTACCTTGTTTGAGAAATTTTCAAATCTCTCTCGATCTTTCTCTTTCACTCCCCCATCCGAAATCAAACCATTCTCTTGATTTCTTTCTCGATCATCGGCAACCATTCTCTCTCTCTCTCTCTCTCTCTCTCTCTCTCTCTTCTTCGCTAGACTTCTTGCTATTGGAATCCGAGTCTCTCTGATTGCCATTAGAGTTCTTCTTTTATTGTATCCTTTTTTATATGAAGTTGGTTAGATCTTACCTTTAGCTCTATAGATTTTTTCAAGAAAAGCGCTGTGAGATGTTTGTAATATTTGTCTTTTAGCATGTGAAATTTATAATGTTTATTTTTTAAAGTTGAAAAATTCTTATACGCAAACAAGTGGCTGATTTAAAATCGTTATGACAAAATAGGTTTCATATACTAGGTCTTTTCTTCTTCTAGAAAATCTAAGTTCCAAAAAAAAAGTAGCTTAAGGTCCCCTATGTAAATGGTGACCTTCTATCACATGGCACAGAGAGGTTACTAGTGAGTCTGAACGATCCTAATGTCTTTCAGTGGCTTTGCTTGGGAATGATTGAGGTTATTCTTCCATCCATGAGCACAGTAGTAGCATAGAAGCTTGATCGTTGCAGTCTATCGTGCGCCTTTAAAAAATTCTAATCATTTTCTATATTATAATCCATACCCTCATATATGTATTTATAATAATAAATATTATAAGATAGTTTTTGATTAAATAATATATAATGTTATTATAAACGAAGAAGATCATAATTTGTGAAAGAACTTTCATAATTTTTTTGGTTATTTAATCATCGAATCCATCTTTTTTTCCAAGAAAAATTTTCTATCGAAGGGTAGGTACTATACTAATATGAGTGTTAAAATAAGTTAAAATAGATTAAATATCATTTCTAGATTCCTGCATAGTGACCACGGAACCATTCTGCTATGATGTATGAAAAACAAATAAATATATAGGATAATAGAAATAAAAAGGGAAATTAGGTGGGAAAAGCACTTGAAGCACCGAGTTCATGTGGTTTGTTGCATTGCTTATATTTATAAGGAGCCAGTGGTTTACCTTGTCACCGGTGGCCCGTGGAACCGCATTTGATGAGCATGAGCACCAACTAAATTCGTTGATGGTATACAATATATATATATATATATATATATATATATATATATATATATATATATATATATATATATATATATATATATATATATATATATATATATATGTATTAATATATGGCGTTATAAAACAGACCACAAAAATAAGTTGCGTTGCATTTTGCCGGATTTGATTTGTTCAAGTAGCTGCAGATTTGAGACACACAAAGCCGAGCTAGAATCAGAAAACAAGCAAACCTCGTCGCATAGCTCCGAGAATTTTATGTCCATCCATTTGGGCCTCTTTGCGGACAAGACCAAACGGGTCAACACTTCGGACCTTATCCAAATCGACCGGCGGAGGATGGGTCACCAAGTCACGATCTCGAGATCCACGTGCCGGCCAGAGGCCATGCTGTTGCGTCTTTAATGACTTGGTGCTGTTACTCTACCTTCCATCCTAATTGATAACTCATAGGCTGTTTATATTGGATTCACCAATCACCGCCTCTTTTAGTTTGGCACGCAATTGTTTCTCTTCCCCCTCTTTGCTCGAACTCCGACATCAGCAGCGGGAAAAAAAGGAAACATCCGCTCTCTTCTGCGGCCTCGCCTTTGATCACTCCTCCTGTCTTTTCCAAAGATAAGGATTTGGGATTTTAGAGAGGGAGAGAAGGGCTCGTAGGTGAGGTCTCCAATGGCGTACGTGGACCACGCGTTCTCGATCTCGGACGAGGACATCATGATGGAGACCTCGTACGTGGTCCAGAACCGGCCCCCCGTCAAGGAGATCGGCCTCGCCGTCTCCCTCCTCGTCTTCGGTACCCTCGGCATCGTCGTCGGCATATTCATGGCCTCCAACAAGGTCGGCGGCGACCGAGCCCACGGTATTCCCCAATCCCCATCCCTCCCTCCTCTATGAACCCTAGGTAGGGTTTCTCTCTTTTCTTGCTTTTCTTTCTGATCGGTTTCCTTATTCTTGCTTGGGGATAACTAGGGGTTTTCTTTGCGATTTTGGGGTCGATACTCTTCGTACCGGGGTTCTATTACACGCGGATCGCGTACTTCGCGTACAAGGGGTACAAGGGCTTCTCCTACGCCAACATACCGCCAGTTTGAGGGGTTTTCTTTTCTTGCTCTCTTTTGATGTCTTGATTTGGTAGCTCTTTCGGGGATCTTTTGATACAAAGCAAAGTTATAAAACATAACTAATTCAAGATACTGGATACTGTTGTTTATAGCCCTTTTTAGGGAAATTGTAACAATCTATTAAATAAATAATGTTTATAGTGAAAATCTTTGGGCTTGTAGCCGCTACTGTTTACTTATTCTCTAATTTCTTCAGTATTAATCTGCTCGTTGACTCTCTAGTAAGCAAAGCGCTTAATTTGTGATTAGCGCTATCATTCTTATGATCGGATTCACAGCGACAAAACATGAGTTGTAAACTAGATCAAATTAGATCCGCATTTTGAAGCTGAAGGTTTCTATAGGAGGATTTTGCTATGCTGTATTCAATATGATGGGGAGAATATTTCTTTTATTGGTTCCAGCTCTGTGTATCATAATGAGCAGTGATACTGTGGCAGTGCCCATGTTAGCCCCCTATATACGAAATATTATCTTACCAATGAACACTTTTGGCAATAATTTAGTATCACATAACACATTGCAGCCACTCAAATTATGCAATCAAATGCTTCACCGTGGTTCAGGTAAACTATTGTCTCAATGTCCATCCTGCCAAATGGGTGTTGAATCCATATTTGCAGTTATTAAGTCTTCTATAGCTTCACATGATCCATTAGAATTCACTTATGCATGCGTGTCGCTTGCTCTTTACATCAATAAATGTCATTACTCTTACAGATGTACTTAGCCTCCGAGAGAAGGGGTTGTCAAATCTTTGATATACTTTTCAAAGACTATTGGGTTTGGACATGCTTTTTTCCATTGTTCTTTTTTCCTTCTTTTTCATCTTTCCTTCATCATATTCCCTTTTCGTCTAAAACATTCTCCCCAGCTAACCTTAATATGCTCTGGTGCCTAAAACCAAGATGTTGCATCAAGGCAAAGATTACAAGGGATTCATGGCATTTTGTCTTGAAGTCTATGTTCAGAGTCATCGAAAGCATCAGGTCTCAATAATGGTGTTGAGAATGAATTCATGAGAAGTTTCAAAGATGAGTAAGTAATTTTCAGGTCTCTGGAATTTGTTGCATTTCCAGAGGCATAACGTAATGGATGCTTGTGGTCCCTTCTTAAAAGTCTAACTTATGCCTCCAACACTTCCTCGTTATTGATTTTGATAAATTATTTTTATGTGTTTCAAACTTTGGTTACTATTTGAGCACAAGGTCATATCGTCATAGTGATTGTCTGATTAATGTAAGGATAATTTTAGCATTTTTTTTTTGTATATATTTGCTTAGGATCTACCGGACTTGATTGACCTTGCTCTAGCTTTAAGTAGTTTGCTCCATTTCTCTCAAGGGAGAGGTCATCCCCGTGATTTAGAACACAGAATTATGAATTACATATTACACTTGATAGATTGCATTTAATTTCCCTTAAGCATGGATTCCTTTCTGGATTATAGGGGACCCCTTTTTTCTCCTCCCTTCCTGTTTTTCTTTTTCCCTCCTTGTTCCTTCGTGTTTGCCCCATTAGTTTGTGAGCTCTGGCTCTGATAGAGCATCATGCCAAAAGTGAAGATCAATAAACTACTTGTTGCACTGTTTGCGGTTGCTCAGTGAACTTCTTCATGCTCATCATTTTGCTTCATCCACATTCTTCATCTCTAATTAGCTTTTATCCCAAGAAATTGCTGCACTGCAGAGAAGGCCACAAGAGCAGATATCTGAATCTCATAGTGAGGTACAATCCTGCTCGTGTTCCAATATAACAATATTCATGTATGACATTTCTTTCTAAAGGATAATATCCTTGCCGGTCGCATTTGTGATCAATCAAAGGTGAAAGAAAAAGGGACCCTCCTTTCCGAAGAGAAGAACCAATGTATTATAGCTTCTCCGGTGCTACTATTTCATGCATCTAGAGGAAAATATTGCGATCAATATTTTTTTCTATGCAAAAGCTTCTCTTAGTGGCATTAATTGAGAAACTATTTCTCGTTTCTTGACTAGACTAAATAATGTCTACCAATTAGCACTGTTATGAAACAGTTGCATGTAGGCATCAGTGCATGATCAAGTTCTTCGTAGAATCATGTATTTTAAGGAGATAGTGTGACATAGTTTCCATTGGCTATTTAACATCCTTTTGGGGTACCCATGGCTTTGTGACAAATGCCTGAGGGACAACATGCTTGATCTTTTAATGATGATGGGAAGGATGATATCGTGCTGTTGGAATCCAAAGGTAATATATGGTGTTAACATGCCAAGCTCTATCCACCATACTCATGCTTACATGAATGCAAAGGGAAGTTATTATTTAAGTCGAGGATGATTTATTAATTCGAGGATGTTTACTTTTTAGTAGAGAAGTTATATACAGTATAGATTTTGAGTTGCTCAACATGATGTTATGCGCTTTCAGATTCATCGGCATGCTTCATGAGTCACATATTGTCAGCCTCATTTTTAATTTTGATGATCTTATTCCAATGAGATAGATCATTTTAAAACCTTCCATGGCTTCTGTGATGGTGGGTGAAAGTTTCAAACTTGCTGAAGGTCAATAACATCAAAAAGCTTCATATATAATTTAGATTTGACTTAATTTGATATTTATGTTTTACTTTTTCAGCAGCTTTGTTAGCTGACCAAGTTAATAAATGTCAGGGGAAGGGTTTTTGGTAAATTTTTTTCCAGAGACTTCTGATACATTAGTTGTTAATGGTAAGGAAGTCCACAATCCTACAATTTTTGTTTCTCTAATTCGTCATTGCGCTTCTTCCTTTCCCTTCCCCTTCTACTAATCACACCTAAGATGCAACGACAAATAGTTTCCTTGTGCATGGTAAGAGTATTTAAGACACTTTTTATGATTTGCAGCCTGTTAATAAAACTTGGGAAACAATAGGAGGGAATTAGCTATCTCATTAGATCATGAAGTCACATGCCAACATACACATGGCAATGCATGGGTGTGCATGCCACACGGGTGCAGAGATGCACCTATATAGGACAATTAGAGATGTATAAGACAAATTCTAAGCAAGTAGTTTGAAAGGGATGAATGAAGGATGCGAAATGGTCGGTGGAATTCCAGTGTGATGATAACAAACTATATTCAGGATGAGTTGGTCTATAGAAATGGATCAAGGCTTGAAAGGACCTAGAAGAAAAGGATAGTAGAACCCAAGAAATGTTTTATTTCATGGAGAGGGTAGTAGTGTAAGTGCAGCTTGTGTTGGAATATGGAGAGGGTTTAGTGGCAACTCCAACTCTGAGAAGACCAAATTTTCTTGAAGTTGGAGATGGCAAATATGGAATTAAGGTTTAACAATAAAATGTGGATGGAAAATATAAGATATGATTTAGAGTTTTTCTTTTTAGCAACAGTTTTGACAACAGTATGATTATTATCTTTGAAGATGAAATAATGTTTTACTCAGATCCACTTAATCACAATACTTTTGTGAATGCCCCTTCCTGCCGTACTTAGCTGTTGCTTATTCAATTTTCATATCAGTTTATTACTTTTGTTTGTGGAGAAAATTAATAAATGTGCTATTCAAGCCTACTAGTCTTTTCCTTTGCCAACCGTCTGCCTGAAATCATTTGTCAGAAGGATCATTTACATGGATGCCTTTTGAGCTCTGTTTAGGGTCCGCTGAATCATCATTGCCATCTTCCAGGATGAAACCTGGAAAGATGTCTGGTCATAAAGAAATGACGATATCATTAAACTCTGTATTAAAAGATTTGAACCTTCATACCATTATACTCTTTTGGTGGAGGAAAGTAAAGATGGTGAATCGGCTTCGTATTGGTACCTTTCTGGTACTGTACATTATTTCCCATATAATCAAATGGCATACTGGTAAAGGTTGGAATCCTTTTTCCGTTTTTTTTTGGGACAATCACGACAGATGGGAGCCTAGTCAAAATCACGAGGTTCCTGGTATGAAAACGTAGTGACTCCACCAACGGAGCCAGTTGGCACCTTTGTTATAGATTGATACTTAAAAACTTGTATGCATGTCTTCTGATCTTCTCATTGAAATCAGTGTAGTCCAATTTAAATAGTTTAATGTAAATTTTTCCTTTTATATTTAAGAATGATTCCTGTGATATAGCTGACAATGGTCTTGTCTATCTTTTTTATGATGTTAATTAATATCTGTTTTTTAGACATTTGTGCCCTTATCATGCTTCGAAAGATCATGCGATATATTACGGAGAAGAAGATAACTTAAGTTGCCGAACAGTTTGTGCATGCTGTAAACTTAAAAATTCATACTTGGGAAGTCGAAACTTGATAAAAATAATAAAAGAAAAACCATGAGTCATAGGCTTCTTGCTTCCAGGATATGCCATTTCATCACAGCTTTGCTTTACTATCCTTGCAATGAAATGCCTGATCAAGACGCTGTTGCAGTAGATTTTTAATGGACTAGTTGGACTATTTTAAATAGATGAGACCCACCCACACACTAATTGACTAAAAATCTCATGAGATAACCATAAGAATGACCACGGTATATTTTCATTTGTTACTAACTTACTTAGCCATCAATTTATATCTGCTTGATTGAGGACCATGTAACAAACTCATTTTTATCCCTATACAACCAACTCATTTTTATTCAGGGTTTCTGTATTGGCTCTCATGTCAAAGAGCATGAAGTTTGAAGCTTCAATTCAATCAACTGATAAACGTGGCTATTACTAAGGTTAAGTTGGTGTCCTTTCTTCAAGAAGTTCTCATAACATGTGAAGTTACCGCATTGACACAATGAAAAGCTTGCATGACACTTTTTAATTGAGAACGTCTCTTTTTGCTATGCCCCACTAGTTCATTGTGTCATTTCTTTCCACATATTTGCTTCCTTGTTTGCTTGATTGTAGACAAAGTGGTTAAACAATTTTTGTTCACTTTTGACTGGTGAAACTCAAAGACAGTTCTGGCGTATTTATAGAGGTTAAAAAAAGTCTAGCAGGTAATCATCCGACATGTCCATATTCTTACACATGCCGCAAGGTTTTGTAACTGTAGAATCCTGGAGCTAGTTCGGGTTAATCTTTTGTGTAGTATTAAAATGAATTCCATAAAGTTTAGAAGACATCATAAGTTGAGTCAGTTCATAAGGGATTTCAGAGCAGGTTTCAGAATTGTGTGGTGCCTTTGATGTGGGTCAATGCAAAATGATGTATGTGGGATATTTGTTGGGGTGTTCAGCAAAAGATGTAACATATGCCAAATGGATGCCAAGATTATTGTACCATCTGAAAGCAAAATCACACTATCGTCTGCTGCTTGCAGCTATGTTTCGCTTTGCTCTGACGGGGCATAAAAAGTCTATCCACCTAATGCCAGACAAAATAAAGCTTTATGAGGTGATAATCACTAATTAAAGATGTCATTATATTTTAACATACTTTCTCTTCAAGGCAGCCAAACGACATGGTCCGCAGCCTTTTATGATTATTTTATATGATCATAATGTTGGTAGTCGATTGATTCTCTTTCATGTCAGGCAAATATTTGCGGAGGGCCGCGGATGATGCAATGGAGTCAGAATATATTTTTTTCTTTGGATGCAAAACCAGTTGGTGGAATTCGGATTTACCTTTTAAAGCTGTGTTTTGATTTGATTGAACATTCATTTCGGAGATGGTTGAGAAAGCTTAAGGCCAATCACGGACGGCTCGGTGAATTTTACCTTACCCTTTGGATCAATTTCCAGCAAAATTTTGACCAACCCAATCGCTAGGCCTATCAGGCCTTTAGGAAATCGCTTTAGTGCCGTGCAACGAAAAAGGCTCGCCGATGAAACTTGTCCCCTGGAGTCCGTCAAAGTGCTAGGCTCGCTCCTCCATCGGAAGAGGTCGATCATCAACCATGATCAAGCCAGGTGCATCTTTTTCTCTGCTAACCAAAAGCAGAATTTGAGAAAAAGTTTAACCTGAAAGGGACTTTCCTTCGGGGGCCTTTTTCCATACTCCCGAGCTAACTCAGTCTATATGGAATGAGGACTTTTATGATATGACACAGGTTGAGGTCGAAATGGGGATTATGTATTGTATTTCCTTCCTCACTGTAAGCTGCCTTGTCCCTCCTCAACCATAAAAAAGATAAACACATTCCATGGACTTCGGCCTAAGGGCTCTCGTCCCCACGCAATTCTGCTCCTCTGTAGCAGTAAGGAACCGCCACTAGATTCTGGCTCTAGAGCGGAATTGGCATCATGCTGCCAAAGGAATTAGGAAAGTGAAATGTACGAGAATGGCTTCCAAACTCTGCTTAGAGAGCGGAAGGAAAGGAAAGAAGAAAGCTGATCAACGTCGAGCCTTCTTATTTTGATGTAGGTTGAGCGCGCTTTTGTGCCCATTAACAAGAGTCTTAGATGAGGCACATGGTTCTAGTACTAGCTTTAGTTCTATGTGCACATTGTTATATTACGTGAAAAGCAAAATACCTTGTCTTGCGAGTGTCCCTTGTTAACAAACGGAGGCCCAGGAGACTACTGCTTAGACCTCTCAAATATAACCGCCCTTCCAACGACATACGATACCAGCTGTTGGATATATGGAGATGATCGATCTCTATTTTGTAATTACACCTTCGTCACGCCTATCTACCGGGAAGAAATGGAATGGGAACGCTTCCATATATACCATACCGTGACGAAGGGAAAAGACCCTTTTAGGGAGAACCCCATCATAGAAGTAATCCGATTGAAAAGAAGAAATATTTTTTTTTCAACCTGCTCAACTTGAATTTCTAAAACAAAAATAGAACAAAATGGAAAAATCTTGAAAGTAGGACTTTAAGTCCTACATCATCTCTATCGTGGGGTTAATTTGGATTCGAACAAAGGAAGATAGAATTTTAAACAATGATCTCTAGGCCCGTCTAGAGAGAGAGAGAAAGAGGAAGAAGAGAGAGAATCTCAATTTAGGTTCAATTAGGGATCTGATTTTGGTTATCAATGGTGTGGGTCATCCCTGCATCTAACTAAGAGGAATCAAATTTTTTGAAATAAATAAATAAATAAGGATAAAATGGGAAGAAAAGAAGAATTAATAATAAGAAGAAGAAAACAAGAAGGAAGAGAGGGAAGAGGAGGAAGAGGCCGAGGGGTGGGTGACGGGGATCTGGCGGTTAGGCATGGTGGAGTTGACGATGGCGGAGCCCTCAGCAATGACGACGATGGCCAAGGACCACAGCCGCGGCTGGAGATGGTGGCAATCTGTGAACAGATCGAATCTTTCCGGTGCACGTAATGAACAATAAAATATACTGGTAAAAATTGTGCATACCAGCACCGGATTTAAAACTAAGGAAGTAGGGCCCGGCTTGAAGGAAGAACATGAAAGGAGTAAATGAGCTAGTTGGCAATGGCGATGGTAGATCTTACAGGCACCGAAGGAGGAATGAGCATGGCGATGGGCCGACAGTTCACAATGGTCGTCGATCGTCCGTACAAGCTCCGAAAAGCTTGTGGCGGCATCCTTATCTCCGAATAGTGGATGCTCAGATGGAGTATCGTGGTCTCCTATTTCGATCTCTTTCTATTTTTTTTATATTATTAGGCTGAAGCCGGTTGGGTTTTTTTAGTATTTAGTCCAATATGGATCTAATTTGTGCTGGTTAACAAAGAAAGGGAGTCTGGAATGCCTCGTCCTTTTCCCAGCGTTGGAAGCGTTGGATCCCATCATCCCAATCTTTGTCCACGAGAGCAGGAGGAGATGCAAGGGATCTCCCATCATCAATATCATGTGTCACGTCGATGATACTATACATCTCCATGGACAGCACCAGGATAGATGACAGTTGTCACTACACCCAACCGTACCTCCCTTTCTTGTGCTTGTATTCTTTCTATTGTCTACGTCAATTCAATGCTCGACTTACTCCTTTACCTCCCCCAGAGGTTGGTTGGAGCAGTTTGGTCAGCCCTCGTGAAGCTCCCAACCAAGTCCAATCAAATAGAAGAAAACATACAGTTTCTCCCTCCGCAGTATGTGATATATAAAGAATATAAACAATACAAAGGACCGCTTCCTACCGGGTTTGGAGTCAGGGAGCAGTTCTTACGAACCATCTCTCAGTGGTCGAGCAGGTCACTCCCACATCAAAAAAATTGTTAGAGCAACTTATACAACATAATAGATTTGACTGGCAAAAAATATTCGTATTTTTAGGAAGCACACCATATCACCGACGCTCGTAGCAGGGAACGTCTGGACGCAGGCGGCGGAAATTAGTGATATTTTCTTCTCAAAAGAATCTTTGACAGCTTGGAATATTTAAGGTTCTCATTTTGCCCTAGCAGCACCCTATACGATGTTCTTCACTTGAGAGCCTCCATCCTCAAGCTTCTTCAAGATCAACTTTGTAGGTCCGTGCTGAATGGAGGCATAAGGGAAAAAGCGGATTTCATCATTAGGAACCCAAATTTCAAGATAGTGGCAGCGAGTGCCTGCCAGTTATTCGACATCACGGTTCCCTGTACGAAGCTGAGAACTGCCTGGATGGACCTTCGACATGTTCGGAGAATGCTACTAACTAGTTTAGTTATTCTGGAAGGTAACTCGACCACGGTCATCAGCTGGATCCAAGGGTTCGAGAGCTGCCGACTGCGACCATCCATTGCTTCGAAACATCTGAATGATAATGAGGGATGGAGGGGTCGTTCAGGCTATGTATGTATTTAGAGAAGCCAACAGAGCTGCGGATTGGGTGGCCGTCTATGTGGCCAACTACGCCAGTAGCACCTTATGGGTTGGAGATGGGGAGCTATCTCGGAAGCTCTATGATATTCTGTTTTCTATTTTTATTAGATATGTTCATATACATATTGTACGAATTATTTGCCGAGAGAGAGAGAGAGAGAGAGAGAGAGAGAGCGAGCGCGAGCGAGCGAGCGGAGGAGGGGAAAGAAATATGGAACCAGGTTGGTTTAAGTCGAGCATAAATATCTTCTTTCTGAATTTTATTATAATTTTGTTATCTGTCTTTGAATTATAATTATTTTAGAATTGCTTGTTTCGAGGTCCGTGCGCAATGCAATGAAGCGTCGCACTGGCACTGTCCCCTAATTGCATGTTTCGTAAATAAGTTCTGATCGGAGGCTAAAAGTCGACACTGATGTTGACCGTGCGAAAAAGAGAGTGTCGGAAACGGGTAGGTCGCGAAGCCCAGCCCACCTGCCCCACAGTGTAGGGATCCCATCACATCCGCTCCTCCTCCCATCACAAAAGATTCCCAGCTTTATCAACCCGAGCCCTCCACGTACAAACTCATGGTCACAGTAGACGCGTGTCAGAAATCGAGTAGGTAACAGTTCAATGTACGGTAGAAGACCAGATTCTGCCCCATGCCATTACTCCACGCGTCGCGTTCTCTTTATTTGCAGGTTAAACATATAAAGTTTTAAAAACGGTACACTGGAGACACGTACTCATCGTCGCCCAGGTCCGGATTCCACCCCCCCAATTGGAATGGCATCCTCGTAACTTCATCCACAACGGGGCACTGTTTTATTTACCGTGAAGCTGGAGAAAGAGAGGGAGAGAGAGAGAGGCAAAGAGGCGCACTCAGATAAGGGAGAGGAGAGAGTGAGAAACCAAGGTTGGCCGGAGATGTGCCTGACGACGAAGAAACCCGGGGCTGGAGCACCCACGCCGGAGTCCGGGGAGGAGTCCTACGACTGGCGGTTTGAGGCGATCAACGGCGGATCGCTTCGTCACGTGGACCTCCAAACGGGATCCAACGGCTGGGCTTCCCCACCGGGCGACCTCTTCGCCCTCCGCAGCCGCCACTACTTCTCCCGCCGCCTGAAGACACCCTCCGGCAACTGGCTCCTCAAGCCCGCAGGCGTCGACTGGCTCCGGTCCGCCTCGCGCCTCGACAACGTCCTCGGCCGTCCGGATAACCGCGTGGCGGCCGCCCTCTGCCGGGCCCAGGCCCTCGGCCTCTCGCGCAAGGCCTTCCTCTTCGCCGTCAACCTCCAGGTGCCCGGCCGCGAGTGCCACTCCGCTGTCTTCTACTTCGCCGCCGAGGACCCCGTCCCCCCGGGCTCCCTCTTCTACCGATTCGTCCACGGCGACGACGCCTTCCGCAACGCCCGCTTCAAGATCGTCAACCGGATCGTCGATGGCCCGTGGATCGTGAAGGCCGCGGTGGGGAACTACGCCGCCTGCCTCCTCGGGAAGGCGCTCACCTGCAGCTACCACCGCGGGGAGAACTATCTCGAGATCGACGTCGACATCGGGAGCTCGGCGATCGCCAACGCGATCCTCCACCTGGCTCTGGGCTACGTGACGGCGGTGACGATCGACATGGGGTTCTTGGTGGAGGCGCAGGCGGAGGAGGAACTGCCGGAGCGGCTGATCGGGGCGGTTAGGGTGGCTCGGATGGAGATGGGGTCGGCCACCTACGTGGAGACACGGGGGAAGGCGGTGGAGATCGGGAAGCCCGGGTTCCGGGTCGTGGCCAAGGTCAATCACCACAGCCAGAGCCCGAGGGCGTCCAAGGAGCGCGAGGAGGATGGTTACAAATTCTCCCCTTCTTCGTCGTTTGTTTTATCGAAAAAGATGTAATCTTTAGCAAAAAAGATGCAATCTTTAGCCGTTCTGCTCTAAAAGGCCCGGTTTTTAGGTTTCGTAGACAATAATCTTTCAGTTCGGGGAGAGATCGCTGGAGATTGTTTTATGCTTGCCGGATGATCCATTTATTAGTCTTATTTTTTGATGTCCACTTGGCATTTGCTGTTTGATCATCTCCTTCTCCTCCTCCTCCTCTCTCTCTCTAGCTAGCTCTCCCTCCCTCCCTCAACAGCGGTAGAGAAATATTCCAATCATTTGTCGATTCTTAATCATGCTTACGAATAGGGATTGCACAGATTCTCTTCCATATTATTAGTTATGAGTTGTTTTGCTGGTGCGGGAATCTTCTAGGCGAAACCGTGATGATCTTGATGTTCCGTTTGGTGGGCTTCCTTTGTCTCGTTATACATCATGAAACCCGTCTTAGATGTCATCCACTGTCGACGGTTTCTTTGTCCGTCTTGTGACACGGAAAGGACAGTGGCCTTCCACTTGTTTAGCTGTTGGAAAAGATCAGATTTTTCTCTCGGTTTGTAGAAAGTGGAAAGCATTGTTATGTGACATTATGTTCATTAGATCAGGGCTGGAAGACGAGCAAGGATAGTTATTATATATTACCACAGTAGAGGAAAGGTTTGAGAGAGAGAGAGAGAGAGAGACGTAAGGTTGTAATGCATATGCAGTTACTCAAAACGAGGTTTACATGAATGACTTGAAGATTGCAGGAGGGGCTATGGATGGCTAAATTAGGTTTACTAAGGTGTTACTGAATGTTTTCTGTTGTAATACATAGGCAATTACTCGAAACAAGTTTTGCATGAATGAGCCAAATGAATTTAGCTCTTAAAATCTTCCTTGATTTTTGATTCTTAAGGAAGAAGTAGAAGTAAAAGCCCATTTCCTGAAAGCCTCTATACCATCAATTGGTGTTAAATCTATAAAACCTGTTAGCATGAGATTTTATTAAGCTAATGTTGTTGAGAAAGGGAGAGGATGAAAACGCTGAAAAGGCTGTTGATGTTGGACTCACCGCAATAATAGACAAGTTAAATGACTTCCTGCCATTTCTTTTATCTTCAGAGTCAAACAAGAGGATTTTCATATTGAACAGATGAAAGAGACTGAAAAGGCTTGTCCCTCTGTCTTTGATTCCGATGCTTGGCATGAGACAGATATTTCTACATTGCTCTCTCTCTCTCTCTCTCTCTCTCTATCAGAAGAATGGATTATAAATGTGTAAATGCCTAGTATGTACACATCCAATACAATTGAAAAACAGAACATTACTCAATATAATTTGGACTATTGATAAGTCGGATCCAAAGCACCCCCCTATAATTACTCGTCACAAATCCAATTTGTAGCACTTTGGAAACACGCTCTCTCGAGCTTCTTCGGATGTCATGCATGAGCGGATAAGCAGCTTCGGAACTTGTCTCACTCTGGATCCATCCCATCATCATTGAATTTCAAATCACACTATTTTTTGCCCATATGACTGATTGGACGGAACTTGGTGTCTCCCAGCTCCCCTCTCATGAGGGCAAAAAAAATCCCAGACCTTCTTCCAAAATCCAATTCCATTGCAGAAAACTGGCACGTGACCCATATTCAGTTCGGTGCTCCCTCACTTCCTCCCTGCAAAAGTTTAAAAAAACAGAAACAAAAAAACAGAAGAAAAAAAAAAAAAAAAGCCAGCTACTGAGACACCATAGATATCAACAGTGTAATAGATCGAGAGAGGACTCTGATGGACCAATAGTGCCATGACCCACATTAAAAAAAAAGAAAAAAAAAACTCTTTTTTGCTTTTTGCCCATCTTTTTCTCTCTTCGGGTCCATTCGGATCGGATTAGGTCCGTTCTGTAAACCTAGACCCGACCCAAAAAATGATTCGAGTCTAATTTTAGGATCCGACCCAAGCCTGCGGGTCCTAAAATTCGGATCTACGCGTATCAGGCCGGGTCGGGTTTCGGGTCGACCCGACCCATTTGCAGTCTTACACACCATAGCCTAAATGTTCCTGAGCAGCATATGGCTATCGCTCACACCACCAGCACTCCGCTGGATCCAACCGATGACTGTCGTCGAATCGTCCTCCAGTACTACAACACATGCAGGCAAAAAACGTTGGACATAACTCAAGCCGGAGCAGGCTGCTCCTCAACTCCGCCTTCGAAATTGAGATGTCGAAGATCTGGTAGTCCTTAATCGCAATCACTCTGGAGTTCGGACCTCTGATCATGAAGCCCGCCTCTCTCCTGCTCCGGCCATTCAGTACACATCCATCGAAATTTACCTTGAGGAAGCTCGGAGTGAGGGCTCCCAAGCGAGCAATGTTATCCTCAGAAATATATACATTCTTTTTTTTTCCTTCTGGTTTCCAAATGAAACAATTATTCTCTAAAAAATAAAATGATAATGCTCTAAAATCTATCGCGTGATGTCTTTCCTGCTTCTGGTTCCATGCTTCTTGCGTACGGGCCATGGTGATTGCTTTCTACAAATCACCCTTTGCTTCCTAATCGCGGCATTTTTATTTTCTTCCTCATCCCTCACCGACGTACTTTATGAAATGTCTTTGGAGCCCTCTAATTTATCCTATAGGTCCCTCCCAAGATGAAAGCATTCTTTAGAATTGCTCTTCCCATTTTTTATATGTCCTCTGCTCAAGTTGTTTAAATGCATGTTTGTTGATCTGGTAACAAGCTTTATGGTCTCTACTGAGCGTGGGTGGTCCTGATAAAAGAAATTATATTCTAAGAGTATGGATGCCGGGAATCACAGCTGCTCATTCCAGTAGGCTTTATTCATCAAACACTTACTTAGTGCGCCGTTATGGAAACGAGCGGTTGTGATTAGCCGCGTATACAACCTTATGGTGCATGCTGTGTCAGATATAATTTCCCTTATGATAGGCTGGATAATCCAATTAGACAGCTCCTTAACCAAATAAAATAAGGGAAAACCTAGCCCTGTTGGATACGCAACTTATAGTGCAATGAGTCGGCTCATCTGGCATTCGAATTTAATATATAGTTAAGCTATGCTGCATGCATGGTGTCAGGCCAATGCAGAAGTTGATAGATAAAGGAAGTTTTAAACTTCCGTCCAGGTCAAGAAGTATCACTAGTTTTTAGGTGATTCGGGAAGGGAAAAAAAAAAGTTCCAAAATTATTGGTTGGGAGTGCTTCGAGGTGTTAATTTATGCAAGAGTATAGCATGTGCTTCATGCTTGTGTAGTGTTTGAGGGAAGGAGAGACGAGGAGTTTAGATTCTAATCCATTATCTTATTTTATATTACTGTATTATATTATAATATTATTATGTGTATTATTATGTTAAAATCATAATATATTATATTATATTGCAATAAGATTGTACTATTAATAATACATTACTATATTATATTACATCATATTATGTTATATTATTATGCTATAGTATTTAATATTATATACACTATATTATAATATTTTTATAAAAAATAATAATATTTTAATATGTAATAATATATAATATTATATTATACCATACTCCACTATGTAATACTATACAATATTTTTTATTATACCAAAAACACTTGCTTATTTTGTTTATTAAACATATGTTAAATGTCACAATACTTTAGAAATACATAATTATCGAACAACAAATAACTTTTTATACAAAATCTACTTCTAAAAGCTATACTGCTCATAGTAATCTCAAATAGGCCCGAGTCAGCGTTTTTACTTGCGAAGTTTTCTTGGGAAGTGCTGCTGCGGCTTATTATCCCAACCAAAGGCTTGTCTCCGGTGCCTATGCCGTGGTTGAAAGAAGCCTGTTGCTTTTGGCCCAAAAAAACAAGGAAGCCCAGTTGCCAGCGGCTTCGGTAATGGCGAACTAATGGAGATAGTATGATTATGAAGTTTCGAGAGAACTTGGTGGTCCATAACTTGAGCCTTTGTACTTCATGCAAATACCAATTGCTTTTCAGGTATGCCAAGAGAGGCGACATTTAAGTACTCTGGCTCATTACAATGGTAAAATCTTGGGTTATGGCAGCTTATGCCATGATATCGTATGGTCTTTATAATTCTAAAACATTTTAATTTTCGTCCTTTTAAATTTGTGGAATGTTTTTATTTTGGTCCAATAATCCAATTGGAGTTATAGCTTAGCCGGTTGGCTACTCTCTCTTCTTTGGAGAAGTTACAAGTTCGACTTAAGCTTGCGGAACTCGCAACCTATTTACCATGACCATTCAAGCTTTTGGATAATCTATCATCTCTTATTAGTCCTGTCTCAATTTTCTTCTGGTTTTGGCTCTTCAGTTCATAGCTTGGACGCTCTTGATCCCCGATTTAGTGCCTCTTCTTCACCGTGTTAACAAGGCAAGGCTTTGAGGTGAAGTTTTGGTCAGAGGCTGACATCCTACTTTCGTGCGTCTAAATTTGACCATGTCACCCTAGGAATTGAAGGGCCGCTTGAATTCGATTCCTGGTTAAGACGCCAACAATTTTTCTTTTTACGGGGTGCGACCACGGGACACATTCAATGGGCGTACCTGAATCATGCAAATCTAGTATAAGTATATCCAAAAAAATCAAAAAATTGTTAACTCTGTGGCAGGGGACAGCTGCCTCCCAGAATCTGAATAAGATTTGCAGAACGTGGAGTGATTTAGAAGAGATGATACACGGTTAAATATGCTCCTGATTACAGCTCCGGTGCTCCGTTACCTGGAAGAGAAGCAAGCAGCAGCCTTTGGGCTGTCTTAAAAAAGTTCGGGCATTTCAACCCAAGATGGACATGGGTTCTATCTTTTGCACGAAAGAAGGATTCATCTTTCTTCGCACAAATCCATATTTGGATCGCACAATGGCCGCTTCAAAATCTATGCAGGAGGATGAATGAGACTGCCATGAGAGTGTTCAGAGTGCTTTGAGAGCTGTGTGAGGTGCAATCCAACTATCGAGGTCATGAAAGAAGATCAATCATTCCGAGATGTTTCGAAAGCATGTATTTCTTCTATATGCCTAGTCAGACATCCCAAGACTTCATAGATCTCGGCTGCTTGTGGGTGCGATCTGTCCCCAGCAACAAACATCTGAAGCCCACCCTTGTCTTCTATGCAACTCCAACCTGGTCTCCTTATAAAACCCTTTTCACCCATAAACTTCCGAATATTCTCGGTAACATCCCATTTACCAGTGCTAGCATGGATGTTGCTCAGGACAACATGATAACCAACATTGTCTGGTTCTAAATCAAAAATTTTTTGGGCTGCGTAGTTGCCAAGTCTACCATCTGAATATGTCCTGCAGGAGGCAAGCAGAGCACCCCAAATTCGACCATCAGGTTCAGCATCCATGGAGTTAATTACCTCTAAAGCTTCATGAAGCTTCCCTGATCGGCCGAGCAAATCCACCATGCAAGTGTAGTGGTTTAAATCAGGCTTGATCCCATAATTTCTAGTCATGCAATCAAACACCTTGCGCCCTTGGCTCACAAGTCCCGAGTGGCTGCAAGCAGATAGCAAGCTCAGAAACGTAACGCCATTTGGTGTGATTCCTTCCTCTTGCATTTGGTGGAATGATCTCAAAGCTTCCGATCCAAGCCCATGAATTGCATATCCCTCAATCATTGAACTCCATGCTACCGTATCCTTGAGAACCATAAGATCGAAACACCTTTGTGCTAGGATGATGCTTCCACACTTCACATACATGTTAAGGATGGACGTTTCCAAGTTTTTGTCATCTGAGTCCATGCCCAACTTGTTCCTTATCAAGTACCCATGGATTCCTTTACCTAATCTCAAAGCACCTAAATGGGTATATGAGAGAACCAGGCCCCGTATAACATCGGCACTCGGCTCAAAACCGGCACTCTGCATTCTCTGAAACAGATCAATAGCATCTCTGAACTGGCCTTGTTGGATAAAATCCCACATCATGACACTCCATGAAGTGCTGGTCTTCACTTCAATCTCTTCAAACAGCTGGATAGCCAATGCCAATTCTCCACATTTGGCATAAAAATCCACAAGAGAAGCTTCCAAGACCGCGTCAATCTGCCCACATTTCACTGCATAACAATGTACCTTCTGGCCTTGGTGAAGGTCCCCACACTTCGCAAATGCTGAGATAACCAAAGTAAGTGTCTCATGGCTCGGAATCAGCTCGGTCTTCATCTTTTCATAACAATGAACTACTTGGGAAACATCACCCATCGAGTAATTCGCCGACATTATAATGTTCCATGAAACAACACTCTTCATCTGAATCCTACTAAAGAGTTCCTTCATCTCTTTGAAACAACCAGCTTTGCTGAACACCATCAAGAGTGAATTCTGCACCAACTCATGACTTTCAAACCCTTTCTTAATTACAAAGCTAAACAATTGACTCCCTCCAACCACATCTTCCACAACACCACATGCTCGTAGTATGACTGCTAGCGTCACCGAACTGGGCTCCAAACCCTCCCGCTGCATTTCATGGAATAGCCGAAGTGGTTCCTGAGTGTCTCCAATCTCAACATAACCTGAGATCATGGAGGTCCAAGAAACTACATCTCTAACAAGCATTTCATCAAACAGCCGGCGAGCTAACCCGATAAAATCGCTCCTCGCATACACTTCTATCATTGTATTGCAGAAATAGATATCACTGCCAAAACCTGTTTGAATTCCAAGGCAGTGGATTGCTTCCCCGAGTTTAAAGTGCTCCGTCCGGGATGAGATGGCACGGTTGACAAGAGGAAACGTGTAGTGATCGGGCCGAGCACCCGCCTCTCGCATAGCAGAGAAGAGGGAGAGAGCAGCATCAAAAAGCCCTGCATCGACATGGGCTTTGATGATTGAATTCCAATGGAATGCATCGGGTTTTGACAAGGCCTTGAACTCTGAGATGGTATCGGTAAGCCCGCGAAATCCAGCAGTCAAAAAGATGCGATTTTGGACTCTGGAGATTGAACGGAATCCTCTGTGCAGGGTCAAGACTTGGACCTGTAGATATTCTTTGCATCGATGTAGCATGGACGAAAAAGTGCAGGGGTTGAGATCCAGGGAATGAACTGGTTTTCAGGTGGTCGTAGTGAGGGCGTGATGGCAATAATTAGGAGAGAGAAAAAAATTATTATTGAAATTGAGTTATAATAAAAGCTCTCCCTCACTGCTCAAAAAAAAAAAAAAACAAAAAAAATCGCCCTCCCTTTCTCAATTTTTTCTTACGCCATATTAAAGGAGGCACTAAAAATCTTTTAAAATTTTTGATTCTTACTCAAATTTAAAAATTAATAAAAAATAAAATTTAATAACTACTAAAAAGTAAAAATAGCTATTTAAAAAAAATAAATAAAGTCAAACTCGAAATAAGCTCTTAAAAAGCAATTAAACAAGATTTAGAACTTCGCAATGAATTTCTCTCCTTTTTCAGAGAAAGCTAGATTGCTTCAAAATTTTTACAAAAGTTGTGATTCGAGCTAGACTTAGTCTAACTACATGAGCCCGACAATCTGGACCCATCAATGGGTTCGGGTCTGTCTATATTGACTCCATCTCCACCCAATTGCAGTTAGACTTGCTTTTATCTCTGTAGCCTGCAACCATGTCCCATGTAGGGAAATTGCACCCTCTAGAGCTATGTTAGTTTTGGCTGGGTAAGTAGCGTGAACTCTAGTACGGGTTTAAGCGCTTCTGAGTTTTTGCCCTACTTTTCTTAGTTGCAGATGTCATCCAAAATCCACCATCCTTGCCCCACGTCAGATGGTTAAGAGAACAACATTCTATAGATAAGTTCTATCTATCTATGATCTTGAAAATGATGCTATAAATATGAATATTTCGCATCATAGGCAATGAGTAAAATAAATATCTTTTGGATCCATATTTTATACAGAAGGCTAAGAGAACAACATTCTATAGATAAGTTCTATCTATCTATCTATCTATCTATCTATCTATAAATAACTCTATAGATAAGCTTCCGAGAGATCCAATAGAAACATATTATAGATAAAGTAAAACAATGTTTCTTCCCTTCTTGAATAAATTTAAAGTATCTCACTAGACTCCAGTGCCAACTGTCTCGCTAACTGGGTTTACGATCTTTATTTCAATGTAATTCAATCAAGTACCTTATATGGACCTTAACAATGGCATCTCAACTTGCCTTACATTAATATGATGGATGGAGTTATTTGTCTTACTGTTAGTTTACTGGTAGGAGGATTGTGATGCAATTCTGCAGTTCTTTTAGAGACTGTCTCACTAACTGGGTTATAACAATTATAAATGCACCCAGACTACTCAATATATATATAACCTTCAATTACGATCTTTATTTCAATGTAATTCAATCAAGTACCTTCTGTGGACCTTAACTATGGCATCTCAACTCGCCTTACCTTAATATAATGGATGGAGTTATTTTCATTATTGTTAGTTTACTGGTAGAAGGATCGTGATGCAATTCTTTTAGAACCACTGGATTTTCACTGCATCTTGCACCCAATTTTGTAAGATATCCTTTTCTTTATGCTTCACTTCTTCTCTGACTTTCCTTTTGTTGATATCACCTGGATAGTATTTTAAATTTTTAGAAAACCTTTGCAAGAAAGGCTTTAGTCCTTCTATTTGTGTAATTGCATCTACATTTTGCAACTATCCAATTATGCCTCAGAATGGTAATGCCAGCACATAACTATGTGCTCGGTATAAGGGTTGTCACAAGGAAGACATACTTTTTCCTTGAGTTCGGATTAGAATGTTGTGGGAGAAGGAAAATATGGTGTTGCATGACTATTGTCATTTGCTGGTATTGATGCTTTCTCATTTAGCTCAAAGCCTTTGTTTCCTTTTGTTAATTATATAATAGGCCACTAATTTTGAGTTTAGCTTTCATAATTGTGGAAAGTTGTGTTTTGCAATATGTAACATTCATCTCTTTTGACCATCAAGTGCCAAAGTTCTATGTGTCCTTTACATGATTTGGTTAAAGCAAAATCATTTCTCATTGCAATAGCATGCTATATATATTTTGTAGTGTTACTATTTGTATGTGATGAAAGATCAGCTCATTGATGAGTCTAAGAGTTATTGAAGCACATTTTTTCTTTTTGTTGACTAGAGAAACCAGAGAAGAGTCATCAGTTGGGCTTTTCATATTTGAATCTTGTACCTAATTGTCGTGTAACCAAGTCTCTTTCTTGGGTAACAAAATAAGACTCCCATTCAGTCGGTGTGGTAAAGGAGATACCTACTTGTCGTTGTGTAACAACCTTCTCTCTTCAAATTTTCTTCCTTATTGGTTTTCATACGAATGTCTTTTACCAGAATAATCACGTAGACCATGTTCAGGGGCGAATAAAAAACTTCTGTGTTATTTTGACTAAAAGCTCTAGTGAAAGCCATGATTCACTAAGAATGAAGCTCATTTAGAACATATTCGTTCCTACATAGTAAGATATGAATATCTTACCTCATGTGAAATGCATCGACACTGGCTTCAAATATAACTAGCCTTTAGAATGTTAATCAGCAAACAAAAATAAATAAATAGATAAATATAATTATGGAAAAGATTGAATCAGTCATGCAGCAATATCTACATTATTTGTTGAACCTTCAATTCATTGCTTGGATTTTGCCCAAACATTATTTCAGTAAAATCTCTACTAAAAAATGTGATTTTGTTTGCTCAAGCATGATTGTAAACAAGCAAGCTTGATATAACCTGCTCATTTTTGTTCTGCAGCATAGGATAAGAAACCAGTTTTTCCTGTGTTTGACTTTCATTTAATTTCTTGTGTATGATCGCATTGAATATCTACCTGCGCAAATTATTGATGTGAACAGGAAGATTTTTAAGCAAGACAGCGATGCATGAACACGATGGGGCTTCTGGATTCCAAGCCTGATTTTGGGTACACATCAAGATGAATCAATTCTCTGTTCCCTCTATCAAGATTGATTTCATACAGATGTTCCTTGGAAAGTATAATTCCAATTAAAACGCTGCACAACTTATACTTTTAGAATTGATTTCTTTCTGTATATTGTTATTTCCGCATGCTGTTGAGAAGTAGATGTTGATGGATGAGCCTTGATACAAGCAACAGTTCTCATTAAAGTATTAGACAAATAATTCTGTTAGAATTGGTTTCTTTCTGTATATGCAGTGTGACACTGTTGATGGTTTTTTTTAGAAAAGATAATATTGTCGTTAGTTGCAATCACGGGTTGGATGTCTAGTTATCCAAGCTCTAATAATAATATCTCGTACCTGAATCAGCGACTCATTTTATTCTAAATATTGGAGGAGGACTGAGATATGCCATTACGAGACTCCAAATCAAGTTGGAAATAAACAGTAATTATAGTTAATTGAACGAATAACCAACAACTTTATTTTTTTTAAAAAAAAAAAAATCAATGGAGAAGGGTTCCAATCCTGCCTGTTATTCCCACCCATTCCATCTAATCTTGGCCAGAGTCTATGCCTCTAGATAGATTGGCCCAAGAGCGCATCGAATTGAGGTTTTGCTAATCGGGATCAAAGTAAGAGCTGATGCCATTATAAACCGAAATCCTGAACTCTTGCTTAAACCGGGAGAGGAAATACCATCTTAGCAAATGTTTGGTGACCATCGATGTAAAAAGTTGGGAAGAGAAAGGTGTATATATTCATGGATCGTAGGTGTATATATTCATGGATCGTTGATCAAAAAATTTGGGAAGGGAAAGGTGTATCTGCAGCATGGATATAACCAAGGTTTTGTACCTGCAGCATGAATCTAAACAAGGTTTTTTTTTTAGTGCAGTGGGGGCCATCTGTATAAAATATGAATCCAAAAGATAGTTATTTTATTCAGTTGTGAAATATTCATATTTGTAGCATCATTTTCAAGATCTTCATGGAATGTGTTCCAGTTTCCAAGGCTGCCCCACATCACATCCGGACCTAATCTCCACCTTCTCTCAGCAATTAGATAACAAAACGCAACATCTATATTGCCATATAAAAAACTACTCACTTATAACACAATATAACAATGAGATAAAACCATTTCGGGGCATCTATATTCAAGCCTAAATTTACAGGAAAGTTTGAAAAGTCGAATTCTCCTACTCTCACCAACTTGATAGTACTTTATTCAAGATCCATTAAATGAAAACTCGACTAAATTCGCATATATTATTTTCTCCTAGAAAGTTATGAAGGAAGAGGGAGCAAGATAACAGCTTTTGGCGAAACTTTAAGGATGCGCGACTAAAGTTGGGCAAATCAGGACACGAAACCCTCCTAATATGTAATAAATCCCAAACATAAAAGACAGAAACGCACTCCGACACACCATTCCCACGAATCATGCTTCAAATATATCTCAATGGATCGGAATCCATCAGAGATCATTTTTCCACACTCTACTCAAAAAAACTATTATTTCTAATCAAAGGAAAATAAAGGAGATAAAGTGATGAGAGAGCTTACAGAGATGGTTCTAATGAATCTTCCTGCGCGGGGGTTGTTTCTGGGAAGCTAATCTATATATCCAATAGACCTACAACAGAGGCAACAAAGCATACTTCCTTAATCCAGAAAGAGAGATGAATCACAAGATCGCTCCATAAAGAGAGAGAGAGAGAGAAGGGGTGGGGGGGGGGGGGGGGGATTCGATGGATCGGAGGAGAGGGTACGCACCAAGGCCAAGACGTGGACGGCCAAGAGAACGATAACGAACAGAGACGCGTTATCCAGAATCCACGGTCCAGATGTCGTCGTCGGTCTCCTCTCCGCCATTGCCCAGATCTCCAAAAGCTTCAAAGGCTCGCACCCTCGCCGCTGGCCAACGAAACTCCACCTCGCCACGTCGAGAGAAAAGGGAGCGAGGCTTGAGGAGCTGGTTCGACCACAATTACGCAAACATCCTCCCGGCCCTTGGTCTATGATTTGATCTTGGGCGTACCATGTCCAGCGTTGAGACATATACTACTGGTTAGGTTAGTCCGTCTGTGGGGGTCGCACGAGCACGAGTAAAAGTCTTTATTTTGAAAAACTTCCATGTAATAGTTATGTGATGCAGGGTGCAATGTATAAAAACGCATATGAACATGTTTGAGCTGGACCCGGCACTTGGCCTACCGGGACTAGTACAAATTGGAGCTATGCATTTTTTGCAGACATGACTCCCCTTGTTTTTTTTTTGATGGTATACATATGACTCCCCTTAAGAAGAAATTATGCCGCATATAGGGGTTTGTATACAGTGAACGAATCCCAACAATTGGGCCGTAGAGATTAGTTAAAACTTCAAAGTTAACACTTGTAATTTTACATAAAACCTCCCATCAGATGTCGAGATTATAAGCAAGATCCATAATGGAGTCGACCCCTCAGCCATAAACACAGAAAAGTACCCCTGCCTGTCAATTCATTGATATACAAATAATTAGTTCTTCGCACGTGACATGCAATAGTTCCGTTCTATAGGAAATTAGATAGAAAAGCATATATATATATATATATATATATATATATATATATATATATATATATATATATATATATCAAAGTTTGTACCAGTCTAACTAATTACGACTGCAAGTAACATTTACACCTTTTATATAGAAAACATTTTAATCAAGATTTGAGAAGGTACCCGGGGTTCGTACAATAGGCAGCCCTTTTTTCCTCTCTTTATTTAGAAGAGAGAACCAGAGAGATCGAGAAATTATTTGATATTCAGAGCTTCTGTAACCCACTAGTTCTTTGAATTGAAGTAATGATCCTTGAGAGTATCAGAATGTCAGCACGGCAAGTTGCTGAGATATCTGTCTGCTCTAGGCTAGATCATGATCATTCATGAGTTACTGTCAGAGCAAAAGATGGAGATGCTTAAATGTTTCTCAGTACATTTACACTACGCTACTGCTTTTCTGACTTTCATATACTTTGAACTCGTAGGTCTTTGTTTTTGCCACCATACATATCTATATAACCTATATATCATAGAATATGTGCAGGCCTTTCGCACATATAATTTATTTAAAACTAAAAAAATTGGAATTCAGAAACTTTTAGTTCCTACAGCTTGCAGCTTTGAACTGTTCTAAGCCAACTGTAAGAACAGATTTTCTTTACAATGTAAAACAGAAGGATCAAACTACGGAGTGATCCCCTTTAGATGCACCGAAAGGCTGAGTTTTAATCTTTTAGTCATAGTACTTTATAGTTCCATGTTGTATGTATAGGGCTACAGAAAATTACAGCATGGTGAAAGTGTTTCATCTTCCATGACTAGCTGTAAATTTTGTGCTCCAAGCATGTACTACAATGTAAGATACCTAGAATACATATTGGCCATGTCTCCTGGGACCATCAGCAGGAGCCTGATGATTTGCTGATTCATGAAATAGCCTATTTGCCCATCTATCTTTTCGTTGCACGGTGCAATGAAGATAATATCATAGCACTCGAACAGTCTCGGTCCACCTATGTTAATATCATAGCAGATATTTGTTATCTTATTTTAATGGATATAATATGTTACTCCAAAATATGGTTATTGATGAATTCAGCTTGGTCTTCTATTTAAGAAGTGGCTGCCTGCTGTAATGGCAGCTTCAGAACTGCATCCCATGAAGAAAATTGATGAGCCATGACTGCAACAGCAGTTGCTCCAAATGTTGGTCAAGGTACTAAAATCAGCCCCTTATTCTCTTTCCATATAGGTTGGACCTTGTTGTATTGATTAATAAGAAGACTTGTTTGCAGCAGCAAGAAAACAAAGTTTATCCACAAGCATCCGAATCAGACTATTTATGAGTGTTTTGCCTTGCGTATTTCATTCGGTTATGTTCTTATTAGACTGAGACCAAAACATGACTATTTATCTTTAGAAATTAGTGTTTGACTGGCGAGTATCAACTATCTACCGAGTATTAACTATCTATATGGATTATGCATTTGCTTTTGTTTTCCCAAACCCAAATAGTTGCGGAAAAGGCTGGATTGTTATGGTTACATGTCCACATCTAAACTGTAATTAATATTGGGCTAGAGATCAGGGAAATGCATCTGCCTGTCAATTTAGGTGGTTCAAGAAATAGAAGCTGTCATTGGCTAAGATTCTTCTCCCTCCATCACAAAGGCTCTATTTCTTGAACTGCTTAACCATCAAGTTCTGAATGCTGTGACTGCTATTAAAAGGACACAACTGAACTTGTGGAACTCATCATGTCCTTTCATCATCCAATTTGTAACTAGAACATGTTTTGACTCAAAACCGATTGAAATTTCTTTCAACATATAAAATTAAATAGGTCCAGTACAATTAAGTTAGCCACATATTGGCTCAGCCTACCCCAGTTTTGAGCCGAGTCAGCTCAAATATGGCCTGCCTAGCCCAAGTTGCACTCCCACCTAAAGACAAAGCTTTTCTGCTTCGATTTCCTTAACAGACAAGTTCTCTAAAATAGCATGGATGGTGTTTTATCCATATCTCTATCAATCCTTTATGGAGCTAACCTGCCACCTTTGCTGTTGGAATAATTTGAGATGGTGGGATGTTCCTTTTTTTGAGACAGCCCCAGTTTTTTGAAAAAAATGAGCTGAAATAAACTTCCTTCTCAACTAACAGCTCTGCACCATAATTGGCTTTATTTTGATGATTAAAGAAAAAAAGCTAAATCAAGATTCGCCGTTTAGATACCAGACCCCGTATCGATACCATACTAGCACAGCATCGATACAGTACAGTATAGATTTTTTTCGGCGTTCTGAGTGTTCGTATGCCGCTCGTACCGAGTATCAATACCAAACAGGTACAATATGATATGTTTTGTACCATCCGATTCGGACCAATACGGTGTATCTTGAGCCAAATAATGATAGTAAAATTGATTTACCAAGATAAACTATTTTATGTGGCATCTAGCCCAAACCTTGCCTTTAAAAACATCATCCATGTGTATTACATAAAAAGGCACCATGTCATCAACCAAATTTTAGAGTATCACGGTATATTTCGAGAATTTATAATCCCACATCTATTATAAGATAGATTCTTCTCTGTCTCTATCAAAAACATTGGAGAGACACACAAGGATAAATGCACCCATTGGAAGTTTAGCTCTGCTTTTCTCCATTCTTGCCTAACATCTTTATTAGTTTGCATCTTTTGATGTAAAAATCTCATGTCCTTTCATCATCCAATTTTTTGATGGTCACAGACCTAACTAGTTGTATGTGTGACTGTGAGCAGGTAGCTGGAGCTATCAGTGGTGTGCCTGTCATTAGTTTCTAGCCAAGTCCTCATGATTTGAGTTTTCAAATATCAACTTATAGTACGACTAGAAATATCTTGTGCAATTCTGGCCTTGTGAAGTAGTTGAAAATTTTGGTCTCTGTTGCATATTTAATTTGGAGAAAATTAAAATCTACATTCTGGGTGTAGGGGGTATGTCGACATAAATTTTCTTAGCTGACCTCAGCATAATAGTTACTACTATTCTGGTAACTACATTTAAGTTTCAAAAACACTGCTTTAGCTGGTTTAACCATTGTCACCTGCATACTTTAAAGATAAGAAGACGCCAAGTGACGCCGATCGAATGACATTGACATAAGCCCATAAGCAAGAGACTCTGACCAATATGAAATATATTGGATCTATGGATTGCCTTCCACCCGGCAAATGACTTAAATTCTGACTCTGTGCGTCTCTTTTGGCCTCCTTCTTGTTAGCGGCCTCGAAACCTTAAAACATGGCATATGGCCAAACTATCTCACATAAATCTGTTTCTTATCTCCTGTCGCCACCTGATGCCAGGCTTTGCATGTCTTCTACCAACTGAATACAAGCCTTAAAATTAATGACAAATGGCTCTTCTACAAGCCCGTATGAGGAGGGGATTTACATTATGAGAAATCAAAACTCATAAATTTATAGGCACATCGTCTTACTTTTCCAAATCTACCCTGTTTGAATGGTTAGATGGTTACTTTCAGGCTGGTGCCAAATGGACGCATAATCCCAAGCGGTGTGCTCTCTCAACTGTAAGGTGCACCCTGGATCTAGAATTACCGTAGGTGCAGCATCGTTGGGATGGCTAGTGGGGCTTAAATGACAACTTTAGATTATATCTTTGCAGAATAGCGGCACCAACTGGGGATGTAGCTCAGATGGTAGAGCGCTCGCTTAGCATGCGAGAGGTACGGGGATCGATACCCCGCATCTCCATATTTCTTTTCCGCTTGGTGGAAGGAGATGGTCTTTCTTTTTGTTTTTCAGAACTATTTTTTGAAAATGGAGTCCTAATATGTGGGAACCCTTGGAGGACGGATGTCCTATCTCCGGTTATTGGAGTCGCTTCTTGAAGTTGCAGGTAGCGACCAGGTGGTTCCGGAAGTTAAATTACGGACAAAAGCTTCCGGATTCCTCTGGTGCCGGATGGGCTGACGTGGAACAAGTCAGTGGTGGCATGAAGAGAGGGCCCACTCTTACGGCTCCAAGTCCCAATCACAGCTTCATGGCCAGAGCAAACAAGTGTCCGGTGGTGGTGAACCTGCGTTTCATTTGAGGGACGGGAGGAGCCACTTCAGTAGGACTTTGAGGCAGATTGCCTCACGCTTGGAAAATCCAAGATTAAGATTCATGACTCTCTCTGTTTTTCTTTTTATACAATCCTTATGATAATCCTGATCGTATGAATGATTGAATTGAATGGCTTCTTGTCAATTATAATGTTCCTAAGTTTAAATTAATTAGAGGCTTTTGATTTCTAAATCATCTTCTTCTTTATATATATATATATATAGACGCACACTTCCATCTAGCCAGAAAATAAGAATTGAAGGTTGCATTACATTTTCCTTAGTTCGCTCTTGAACTTCAAGTTTGTTCGTGAAGGAAATATTTGGATAATTCTGTGAGATTGAGGTTACCGTTCTATTTCTTTAAAGCCTCCCCATTGATATGGAGTGAAGAGTGAAAACTAAGGAGCATGGGCCAATGCATAAAATGCAAAAGAGAATATTGCGATTAATATTTTCAGAACGGGTCGAGACAAAGGAAACATCTGGAATACTTCATAGTTGGTTTCGCCGTAGCTAACCCCCCCCTCCCCCTAAAAAAAATAAAGGACAGAATCCAGAAAAGACAGAGGCATTAATTTTTTCGCATAGCTCTTCTTTGTATCGGTGTAAGTCCTATCAGAAACCTTCTACCAAGTTCTACGATAATGGATAAGGAACTCCACTAATTTTATCATCATGATTACTCATTTTCCTATCCCTTTAAGACTTGGTCTCCTCGTCCATGAAAGATTTGCTAACTCATTAATTATTAAACATCATCAAGTCCACTATAAGACTATAATTTAGTAGCGTACTTCAAACTTGGACTGCAGTTTAAAGGGTTAAAATTTTGTAAAATCAGGTCGTTCTCTTTGTTGTCCTATTCCTTTTTGTTTTTACAGCTTGCTTATTCTTTGGCTCCTGGAATTGGTACTTGAATGGCTTCATTACCCATTCTACACTTATTGGTTCCTAAGAACCTGGTCAGTGTACCATAAGGGGTCCACAAAATATTTTCCTTTAACTCCTCTCTTTCGGTAAAATTGGCCCAGCCCTTTTAACATAATCAGAGCGCAGTGATATAGTTGAAAAAGAGTAGTTCTAATAATTTTCTTTTAGTTTAAGATATAACTTTTATTCATTTATCATTGGGTTTGGACAAACTAATGGAAATTAGTTGCTGCTTGTGTAGAAGTATGTGTTCCACCGATTCTCTCAGCTTCACTTATCATTCTCAATTTTTTTCCTTGAAAATTTGCTCAATATCATCTATGGATGCACTTTTGCTACTAATTGTAAATTTACTTTGAGGTACAATTATCAGCTAAGTAAGAAATATAAAAATTTTGCTTACGATGCTAGCTCGCTAGTCGTGCGTTCCGTGCTCTGCTTTATGGTATGCTCTCTTTAGTGGATATATGGCTTTGCCTTTGGTGCATGTCTTCCCTTTCCGTTTTAGCCTAGCCTGCTCACACCATGCATGGCAGTTTGCTATTTCGTTTCTACCTATCTGGCGAAGGTTTAATTTGATATAATTATTTTTTTTCCCTATAAGCCTCATTTTGTGGAAGCCTTAATGATTCATTCGCTTGATGGGTTCAATTGTTAGTATGTAAGGATTCTAAAGGTTATCTTAGCAATTATTCCCTTCATAAGTTAGAGGTGCCGGGTTTAAATCTTGAGTTATGTACCTTAGAAATTCAGCCCAAGTAATTCTTATATGGGTGAATATTTTCTCTGAGTAAAAAATTTGAATTCATGCTTCATACCAACCTAGATATTTAACATATAAGTGTGAACTCTCCACAAAGGACTCCCTCCTAATCTCTAAGGAAAAAGAAAAGAAAAAAATGTTCAATAAAAAAAAATAATGGCACACCCCAGATTGAGACTTGCACAAAAATTTGTAGCAAGAAAAGAAAATACTTACCGGATTTTAGATTTGCATGCATTTAAGATATCTCTGCTCAATAATTGTTCAATTACTTATATTAATATCAAAACATCAAATTCACTTATACGGCAGCCTAGCTACAATTGTCCTGCTACCCAAACAGATGAAAGTATGCATCTCGGTTGGTTGTGGATACCATCCAAGCCAGCTTAAATATGCATTAAGCACCAAGAAGTGAACTAAGACTTACCCAAATAGCCGTAACTTTTTGTAACCACCAAATATGTTGGTCCAATACTTGCATGTTACATTCTTGGAAATATACAAACAAGAATAATTATATTACGGATGGTTTTTTCTTAAAAAACAAAGATCTTAAAATGCAAAGTCGTCCATATATATATATATATATATATATATATATATATATATATATATATATATATATATATATATATATATATGCTGCATGGCTTGTCCTTTGCTGCGCGAACATGGTTTTGTACGTTCTCATCACGTGCGTCCCACGTGCCGCATTTCAAATGGGATTTACTTCCATAATTTTTTTAAAATTTTTTTTGAATAAAAACAGCATATAGCTTTAATATGAGTGCCTCTTGCTAAGTCAAAAAAAAAAAGCAAAAAATATAAGAAAGGGGATAAAACTATCAATATCATCCAGATAAACTCTTTGAAATGTCGGGCTACAAATGAGGCGATCCAGTCTACTGCTTTGTTCGTCTTCTCAAATACATGTAAAAGAAGGTAAACTTTCGGACCAATCTACGAATCTCACATATCAGTGAGTGATTAACTCCAAATCTGTCCACTTTCCGAATCCAATCAATCACCGTGAAAGAGTTCCTTTCGAAATACTCTGTGTCAACACCGAAAATGCACCTCACGTAAGAGATGTCCTCGCAGGTTGTCTGCCGCTCTACCTCGACAATAGTCAGATCTAGGTTACGCTAACTTCAGGCTGCAATCAGCCTGGCAAAAAAAATTATAAGCCATCACTTCTCTCAGCCCCTCGCACCCCCTCTCCCCGCGATGATCCCATCCCTCTCCACCTCCTCCTCTAGAGGCGCCCCTCCCTCCCTCTCTCTCTCTCTCTCTCTCTCGCTCCCCCTCCCGACTCGTCTTGAAAGCCATGGGAAGGAGCGTGTTGGAGCGTTGGAGCGGAGGGACGTTTTCCGGTCGTTTCGTCGTGGGAGGAACCGCGTTGGAGCGGACGAAAGTCGGCAGCGGCTGTCCGTTACACGCTTTCCGGGTAGTTCTAAATACACCCCCCCTATTGCTCAGGACACCCCCCAAAAATTAAAAAAAAAATACCCAAACTAACCTTTAGTGTAATTACCATATTGCCCTTGAAATTTTCTCAGTACACCCCCTTCCTCCTCCTCCGTTTCGTGCTCCGTTCGGCACTGGATCGCCGAACAAAATGCTTCTGTTCGGCTGAACGGTGCCGAACAGAAGGCTTCTGTTCGGCGATCCAGTGCCGAACAGAAGGCTTCTGTTCGGCAACCCTCAACCGAACAGAATCCTTCTGTTCGGCGGAGGGGAGGGGAGGAGGGGTAGGAGGGTGGGGAGGAGGCGGCGGAGGGGGGAGGGGTAGGAGGGGTAGTTGGAGGAGGGGGAGGTGGAGGAGGAGGAGGAGGAGGGGGAGGTGGAGGAGGAGGAATGGGAGCAGGGAGGAATAGGGGGTGGAGGAGGAGGCAAAGAAGGGGGAGAAGGCGGAGGAGGATGCAGAGTAAAGAGGGGATGGGAATGGGGGGCGGAGGTAGAGGGGTGGAGGAGTAGGAGGAGGGAGGAGGGAGGAGGAGGAGGAGGGTGAATAGGCGGAGGAGGAGGGGAGAGGGATGAGGGGGAGGCAGAGGTGGGCGGGAAGAGGGGGAGGGGGAGGAGGAGGATGAGGAGGGGGGAGGAGGAGGAGGCAGAGGCGGGGCGGAGGAGGAGGGGAGAGGGATGAGGGGGAGGCAGAGGTGGGCGGGAAGAGGGGGAGGGGGAGGAGGAGGATGAGGAGGGGGGAGGAGGGCGGGAAGAGGGGGAGGGGGAGGAGGAGGATGAGGAGGGGGGAGGAGGAGGAGGCAGAGGCGGGGCGGAGGAGGAGGGGAGAGGGATGAGGGGGAGGCAGAGGTGGGCGGGAAGAGGGGGAGGGGGAGGAGGAGGATGAGGAGGGGGGAGGAGGAGGAGGCAGAGGCGGGGCGGAGGAGGAGGGGAGAGGGATGAGGGGGAGGCAGAGGTGGGCGGGAAGAGGGGGAGGGGGAGGAGGAGGATGAGGAGGGGGGAGGAGGAGGAGGAGGCAGAGGCGGGGGGTGGGGAGGTGGGGGGTGGGGAGGGTGGGGGTAATTTAGGAATTTTTAATTTTTTAGGGGTGTCCTTAGCAAATGGGGGGGTGTAGAGAGTATTTAATTTTTTTTTAATTTTTGGGGGGTGTCCTGAGCAATAGGGGGGGTGTATTTAGAACTACCCCCGACAATGGCATAAATTACCAAATTATCTACCCATGTTCTTAAGCATCAACCCTTGGAGTTCGTCCAAACTACAGTACTTGCCATCCGTACCTTCACTCCCCGCCGGCTGCAATCAGTTACATCGGCGCAAAATCTGGATCGTTCATCATCAAATGAATGGTAAAAAAAATATATATATTATATAATATTTTAGGAAGCACTTCCCACTACAATTATACAACAGAAGGTTCCACCGACCACGTATGTACAATTTTCTGGCACAGCCTGCACCGGAAGTGTACACGCAACGTTTATTTTTTTTTTGATAAAAAAAATCGTTTTCTCTTTTAACTACACGCCACGTTTAGTTGTTTGACCCAGTCACCTCCATCCCACCACTTCCCCCCGCGCCCCGTAATCCCACCACCGTCCATATCCGAATTCTTTATCTCTTTTCTTGAAAATTTTCGAAGAAAATCGTTTTCTTTTTAACAGACAACGCCCTCCTCTTTTTTTGTTTTCTTTTATTTCTCCTTCCCCTCACCCCCTCTCAACCCCACTCCGTTTGCCCGTAGCCACACACCAAAACCAAAAACCCGTGTTGGTCTCTTCTCTCCTTCGCGCTCTCGCGCTCTCTATCTCTCAGAGGGTTCGGGTTAGTTTTCTTCTTCCTTTCTCGGTGTTTTCTTTCATGATTTCTTGATCCTTTTTATGAATTTTCTTGTTGTTTCTTTTTTTTTTTGTGGGTCGCGATCGTTTTCGGCGAATTGATCCTTGGTGGCATGTGGTGGAGTTAAGGGGTTGGAATTTGGAATTTGGTTTCCGATTGAGTGGTATTGAAGGCGGAGAAGATGATGAGGAGTTCTTGGAATCCCTTGATTTCTTTCCTGGTTAATCAGATTAGAGCTTTCTTGATTTCTTCAGAGATAGAATTCGCTTGCTTTGTTCCGATCTAATCGAGTGGTTCAAAAAAGAGAAATAGAATTTTGTAGGATGGGTTATTTGAAATCTATTGCTGGAATTCAGGCGGATGGCTCTCCCGTCAGTGGTGGTGGACTCAGGTCTCCTTCTTCCCCCCTCCTCTCTCTCTCTCTCTCTCTCTCTCTCTTTCTCTCTCCGCATGTTTTTTTTTTCTCTTGTCAAATTCTTGCTTGCTTTAAGCGTTCTCGATCCTCTGTTGCTGTTGTTGTACTTGCTGCTGCTGCTGCTGGATGCTAGTCCTCTCATGTTCTTGTAAGCTGCGTATTTATTTTTTGTTCCGATTCTGTTTAGATATGATCTGAACCAATGAATAATTTGTTCTTCTCCTTCCTGTTTTGTTAAGTTAGATCTCTTCTATGTGACGCTTCTTGCGTAGTTTTTGGTTTATTTCGGAGTTTTTTTCTCACTGAGAAGCTAAATAAAATTTTAGGAGTTGATCTCCGTCTGCAAAGCAGCATTTACAAGAACATGGAATGCTAGTTAAGATATTATTGGTTATATTTACAAGGTAACAGAAATTTCTTCTTGTAATGATAAAAATCCTGGAGCCATCTCTTTACCAGGAAAAAAAAAGAAGAAAAGGGAGAAACGTTTAAAGTATAGCGTATTTCTCTCGTTTAATTGCACTGGTGATTAGTTATAATTACCAATAATCTAGTTGAAAATTTTGAATGGTCATTAAATAGAATATTTTCTCCAGCTTGATTCTAGGTATTATGAGACAGATTACTTAGATTTTGGATCTTATTGATATCTTGCATGGTTGCATGAAATATAAAACATCTCGTCTGGATCATTCTTTTTAGTTCATTAAAGTTCTATGGTGTGATGTTAAAATAAATGGCATCGATCAGGTGTACACGTGAAAGTCTATTGTTGAGGTGTAATTAATTTTATGTTTGTTTTCTTCCAAACAGTCAGAATGGGAAGTTTAGCTATGGATATGCAAGCTCTCCAGGGAAAAGGGCTTCTATGGAAGACTTCTATGAGACTAGAATTGATGGTGTTGATGGAGAAATTGTTGGCTTGTTTGGAGTGTTTGATGGTAAGGGTTGTTTTGTTGCAGAGTACGATGATATATTTTTTGTATTCTTATTTTTGATGCAAAAGTGGACAGAAGCATTCAGGGCATCGTACCCATGGATATTACACTGACTTTACTTGCTTTTCATGAGCATATTCCTACAATTATTAATGCCTTTTATGTTCCTGAAAGATTGGCCACCTATTTCATACTGTTTCTTTGATAACACATTCATGGTTGCATGTTTAGGCCATGGTGGTGCTCGAGCAGCAGAGTATGTTAAACAAAATCTCTTCAGCAATTTGATCAGGCACCCAAAGTTTATTTCAGATACCAAGTTGGCTATAGGTGTTCTTTCTCTGTTCTCTTTACATGTGTTTTCCTTTTTTTAAGAAATATAGTACCAACTGATTTTTTGGATCCCTATGCAATCGTGCAGCTGATGCATACAACCACACAGACTCAGAGTTTCTGAAATCTGAGAATAATCATAATCGAGATGCAGGGTCGACTGCTTCAACTGCTGTCCTCGTCGGGGACCGCCTGCTAGTTGCAAATGTTGGTGACTCCAGGGCTGTAATATGTAGGGGAGGGAATGGTAAGCCCCATAACCAGATCACATCTCTATACTCTGAAGACTTGTCCATATAGAGACTAATTCATATGTTGTAAGACTTGCTGTTTTTGGATGAATGTTTAATGCATATTCAGTTAAAATCAATTAAACATAAATTACGGAACCCAGCTTGCCAATCTTGGACCTCAACAAACTATATACTCTGGGAGCATGTTGGGACTTCCAGTTTGTTGCACAGGCTCTTAATCCATGTAGCGACATTAATTATGTCTTGATTGTGAATACAAATACAATTTTCTATCATAGAACATGTTTAACTCATGGAGAAATGATTTTAATTCGTCCTCCTCTCTGATTTGTAATTCTATTATTGCTTTTTCTCTTTGTATAATTTGAAGTTGTTGGTTAAATCTCTTTTATTAAACTGTGTTCCTAAGTTGCCAATCATGAACATAGAGCAAAAGTAAGGAATAAACATGTTAGATTAAAAGTTTATAGTCAATCAGAAGGTTGGATCAATGAAATTAATGCTTTTTCCCTGGATCAATGAAATCTCTTTGTATAATTTGATCATGATATTGCATAATTTAAAACGTTTTTCCCTGTGACCTGTAACCATCTCAGGACTGTCATTCTCCACTTATTTTGTGATATCTTTAATTAATGCTTTTTCTTCTTCTTCTTCTTCTTCTTCTTTTCACTGTTCTTGTATTTTCTCACTTGTCAGACGATCTCAACCCATTGGTCAGGGCATGTATGTTTCTCCTGAGAGATCTTAGAATATCTTCTATTATATGCATATCTTCTATTATAAGCTTACAACATGATAATGATCTGATGATTTTTGACCATTTAGATATTGAACTTTGATTGTGTTAAACTCTTCAAGTACCAAGGTTTAAACTGCCGATCATACAGCTGTTCCTGTACCATGTGCCATAGGGTGTATTGTCCATGCTGGCAACCAGATTGCTCTGCACACTGTACATGACCAAACTGATATGCCCCTGTGCTACAAGAAACCTAGTTAAATACAGGCTTTGTCCGCTGAATAGGCTGTTTATTCTTGCTAGAAATTAATTTTTTTCTAAAACTATGCCAACAGTCAATTTGCAATGGGTCAAGGAACCAACACATCGGTTAGGAGACAACATAGAAGATATGATTTATGCCATCTAACTTTTGACATGCAGTCTGACTTTTTGGATCAGTTTTGACATTCATAGAATTTGTTCCTTGTGGAGCCATATTAAGCTATATTAATTCATGAATGTGAGGGTATATGCAGCGCAACTTCGTTATCTTAGGCGTCTTTCTATGGTATGGCTCAATGACAAATATTTTGATGCATCTCACTATTCTCTGGGGTTTGCTCTCTTGAGAAACAGAGTTTTATTATTCACATTTGACCATTATGTATACAACAACATCTAGAGTTGTAGAAATGTTGCACCCACTTCATCAAAGCGGAATTGTCCTACATATACCTTTAAGTCTCTCATTATTGTCTCTGTTTTAAAGATCAGATTTCACTGAGCTTCTTTTTAATTCTGACACTTATTTTATCAACCATTTGAAGTGAAAATGAACTAACAACCTTTGACGTGAAGCTGAGATATAAACTCATCACAAAGTTAAGTTTATTCCTTTTCCAAGAACTTGATGGTTGTGGAATTCGGATTGAAAATTCATGTCAGATTTGCAAATTTGAGAATTTGTGTGAAGTGGCACCTGGAATGTAACCAACCAGCAAACAGAAAATGGTTTCTGGTGCTTGAAAAGTGAAGCATATGGGTGTTTTCTTTTGATTGTTAAGCATTTTGGTTATTTAGGAGGATTGATTTTGCTCGTTTTGTGAACAGTTTTGCTTGGAGTTGCATAGTAGCATGTGAAGCATGTTTCTCGTCACCATTATTTATGCAGTCTAAAAAATTAGTTTGTTTTCCTAAGATGTACAATCTTTTGAAAATCATTAATTATTCTTCTTAGATATTTTCCATGTTGCTGGTGACTGTTGCGGCAAAACTTTATTTATGGCTTTGTACCACACTTGCGTGAAAAAAATTTCAAAGCTGATTATGGAAGTTCCAAGACACATCAAGCTCTTTTAGGAATAGCACCAGATGCTTTTACGTGCATAAGGTGTCAGTAATGGTTATTTTTCTTTTATGAAGAACGGAGGTTTGATGTCTTTTTGGATAATATTTACTAGTTGGTGGATCACTAACCCTACTCCCCCTAGTTATAAGTCTCACTAGTAGGTTATATTATTGATAATCTATCACAAGAAGAGCTGTCACCCTAACTCAGATTATGAGTTTCCTTTTGGAAGATTGATTAGTATTAAATCTTAATATAAGGAACATGTCAGTGGTAGTGAACATTACCAAGAGCTGAAATGGATCCTTAGTTAAAAAGATTTCCTAATTTATCTTCTTTTTCTCTTTTTTATTCTTTAATTTTGACATATGTTTGAATTTGTTAGTTAACTTTTGCTTTTCTTTGATACAATCCACCAAGAAGCTTGTATTCTGCACAAACACCAACAATCCACACATTGCAACCACCTATTAGAACATTAATGGAGATAAATGTTGGAATGTTATTAATGCATTCCTTGCTCATATGTGGGGAAGGGGGGGGGGGGGTTCTTTTTAGAAAGTTTCTGTTATTTTGTTTTTGAAATCTAATTGAATCTTCTAACCAAAAAAGAAAAGAAAAACTAATTGGAACTTATCTGATCAAGGGAAAAAATAGAATATTTTTTTTCTTTTTTGAAAGTTCCAGTTATGTTGGTTTTGAAATCTAATTGGATCTTCCTACAAATAAAAATAGAACTTATCTCATCAAGGGAAAAAAAGGAGAAAAGGGGGAATATCTTGTTAGAGATGGGGAGAGTGGGGTGAGAGAGCACGTTAAGGAGGGGTTAAGTAACATATTTTTTTGAGTAACGTACAAAAACCTCCTTGAGGTTTACGTTGATTATACTTATATCCATTTGTTTGTAAAAGCTACACTTACACCCGGTTAAATTAACGATGTTGCTGAATCTGTTTACCTCATATAAAACGTTAAAATTACTTCTGAGTGATGGGTAAATTACAAAAAGTTTCCTAAGATTAGGGGTAAATTAAACTTACACCCAATGGTTTGAAAATCTATGCTTATCCACTTGAGGTTTGTTTTTATCTAATACTTCAACCCATAACTTAACAGAATGTTAGCCAAACCATTAACTTTAATGGGACCTCGATACTACATCAAAAAAAATTTAAAAAATGACCAAACTAGCCTTAAGTGATGTAACATCCACCCAAGGAGGAGAACAACCATGAAGTGCCATGGGTCTAAGTTTGATCTTGATGAATTATCAGAAAAGAGCCATGTGCTAAAGAAAAAGCAATCTAAATCTCTCAAGCAAGTAGATGCCTCTAAAATTTTCTGCTATAGAGAATTGACATCAAAAGTTTTATCACTTGAGCTAGCCTGTCTATGGTCTAAGCCAGGCTATAGAACCACAACTGATGCACCCTCCAAAAAGAAGAGTTCTCATGCACATACTGATTTGGATCTTTTAGATGATAGGCTGCCAGAGCTATTATAGCTCCATATATAGATATAGAAATCCTCATTCACAGTGACAATGTTAAGAAATCATGTCTACAATATTAGATAAGTAAAACTCAAAATCAGCAAGGAAAGCGAGAACAAAATCTGATCAAGAAGGACAGATGCTGGTCATAAAGGATGCTCGTCGTCGGATGTCGGTTGAGAATAAAGCTTGTTGTTAGTAGCTCGTCGCAAAGGGATGCTCGTGCTGGGGTAGCAAAGTGGAAAAAACCCTTAGTTGCTTAATCTCGAAAAGAAGAAGACTCTTGAAGACGTAATACTTCGAAGAGTTCTGAGAATCGGAAAAGTGAAAGATGAGCCTTATTTTCTTATAGAGGTAATTTTGACTTTTTACAATAGATAAACGGTTTCTGTAACGTTGTCAATTTAAATGAGTGTAAGAATAGCTTTTTTACAAAATATTGGGTGTACGTGTAATAAATATAAACCCTAGAGAGATTTTTGTAAGATTATTTTGGTTATTTTTAAATTTTTTTCTGACATGGCATTTGGGTCTTATTAAAAGTTAATGATTTGACTAATATGCTGTTAAGTATAGGTTGAAGTATTGGATAAAAATAAATCTCAGCGGGTAAGCGGAGGTTTGTTATACTATTGGGTGTAATATAATTTACCTCTAATCTCAGGGTGGTTTTTGTAATTTACTCTTTTTTTTTTATAGAATACTTTTTTTTTTTTGGTAAAACGGCTACTCATTTCATATAAATTTTATAGAATACTTAAGAGGGCAATTTTGGTATGAAAATTGACAGATACAATCAAGTGAGAATATTCCTTGTTTTCAAAACTGTCATTTTTATGTACATAGTATAGAGATAAAACATTTAAAAAAATCTAGTGCATTGCCATAAATGGATGCTGGAATTTATGTTCAGCTTTTGACTGATTTGGTGTCAGTAGAGTTTTATGGCTCGTTGGAAGTCTGGAAAGCATGTGCGCGTGTTCATGCACAACCAGCAACCACCCACACCCTTGCGTGCCATACAGGCACCAAGAGCGCAAGAGAAAATGGTTATGGTTTGACTAAGGACTTTTGGTCAAAGAAATTAGGGATGTGGTGATGGAGGAGAGAGAACAGTGTGTCATGAAAAAAATGATGTTTCAAATCGATGGGTGAATGTTGTTTTTAGTGTTTTTTTTCTCATTCTGTTTAGCAAAGATATTCCTATTTAGTGATTACTTTTTCTAAATCCTAAGTAACGGGAAGGAGAATAAAACTACTACACGGTTATGAAATTTAAGCTGTTGTAACCTGTAACCAAGGAACAGAATCTTCCAGATGTTGATGACCAGGCAGTTGTATTCATCTCTGAGGGGAATGAGTCAAGAACATTCTCAAATTGCTGAGAGTTTGGTTTTGCTCTAGAAAGTCGTCTTTCTTTGGAGATATTTCCTTTTAAACCACAAGTCACATGAAGGAATAGTCATCTTATTCATTTTGAAGTTTAAGCCTTCATAACTGAGGAATTAGATTCATGTGGTTTAATGGCCATGCAGTTGCATTCATCTGTAAGGCTAAAGAAATATACTGAAAGAATTCTTGAAGCGTAGAAATTTGGTTATCTTCACAAATGCTCGAATGTTGTGGTCATGGTAGATGTATGATTTTGCTATTGGCAAGCAGATTATTATTAGCACATGCTTGTGGGAGCTTCTTTAATCTCGTTTGGATTCATTAGTGGCCTTCATTTTGGCATGGTTTTATTCTGATTTATGCAGCTATAGCTGTCTCAAAGGATCACAAGCCTGACCAAACAGATGAGCGACAACGGATTGAGGATGCGGGAGGGTTTGTGATGTGGGCTGGTACTTCTCATGCTCTTCAGCAGGCATTTATCTCAGAATCAGAGCTTCTTCTATAATTCAATTCTGACAAGCATGCAAGTGCAGGGACATGGCGTGTTGGCGGTGTGCTTGCCGTTTCTCGTGCATTTGGTGATAGGCTCCTGAAGCAGTATGTTGTCGCAGACCCTGAAATTCAGGTATCAGTCTTGAAATCGATAATATTTGACCAAGTTATTAATTTCCAGTATTTTCACAAGACACATATGATGTACTTGTTTACATGTGTATTCTTAATACGATCGTGGGTCGTGGCTTTGCCTAGGGGACCTCATATTCGAAATTTTGAAGTTCATTTAAACGCCTGTATTTTTATATTAGTATCTCATAAGCGTGGAATTGTAGGAGGAAGTGGTGGATGGCGCTCTCGAATTTCTCATCCTTGCAAGTGATGGAATCTGGGATGTCGTTTCAAATGAGGTACGTTGGGGACAAATCTATTCTATTTGGCATTTTTGAAAAAATAATTTATATACACTGAACTTCAGAACAATTGTTTTTAAAACCATTTAGGAGGCTGTTGCCATGATCAAACCCATAGAGAACCCCGAGCAGGCAGCAAAGAGACTGCTGGAGGAGGCTTATCAGAGAGGAAGCACCGACAATATTACTTGCGTTGTCGTGCGTTTCTTAGGTTACCATGATAAGAATGTTCTACTAGAGCAGCGGTAAAGCTTTCTGCTTGCTCCCGGCGAGTGTTGCTGTGCAAGGGCTTGGAAGTCAAATAAGAATTACCGCTCCTGCCTTTCTGAAAAATCAGTAGATGATAGACTTCATATGCAGAAAAGCTCGAGCCTGCTGCAATATAATCATCTCATCTTTGTTAGCCTTTTAATGGAAGTTGGTATCTAACCTGACCAAATTGCGTGGGAGCGGAATAGTAGTGTTGCATGGACTGTAAAGACTAAAAACTTGTTTTAACTGTAGTCTTGAGTCAAATGTTTAGATGCATGTGAAGTTGTTATAGATGATGATGTTAAATCAAATCTTTGAAACCTATGGTCCTTCAAAATGTAGCCAACATTAGGTTTGTTGCGGCGAGGACGAGCAGTACCTAGGCCTACTTATCAAGTACAATGCTGCTGTACTTGATAAATTTCTACTGCTTTCACACCCAACTCTGATTTTCCTGCTATGGTTACATTTCTACAGGTTTTTTTTTTTTTTGCTTAAACATTTCTACAGGTTATTTGGGACAGGTTTATTTGACAAGTTTTGTACAACTACGGGTTTCTGCCGTACCATTTAATATAAGCCTTCAAACAAATATTAATCAACAGGAAATTGACATTACCAAAATTACTAGTTCATAAGAAATAAAACGTATTAATTAACTGCCTACGTCAACACAATAATTTGACAACAAATTGTGAACCTCTAGGTTGTAATTATTTCCTCTATAATCAAGTTCACCGAGGATATGTTACACCTCTCAATGATCTGTCACCTTCGATATGTCGTAGTTATCAAAAAAAATTGCGATTCCAAGATCTTTTCACCAACGTATAAGTTCCTCGTAATTAACCAAAATCCCTTCTTTTCTGGATTCAGATTATTTTGTTTTTTGAAAAAAAAATGGATTCAAATTATTATTTCCATTTAATATGCCAAAAAGGGGTTGCGCCCGGCGCGGGAGGGTCTGGGCGATGTTGCTCAGACAATCCCTCAGGAAAAAGATTGCATCCCATCAAACATTCGGAAAACGCTCTCGACCGATCTGGGTTTCATCATTGCAACACTGCCGTCCTCTCAAAATGTTCACACAAAAAAGAGTAAAAAAAAAAAAAAACTTTCTCGACCACAAGATTAAAACACGAAATTAAAGAAAAAAATACTTATCCGTAGGAAAGAAAGTAGTAGAGAGAGAGAGAGAGGGGGGGGGGGGCGCTAGCTTCGGGCCTCCGTCCCGGGGTGGAGAGAGAGGCGAAGACAAAGAAAACCAAATCACTCGGTGAGGGTTTATCATATGGTGGGAGGGTTCGGAAAAAGGACCTCCGGGTGGGCCAAATGCCGAGAAACAATGAAGGTGGGAAACCCATTTGGTTCGAAAGTTGAAACGACCTGCTCAAATTACACGGGAATGTTTCGATATGGAGGCCACAGTAATTCTAATCTGGAGGCAGAGGCGAGGAAGAAGATATATGTTTCGATATGGGAATGTCATTGGAGATTTGTATGTAGAAGGGCGACTCCTTAGCAACTCTTCCTCTTGGATTTTCAAATTCAAAACCATTAGAGTCAGCGACAGTGTCTCAGTCAACAGTAAACTTGTCTAGATTCATAAGTGATTTTGGCTTCTTGTAGATCATATTTTCTTCCATGGTTGTTCAAGGTTTCCAGATTTTCCTGTCTCATACTTCTTCATAAAGATCAATTTGACATTTTTCATGCAAATATTTATTTGAAGTCAAAATTTTTACGATTATTGTACGTGCTTTATCATCAAGCAATGAAATGAGCAGGTCATTCTGTATTTCTCAATGAAGCCGAGCCATGCTAGAAACCCGTTATGTTATGCGTGTTAAGCGGTAATCTCGATAATTCAGCTATATAATGAAAGCTCCAGTTTGGAAAAAAGGAATAGAGAGAGCAAACCTATGAACTTTATAAATATGCTTGAAACTTTAGCAAACAAAGAATCCAACATTTCAATTACATTTATTAAATTTTTTTCTCGCGTGATTTGATGACCCTAAGAAATATCTACAATTAAAATGGTCTTGAAGTAAAAGACTTGGTCCTGCCTAACTCAGAGCAAGAGACTCCAACTCGGGCTTCTAATGCTAACTATTCCAATTGGTGTAAGCTTCATTAACTAACCAGCACGCTGAATGTCAAATATCATTTCTCAGCATCACTTCCTTCGATTAGGAGACCTAATAAAATTCCCTTCACACTAGGTCTTTCTAGCTCATACATGCCATGGCGATTTTGATACCAGAGTGTTTTTATCTCTACTATATATTGTAGAATCAACAACAATACATAAATAGTCAATCCTTAACACCCTCCACATCCTCCTGTAAATACATGAGTAATGCAAAATCAACAATGGGCTAAAAAGTTGAGGGTCCGCAATATTAATTACGACCCACAATAATTAAAATACCTAAAGACAGATCTGGGTTTATCTGGATCAAGGTTCCTAATGAGCCCCTCATCAATCAAGAGTTGGCTAGACAAATGGCAGCACAAGATTTTGGTGAGGTTTTTAAAATAGGAACAACAAACTATTGAATGTTTCTCTAGATCCCTAAATAAGCTACAAGTGAAAAGATTCCAAACTTTCAACTACTTGGGGTATAAAATCAGTAAATGAGTAAATTATTGTTTGAAAAGTTAGTTGGCTCTTGTTTAATTGTTTAATTGGATATCCTCTTGATGCTAAAAGTATATCATGGGAGAAGGGTTAGATGTTCCAGCACAAACCATTCATTTAATTTATACTTGATACATAACATGTAAAATTAGCTGGGCAAATGCACGGCAAGTTAGTGTAATCTTCAAATGCGTGCATAAGCAGGTGCACCTAGGTGGTGAGTTTTGCTTAAGTGCCTAGGTAAAACTAACTAATCACCTATTAAACCACCCTTGGTCCAAGACAACCAGAAAGATCATCTGGTAGGACTACCATCATCCACAACATCATCTGGTCAATAAATAAATACTCTATCTCTATTTTATTTAAGAATTGTGGCAAGGATCTACCATCATCTGGTCAATAAATAAATACTCTATCTCTATTTTATTTAAGAATTGTGGCAAGGATTTTAAAGAAGTACCGCTCTTAGATGTAAATAACAAATTAATGAAGATTAACGGGTGAATGACAACATGTGCTTTTATTTTGCCCCTATCATTCAATGATTTTAACCAAATTACATATATCTTAGCTAATATGGGGAAAAGGAGCTGTGTTGTGTGTGTGTGTGTGTGTTGGGGGGGGGGGGGGGGGGGGGGGGGGGGGTGGGGGGGTGGCGTTGTGGAGGAGGGATTTAAGAGAATGTGAAGAAAGTTCAGTTGTAAATATTACCTCCTATCCATGATTGCAGAGTTGTAATGCACAAAATTATCATCACAAGCCCTTTTGTGTACGTGAGGAGGCTGGCTGGAAAAGGGAGGCTGAGTTGTTTTCTGAGTTTCTTTTGAGAAGGGAAGTAAGTTTGTTTGCTGATATTTCTTTGTCCATCTCCTTTTTTTCCTTTTCTCCTTCTCTTTCTTGTTTTGTTTTTTTATGTTTTTATTCTTCTTTAAATTGTTAATGGTTGACCTGGCCTGCTACAAAATATCTGAAATGTTCAAATAGTGTTAACAGAACTTAAACCCTTCAAGAACATTCCCCTTAGACCCCTTGTTAAGTCTGTTTAATTATTAAACCTTTTAATCCTATATTGTCACATAAAAATCCCTGTATTCCCTTCCTTGTACTATGCTTCATTCATTAGTCCACTACAAGATCCGAACATGATAGGTGGAGATCTCTAGAGTATTGCTATTCAGCTATAATGCCAATTCTTGTTGTAGCCTCCATTAGCCCAACTCATAATCCTCCACATACCACTTTTCAGGACAACAGAATTCCTTTTTTTTTTTGTACGTGTGCATCTATCTATCCAACTATCTATCTGTGTGCACCTCAAGAATTTCCCACATCAATTCCCATTCAAACTGAGACCAGCATTGCCTAGAAACTAGCACTGCTAAGCAGCGTCTTCCACGGCCTTGGTTGGAAAAAAGATGCAGTTGGATTTCATCAACGCCATCACGATATCTTATCCAGACTTTCTCATGCCTAAAACACCTCCTTTGGACGCTCTTCCTATCTGTGAATCTTGCACCTTATTCTTTCATGTCCAACTGTTCCATTCTTTTTCCTCCTTTCTTCCTGGTAGATGCATCTGTAATTCAGGCTAATCTCAGGAGATCAAAGCCTCTGCATGTATAACTTCACTATTATGCATATTTGCCTCCCTTTTTTCTTCTCTGATGCACTAGTTCCAACCTTGAATATCACTAAGCTTTCATCTCAATCTATAACTGACATCAAAAAAACTTTTTATCCCAGGAATCTATGGAGCGCTATTATAAGTACTGGTGTTTCTAAAAGAACAGTAGATAATCCGATGGCCTTCTTCAATGATGACAAATAAATGAATTCAAGTAAATAGGTTAAGACGAAAAGTGCACCTATATGTTAATCACAGGGTCCACCTAAACAGTAAATTGTAAAAAGAACAAAGGTATATTAGATAGACTCTCAGAGATGGGTGCACGTGTTTGGATCCCTAACATGTGTCATGTTAGATGATGACATTTTTCCTAATTATAGCGTCTCTTAGCATAAAAATTTCAAATTTTGCACCCACTTTTCCTTGAGACGTACCCTTACTGGCCATATCAAACTGTTCTTCATTTAGTTTCTTATTTAATCACCACAATAAAGTTCCCTTCCATCATATTTCTAACTCTTTCTAATTTTCCACCTTAACATATATGTGCATACATAGCAATAGCTTTTTTAGTTTAGGCGACATGCAAAATCAAATCCATCTGAAAAAAGGAATTCACCAAATTTTCTTAGAAAAACCATGCATTGCCTTTGGAACACCTATACATATGAAATCATCAATTCTAGCGAGTTAGGAACTTTATGAAACCTTGCATGTGTCCCCACGATGAAACCATGGAGAAGAAATTAAGGAAACAAAGGAGAACAAAGCACAAAGTAGGCAATGAATTCCATTAACCAATATCTACTCAACAAATTTCGTGGATCATGAAGGGATCTTTCATCATAAATAATGCGATTTATAGAGAAAAGAAATGAAAAGGATCGGTTTGCCGGACAAAGAAGCAGCAAGAAGGCAGCGATTTCTATTCACTGACGTATACTCAACAAATTTCGAATTACGGAGGGATCTTCCATCATAAATAATGCGATCATAGAGAAGAGAAAGGAAAAGGACCAGCTTATCGGAGAAAGAAGCATCAAGAAAGAAGCGAATTCTATTCAGCGGCATCTACCAAACAAATATCGAAATAAGAAGGGATCTTTCATCATAAATAATGTGATTTATAACAAAATGAAAGACAAGAATCGCCTTACCGACATGTGGTCGACGACCGCAAATATTAGGGTTTCCACCAAGATTTTCGGCGTTCTAATCGGAAGCTTAAAGCCTTTCTCCAATGCAAGAATTAGACTGATAGAAGGATCAGGCCCCATTCGTGATTGGATCTGTTGTTGGGCCGCCGGAGCAACGATAGGGAGGCAACTCCAGGTCGAGTCCGGAGATCGGAGTTCTTGGGGACCAGGAAGCCTTTCCGGCGATAGGAGTGGCGGACGAGCGCCATCGGATGCGGAGAAGGATTTGGAGAGAGAGAGCTCCGGGCACCGGCGATTCGAGAAGAAGGAGGCCAAGATGGGGCGGGGGAACAAGAAAGGGAAACAACTCAACAAGGGAAGATGTCCCCACCTACCGGAGAAGAATGGGACTCCCCTTGCCCTTGCAATCCCAATATGAAGTCGGAGAAGAATTATTTCCAGATCAATTTGTCAGTCCATGACGGTCGTTTAAAGTCGGCAAGATATGTATCCCAAAAAAAAAACTAAAGTCGGCAACGTAGCCGATTATATGGAATGCATTGTAGGCATAACTATTTTGAAGTTCCTGATAAAAAAATCTTTAGTTACAATTAAGTCCTTAAGTTGGAATTCATGACTTTGGCAGAGAAAATTATTGATGAGTCCTTTGTGATCATTTAGTTATTTCCGAGTTCCTGGTTAAAAGTTTCTTATGCCAGCTTCATGGGGTAGAAGGTCAAGAGAATATTATTTTAAAGTTGTAGTAAGGTCCAGGTTCTTACATTACAAGTTTAGTAGATTCCTAAATAGGATTTCAATGAGAAATCGCTAATTCAAAAATTCTCTGATAGACACAACAAAAGATTGCCATGTTCTTGTGAAATTTGAAAGCGGTTTTAGTTGGCTAGGTCTAAATTTGATCCGTTATTGGCTTGATTTGGCCCTTAGTCCAAATCCAAGATTTCAACTAGCGAGTTATAGAGTTGGTCATGGGTAATCTACAAGATCATGCTTTAAAAATGGCATGATTGATGTTTCAAGGCTAGTACCAATTTGTACTCATGATCATATTATAAAAATATGCAACTTCGGTGCCTGTGGTCTAGCCTAACTGAACAAGGAACATGTAAATAGGTTGCGGTTTTACTTGAGGCGCACATAAGGTTTCATGAACTGTATACTAATTAATGCTTCTAGAAATTTTAAAATGTGCAACATATTTGTTTAATTAAATTTAGCTTTTTTATAAAAATAATTTTACCAAAAACTATAAAATTAATATGGTTTAACTATGAATCAGAAACACACTCTAGTGAGCAAGCGAGCCTAGCGAGGTGTAGATAGAATGTTGAGATAGTCATGTCAATAATCACATCCAAACTAATGAAAAATGCTCGTTATTACATGTGCTATTATTATCTTGCAAAATTAATCAAAACATAAGAAGCATGTGAGAATGGCACTCCTTTTTTTTAATATCAACTTTTGTCTCTATCTCTATACTATCTTCAAATTTTTTCATTTTGAAATGGAGAAAATTGTTACATTGACAATTTATTTTCTTTATAAACTATTTTTTTATAGTGGTATATTGAAAAACACACATTTGGTCCATGAAAACTATTTACTTTTTATATAAACTATTTTTTTCATAATGGTATCCTGAATACACACATCTCGTTCATGAAAACTTTTGATTTTTTACACACACACACACACACACATATATATATATATATATATATAGCATTATTCAGATTTAAAATAATAATAATAATAAAACCATTTCATGAGAGATCGGGCAGGTGTTGCAAACTCAGGTAGAGCTATTGGTGGTTGGAAGGACAATGCATGCAGAGAATATCCATCAATCTTGCAGGAAGGAAAACGGTAACATCCGTGGTTGTGTTTGTTTGTCTTGAATTTATTGAAATTATTACTTATTTTAAAAATTTAAGTTGGTAGGATGAGATAAAATTATTTATATATTTTATATATTTTTACAGGTTCTGTATACAAATAATTATAAAAGAACAGAGACGGCAATGGACGAAGTAGGGGTCATTTTATTTGACAGATGGTGTCGGGGATTCTCGAGGCATGGAAGGGGCCGGCCGGGTCGCCTTCACGTCGCTCTCCCCTCAACTGTTCCGCCGGCCAGTCGTACTCCGTGGCGCGGCTCGGCGGACCCTAAGGGAGCGCCGCGAGGAGAGCCGAGGCGGGAACCTGGTCAGAGGAATTGTGGGAGAAATCGCCACCAACTACGAAACATTGGACGGTTGTTTGGGCATATGCTCTCTTTCCAACGATATGATCGACAAGCGCCAGCTCTCCCTCGGTGGAACCAACGGCATTCTCCTGCTCTTGACATCCCCTCACCACCCTCTCTCTCTCAAACGCATCCCTGGGAAAGAAGAAGAAGAGCGAATGAGCACGGATATCTTGAGCTGGAGGAAGAAGGGAAAATGCCCCGCCATTTGTTAGAAGGTACGTAGCCTCCACCTCCATCCCGTAACTAAGGTACGTCTTGAACTGGAGGTCTCGACAATTGAAAGGAGAACATCGACGTGTTCTGTGATTCTTCTACGCACAGCTTAGCTAGATGCAATCCCTGCGTTCATGAGGAGTTCTGAGCTCTAAGAATTTACGATTCCTTTTTCAAGGATTCTAACAATACGAACATATAGGGTAATTGACTAAGAATTTGCAAATCCTTTTCCGAGGATCCTAACAATGTGAACGTAGGGCAATTGCTTGACTCATTGGCCAGAAATATAGTCGAGTGGTTTTTGGGGTCTGATGGACGACCTTGTCCAATCTTTTCTGATGGACCATGCAGTCTCGACCACTTGTAGAGTTTCGGTAGATTGGTCGAAATAGATTGTTGTTAGAACCCATAAATAATTGTGTGAAAATTTTGGATCTGGAATCAAGAAAAGGACGAACTATTTGAGTCAGGGGCTTAACAGTTAACACTGGTTAGGAACTATTCTACTAAAATAAATCAGACAGGTTCTCTATCAGCGGAAAACCTTGAGGAAATCAGGAACAATATCATGACACTGAGACTATTTTGCAGAATAATAATGAGAATGTCAAGCTATGCAATTTAAGCAAATTTAATTTCAGTAATAGATTATTACGTGTTCATCTGGTGCTCATATCACATTAGATATAAACTATGGCATAATAAACATCGATGGGATGACATAAAGATTCCCGAAAGTGGGACGCCTAAGATGATCTTTAAGTTTACATCGTCAACTGTTCCTCGTTGCTCAAGTTTAATAGTAGAGAAAAACCCATGCCAATTCCTTGCATTTTCTTTGTTTCCTTCTGTGCTATTTCTGCTTCTGTTGACCATGTCAGCATTTTGATGGATTTTAGTGTGGGAGTATTGTGGGAGCAATGTTTATAACGGGAGGCGGCTTTTCAGGTTTCAGGCGATCAGGCTTGGTGTTTTAGAGGAAAGCATAAGATTTGAATTGTTTGATTTAAGCGTGAAACAGTTTGAATCAGATTCAATCATCAGATGATACCGTTGAGCTTGAATTTGTTAGTCAAACCTACTTCCACAGAGGCTGGTCCACAAACTAGTGAAGCTATCGTGGATTGTGTTGAGAACTTAAAAAGCACTCCTCTTTCAAATGCTTACTAGATTCAATCTAAATTATCTGCACCAAGGAACTTCATTATCCGATCTGATCTGCATGTGCGCTAATATATGAACCGACAACATCATGCAGCTTTTTTTTTCATTTTAAGAAACATGGCAGCAAGAACCATGCCAAAAGGAGATTTCAGACAAACTTTTATATGTTTTTTGATATTTCATACTGGTGCCTGTTTAGAATTCAATTCTGTGGTCATGTCGCCGATGCCATAACCATCTGAAGTGCATTTGTTAGGGTCTTCATCTCCACAGTCAACTGGGAAGGCCTTGTCATTGTTCCTTTTCATCGGCGGTGCTGTAATTCTTGTGATCATGTTACTCCTGGTTCTTTTCTGGAAATGTATCAAGCCAAAGATGCTGTTGCAGAAGATGGCGAAATCTGAAAAAAATGGTCCAGGTAAATTTCGTTAGCTGGAGAAGTAATGATTTAATCTACTTGACAATGCTTAAAATACTGTATATTTGTGCCAGAAGTTCCAGATTACTTCAGCGGCAATCTTCGAATTATTTCCTACTTCGACTATCGTACTTTAAAAAGAGCAACGGGATCTTTCCACCCAAAGAACCAGCTTGGTAGGGGAGGGTTTGGGCCAGTCTATCAGGTACTGATGGAGAGGAGAGAAGTTAAATTTCAACTATATCATATTTGTATCTCATTTTACGAGGAATTTGATTCCTGACAGGGTAAATTAGTTGATGGAAGGATGATTGCAGTGAAGCAATTGTCTCTTGAAAAATCTCAACAAGGGGAATCTGAATTTCTTGCTGAGGTTAGGATGTTAACAAGCATTCAACACAAGAATCTTGTTCGCCTTATTGGATGTTGCTCGGAGGGAGCTCAAAGGCTGCTTGTATATGAGTACATGAAAAATGGGAGCTTGGACAGTCTAATATATGGTCAGTATTCCAAGCTGATGGATTGCAGTATCTATTAATTGTTACATAAGCACAATAAATTAAAAGTAAATCAAAAGACTGGTCTTTGTGCAACAAATATTTGGATGGTGCATTATTGATATAGTTAACAGCTAATAAATCCCTTAGAAGTTATCAGCTAGCTGATCATCATTCTGTTACAGATTGTGTTGTCATGTCAAATGTTATATTGATCTGTGCTGGTATTGTGTTATCGATTTTTATTTTGGTAGTTGCCTTTTGCTATATATATGTACATATATTCTGCAAGCAGGTGATTCATGATTTCTCTTATAATAATTCCATGAAACAGGAAACTGCAAAACATTTTTGAACTGGAAGATGCGATTCCAAATCATTCTTGGCATAGCTCGAGGGCTACAGTATCTGCATGAAGACTCAAACTTACGGATTGTCCATAGAGATATCAAGGCTAGCAACATCCTCCTTGATGATAAATTCCAACCTAAAATTAGCGATTTTGGTTTGGCCAGGTTCTTCCCTGAAGACCAGACATATCTCAGCACCACAATTGCTGGGACTCTGTAAGTTGCTAATGAGCTGTTAAAGGCTAATATTATTCTGTTCATAGTATAATAGATTGTGGATTTTCCTTTGACTAGTTTTGGCAATCTATCAGTAAATCTAAGGTTAGCAATATAATTCATTGTCCTGCACTGTAGAAGCTGTCCCTGCATATTTGCATTTTAGTAAATTGGAGTAATTTTGGTTTGGTGGAAGTCGAGATTGCATTATTGTTTAATAAATCATGTTGAATATCAAGTCTTTGAAACCCCAAATTAAACAAAAGAAGTCTGCATATATTATTTGCCAGTTGATCAATGCATTCTTGATCCTATAAGCCATCCATTCCGAATGGCATTGTTTTCTGAGTTTCAAGTATTTGATCATTTGAAATTGAATTAACTTGTCAGAGGCTATACTGCACCTGAATATGCTATCAGAGGAGAGTTGTCGGAGAAAGCTGATATTTATAGCTTTGGAGTTCTTGCACTTGAGATCATTAGTTCCAGAAAGAACACAGACCTTTCACTGCCAACAGAGATGCAGTATCTTCCAGAATATGTAGGGTCTCAAATTCAGTATCTTCTGCATCATAGTTAATGCTAAGATAGAAGATAATTACTAACAAAAGCTGGCCTCTTCCTTTTGATCCAGGCATGGAAGCTTTTTGAGAGATCGAGGGTCATTGATTTCGTAGACCCCAAATTGAGAACAGATGGGATTGTGGAAAAAGATGTTCTACAAGTCTGTCATGTAGCCTTTTTATGCCTCCAACCAGATCCAAGCTTAAGGCCCCCAATGTCGGAAGTAGTTGCCATGCTAATTCAGAAGACTGAACCCATGGCTACTCCTTTGAAACCAGCATTTTTGGAACGAAAGCATCGAGTCGACATAAGTCTTTCATTGGAGTCTCCATCTGAGGACCATATCTCTTCACCACCACAGAGTAATTCTCCTTTCTCCCCTCTACCCGACAGGTTTTCACCACCACCTGATGCCTCCAAGAGATAGATGATGACTGTTTATGTGGCATCAAAGGCTGATACTACAGCTTATTGGACCTACATGACAAAGTGATGAACTTTATGTTGCTGAGATCAATAAAAGGTTTAAGGATCAGGATCAAATCACCTTGAGTGAGATTTTTGGACGGTGGAGTCGGTGAGCGGCTCTGAATATCCACTTCATCCATGTGCCGCTGATTATTACTTTTTTTCTTAAAGAAAGTAGAGAAGCTAAATTTTTATTGCAGTTTTCTAACCTAACACGATGGTGCTTGTGATTAATAAAATATGTTGGTACTAGTTTGAGTCATTTGAAAAGCAGAGGTGTTGTATATGACAACCTTGAGGTCGTGTGCTTCTTCTAGGCATGGATACCAGATCATCTGCCCTTTAAGAGGCTTTCTGATTCATATGGTTGTTTGAATTTTATATACTTTAATTCGAGCATTTCGTGTGATTTAGCTGTGTCCAGATGGTCGTTGTAATATTTAAATGAGTGGTCTTTAAATAAAATTTAGTTCTTTTCAAGGCATTTGTTTGCTGAAACTAGTAGAGGAATATCAGTGTTCCATCAGGTTACCACAAAATCTAAAATGTTGCTCCAGGTGACCACTCACTAACCCGTAGATATCAAAACATTTTGAAGCAGGGTTGATGCGGGGTTGGAGTACATTGCTTGGCTTGGTTATTAGCTTGACAACCTACAAATGTTCAGAGATCGGGCTAAACCTGAAGAGACTTGTAAGTTGGTAACAGATAATTTGTGGGGTTTCCTGGTCTTTGATGTGCTTCTGTATTCCTGTTTTTTTTCATTCGCTCATTGAAATAAACCCGAACGGCAATCCTGCCACATACTTGAATGAGAGAGAATAGATAATCAGTCTCACTTATTGCCTAGGACTTGGCTTATTTAGACCTCAGATTCCTGTGAATAAAGTAGAGACTTCAGCACTATACTAAGTTAAACAAGAACTTATCAAGGCAAAGTTCTCTTCATTTTCTGATATTTCAATAAAAACATCAAGATGCAAACTAGTCCTCTTATCAAGTAGTTTAATCTCTCAGCTCGAAATGTTTAAGTTGGTTAGAGTTCAGGATTCAAACTCTCGGTTGGGCCACGCCAAAGCGGACCAAAGCCCGTACCAATAGTTAGGATCCATTTAGGCTCCCAGCCTGATTTTATTAATAAAAATGGGAAATGGTGACATATTTAGAGTCTATTAGGATATTCCTACAATATCAAGCTGAAAATTCTGTATAATTTAATTTGCGGATTGGACTGTTCATTTAAAGATGGCTCAAAGGCCGGAATCTAGAATGAGTTTGGATAGGCTTTATGCAAACTAAATGGGCCAAGCGGATCCGATTTTTTTAGCCTGAATGCTATTAAAAGGTTGAAAAGTTTTGGTCACTATAGTGGCACTAATCAATTCCCTAGCCTGAACGAAGGATCCAGCTCCTGCATCATTCCATCATTCATCAAAGCTCCATTTTGGTTGCTTCCACGTGATACAAGTGGAGGCCCTCAAACCTGAAGTCATATAAAACTTCTTACCAAAATACTTCTGTTAAAAATGACGAGAGTGATCAAAAGCAGCGTTACCGACCCTTTCCCATGCCTTGTCCCTACCTCTCTCTCCCTTCTACCCATGCTGTTATTCCATATATTAATAATTTAATATTATAGAAGCCGTGTCATGATGCCCCCCAATCCCACTTGCAGTCATCCTTACGGTCTTATCCATTACCAATAATTCTACACCATTTGTCCGTGTATGAAAACCAGACACCAATCACTCGCCCTTCTTTCTCCTCGCCTTCTTCTCCTCCCCGCCGGAGCCGCCACCATCGAGCGGTGGAGGCGACGGCATCGGGGCCTTCCTCCGCCGCAGCTCATCCACCAGCTTCCGCATCGCAGCGTCGGAGCCGTCGCCGTCGCAGCCCATGAAGACCTCAGCGACATCCGCCGGCGTTATCTTGACCTCCTGGAGGAGCGCGTCTACCTCCGGCATCAGCTGGTGCCCTTCCGCCACGTCAAGATAGTTCCTCGCCAGCACCCGGAACGCCGACGGTCGGCAGTAGGAGAGGTGGATGGACCGGTCCATCCGGCCGGGCCGGATGAGGGCCGGGTCGAGACGCTCCGGGTGGTTCGTCGTGAAGATCATCAGCCGCTCCCCTACGCACGACGACCACAGCCCGTCCACGAAGTTCAGGACACCCGACAGGCTTACCGTACCTCCGCCGTACGCAGTGACGTCGTGAGGATGCCCCCCCGCCGCCGCCGCCTGCAGGTCGGGTTCGGGCTCGTGTTCGTGGCCGGGCTTGGTCTTCTTCTTCTTCTTGCGGTCGGACAGATCGAGGGAGCAGTCGATGTCCTCGACGACGACGACGGACTTGGGAGTGGTGGAGACGAGGAGGCGGCGGAGGTGGGAGTTGGAGGGGACGGCGGTGAGCTCGAGGTCGTATACGTCGAACTCGAGTAGGTTGGCAATGGCGGCTACTAGGCTGGTCTTGCCGGTGCCCGGGGGTCCGTGGAGGAGATAACCGCGCTTCCAGGTGCGGCCGACGCGGGCGTAGTGGTCGCGGCGGTCGGCGAAGCGGAGGAGATCGGATCGGAGATCGTCCTTGAGGGCGGGTTCGATGGCGAGGGTGTCGAAGGTGGAAGGGTGGGCGAAGGGGACGGATGACCAGAGGCGGTAGAGGTCTTCCCCTGGGGCGGCACGGTTGGTGTAGAGGCGGCGCTCGCGGGCTTTGAGGCGGAGGCGCGCGGCCTCGTCGAGGATGTGGGGGATGTAGATGGAGTGGACGGCGTTGCGGTGGCGGCGGTGGAAGGAGAGCTCGAGGGAGCGGTGCTCGGCGGCGGAGGAGGAGCGGTGGTGGCCGTAGAGTAAGAAGGGGTTGGAGGCGGCGGAGGGGCGCTCGACGGCTCGGGAGGTCCAGCGGAGGGGGACGCCCTGGAAGAAGTCAACGGCGGTGTGGGAGGAGGGGAGGGAGGCGATCGGGTGGGGAGCTTGGCGGGGCTTGGAGAGGCGGACCACGGGGGCGGTGGCCAGGCAGCGGGAGCCCAGGTACGACTGGGCCGCTTCGTAGAGCTCGTTGGGGGAGGAACCGTCGTACTCGTCGATGATGATGATCGCCGTGGGGTGTACCGCCGCCACCAGCCGTCGGAAGAGGAATTGAAGAAAGAAGTAGAGCTCCGGAGGGAGGAAATCCCGCAACGCCGATCTCAAGAACACCAGCGTCGCCAGAAGCGACCCTATCGACTTCCAATCCAACACCACCTCCATTGCTTCGTTTGTTCTTATTCTGGGCACCTACTAATCCAGAGGGAAGGATGAGTGCGTTGAAGGGAGCGAACAGTCGGAGGGTTTTATTGACGGGAGAACACAAAAAAAGGTGAGACTACCTCCACTTCACCCGCTGGTGGCGGCTAGCTGTAGGCGTGATTTGTTATCGAAAGTGATGTGATGGATTTACCAAAAAGAAACAAAGGCAATGTGATGGACGTGACTCAGCGTCGGCGGCGATAGCCGCTGGCCTTTCGTTTCGAGTCGTTTGGGGACAAAAATCATGGGGGCGGGCACCGAGTAAGTGGAATATTTTTTAGACAATTAATTTTTTTTAATAATAAAACTAATTATTATAATTTTTAAGCAAAAAAAAATTAATATTTACTTAGCTAGAAAATATAGTTTTCAGGGCATACTTTAGATGATACACATCAAATAAATTAATACATATATCTAGATAAATTCATATAGTTTTCAGAATATGGCAAATGGTACCTACTTTGCAAATTAATCATCTAGTAACTTAATATATATATCTCCAAATAACACGATGCATAGTTTTTGAAACATAATATTCATCGATACATACTACATGGTCAGATGATACGCAGTCATTGAGATATATTCTGAAAGCTTTTTGATATACACTTAGTAGTAATTCAATTCACACATCTAGATAAATAGATAAATAGTTTTCACAAAATTCTTTTTATCATAGCATACTGTATTTTTCATCAAACGTGGGACCGAAGCTAATATAAAATTTGATATTTGCTGTATTCAAATCTACCCTATGATTAGCTTTAACCGTAGAAAGCCCGCCTCTTATGATTTTTGTTCTTTGGAGTAATGCAACCTTGCCCTAGCACCAAGAAAGAAAGCCTTTCACAGCGGCTGTGTCCAAGAGTGGATTGGCACATTTCCTTTTTTATCAAAGCAGGAATATTGTTTGGAGCCCACCACTTTTTCTAAGACAAGCATTTTTCCTCCTTTCAAAGTCACTCGCCAAAAAAGAGAGCTGGGAGGAAAGGAAAAGAAGAAAGTGGTGGTCCGATAAAAGTTCTTTACGAAGCGCATAAGGGGACTCGAAAAGCAGACCCAAATTGAAATGTTAAGGTGGGGTCAAGTAATCGAGGCGGCCGAAGTGGATGGTTATGAGGCTGGGAGGAACGATGAGTCTGGGGAGGGTAGTAAAAGCTGGGAGGAGAGGAAGATCGCATACCTACTCCACGAGTCGGTTTGTCGCGACATTGACCGGAAGGGCACAAGTTCCATGGTGTCCACGTCGGAAAAGGAGCGGGAATTTAAAAGAAAAATGCGGGGGCCTTGTTTGTCAACGCGCGCGGGGCATAGAATGTCTACCGCCAAAAGTGGGCACATCATCAGACAGATGCGGGCCTCGTCATCAGAGATCACGAGGGCAGATTGACAGCGGTAGGAGGTTAGAGGATCTACAATACGTTCGTAGCTTGCGCCGAGCTTAGAGTTGCATGAGAGGGTGTCGCCTATACGAGACGAAGACTCTTAGCTGAAGACTTTGAGGATGATTCCGCCAATGGTGATCGAGTAGATTCGGGGTCGGAGTCGTAGTGTCGATTTCAAACCGTTGCTCCGGAACATTCGTAGACTTTTAGCTTAGTGTGGACTATCATAGACTTTGCACATCTTCAGAGTGGCGAATAACGCCAATGATTGAGTGGCTTTTTTCGCGGCCCACCACTCTGGGAGCTTTGCTTGGGCAGACCCTGCGTTGGTTCATGTTCTCTTACTCAAGCTTATCTTTTCTAATTCAATTGGCTGTGCTCACAACCGTCGCATGTGCGCGCGCCCAAAAAAAAAAAAAAAAAAAAAGAAGAAGAAGAAGAAGGGGGGGTGCATATCAAGGCTTGAATCCCCCCCGGCCGACGGGCGGCACATGTACTAGTTTTGGGTTACTCTGATCCACATCGTGGATCTAAGTTACCAGCAAAGTGGATATGTCTTGAGTGTGCAGCCACAAGGACTTGTTCTGTTGTTCACTCTTGAATTTCCTTTTTTCTTCTTTGTTTTTTGATAATTAAGTGAGAAAATCGTAAGACTCTGAAAAATATGTCCAATCTTTTCATATGCAGAAGGTGAGCTAACTATTCTTAGCATATCATAGTCCTACTTTTCTTTTTGAGTTTGGTGAGAGAGAGATTCTAGCCTATACCCGCCCTTCTTTTACTCGAGAAATTATATCCTGCATCGTGTGCACCACATAGTCGTGCACCATGCCAGTCAAGTTGTCTCATTTGTATAGGCTCCATTCATGATGCGCTTATCTTGGTGATCGGCCAGAAGGAATGAGGTAACCTGGTTAGTGTGTTGCGCATCTTATTAGTGCATACAGTGCAAGATGTAATTTGCCCTTTTGTTCCCCATGGTTGAAACTCAAATCTTTGCGTAGATCGGGTCTATCACTTGCAGAATCAGGGTACTGAGTAATAGGGCCTATGTTCCCAACAACTATGAGTGCAATACCAATAATGTGGAGGAGACGCTGTTAATCAAATTGATAACTATGATGGAGTCCCCTCATCAAGCCAAAGTGGGGAAGCCTAAAACAGAAAGTTATAAGGGATAATATTACAATTGGAGTTTCTATGATGGAGTCCTCACCTTGATGACAGCCAAGCAACGGGATGGCTTACTAAATGAGCCATCGATCATCACATGCCCTCCGGACGGCCCAGTAAACATATCCACGGCCCAACCCACATAAAAGCATGCATTTTAAGGTGGAAATCTCCATGCAATGTGATTCTGAAACCACTCTTTTGTGGATCCAATTGCAAATTTGACCGATCCCATTTGGGGTCAGGCCATCCTGGGCTGAATTGCCAAATCTCTGAACGACATCTCTTCACACAACTTAGTCTTCATTCTAAAGAAAGTCATAATGTAATCTCGACTCTGGAACTCAATATACAAGTGCAGACACAAATCCGTCAATCTATGCTCTCTTGTGTTGGACACCTCTAACCAGCAGCAATGGTGAATGGTTCATTCAAGTGTAAATTCAGGAGACATGGCCTTCCCTCTCTAATGACGAATGTATCTTACATCGCAGTCATAAGGACAAAATTTTGATAATAAATTTCTTGTGCAGGTATGCTAGTTAAATCCCCACCTCCTCCATGCGAATAATAACTCTTATAAAGAAAATATGCATGCAATATCGTAATAACATTATCTTCCTTTACATTAAAATTTCGCACATGCCCTCCTCCCTCGTTCCATAATTCCCTGAAAACTCCTCATCTTTCTTCCCAGTGCTACAAACTTGATGAAGTTCAACTCCATTTATTTGCAATTAGAAATAGTTTTAGTACCTGAATATAAAATTTGGTCTTTCCAATCTCGGCCATATAACGCATCAAAACGGGTAGATTAAAATATTTAGGTTCAATTGCGATATAAGTAAATTATCCCTGAAATCTGAATGATGTGAAACATAATAATAATTGCCATTAATTTCATGTCCACAAGGAGCCGTGCAGCTGCAACCGATGGAGTGCAATGTTAGCCAAAGCCAGCCCACAGCTCGGGGCCTAAAATAAATGTAGATCAACAACATATAAAACGGTCCATCACGAGTTCACGAACCCAGAAGTCCATCACACAATCATGCTCGAATCATTCATTCACTCATCTCCTCCTCCCACGCACGGGACTCGGGCATCTCGCGCCTCGGCAACGAACGCCCGGCGGTAAAAACTGAAAAGACGTAACTGTGGAGTCGCAAACGTCTGTCTTTCTCGGTATTCGGGACGCGGGACAGGATGGAATCAAGCGAGGATGGGGGGTTCGTACGGGCGAGAGCAGTGAGTGGACTTAGGAAGGCGTGGGGCACCCGCAAAAGCCAGTCGACAATTCAATTCTCCGCTGCTCCACAGGCATTTATGGCATCCCCTCTCCCTGTCCCTCTCCTGACCTCGGCGCCTTCCGGTTCGCCTCCCCAAATCAGGAAACTTGGCCCCATCCAATTATGTGTTAGCATTAAGGGTTATAACCTGGGCTCCTGGAAAGGATGGGTTGCATTTCCAAAATTGGAAAACCGGAAGTTCATCTTAAGCCTCAATCACAAGTCACAGTAAAAAAAAAAAAAACCACATATGGTGCTTGCTTTTTGTTTTTTTTTGTCTCTCTCTCAATCAACACCACACAAACTTCAACAAAAAGCAGAGGCTTGAACCCAAACGAAAAACAACCTCGCACTAGATAAGTTCTTGTTTTTGAGTTATGGATTTTTTTTTGAAGGTTTTTTTATCCTTGATGAGAGACGAATAAGAGGCTTTGAGAAAAGTAATGTAAGCTACTCTTTTTTTTTTTCCCTTCTCCATAATGCGAAATTCACGGTTGTTCTATTTTCTGATGTTAACATCTATGCCTCGTGCTCGCCAAATTTGTCTCTTATAGCTAAGAACATGTATCCAAAATTAAACCACTCATGAATAAGAACACATCTCTCAAATTAATCCATATATAGTAGGGGGTGAAGATGCCATGATCTTGACCAACTACTTCATCTTTGATTCAAGAGTTTTGACCTTATTGCTTATGCCAGTCGCAAAACATATCATGCCATTAATTAGACCCTCCTCATATCACCATTGATAACAATGAGTTTTGGTTGCTGTCTTTTGGATTTGAAATACAATTGCATATTTGCTCTTATTTTAGAAGACACTCTCAAAACGCACGCTGTTTTGTTCGATCTCAACTCTATCGAGGCATATCTTGAGCATGCTTTGTAGCTGACCTAAACTGCATGTCGACAAAAGATAGTATTTTAGCCTAGCACAATCAAATCCCTGCAGTATTAATTAAGCTTGTTGTTCACTAGGGTGTTGTTTAGTGCTACATGTAGGAATGCACCACCAACTGTCCACTATATTCACTAGGGTGTTGGTTAATGGTACATGTTGGAATGCACCACCAACCGTCCACTTTATCCTCATGGAATGGCATCAGATTAATGGAAATTGGTCTGCCTGCTTTAATCCTGTCTACAAATTGATATCTTCTTTGCTCAATCAACAACACACGTAAAAGGGAAGGAAAAAATAATACGAAGAAGCTAGATATCCAGCACCTAATTATTATCAAAAAAAACAAAGGAGAAAGAAAGGAAATAAAGAGCGCTGCTTCGCTTGCCACCGCAACGGTGAGTTCAGACTGCAGAGACCAGGAGGGGAAGACCCTAAGTGGTTATGGTCACGTGCCTACCGCAGCCCTTTCGGCCTGCCCGCGCCCCCTTGCAGCCTGCGGAAAAGAAAACAACCATTTAACCTGGGGCCCCTACCAGCTTTTAAACCTTCCATCCATTCGGTTCAACGAAATAAATTAATCCACAATATAACACGCACTCCTCCATCTATAAGGAAAACTCTCAAAACTAAACAAATTGGTACACAAAGAACTCCTCCATGACGAAGAAGAAGGAGAAGAAGTGTCGCCATTAAGACAAACTTAGAAATATTAGTTTATTGCTCAGAATTAGATGACTAGTCCTCTCCTATTGATGGTGATTTTAAGCTTTTGCTGACAAAAGGTGTCGCGTATATATCAACTACAGCATTCTCTCCACTCAAATTAATCTCAAGCAGCTCCACAAAACAAGAGAAAAATACAGGAAAAAGAAGGAGAGAAAACTAAACTATAAAAATGGTGATCATGTTAACAGCTGAAGAAACAAAACAAAGAAAGGTTTCAAAGCTTCGTTCTACATATTTTGTGAAAATCTAAACAAAAAAAGGAAAATAATAATAATAAAAACTTCCCTTGCGACGAAACTGTCATAGATAAAGAAGAAGAAGAAGAAGAAGAAAAAAAAGCAGAGCAACCCTCCTCCTCCTCCTCCTCCTCCTCCTCCTTCTTCTTCGTGTTCAACTGTTGCTTGGTGCTTCCTTTTTTTGACCATATATCGTCACCTGTTGTGCAAGGGATTCGGGCCGGTGGGCACGACCCGCTTGTCATCGTCAATCAGGGTGGCATTCTTCTTGGCTCGGCTGCTGTGTCCGCAAAGGTCCATCTTCTTCGACTTGCACTGATCCAAGCCAACAGTAACGACTCCGAGCGCTGATGACGACTCAGGCGGTCTCCTCTCTTCTCTTTTAGCATGACCGTGCTTGCCTCCAATGTCTCGAGCGAAACCATGGGAGCCGATGCCCGCGATGACCAGAATTAGGCACGCAAGCGATGCTACCTGAGCCCACCGCCTCCTCATGCCTGTGGACAGTGTAGGGAGAGGAGCCACTTCTTCAACAATGCTCGTCGAAAGATTGGTGGTTAGAGAGGGAGAGATATGGAAAAGGGGGCTGGGGAACCAACAGGTTTAGAAAGGAAGAGGACAGAGGCCAAAATGGGGAGTCAAAGTGGGCAATAACTAAGGTTCCTCGGATTTACAGTTGTTTATGATACATCCCCATCCCTCGATCGGTGCCTTCACCAAACCGCATTTATGGATCTTCAATTCTCTTGCAGGCTGGGAAGTGGGAACTAGAGAGAGAGAAGGACAGAGAGGAAAAGACATGCACAGAGATAGAGAGAGAGCATATATATATATATATATATATATATATATATATATATATATATATATATATATATATATATAGTGGATACATGTGTTATATATATGTATGTATATACATATATAAAAAGAAAACAACCACACCACGACCGCACACTCGAGAGATGAAAAAAATGGCAACAGGCTTATAGGGTATTCATTCCATTCCATTCCAATTCCATTCGATAATATCAGTCCTCCTTCTCTCTCTCTCTCTCTCCCTCTCTCTCTCTCTCTCTCTCTCTCTCTGTGAATGTTATAGAGTGCCACGGACCTTCTCTAAGGCACCTCTAGATGGTCTCGATATGCTCTGTAAGAAGCCTTAAAATATTAAATCCCCGCATAAGAGTTTCTGAGAGAGAGGGCCAAAGCGAGGAGACTAGGTTTTTGGATATGGATCAGATCAACAAGGAGGAGACGAGGTGACAGAGGACGAGGGAAAGAGGGAAGAGGGATTAAGCTTGCCGGAGCCAAGAGAGACAAAGCCGAGGGAGGAGTGGAGACGCCTCCCCGCAAAACCCGTGAGGTTTTTACTTCCATTCTTTGGTTCTTTCTCTTTGGTGGGGAGTACTGTCGCAGAAAACAACAACACTGCCAACTACCAGTTGGACTTCATCTCCGCTTCCACTGTATACGCCTTAAACTATATTGAATGTATTGCAAAACAATAGTTAGCCGTATGTATAAGATTTTCAGGTTGTTGAATTACGTTGGTTCACAAAAGTTCATGGAATCCAAAGTCTTTACTTCGAATACATGAGCAACCTCGGTTGAATTTCTCAACTAAAGTGATAGTCCAGTCACTGCCTCATGGTGATTTATTTTTTCCCCCCAAATCTTCCAACCTTGCTCCATAAAAAAAGAAACAATAATAATGCTCATTGCAGTGCTTGCTTTTCTTCATACTTCTTTTATTGCTTGTGTCATCTTCACGTCATATTGGATGCCCACTAAATGGTGCGTCCTAGACATAAGTCTATGCATGTATAGTGATGCTCATGCGACTTGTACCTCTTGCTGGGATATTGTCACGCTGTCCCAAGATCACGAGCCAAGTGTCATAGCAACCACCGTATATTCATAAAAGTCTCTTTTCACGAGCATGTAAGGCATCTCATTATAATATCAAAATTAGACAGCAGAAATAATTTAAATAATAACATTCAAATTCTAATTAAATAGTAAAATTAAAAGACTTACAAAACCAATAATATTTTAAAATTTTGTATCAACTCTAAAACAAAATCTAGCCTAAATAAAGATGTCGAAATCTTGTCTCTAATCGCTTTCTCATGATAAATCTCTAAGTCGAGTTAATTCTTCAGATTTGTAAAAACAGTAAGAAATCGTATAATAAGCTAGACAATCTAATAAGCAATGAGCACTTTAGATAGATAAATTAAGCAATACAATAATAATAATAAGCCAAAATTAAGCATACAAAATATATCGATTTAAAGCCAAATTGATACGCTATTCAATCATTGTAAATTTTAAATTTTATTTCATAAATCAATCATCTTTTAAATTATCAAGTTCATCTCAACAACCATAAGCTATGACCATATTTATACCCTATGGTTGGGCTAGAATATGAGCTCATCAAAGTGCCATAACCTTTATTGGCAGAGTATTGATATGCCAACATATAATTCTCTCTGGCAGGGTGTCAATATGCCAACGTATAACCACTACTGGCAGGGGTCGATATGCCTACGTATAACTTTCACTGACTGGATGTCGATATGCTAACGTATAACCTCCACTGGCAGGGTATCGATATACCAACGAATAACTTCCACTGGTAGGATACCGATATACTAACGAATAACTTCCACCGGCAGGGTATCAATATATCAGCGAATAACCTCCACTATCAGAGTATCGATATATAGTCTGGTTGCGAGTTTAAATTTGTTTCAAAGCAAAAAATTCATTTTCTCATATTCAGTATTCCAAATCATAAGATATATAAATTCATACAACATTGAAATCAATCTAACATAATCCATATTGAAATTAATATGTTTAATTAAAAATAATACAATATTCCAAAAAAAGACATATATAATAATAAAATACTATGTATTAACTTCATAAATTAAGAATGATTCGTGTAAGAAAATATCTATAATTTGTAGATAGATCTAAAAAAAGAGTTACATTACTTACCTTATGACCAAATTCAAAGTATCAATCCTATTAGTTTCAAAAATTCTTCTAAGATCCTGTTATTTAAAAATTATCAAAATTTATCATGATCAATCCAAAAAATATAAACCCTAATTTCAATACCCCCATAAGGTTGACCAAGCAGGAGTGTCCAACACCCTGGTCGGTCTCATCAAGAAAAAGCTCATCTGATCATGTTCGAACTAGGTACAAATAGTTTAATGCAAATTAGAGATGATCAAATCTAACAATATTTGGCAAGGACCAGAGTGGGGGTTGGCACGCTGCCCGACAACTCTAGATCAGGACCCTTCACCTAGGTCGATCCAGAAATCAGTAAGAGTTGTATTTATAGGGTCCAATTAACTCTAGAGAAAGGAGAGAGAAAGTTCAGATAGAGAGAGAAAGTCCAGTAGAGAGAAGAAAAAAAAAGAGAGAGAAGAGAGAGAGAGCGAGGAGAGAGAGGCTCTCTTCTTTCTCCAAAATAGGAAAGAGACCATCTCCTTTTCCCTTCGGTTAGAGAGGGTGGCAGCCCATGGTCGCTCAGCCTCGGGCAATGGTGGCCATGGCGGTTCTCAGTCATAGTCATCTCTGGCAATGGTGGCCAGTAGCGGTGAAACTTGAAAGAAAAAGGAGCCGAAACAGGGCACCCTGTTTCGGATGGGCTTTCGGCGATTAGTCGGCCCAAATCTTATCTAAAATGGCAAGAGAGAGAGAGAGAGAGAGAGAGAGAGGAGGAAGAAGAAGACATACGTCGGTCCGGCAAGGTGGTTTGGCAACTCCTTCCGATGACAAATCGAGGAAGAAAATTTGAGAAGGAGCTTGGGATCGGTGACCCGATCTTGGGTGAACTCGAAAGAGGAGGAAGGGGATTTTTAAATAGGCAATCCCAACTTTATTCGACAGTCTTTGGGTGGCAATGGGACTCTGATCACCATTGCAATCAGGAAGAAAGAAGATTTCCAACCAGAGTCTTCCTCCTTATCCATCCACACATGCGTCGCACGTGAAGCCCAAGGCCAAAATATGGTTGGGCCGATCAAATGGACCGGCCCAGTCCACTGGTTTCACAGATATAGATGTGTAAGGCTTGCCTCCATGTGCAAAACTAATATCTATTTAATGCATTGAAGATCACATCCTAAAAGTCTTTAAACTAAAAAAAAAAAATCTACTCACAAATTCAACTTTGATGCAGGTTAAGCTTTTCCTATTGAAATATCCCGTCATAACTATCTCACTGATTTACATTTTTTTTTTGTTCTATTGTCTATTGGACTGTTAGATAAATGCAAATTCTAAAATGATTTCTTGAGACATGAAAAAAAAATTATAAATTGGACGATGGATGATGCAGCGAGTTAATTTTGATATGTTGATGAATAATATTAATCATTTAAATGTGTCTCTAATAGGTCTAGGGCTCGTTTGGTTCACGGAAAAAGAAGGGAGGAAAATGCGGTCAACAAAAAAGTAATGAGATACCTCTTGTTTGGTTGGAGTTTTCAAAGGAGAAAGATGGAAAAGTTGTATTCCCATGAGAATATGATTTCTATATTTTATGGAAAAGTCTTTTCCATAAAAACATTGAAAAATTACTTTTTTATTTTTATTTTTTTCCAAAAAAGTACTTCAGCATTAAAAATCTAATTTTTATTAAAAGTATAATAGAAATTACACATAACTTTTTCAGAAAAGTAGAAGATCAACTAAATATAAGTACTCTGAAAATTTGTCACTTTTCCATTGTCAACCAAACATGCCAAAAGTACTTTCCTAGGCATCATCTTCCTAAGAATCTACTTCTCAAAAATTACATTTTTAAGAGAAAAAAATGCTTTCCGTGAACCAAACGAGCCTCTTGTGTCATCCAACCATGGACCCAGTGCACAATGCATGTTTCACGTACAAGGTTCCAGCTTACCAAGTTGGTAGAGCATTTTGGTGGCTACACGAAAGATGTGGATTCCAAGTATGGTCTTCCCAAAGGTTTCGAGCTTAAGAGTACTTTTCAAGTAAAAAAGCTTATTAGAGAAGGAGAGAGAGAGAGACTCCACTGTACTGCCCACTGCTTGCGGATATCTCTTACAGAATAAAATCCAAAGATCAAAACGACTTGGTTGCAGCAACCCGACCAAATCTATGTCAAGTTATAACTACTTACTGAAAATTATGCCCTGAGATATCCATTTCGCTGGTAGTGTTCAGTTTTCTTTTTTGGTAGACGCTGGCAGTGTCGGCTGCTCCCCCGCCAATCTGCTATGCCTAACTTTGAAAAATGTCACTACCGAAACACGGGCCCGCAATTAGACTTTGCTGCAGCAGTAATATCACGGCTACTTTTCAACTTCTACATTTAAAACAGCAGTATATAGATGCAGCAATTAAATTTAATGTATCCTGTAGATATTGATTATTATACCAATGCCGATCTAAGCTCATCCAAAGATTCAAAACTCCACTGGGAGAATGACATCAGAAATATATATATATATATATATATATATATAATTGTTTCAGCTATCTAATGGACATGTATACATGTATAGTAGTAGCTTGCTTTTAAATGTCGAGCTGGTTGGTCCATATGAATCAACGCCGACAAGGAGGCAGACCCACCAGCCACAAGTATTCCACCTTTCCATCAAAGGCCAGAGCAACCAATTCGAGAAGGTGGCAGGGATTCCACTGAAACTCCTCAGGCAGTAAAAACTCCCCATTTCCCATAATTCCAAAAGTTTAACTTCTGGCATTTTATCTGGAGAAATTTGGTTCTTGTTCTGGTGTTCAATGGCGTCTGTTTGTCATTATATGGGGACGGAGCCCTCGGAAAGTTAGAAGGGCAATGAGAAGATGAAGCGGCCCCATCTCACGTTCCATTCGCTTGGTTCAATCATTTTGCCCATCGCACGCGCTAGCTCCACATACCCCCAGTGGTCAAATTCCTACTTATTTCACAAGGGTGGACCGTCCATCCCATTTTATTTCCCCCTTTTGACGTCTCCCTTCTGAACTTCTAGTCCCATACTTGACCTTTTCCTTTGTTATGTTCCCACATGAAAATATGGCAGACTATTAGACTTTTTGGAATAGATTGAGAAAGGATCACCTCACAATTTAGATAATGATTTCTAATGGTTGTGTTGCTGGAAATTGGACCCAGGGTCAGTTTTCGGTCGAGGAGAGGGAGCGGCGGTGAGTTCTCACGGCGGGGCGGCGGTCCGTCGGCGAGCGGCGTCCTCCGTCTGGGGCGGTCGGAGAGAAGGGGCGGCAGGTCCTCGTGGCGAAGCGGCGATCCGTCAGTTGGCGGTGCCCTCCGTCCGGGTGCCTGCACACGAACCGGTGGCCGGATTTTCTGGCGCCGGCCCTCCGACGCTCAAGTCAGGGAGGGGGCAAATAGTGTCGAAAGGGAGATAAATAATGTCTGTAGAGTATATCAATCTTCCAACCCCCTCCTGAGAGGCCAAGGCTCTCTTTTATAGGCGGGGGTTGGTTTACCTGCGATGTAACAGGGCGAAGCCGTAGTACGGCTCGGCATGTTGTTCAGGTCGGCGCATGGTCAGGCGAATCATTGCCCTGATGTCGGCGGTGAGGGCGTCGTATAACCCGAACTAGCACGCTGTCAGACGAATTATTGCATTGGTGTCGGAGGTATGGCCGAGATCGGAGACTTATCATAGTTGACTAGACTCTACTGGGCTGATTTGCCGTGGAGAGCTGAGAGTCCGTAGATGACAGGAGCCATGCGCATTTATGGTGGAGTAAGCTGGAGATCCGCATTTATTGTGGAGTAAGCCGGAGATCCGCATTTATTGTGGAGTAAGCCGGAGATCCGCATTTATTGTGGAGTAAGCCGGAGATCCGCATTTATTGTGGAGTAAGCCGGAGAGTTACAGCGACCATGCGCAATAAATGCCAGAGGGGCGTCAGGGTATGGTCCTCGGCCAGACCTCTGAGGCGCACGGCCGTAGTAGGTGGCTGACAAGAGTAGACCTCGAACATCGGAGTTTTTCTTAGGCCGGAGGTCTCGAGGTCGGGCGTTCCGAAGTCGGACGCCGACTTCGGCCGTCCGGGGTCGGAAGTTGTACGGCTTCTTAGGGGCATTTATGTCATTTGAAAAAAATCTTATTCCCCCCAACACTACCCCCGACTTCCGAGTTCGAGCGACTTGTGGGCTCGGACGTGGGAAGTAAAGTCTGTCACTGAGATTGAGGGGGCGAGTCTCGTCCGCCCCCTTGCGCTTCTCGGAGCTTTCATGGTGAAACCTGTGCCCTTTGGCGTCTCGAGGCTGCTTTATTCAGTGAGCTTATGATGAAGCTCGTATCATTACGCTTCTTGAAGCGGAGGTGGCGTCTCTTGAATCGCCAGGATCGCCTTACGGCGGATTAATGATGGGGGTCCTCGAGCTCGTCGAGGCGGTGCCTCAATTCCGTAATCGAGGCTTCTCGCTCATTAATGAGTGTGCCGTTACGGGGTTTAAAACGGACACGCGGCGTGACCCAAGGTCGGACGCTTCCGATTTCGTGTTACTGGATCACAATTCCGGAGAGGTGGAGGCCACATCGAGGCTCCACGTGTCCCAGATCTTATTAAATGAGGGGAGCGGGGCAGCGTCCGCTCGTTCCTCAAGACGATTTGACTTTGCAGACCCATTATGAGGCCCCGAGATCCGATGGGACAACGCTTCGATTTCGTACCCGATTTATTAATCCGGAGTGAATACGGTGCCTCGGCTTCCGAGGTCGACATGGGGCGCAACCCGATCGGGGGATGGGAACCGACCCCATCGATCTGGGCCGTCAGGGGGGTTTATATAAACCCTTCGAGGTTGCCCTAAAGGTCTTATTTGGCTGCTTCTTATTTTCGTTGCCTTTCTCCCTTGCTTTCTTTCTCAACCGAACCTTGCCGTCGGTGCCCGGAGCGATTTCCGGCGATGTCCAGTAGGTTTTCACCCTGTTTTCACTAGGGTTTCCTCTTTTCTTCTCCTCCCCAGCTCCCATTTTCCGCCTTTTTTTAACTTTTATTTCGTTCTTCTGTGGGAATGGGTTTGGGTCCTGAGGAAGTGGGATCGAGCCTATCGGGGGAGGAGTTGGAGCTGATCCGCTCCCGGTTCTTCTTCCAGCCCGGGTTTCGTCTTGAAACTGCGGGGCCGGAGGACAGGGTGACGCAGCCGCCCCCAGGTCGGATCGCGGTCTACCGCGAGACACTTTGGGCTGGCCTGCGTTTTTCCGCCCACGAGTTCGTGAGCCAGCTGCTGGCCGAGTACCAGCTCGTCCCGGCGCAGTTGGCTCCGAACTCGTGGAGGACCATAATCGGGTTCTTGTCCCTGTGCCTCGGGCACGGGATCCCGATCTCGGTAGGCCTCTTCCGCCGGTGTTTTCTGTTAAAGAAGAACCCGGCGGATGCAGGGTGGCTATACTTTGCCTTTATGTCACTCTTCCAGGGTGCCCCTTCCTCGATTCATGAGTGGAAGGGAAAGTTTTTCTTCCTGGCGTCCGAGGCGCCTTGGGGGTTCGACCCGAGGTGGGGGAACCCTCGGTTGAAGACCCTCAATAAGCTCTCCGAGCCCTCGAGGAGGGAGCTGAGGACCCTGGACTCCGTGCGAGCCCTCGGGAGGGGCAACGACCTGACCGAGCTCCTGCGGGAGGACGCCCTGGCGAGCGTAGGTCTGAGCTCGGCGCGCCCCGAGGGTAAGGGTGGCTACACTATTTTATTTTTTCTTCGTTCTTTGCTTTTACTGTCACTGGTCTGACACTTAACGAAATTTTGATTTCAGATATTCCCCGCCTGCCGACCAGCAACACATCACTTTTCTCTCGCCTGAGGAGGCGAGAGGCCGAGGCCGGGGGAGCTAGGCCCCAGCCCCGGAAGAGGGCGAGGTCGGACGGCGCCTCCAGTTCAGCCGGCACGAGTGGCCCCGAGGCGGGGGCCCCTGCAGCCGACCCGAGGCGGGAGCGGGTCGTTAGTGGTGCGGGCCCGTCGGCCCCTCCTTGCCCTGCCCCCCTTGCCCAGCGGGGGGAGTCGTCCATGGCTCCGCAGCAGCCAGAACCCGGGCTTGCTCGAGGCCCCGAAGCGAGCGGCTCCGGGACCTCGGGCCCGGTCATGCCGAGCTCTTCCCGGGCTTTCCGAGAAGAGTCGGTCGAGCCGGACTCCCCTATTCCCGAGGGGAGCTCGGCCTTTCAGGATGCCGAGGTCGCGCGCTCCATGTTGCGGCGTGCGGTACTTCCAGCGGACCGGGCCGTGTTCCGGAATGTTTCGCTGGAGGAGGTCGTTGGCAGCGCTTACTGCAACACCGCCCGGGTAAGCTTCCTTCTTAATTTTCTTGAGTTACTAGCGTACTTGTGTGCTTTTCAACTCACAATACCCTCGTTTCTTTCTTTTCAGCATATTCTCGAGCTCGACACCTTGGCGTTCATCGCCCACGGGTGTCGGGAAGAAGTCCGACAGCTGGAGCCGGCCAAGAAAAGAGTCGCCGAGCTGGAGGCGGCGTTGGCCGCGGCCGAGGCTCGGTGGGCGGCCACCGAGGCTGAGCGCCTCGCTATGGCGGAGGGGCTCGGGGAGGAGAAGGCCGCCCACGCCCTAACCAGGTCGGCCTTGCGCGGCACGGAGGCGCGCTTAGGGGAGGTCCAGGCCGAGGTCGCGGCCCTCAGGTATGAGGACGGGGTCTCCCGCCTCCGAATCGAGCAACTTGAGGCCCGGGAGAGGAGGGCACTCGAGCGAGCCGAACATGCCGTAGAGCTCTTCAAGGAGTCGCAAGAGTTCCGCGACATGTTGGAGGAGGAGACAGTGGACGGGTTCCTCCGAGGTTTCGAGAACTTCCGGGCTCAGATGCGCCGGTACTGCCCTCAGTACGACCTCTCGACGATCCGTCCGAGGGGGGACCTGGGCCTGGGGTCCGACGTGGAAGCCCTCCCCGCCATTTTGACATCCGAGGCGGGATATACGAAGAAGACCCCGCCGAGCCTTCGACGGGGGTGGCCGAGGCGGTTGGCACCATAGAAGCGGCTCCGGCGGCCGAGACGGACGCCGTCCTGGAGGCGGTACCCGAGGCCCCTGCCCCCGACCCCGAGCCTGTGCCGGCTGAAAACCTCGAGATCATCAACGTGCCGGACGACCCCCCGGACGTTGCTCCCGCCGCTTAGGACTTAGCGTATTTTTCCTTTCTTTTTCATTGTATCCGAGGTCGGCTCTTAAATGGTCGACCTCCAATTTTGTAATCGGCCTTCGGCCTTCTGTTAATGAAAAACACTTTCATCATTATGTGTTTGCCTTTCTTTTTTGTTGCGAACGAGGCTAGAGCCTTAGCTAACTGCCTCGACGACCTCTAACTTCAGATCTTAGTTTTTGGGTTGCTTAACGAAGTTGTCCCCTTTTCCCGGGCTATGTCTTAGCCTTCTCGGGTTCCAGTCATTCCGACCAAAAGGAGCTCCGAGTCTTAGGTTTTTTAGAAAATTCCTCTAAGTCCCATAGCTCGGATCTAAGAATCGTGGAAGTCATCACGTTTAGCCTTTAGGAAAATCCCAAGGCATCGAGGTCGGGCCTTAACCCTTCAAGTAAGACCGGACTAGGTCTATGCCTGCTGCTATTCGGAGATTTTAGTCGGGTTTCCGAACTCAACTCCGAACCCCTCGTAGGGAGCGCGGGCTAATAAGTAAGTCATCGTCGAAGGTTTTCGTAGTTATCGTTCTCGGACTCTGCCGAGATCTCGGTGAGCAAGGCTGGAATTTCCAAAAATTGCCTTGGTATCCATGTTTGGCTGACACACTCGTGGTCGGGACCACTTTCTCAGCTAGATGTCGGAGTTTACGTAGAAGAGCCGAGTTGGGCCCTAATTTATGAAGCCTTCGTACAGATTGCGGAGACTTGACGAACGGAGCCTGCATAATGTAGTTAGGGGGTCGATCTTAAGCCGACCCATTGGAGAGGCCCGACTTTGGGGCGAGGTAAGACTTCAACGTTGGGATTCCGCCCAGCAATATGTAGATAAAATTTAACAAGGAGGGCATCTAGTTGGATGTACCTCTTGCATTCTCCGAGTCACGCTTCGCATGGTGGAGTAGGTAGCCTCCTTTCCTCGTTGACCTCCGGAGTCATTTTGACTTAAAGGGGGGCTCGGGTTTCTCACGGACCCAACAGCGCCCACCGAGGTTGAGAGGATTTGGCGAGGCTTTATTGAATTGTAGCTCTCTGCGAGGTCGAGAGAGTTTCAGACCCCATGGTAGGACCTCGGGCGCCTCAACCTTGGTCGAGGGATCTTGCGTCAGGTCGGCGAGTCCGCGGACGCTTTGCTGACCTGTGGTGCCTCCCGTGGTCGAGGGAGTTTGGGACTCTACGGTCGACCCTCGGGGCATCCCGACCTTAGTCGGGAGATCGTTCGTCAGGTCGGCGGGTCTGGGCACGCTCTACCGACCTGCGACGCTTTCCGAGGTCGAGGGAGTCTGGTTCTCTACGGTCGACCCTCGGGGCATCCCGACCTTAGTCGGGGGATCGTTCGTCAGGTCGGCGGGTCTGGGCACGCTCTACCGACCTGCGACGCTTTCCGAGGTCGAGGGAGTCTGGTTCTCTACGGTCGACCCTCGGGGCATCCCGACCTTAGTCGGGGGATCGTTCGTCAGGTCGGCGGGTCTGGGCACGCTCTACCGACCTGCAACGCTTTCCGAGGTCGAGGGAGTCTGGTTCTCTACGGTCGACCCTCGGGGCATCCCGACCTTAGTCGGGGAATAGCTCGCTTCGGGGATCGGGGATCGTCGACCGCTCCCGGGGGTCCACTTCGTGGCGCCCCGGGTGGAGCCACCCTTTCCACCCCTTACGGCTTCTTCCCGAGGTCGAGGGAGTCTGGTTCTCTGCGGTCGACCCTCGGGGCATCCCGACCTTAGTCGAGGTATCGTTCGTCAAGTCGGCGGGTCTGGGCACGCTCTACCGATCTGCGATGCTTTCCGAGGTCGAGGGAGTCTGGTTCTCTACGGTCGACCCTCGGGGCATCCCGACCTTAGTCGAGGGATCGCTCGCTTCGGGGATCGGAGATCGTCGACCGCTCCCGGGGGTCCACTTCGTGGCGCCCCGGGTGGAGCCACCCTTTCCACCCCTCACGGCGCCTTCCCGAGGTCAAGGGAGTCTGGTTCTCTACGGTCGACCCTCGGGGCATCCCGACCTTAGTCGAGGGATCGTTCGTCAAGTCGGCGGGTCTGGACACGCTCTACCGGCCTGCGACGCTTTCCGAGGTCGAGGGAGTCTGGTTCTCTACGGTCGACCCTCGGGGCATCCCGACCTTAGTCGAGGGATCGCTCGCTTCGGGGATCGGGGATCGTCGACCGCTCCCGGGGGTCCACTTCGTGGCGCCCCGGGTGGAGCCACCCTTTCCACCCCTCACGGCGCCTTCCCGAGGTCGAAGGAGTCTGGTTCTCTACGGTCGACCCTCGGGGCATCCCGACCTTAGTCGAGGTAGGAGAACGAGCCGAGCTCGTCTGGTCAGAGAGGACCGTGCTCATAGATGGAAGTTGATGGAGAACGAGCCGAGCTCGTCTGGTCAGAGAGGACCGTGCTCATAGATGGAAGTTGATGGAGAACGAACCGAGCTCGTCTGGTCAGAGAGGACCGTGCTCATAGATGGAAGTTGATGGAGAACGAGCCGAGCTCGTCTGGTCAGAGAGGACCGTGCTCATAGAGGGAAGTTGATGGAGAACGAGCCAAGCTCGTCTGGTCAGAGAGGACCGTGCTCATATCTTGACGTCTCGAGCATCCCTATAGCCGGGGCATCCCGACGAACCGGGGCATTCTGACCTTAGTCGAGGGAATTTCGCGCCAAGTCGATATTTCGTCGTCCTGCGATTCTTCCCGAGGTCGAGGGAGTTTGGGACTCTACGGTCGAGCCTCGAGGCATCCCGATTTTGGCCGGGGAATCTGAGGATCACAGACGACCCAATATTAGAAGAGAATTATAGCCATCAAGATAAGAGAATTATTTGCGAAAAGGAAGCTGAGTCCATTGTCCTGATTGTCTTGAACCCCTAGGGGTTTTACTGGTAGTACATTCGTAGATTCTCGAAGTTCCAGCTTCGCGGGATCAGGGTCCCCTCTAGGGACTTTAATTTATACGCCCCTGGTCGTTGTACCCGGGCGATCTGATACGGCCCCTCCCAATTTGGGGCGAGCTTTCCTTGCTCAGTCGGTTGAGAAGCCTCGGCTCTCCTGAGGACGAGGTCCCCCACTTTGAAGAGCTTGGGCTTGACTCTAGAGTTGTAGTATTGGGCCGTTCGCTGTTGGTATCTCGCCATGCGGACCCGGGCAACTTCTCTTGTCTCTTTGACGAGGTCCAAGTTGCTCCTGAGCTGGGAAGAATTGGTGTCGGGGTCGTAATGCTCCACCCTTGAAGAGGGCAGGCCGATCTCCAATGGAATGACGGCCTCGGTGCCGTATGCTAGGTTGAAGGGGGTCTCTCCCGTGGGCAGTCGGAACGTGGTCCGGTATGCCCAAAGGACATTGTACAAGTCCTCGACCCACTGTCCTTTGGACCGATCAAGCCTAGCCTTGAGCCCCTGCAAAATAGTGCGGTTAGTTACCTCAGTTTTCCCGTTTGTCTGGGGGTGAGCGACTGAGGTGAAACGGTGATTAATGCCGAGCTCAGAGCAAAATTCCCTGAAACGAACATTGTCAAATTGTCGACCATTGTCAGATATAAGGATACGGGGTAGTCTGAATCTGCAGATTATGGACTTCCACACGAAGTCTCGCATCTTTTGCTCGGTGATCCGGGCGACGGGTTCGGCCTCGACCCATTTGGTGAAGTAGTCAATGGAGACGACCAGGAACTTTCTCTGTCCGGTGGCCAGGGAAAAGGGCCCCAGGATGTCGATCCCCCATTGGGCAAACGGCCAGGGGGCGATGATGGAGGTCAGCAGAGCTGAGGGTCGGCGCTGGACATGGGCGTTTCGTTGGCACCGATCGCACTTCCGGACGAAGTCCGTTGCATCCTTCTGGAGTGTGGGCCAATAATATCCTTGTCGCAGGACTTTATGGGCTAGTGCCCGACCCCCCAGGTGATTTCCGCAGATCCCTTCATGGACCTTTCGGAGGGCATAGTCCGCCTCGGAAGGGCGGAGGCATCTGAGAAGGGGAGAAGTAAATGATCGTCGATAGAGTTTATTCTCGTACAAGACATACCGGGGAGCCTGGCGCTTGATTCGACGAGCCTCCATCTCATCGTGAGGTAGGGTTCCGTCTTGAAGGTAGCAGACGAGCCCATCGATCCAGCTCAGCTCGGAGTCGATGCACATGGTGGGCTCGGGTTCCTCCGTGCTGGGGATCTGAAGATACTCGAGCGCTGTTCCCTTGGAAAGCTCGCTCATGCGGGAGGTTGCCAATTTGGATAGCTGGTCTGCCCTGAGGTTTTCCGCTCTGGGGATGTATTGAATATTGAAAGAATTCAGGGCAGATATGAGTTCCCGCACCTTTTGGAGATACTTTTGCATGGATGGCTCTTTAGCTCCAAAATCTCCTTGGACCTGGTTCACCACCATCTCGGAGTCACTGAAGGCCGTCAGGTCTTCCACTCTTAGTTCTTTCGCCAGCTTGAGCCCGGCGATGAGAGCCTCATACTCGGCCTCATTGTTCGAGGCCGGGAATTCGAGGCGCAAAGCTTGCTCGGCCACCACTCCGTCTGGACTGGTGAGGATAAGTCCGGCCCCGCTACCTTCCGAGGTCGAAGACCCGTCCGAGTGCAGGACCCACGGCTGCCTCGGGGCCTCTCCTACGGATTCGGGTGGCCTCTCGGGGTTGTCCGGAAGGGTGCACTCCACAATGAAGTCGGCGAGTATCTGAGCTTTGATAGCCGGCCTGGGCCGATATTCGAGGTCGAATTCCCCGAGCTCGACCGCCCATTTGGCGATCCTCCCCGCACGATCCGACCTCTGCAGTATTTGTTTCATAGGCTGGTCGGTTAATATGGCTATCGTGTGGGCTTGGAAGTAAGGCCTGAGTCTCCGAGCCGAGATGATGAGAGCGAAGATGGTCTTCTCAAGTTTAGAATATCGGGTCTCAGCATCCCTGAGAACCCGACTGGTGTAATAGACCGGCTTTTGGAGCTTGTCCTCTTCCCGGACGAGAACTGAGCTCACTGCAGCTGGGGAGACGGCCAAGTATAAGTAAAGAATCTCGCCTTTCTGGGGCTTGGTGAGCAGCGGGGGAGAGGCCAGAAGGCTCCGAAGCTCCTCAAAGGCCTGCTGGCATTCTTCCGTCCCCCGAAAGTCTTTCGGCCGTTTGAGGCTCTTGAAGAAGGGGAGGCATCGCTCGACTGACCGAGAGACGAACCTTCCCAGGGCGGCAACCCGCCCCGCGAGCCGTTGCACCTCCTTGACAGTCTTTGGAGGCGACATCTCTTGCAGTGCCCGGATTTTCTCCGGGTTGGCTTCAATTCCGCGCTGGGTCACTATGAAACCCAGGAACTTGCCCGAGGTGACCCCGAACGCGCACTTCGCCGGGTTGAGTTTCATTTGATATCTTCTGAGCTTGGCGAATGTCTCGTTGAGATCGGCTATGTGGCGTTCCGCCGCCCGGCTCTTTACCAACATGTCGTCCACATAGACCTCCATGTTCCGGCCGATCTGGTCTTTAAAAATTTGGCTGACCAGTCTCTGATAGGTGGCCCCAGCGTTCTTCAGGCCAAAGGGCATCACCTTGTAGCAGTAGGTGCCCTTGTCGGTAATGAAGGTCGTCTTCTCCTCGTCTTCTGGCGCCATTCGGATTTGATTGTACCCTGAAAAGGCGTCCATAAAAGTTAGCAGCTGGTGTCCTGAAGTGGAGTCGACGAGCTGGTCGATGCTCGGGAGGGGGAAGCCGTCTTTCGGGCAGGCCTTGTTCAGGTCGGTATAGTCCACGCACATACGCCAATTCCCGTTGGCCTTCTTTACGAGGACTACATCGGCGAGCCAGTCCGGGTAGGAGACCTCCCGGATGAAGCCGGCCCCGAGGAGTTTGTCCACCTCCTCAGCCGCAGCTCGTTGTCGTTTCAGGGCGGAGCCTCTTTTCTTCTGCTTTACAGGCCTGCTGGTCGGTCTCACCTGGAGTCGGTGGACCATGACCTCAGGGTCAACTCCTGGCACGTCCGCGGGCGACCAGGCGAAGACGTCAGCGTTGTCCCGCAGGAAGCTGACGAGGCAATCCCTCTCGCGGGCGCCGAGGCCGGAGCCGACCTGCACAGTTAGCTCGGGAAAATTTTCTTGTAGTGGGATTTGAATAAGGAGCACACCGGGCTCTACTTGCTTCTTCCAGAGGGTGTCCCTCGCATCGAGGGTTTCTATGGGCAGCGAAGGGCCCATCGGGTGGTCCGGCGCCTCGGCTGGTTGCTTTACTGTGTGGGCCGCCATGTAGCATTGCTTGGCGACCAGCTGGTCTCCGCGGACCTCGCCTACTCCTTGGTCGGTGGGGAACCGCATGAGCAAATGGCGAGTTGAAACCACGGCTCGAAGGGCATTTAGCCCTAGGCGCCCAAGGATGGCGTTGTAGACCGAGGGCAGACGGACCACCAGGAGGTCCATCCTCACTGTGCTCTCCCGGGGGGCGAGGCCGACTGTGACAAGGAAGCTAGCCTCACCTTCAACCGGGACTGCATCTCCGATGAACCCAACCAACGGGGCATTGACTCTCCGGAGATGCCCTTCTGTCAATCCCATTTTTTGGTAGGCATGATAATACAAAATGTTGGCTGAGCTTCCATTGTCAACTAGGACACGCTTTACATCAAACCTATTTACAATCATAGAGATGACCACAACGTCATCATGGGGGGTTTCGACCCCTTCTAAGTCCTCGTCCGAGAACGAGATGACTTTACCAGTACGTGGGCGCTTCGGGGGTGCTCCCAGGGCGGCCGTTCCTGCCGAGGCCCGCCCGATCATGTTGATGGTGCCGGCGATGGGCCTGTTGTCGCCCGAATTTTCGGTTGGTGCGACATTCTCTGCCGGCCTCCTTTCCTCAGGTCGGTTCCTCACGAACCGGTTGAGTACCCCCCGTCGGATGAGCGCTTCTATCTCATCCCGGAGTTGGTAGCAGTCCTCCGTGTCGTGCCCACGATCTCGGTGGAAGCGGCAATACTTACTGGGATTCCGGGGGAATCCCGTGTCTCGCATAGGAGGCGGGGGTCGGAAGAAGTCCCGACCCTCGATTTCCATCAGGATTTCGGCCCGGGGAGCGTTGACGGGTGTGTAGTTCTCGTACTTTTCCGGGTACGTCCGAGGCCGTGGTGGGGACCTCGGCCGAGGAGGGGTCCTTTGCTGAGATCGCCTCTGCTGTCAGGGCGGACTTCTCAGTCTGGGGAGGTTCTTCTCTCGGCGGGGGGATCGGCTCCTTTGTCGGCCGCGCTCCTCGTGGCGTCTCTTCTGCTTCTTCGAGGCGGGCTCAATTGCCCCCCGCCTGGATGCAACTGCCTCTTCGGCCTTGGCATACTTCCGGGCTCGGGCCAACATTTCAGTGAAGTCGGCCGGGAAGCTCTTCTCAACGGAGAAGAGGAATCGGTAGGAGCGAGCCCCAATCTTCAGAGCCGACATAGCTATCGACTGGTCTAGCTCGCGAACCTCCCAAGTGGCGGCGGTAAAGCGGTCCAGGTACTCCTTGAGGGACTCCCCCTCTTTCTGTTTGATGTCGAGGAGGGAGTCCGACGTCCGTCGCTGGCGCCGGCTGGCAGCGAAGTTGGTGGCGAACTGCCTGCCGAGCTGCTCAAAAGAGGACACCGTATTCGGCTTCAGCCCAGAAAACCAAAGCTGAGCGGTCCCTCGGAGGGTCGCTGGAAAGGCCTTGCAGAGTATGGCCTCCGAGGACCCTTGTAGGGCCATGAGGGCCCGATAGCTCTCCAGGTGGTCGAGAGGGTCGGTCGTCCCGTTGTAGGGTTCCACCTGAGGCATTTTGAACCTCGCGGGAACCGGCTCATCCTCGATCTGGCGGGAGAAGGGGGACTTGGTGGTGAACTCAAAGTCTCCCTCTTGTCTTGCCTTCTTGCTGTGGAGCGCCGCAATCTGACGCTCCAGATGCTCAACTTTCCGGTCGAGCTCCCCCACCCGTGGGATTGTCGCTGTGGTTTGCGCCGGCTCACGGTGATCTGGGGCTGACTCCGCCTCAGAAAGTTGGGGTCTCCGATCGAAACCTTCTCCCGATAACTCCCTCCGGGGAGAAGCTCGTTCTCCGTTGTTGGCTCTAGAAGAGCCATGCAAGTTTTGGCTTGGGAAAACCGGGCCGTTGGGGAGACACTCCGGCGGGGCCTGAGCCCGTGGGGGGAGCGTAGGTAAGGCTTCCTCGCGCCGCAAACTCTGAACGGCGGCGGCCAGGGCCTGGACTTGCTGTACCAAGGCGTCGAACTGTTCCGGCTGGACCAGAGGAACTGGGTCAGCCGAAGTTGGAGAATTCTGGACAGAGTGTCCAGGGCTTTGCGGGGGACGCCGGGAGATGTTAGAGGCTCCCTTACTTCTCAACTTCATGACTGCTACTCGGGCCCTTCCTCTAGCGCCAACTGTTGCTGGAAATTGGACCCGGGGGCAGTTTTCGGTCGAGGAGAGGGAGCGGCGGTGAGTTCTCACGGCGGGGCGGCGGTTCGTCGGCGAGCGGCGTCCTCCGTCTGGGGCGGTCGGAGAGAAGGGGCGGCAGGTCCTCGTGGCGAAGCGGCGATCCGTCAGTTGGCGGTGCCCTCCGTCCGGGTGCCTGCACACGAACCGGTGGCCGGGTTTTCCGGCGCCAGCCCTCCGACGCTCAAGTCAGGGAGGGGGCAAATAGTGTCGAAAGGGAGATAAATAATGTCTGTAGAGTATATCAATCTTCCAACCCCCTTCTGAGAGACCAAGGCTCCCTTTTATAGGCGGGGGTTGGTTTACCTGCGATGTAACAGGGCGAAGCCGTAGTACGGCTCGGCATGTTGTTCAGGTCGGCGCATGGTCAGGCGAATCATTGCCCTGATGTCGGCGGTGAGGGCGTCGTATAACCCGAACTAGCACGCTGTCAGACGAATTATTGCATTGGTGTCGGAGGTATGGCCGAGATCGGAGACTTATCATAGTTGACTAGACTCTGCTGGGCTGATTTGTCGTGGAGAGCTGAGAGTCCGTAGATGACAGGAGCCATGCGCATTTATGGTGGAGTAAGCTGGAGATCCGCATTTATTGTGGAGTAAGCCGGAGATCCGCATTTATTGTGGAGTAAGCCGGAGATCCGCATTTATTGTGGAGTAAGCCGGAGAGTTACAGCGACCATGCGCAATAAATGCCAGAGGGGCGTCAGGGTATGGTCCTCGGCCAGACCTCTGAGGCGCACGGCCGTAGTAGGTGGCTGACAAGAGTAGACCTCGAACATCGGGATTTTTCTTAGGTCGGAGGTCTCGAGGTCGGGCGTTCCGAAGTCGGACGCCGACTTCGGCCGTCCGGAGTCGGAAGTTGTACGGCTTCTTAGGGGCATTTATGTCATTTGGAAAAAATCTTATTCCCCCCAACAGGTTGCTTTGGCAATGTATTCTAGTCTATTTTGCATCTAATTAAAACTTATATTCAATTATTTTGGCTCTGTTAGATAAAATGATTATTTGGCCCACACATATTCGAAATCTATGGTCCATAAATTCTGAAGTGGTGCCAAAAATTTTGGCAAACCATGTCCTCCATAATGCTTGAAGCGTCTTATTACCAAGTTAGTTTCTTGTTCAAGTCTTATTTTGCCAACAACTAGTACTTAATATTGTAGAAAAATAGTTCCCATTTTAGAAACACTAGGAACTTTAGTTGGTCTTATCTATATACTTATGTGTCCACCATTTATGCAGCTTTGCTACAAGCAAGCTATGACAATTGATATATCTTTTACCTTTGTTGATGTTCTACTCTTAATTTTATTTTTATGGATAAAGAGAAGCATTAAGAGCATATTTATTTTCTGAAGATTGGGTTATGTTCTGGAATTACAAACGAACATGACAACAATGTGTATGTTTCATGACAGCATAGCAACATGCGCCAAAACAAGGGAAGCACCATCAAAAGGTGGGAAGGTGCCGCAACGAAGTTCAAATAAGCATTGCTAATGATCTCCTAACTAGTTTGCCTTAACCCAAAGAAGAACCAAAGAAACTAGCTCCATAAATAGTGGGTGAAGACTTTAGGTAAAACACGAAAAACCAAATCATCTCTCAGCAGATTTGACCTATTTAGTTAACCTACAGCTGAAACCAGAGTTCACCATCTTGGCACTAAATCTCATACCGATATCATGCTAGTATAGTACTCGGTATAGGAATCAGTTTGGCATACCGAGTCTCTCGATTTGATATCAGTATTGGTATATCACACCTGGAGCGTACAAGGCAAGCGATAGATTGCCTGTGGGTTAAGCCAGACACCTTGTTTATGAGCCAAGGGAAGCATATTACATCATCCAGAACCAGGACAGCTAGGCCGCATCTTGCCTCCACGGGGCTCCCAATCAAAAGCACATGCCAGACTTTGAGAGTCGCGCAAGGCCTCAATGGTCGCATTTTAATGCATTCCTCGAAACTTGATGATGAAGCATGAATCTCAAAGTCTTCCATGTCTTGCAGCCCGACTTAGTTCATCGAGAAAGGTGTTGGAAAATGGACCAAGATGGACGATTCTTGTTTGGTTCACGAAAAAAGAAGGGGGAAAGTGTGGTTAACAGAAAAACATTGAGATACCTCTTGTTTGATTGGAGTTTTTAAATGAGAGAGACGGAAAAGTTATAATTCCATGGAAATATGATTCCCACATTTCATGGAAAAGTTAGGTCAACCGAAAAACATTGAGATGCCTCTTGTTTGGTTGGAGTTTTCAAATAAGAGAGACGGAAAAGTTGTAATCCCATGAGAATATGATTCCCACATTTCGGGCTCGTTTGGTTCGCGGAAAGCATTTTCCTTCCTAGGAATATGATTCCTGGGAAACAAATTCCTAGGAAGAGGATGCCTAGGAAAGTATTTTTGGCATGTTTGGTTGACCATGGGAAAGTGACAAATTTCCAAGGTGCTTATGTTTGGTTGGCCATCCACTTTCCTAGGAAAGTTATATATAATTCCTATTATGCCCTTAATAAAAATTAGATTTTTAATGCCTCTTTAATGCTTCTTTAATGCTGAAGGGACTTTTTGGGAAAAAGTAAAAATAGAGTGATTCCCGCCTCATGGGAAAGTAACTTTCCCATGTTTCTCATGGGAAAGACTTTCCCATGAAATGTGGGAATCACATTCCCATGGGAATATAACTTTCCCTTCTCTCTCCTTTGAAAACTCCAACCAAACAAGAGGCATCTCATTACTTTCCCGTTGACCACACTTTCCCCCCTTCTTTTCCCGCGAACCAAACGAGCCCTTCATGGAAAAGTAACTTTCCCATGAGGGGGGAATCACTTTATTTTTACTTTTTCCCAAAAAGGCCCTTCAGCATTAAAGTCCTAATTTTTATTAAGGGCATAATAGGAATTATACATAACTTTCCTAGAAAAGTGGATGGCTAACCAAACATAAGCACTTTGTAAATTTGTCACTTTTCCATGGTCAACCGAACATGCCAAACGTATTTTTCTAGGCATCCTTTTCATAGGGACTTGTTTCCCAAGAATCATATTCCTATAAAAAGGGAAAATGCTTCCCGCGAACCAAACGAGCCCTAAAAAGTGGCTGTCGTTCCAAGCCATGAAGATGGATTCCTTGTTATAATTCAAGTCGGCACACTAGCTTCAAAGAGAGCCACCTGCCAAAATGAGTTTTTTTGCATGAATATTCTCCTAAATATCGAATTTTGCATGAATATCCTTCCAAAATTTATATTTATATGTATGCATTCATAAACCACTTGTTTTGCTATTCTACCTCTTTTTTATTTATATTTTTACATATGTATCCACACCATCTAACGTTGTTAAAAAATTAACGATTTCAAATTAAAATGACTAAAATATCCTTGCTGAGTAGATGTACAAAAAGAAATATTTATAAGACGAACACAATGGAGGACAAAAAAGTAATTTTATTTTATTTTTAATTAAAATAAATATAGTTTTTATTAACGATGTTAAAAGAACCGTTATATTAAGGGCATTTATGTAAAAACAATGTTTTATGAGAGTATATAAATGAATATAAATTTTAAGAGGGTATTCACGCAAATTAAAATTTTTAAAAGGATATACATGCAAAAAAAAAAAAAAAAAAACTCCCGCCAAAATCCAGTGTTTGCGCTCCTCCAATGCTAAACTCCCTAACAAAGAGCCTCCTGACTCTTTCTTAATTGAAGAGAGCATTTCTAAACCCTAATGCAGATCATTCTCCTCCAACCTTTATCTCGAGATTATGCTTCTTTCAGAGCCACCGCTTTACTCTCTCTCTCTCTTTCTCAAGAGCGAGAACCCGGTTAATCCTTAATCCTCTGGTGGTCGGGTACTCTTGTATTGATTAGTGTTGGCTCATTTTCTTCCGTACCTTCCGTAACAACAACAGGCCTGGATAGGGCTATACGTGGCCCTGGCCCAGTTTCAACCATGACACTGTCGTATTATGACAATGGGCCATAGTTGGGCCCTAGGAAAGAATTAACAGTGATACCTCGTCAAGCAGCATCCAATGTTTGATTAAGAATAAACCGACCTGCGCCGCGCTGCGGCCCACTGTTCAGGTGTTTGGGTGGTGGCCATATTGCTGCGACGACTAGCGCGGCGATTAACGACCATATCCTATATGACATTTACACACGGACCTGTTCAGGTGTTCGCAACTTGATCACAGCAACCCGTCCTATATCGACAAATGGACCCACAACAAGAAATAATTAAAAATGGGCAGCTGTTACACAGGACAAAAGTAGAGATTAAGTCTGTCTGATCCGCGCCATCAACTATAGTTGCGTGCTTGATGATGGATGGAAGGGAGGTGCTGGCCTCGTCATCAAAGGCCCGAACTTTAGAGTGGTGGCGGTACACCCTTCAATTGGAGCTGTCGTAACTTGGGCTCATCATGCTATACTCGCGGGGAAGGAAAAATGAGTAGTTTAGCTTTAATAGCTACCGTTTCACTGGCTCTAGCATCCACCGGCTTTCAAGGAATGGAACATCACCAAGCACCCTCTATTATTTCGGATAGTATTTATGGTTCTATCTTTTTTTCAACAACTGGTTTTCATGTGATTATAGGTACTCTTTTCTTGATCATATGTGGATTCGCCAATATCTTGGTCATCTGACCAAGGAGCATCACGTTGTTAGATTTTCGATACCTCAGTTCATGGTACAGAGCTGAGGGCGACATGCGCTGGCCTGAGCCACGTTCGACCGGTGCTTCAGGCCGACTCAGTTCTTAAGGACGACTTGGCCACTTTAGTCAGTTGGATTTAGGGTAGCTCTAGCTGTGTCAGTGGGGACTACCCTTTACTTCGGAATATTCGGGCTATGGTGAGCGATGGAGTGGCCTTGTAGGTCAAACATATATTCAAAGAGGCAAATAGAGACGCGGATTGGACAGCTTCTTATGTGGCCAGTCATTTCGGAAACACCCGATGGGTTGGAGATAGGGAGCTACCTAGAGCGCTTTGAGATCTTTTATTTTCTATCCTTATTCGATGTATCCATACCAGACATGTATGAATCATCCGTCTTAGCAAAAAAAAAAAAAGTTTGTCATAGTTCAGTGATTAAAGATTTCTGGATACCTACGAGTAATCTATTTGATATGCCAGGAGAATACAAGATCACTAGCTATATAATACCAAAAATATCATATATATATATATATATATATATATATATACTAGAAGAATTTTTTTATGTATTTTCGATTCTCATGAATTAAGAATATAAGTAAACACGCTGATTCTTCTAGCAATTGAATTCAAATAAATAAAGCAGTTAATCAAATCACTATTTGTGATGCAGGCCATCATCAGCCCGTCAAAGATAAAAGGCTTTATCGCTAACCGAAGTAAAAGAAAGAAAATGGTCTCGAATCTTTTTTGATGCGTACAACTTGCTATTTTAAAAGGAAGACAAGAATGAATCCAACATCCTGTGCGGGGATATAGCGCGAAGAAATTTATGATGAACAAAATATAATCAAACATTTTAGAAAATAAAAAGATCTACAGAATAAAGCTATAAGAAAAAAACATGCATCTCACATTCTATACACACAAAAAAAAAATCTATACATCTTAGATATACAGATGGATCTCTATGATAAAAAAATATATAATTTTCTGCATGAATATCAACCTCTAGGGGAAAAAAAAAGACTCTATTAAACCTAAGAAATTAAAAGGTCAAAATATCAAAAAAAAAAAAAAAAACATCAATACCTCCAACAGCATTTGACTCAAATCCAGAACCAAACGCGGCAAACAAGCTCTGGCCCCAGAGACCTATGACAACCGGACAACCCTGAAAGCACATATAAAGCCATCGTAAAATAAATCCGCGGCCTGTGCATCCACCCAAGCGTAGTAGGACCCCCCGTTTAACGCGCCCGCGGTGCACCGACATTAGACGCTTCCGTGGTTAAAAAGCAAGGCTTCTGCCCCACGCGAAGCCGGCCTTCACCATCTAACAAGCCGCGTTCTCTCAAACATATCCCAACCTTTGTCTATCAACAACCCGCTGCCAACCCACATCCATTCTCCTATCACCCGCTATGCATATACAAACCCAACCCATCCCCCCTCTTCCCTTCCTCACTCCGACACACCAACTTCATCCTCTCTCTTCCTTCAATCTAATACCAGCAGTACTTCTGTTATCTCTATACCATTTCTTCTACTAGTGCTATCATGGCATCAGTACTGTTTCTTCTCTTAGCATGCTATTTGATGGCCATTGCCAAATATTGACAACGCAAATAGAGAATGCATACTTGAGATCAAACATATATCTCTTTAGTTGAATTGTTAACAGCTCAATAAAATAATAAAATATATATAAACGAGGGCTTATCTAGAATCCTGGCTACCTTGATCAAGCAAGAAGAGCAAAGAATTTTCTTCAACCTGTTCAACTTGAATATTTGGAATAGAATAAAAGAAAATAAGATAATTGATGAAAGCATGGTCTACATATCTTTTTTATTCCATTAATTATTTTGGATCAAACCTCTTTTTTAATTAATTTTTCATCATTAGCAAATTGTGGTACATATCATGGGTGAAAACTTTATATTCTTTATTTTCGCTCTATTCCCTTTATTCCCCGTCTTTCAAAACCATAGCATATGTTATACAAGTGGAGCCCTCCTTATTTCAGTTGGGCTCTTCTTCCAGCTAAAGAAAAAAAAAAGATATAAGCTGCCTACTATTTTTATATTCTATTTGAGTTGGATTCATCTTCTATCTACAAGGCAATCCTTTTATACTACCAAAGTCCAACCCAAATCGGATTACATTTCTCTTCTGATTAAAAGAAAATACAACTATCAAAAATAATAAGAATATTTTAAAAGTTCTTAACTTTGAGTAAAAACTAGATCTTGACTTCTAATTAACTTCATCTTGAGTCACATCGTCAAATTCTTTCAGTACTAAACCAAGTTTGAATGTGATGAATCTTGCTTCTGAATCCTATCCAAACCTATCAATAGTGGTGAAAGTATTCCATATTGAGTTTGGTGATCCTCCTAAATTATATATCCACCAGAAAAAAGAGATCCACTATAATAAACAAAGTATAGGTCTTTTTACTAAATTTCATCGAGAGAAAATAATGAGGAGAAAATACAAAAAAGATAAACACAAGAGAATTATTGTCAAGATATCTAATGCAAAAAAAAGCACAACACCAAAAGATTTAAAAAATATTTTTCCACTAACAAAGATTTAGATTTGAAAAGAATTATCTAATTTCAATATAACAAAAAACATCTAATAACATCCATTATTCCCATCCTATAGCAGCTTTTATTTAATTTTTTTGTTATCAGTATACATTATTGCTAAGCAGAAGGGCTCCAAAAAAATAATTATGTTACAAACTTTGATTCTAAAGATACATATGCACTACCATTTAAGTGTAGACGAGAGGATGGCTGCTCGCCGTAGACTTATTTATTATTTTTTCTAAGAAAGGTAAATCATAGGCTGCATCTAGAAATGGAATAATTGGGAGAAAGTCGTTTAACCTAGTTATTGCATCCTGTTCAGCTAAACACTCATTAAAGCAGTTGAATTAAATAGCTCTTTTAAGTGCAAAATGGGTAATCCTAAAAAGTTGGTGCATAACCTTTTTCTTTCCAAACTCATTTACCCTACTTAATCCAGAAATAAATTACTAATTACTCCACCCTATATGGGTGGAGTAATTTATCCAAAGTAAAGAAGAGTAAAAGTAAGTTAATCCATTCAGCCTGGATTAACTTGCTTCGCCTCCAAAAGCAACCCAAAATAATTTATTGATAAAGTAAAAAAAAATATAACAAAACTATTATCAACCCTCAATAGGTTCTGCAATTCTTTTTTTTCGGTGGAAGAATGGGTTCCGCATCAATGAAGGAGAATCAGCAGTCCAGAAACCTTGCAAGCATGCGAGTGTCTCTCCGGAGAGCCAATTGGATCGGCCTCCGTGAATACATGCGAGGCACAAACATAATTATTACTTGATTGAAGAAAAAATATGGTTAATGCTGCAGGAAAATGCTCCCATAAATCGGAAATACCCAGATCGTTGCCATGTATGCGAGCTGTTTAATAATAGCTGTCGACCTTACGTGTAAAAATAAAAATGTAGCGGGAACGTGGAACCGGAGGTGGACAGAGCTGTGATCCAACATCACGCAAACGCAACAGGAGAGCATTTGACCACAATCAAGACAAAATGACGCAGCCAAACCATAGCTGGAAAGTCCAGTGGCCCGTATCACGTTAGTTGTTTTTTTTTTTTTTGTTGAAAAGAACGTAGATAAACCGATAGATATATCTAGCGAGAAGATGGTCAGAAGTGCTGGTAGGTAGTACCTGGCGAGTGAGTGGTGACCGCGATGTCGATCCATTTGACGCGGAAGATCCAGCAGGACTACCCATCGCTGCTCCTGCACCGCCCCATCCCATACGAAACCGGCCTTCGCCTTCCTCCTGTTCGATCTCCAAGTCTCAACCCCTACTTTTTAATAATAAGCACCTCTGTCGCCAACCTGTTGCCAACCCAAAGCATTAGAGAAGGGAACCATCCAATCCCCTTCCTGGATCCTTATCCCATCACCTCCTGTCTACATATAAAGGGAACACCTCCTCCTGTCTTCCTCACTCGAACACCAACTCCCCTCCCTTCTACGACTACTCGTGACAACACTCCCTTGGTTATCTCAAAACCATTTCAGCTGCTTCCCCCTCTATTAGTGCCATCATGGCGTTATCTCTTCTCCTGCTAGTATGCTCTTTGATGGCCGGTGCCTCTGCCGGTAACTTCCACCAGGACTTTCAGATCACCTGGGGCGACGGGCGTGCACAGATCCTCGAGAATGGGCAGCTCCTTACCCTCTCCCTCGACAAAGCCTCTGGCTCCGGCTTCCAGTCCAAGAACGAGTACCTCTTTGGCAAGATTGACATGCAGCTGAGACTAGTGCCTGGGAACTCAGCTGGCACCGTGACCGCCTACTACGTAAGCCCCGTTTTACAGCCAGCCTCTGTGCAGCTAATTCATCACCAGTTCATCATGATTGGAATTCACAGAACTAACCAAAAATGCTTCTTTTGCGCTTGCAGTTGTCATCACAAGGACCAACCCATGATGAGATCGACTTTGAGTTCCTCGGAAACCTCAGTGGAGACCCTTACACGCTCCACACCAATGTGTTCGGTCAGGGGAAGGGGAACAGGGAGATGCAGTTCCACCTCTGGTTTGATCCCACCAACGACTTCCACACCTACTCCATCCTCTGGAACCCCAAACATATCATGTGAGTTGTCGAATTCTACATAAATAAACAGTAGCATTATTCATCCTATCCATTACAAATATATACATCCTCTTGTGCATTTGAAATTATGCTCACCTTTGTTTTCATTATTTCTTTTAGCTTCATGGTTGACGACATACCGATCAGAGACTTCAAGAATATGGAGTCAAGCGGTGTTGCATTCCCAAGGAACCAACCAATGAGGATCTACTCTAGCCTCTGGAACGCCGATGACTGGGCCACGCAGGGTGGGCGCATCAAGACCGATTGGACCAATGCCCCCTTCACTGCCTCGTATAGGAATTTCAATGCTGATGCCTGCATTTGGTCCTCCGGTGCCTCCAACTGTCCTTCAAAGAAAAGTAGCACTGCTTCGACCAACAGTGACTGGTGGAATCAGGAGTTGGATTCCACAAGCCAAGAAAGGATGAGATTGGTGCAGACAAATTACATGATCTACGATTACTGCACTGACCTAAAGCGTTTCCCCCAGGGCCTACCTCCAGAGTGCTCCGCTGCTTGAAAAAATGGAAATACATGACCATCACGCTCAATCTTTAATTCGTTTGTTCTTTAATGTCTATTTTGTCCATAAATGCAGAACAGTATGTAAGGAATTATATCCTCCATGTAAATTGATACCACGAATTTAAACAATAGCACCACGCAGAATTTTCTTTATCATTCAGAAAGAGCTGAGCTATTTCTCTGCACAGGAATGCATATTGTAGACAGGAGAGGGATCAATTTGAAGGTCAATAGTAAGTTCTTGGATCGAAATGAAAAAGGTAAAATAACATGCATGTTCCAAATATTTGCAATGCGGAAGATATATATTTGACTAATCAAATACATTTCTTCTTAAGTTGAACTTACCATCTAATCCTTCATCATACTTGTTCCAATGTTCCAATAATACTAAAAAAAGATTGCAATGCAATTCTTAACATTTATAGGAAAGAGTAAATTAAACTTAAATTTTCAACTTAAAAATCAAATCATCCTGAATGGTGTTTTGGGGAGATGACCATTAGAGAAGGACAAATATTCTAGTTTTACTCTTGATACAACGTAACTGCTCTAAGCCTCCATCAATCTATATCTCAAATAATCTATTAACCTTCACCTCGAACTCCTAAAGTTCATCTTCATGGATACCAATCCGTCAGTAGGCTGTGCTTCCTCAAGACTATGAAGTCTGAACAGAAACCAGTTCTCAAATTTTATACGTACATCATGAAAAATGTTGTAGATTAATTTGGACCTAAGCAGGTGCTTAAGAAAATTCAGATTTCTACCTAAATGTTGTCAATATAATGCCTACTGGTCATGGTATCTGTCACCAAGAGTCTACATATAATGCAGATGAACATGTCAATGTGAGTCATTGTTTGGACACTTATGGCATTTTCATAAAGTAAATTATGTCCATTTAAGCAAATCCAACTGTTTAACGTCCTTGAGGAGTAGGATAGTTTTCCATGAGGGGTAAGTTATACCAACATAATAAGCAACAATAATCCCTCAATGCATAAATCCAACAGATTATGTTACTCTCAGATAAGGATCTAACTGTCACCTTTATAAGGAGCTCTTCTTTTGGTTTCATATTCATAAAATACAAAACAGAACTACACACTTCTAACTTCCAGATGTAAGTGCTCCCTTGTTAGTGTCATTTGACAATTTGGTGAATTATTTTGCTGTTACAAAACAGAACTACACACTTCTAACTTCCGGATATGAGTGCTCCCTTATTACTGTTATTTGACAATTTAGTGATTTTATTTTGCTGTCCCTATGTTTCAAACCAAAGCCTCCCTCATATATGTTTAGACTCATCCAAGCCTCAAACCTGAGCTGAGTTTTGATGCCCCCTTGTCATAAACAGAGCCAGGTTCAAATAGTGTAATAATCGCTTGGCTCAGCTTGTATGCAGAGGTGTATGTAGGCATAGTAAGACGCCTATAAGTAACAGTAATTCTTTGGAGTTTGTCTATTCTATATCAAACTAGTATCATATTTTTAAGAAATCAAACCAATCTTAGATTGTGTTTTATTATTTTTGACAAATCTATTGCCTCTCCCCCCATTTCAATACTAGTGTCCTTGTTGTTTCCAAATCTCTCTCATTTCTATGTAGCTTATATCAAGGTCTTCAAATTACTCTCGAATTAGATTATGGATACCAATTGAGAAAAGCCTATCAGAGAAACCTGGAATGTAGCGCACATGTCCACTCAAATTCAAACAGTAAATAGATAATCTGAAAAGTGTCATGTGCAGTCAAATTTGTGAAGCCAAATTGGCCTACAGTTCAAACCCTTACCACATGAACATTATCATATATAATACCTCGGATAGATAAAATAATAAAGAAAGTTGCTGCCTTGTAAGTGGCACAGATAATACCTTAAAACTTGAGCTTGTCCCTGGGAACTCTTGTGGCACCGTCACCACCTACTATCTGTGCACATATTCCTCTATAAGATTAACTTCTCAAATTTGTGGTTTAATTGGAGTTCAAAGAAATAGTGGCTTAAGCTTTATTTATGTTTGCAGTTGTCTTCACAAGGACCAACTCACAATGAGATTGACTTTAAGATCCTTCGGAACCTAAGTAGAGAACCTTATACTCCACACCAATGTTTTCAACCCAGGGGAAGGGGGATAGGGAGTTGCAGTTCCACCCCGGGTTTGATCCCACCAAAGACTTCCACACCTACTCGATTCTCTGGAACCCCTGACACATTATGCAAGTAGTTAAATACAAAGACTTGTAATCTATATATCACAAGCATTCCTTTCTTTTTTTGAAGAAAAAATTGAATGCTATGCTCATGATGGTTTATCATCCTTTCAGCCTCACGGTTGATGGCACACCAATCAGAGATTCAAGAATCCGGAGGGCATTGCATTTCCAAATAACCATCCTAGGAGGTCATATGCTCCAGCATCTGAAATGCTGATGACTGAGCTACACAGATGGACACATCGAGACCAACTGGACCAAAGCCCCCTTCACTTCCTCCTACAGGGATTTCAATGCTAACGCATGCATTTGGTCCTCCAGTAACTCCAACTGTTCTTCAAATAAATCTAGCACTGGATCAGCCAGCAGTGACTGGTGGAACCAGGAGCTGGACTTCACGAGCCGAGAGAGGATGAGTTGGGTCCAGAAGAACTACATGGTCTACAAATATTGCGCTGACCTGAAGTTGTTTTCTCAGGGCCTGCCTTTGGAGTGCTCCTTAGCCTGGAGGGAGAAGAAAAATAGTGAACTAGTACAGATCAATCTTTGATTCATTCATTCTTCTATAGGATGCCAACACATATTTTTCATTGTCTTTTTTGTCGATAAACAGAGCACTATGCACGGAACTATATTCTCATTGCAAAGTGATACCAGGAATTTGATGAAAGCAATGTATAGCAGTTGCATTCAACAGTTTAGCAGAAATTTGCTTATTTCTTTCTATTACTGCTCTACAGTGAAGCATGTAACTGAAGAAAAGCTAAGATCATGAACTTGACATTACTGCAAAGAAAAACTTAGGCAGAAAGAGCAAGTGGAGCATGAACTGAGATTCAAATTTTGATATACTTTATTAAGAATTGAGACAAATCTGAACAAGTCAAAGTAAAACATGGGAACAGAATAAAAATCATCCTGTATGACAAAAAACAGCGGATTCACAGTTATGTCTGTATTTAATGGATTTACTTATTGAATCATAAGCACAGCATAGGCAACCAAAAATGCTTTTAGATATTCGAGCTCAGTAGCAACTACAATGATTCTGATGTAGGTGATGTCGCTGAGTGCTATCCAAGCTCAAAAGATTGCCTATGGCTGATTCAAGGGATTGTTAAATACCCATGACCTTGGATTTAAATACCACCTGCTGTTTGACTTGATGCCCTTAAGCTCCAGTCTTGTAACCCCAAACAAGACAATCAAACATTTTATTGGTTTTACTGAGCCAACTAGTTTTTTCTTTGATTAAATTGAGCCATGTAGTTAGGCAAGGAGTAACAGGAAGTACACATCTGTTCCTATTTGCATGTGGCTGCTATCCAAGGAATAATGCTCATTCTCAGTTCAAATAAAGTTGACCTGAACCACATTACCATCTAGAGCAAGGAAATATTATGCCAATACAAGAACTCAACCATGGCACAAAGCAATCATGCGTCCATTTCCAAGGCATAAAATTAAAATATCTAGCATTCACAGGCATTCCAACAAACAGATAGTAATCATGATCACGATGACGGCGGCAAGAGCAATGCAGGTGACAATGATGTAATAAGAACAAGAGAATAAGAATACAAGCTCAATGGGAAACTACCTCTGGTCTTTATCCTTTCCCTGCTGCTTCTCTGATTCTCTACTTTCAGTCTGTCGATTTCTTCATGCTTCAGCAAGTCCGCAATCTCAATAGTCAGCAGAGATGAGTGGCAAATATTCAGTAAGAAAGATGAGCAGAGGGGCCTACCTCCATTGCCTATGTTCCCAGCATCATTTTACGGGTTTTAGTTTATCTTGGACGCTCTCATACATTCGATTTTTTTTCTTTCCTTTATTACTTATTTATTTTTGCTGCGGTGATACGAGAGGATGGATGATTTGGAATTTTAAGGCAAGACAATCACCAAAGATTTGACGACGAAACTCTCGCAGGGGATACGATTCACAATTCATTCCAATCTCAAAACCCGGCAATAGAGTTGTGCACGAAACTCAAAGCCCGACTTGGATGACATTCAAGCCTGCGGCGGGAAGGCAACTAAACCATTCAAGACCGCACCATCTGCTGCTTCTGCTCTACAAGATAAAACAACTTTGGCTCTGTTTTTTTTTCTTCTTTACTGTTTCTTTTTTTTTCCTTAAAGAACAACTTTCATTATTTTTTTAAAAAATAAAAATATTTTTTATGTTTTTTAAAAATAGATTTATATGTCTGATCTCATTCTCAACTTCATCGTCCTCATCCAATCATATCAGCTCTCCGAGCTTTACCGGCTATCTCTCCGTCTAATGCCGAGCTATCTCTCATCTTCAGTGATGTTACTGGTCTCATTTCTACTCCATTTTCCTCCATCATTTTCTTCCTTGTTCTCGACCATGTTATCAGCCCCATATGGTGTTCTTCTCCATCATTGTCGGCCACATCATCAGCTCTTATTGTTAAAAAAATAAAAAAAAAAGTGAACCTAATAGTTTTCTATTATTAAAAAATTTAGAAAAAATAAAAATAAAATTCTTATTTCTATTTTTTTTAAAAAAAAGTAACAACGATGCCAAATGCAGCCATGGGGCTTTTTTTTATTAATTGGATAAGTTCTACCCTTGACATTTATATTTATTACCACATCCAAACCATCAATATTCAATTAGAAATTCATAATAGTGTTACAAGATGGGATTAGATAGATTGTTCGCACCATATAATGATTTAATAAAATGGGCGACAAGTTTATTGAGACTAATAGAACAATTAAATAGAAAAGCAATCAAAAAAATAAAGAGAATAGCAAAATCAAGAACCACAATACGAAGACTCTGATAAAAAACACAATGCTTAAACCTCCAAACAAAACAGGAACCGGTAGGGATACCTATTTCCCGAGATCATTGAATTTTGCAAAGGTCTTCCACATGGTCAAGCAAAGGCCTTTGCATATTCTTCAAGAAACTGATATCAAGAATCCAGGCTTGAAGAAACCAGCTGCAAACCCTTGGATCTAAATTTGCAAACGAAACAGAGATGCGATAAAAGGTACCTGTTTCTTGTCATCATTGATCTTTACATCGGCATATTTTCCAAGAAAGCGATATCAAGATTCAACCCTAAACCTCGACAATAGTACTAGTTTTAATGCGGCAATGCCGTTAGTTCAGCAGGTTCGCGACGCTGGGACTTACCTAGACGGAAGGCACGGCGCTTGAAACGAGGCGTTCCTGCGCCAGTCACGTATTCTCGAGGATCTCCCTGATGTTGGCCTCCTAAAAGGCCGTGATCCGAGGCCTCAAGATCGGGACGATCTCCGTGATCTTGCTCAAACTCCGGCACGTCCCTCCTGCCCGCTACCTCGAACCACGGTGCCGGCCACGCCTTCGCCTCCGGTATCCAAGCTCGCCAGCGGAGGGCGAGGCGGTGGAGATGGAGATCTTGGCCGCCGGATTGATGGTTGGGGGCGTAACCAACGGCGGAGCCCAGGCACCGCATGTGGAGCGGCTCGCCAAGGGAGGAGAGTATGGCGGACGCGAGGAATTTATAGAGGCAGTTGGGAGGCGGAGGCTAAGTCGGCAGCCCAGTTGCCGACACCATTTCAAATTACTTTATTATTTTTTTTTTTTGGAAAGAACCCGTCGAAAAAATATTTGCTAACCATCCCTCCAATAATTTCAAAAATTACCTTTGAGTATCTGTGAAATTGATATTTTAACTCAAATCAAAACTGACATTTGAACCCCAAATGAACATCCAAGTTCCCTATTAGTTCTTATGTAGTACATCCTAGAGTATATGCAGTAGCATTTTTAATTTAAGATCCACATTTCATTTCATTCGTTTGATCGGTAGGCCTAAATGTTAGGCCCCTACCCTTATACATATTTTTATTTTGCTCATACTTTTCATTTGCTAGGTAACGTTTGCAATTGAAATTCTAGTTTAGCATTATTAATTTGAAAATTTTAAGAAATGAGATTGACTCTAAAAATTATTTGATTTTGTTTCTTTTTTGGCTTTTGGTGATGCTAAACAATATAAAAGAAAAGAGGACAACCGGCAGAGCTTACATCCATGCAAGGCATTTTCTTGTGTAAAACAATCTAAAAGAGTGCAGAAATTGGAACAAGCTAAGATATTGCTAGATAGATCATAGATGTGATGCCAAAAAAGAAATTACAACAGGATATATTGCAGCAAATTTATTTAGAATGGCATTATTATCAATGCACACAAGTAAAGTTACCCAGAAAAATAAAAAGAAAAGCAATATAAAAGTTCGATGATTACAGTGTGGCCCTCTAACTCATAGAGCATTCAGGAGGAAGCCCCTGAGGGAACCTATGCACATCAGTGCAGTAGTTATAAATCATGTAGTTCTTCTGCACCCATCTGAGTCTCTCCAAACTGGTGGAATCAAGCGCTTGCCACATCCATGAGTGGTTAGCCAAAGAGCAGGAGGAGGTAGCAGAAGACCGCACACATCCATTAGCATTGAAGTTCCTAAATGATGCGGTGAAAGGCGCCTTGGACCAATCGGTCTTCACAAGCCCGCCTCTCGTGGCCCAGTCATCAGCATTCCACAGGCTCGAGTAGACCTTCATCGGCTGGTTCTTCGGGTATGGCACGCCAGCCGACTCTCTGTTTTTGAACTCTCTAATGGGTGTCCCATCCACATAGAAGCTAACATGATTGAAACCAAAGAAAGCATTAGAAACCAGAATGGCATAAAAGAGTAATCCATTAAGGAAAATTTGTTCCACTGGTGTGTCGGATAAGTTACACAATATGTCTGGGATTCCAGACGACAGAGTAGTTATGGAAGTCCTTGGTGGGATCAAACCAGAGGTAGAACCGCATCTCCCTGTTCCCTTTCCCTTGGGTGTACACATTTGTATGGACTATATAAGGATCTCCACTAAGATTGCCGAGGAACTCGAAGTCAATCTCATCGTGTGCTGCCCCTTGCGACGATAGCTATAACGTAAAATTACAATTATTTCAGCCATTAATGTTAAATTTAATGGAAAAAGCTATAGGCCGTACGAAGCAAACATACATAGTAGGCGGTGACGGTTCCGGCAGAGTTTCCGGGGACAAGCTTGAGTTGCATATCGATCTTCCCGTACAGATACTCCTTCTTGGATTGGAAGCCCGAGCCCGAGGGCTTGTCAAGCGACAGCGTTAAGAGCTTGCCATTGTTGAGAATTTTGGCACGGCCGTCACCCCAAGTGATGTCGACGTCCTGGTAGAAGTTACCGGCGAAGGCGATGCTAGCCAAATAACTAGTTAATGCCAATAAGAGCAAGATGTTGCTCGCACTGGAAGAAGCAGAGGAGGCCATGGATGAAGTAGAGCAGTGATGGAAGTTTTTGAGCTGTGACATGCGAGCAAAGGAGTGTAAATGACTGAAAGAGAATGTAGTACTATTTGATAGGAGAGCAAGGTGATGTCTAGACACTAGTGATATATATAAACAGGGGGAGGGGGGAGGATTAAGGAAGGTTCCCCTGCAGTAAAAATTTCATCTCGATAGAATACCTGGCAAAATGAGCCGCCATAGCTCATCTTAGGCTATTTTTTAAATGAAGTCGGGAGGTACAGAGGAAGGGGGATGGATGTCCAAGTGCGCCGTCCGAGGCCATATATTTGTTTCACGGGTGGTTTTCCTCCAAATTCACCAACTCCCCGTCGCCAATGAGAGAGGAGGAATCTCGGGCCCGTGACGCCTGTGGCTTGTTAGTTCTCTGGATGTTAGCATCAGACAAGTATTTGATGATTGGCGATGATTACATTGCTTAACAATGGGATATGTGGTTGTGGATTAGATTAAGATGTCATTAGTCTCTATCCAAAACTTGGCCCCAGCGCACTAACTTGAATGAACCGGCCGACCCTGGACCGGACCTAGCCTTGCATTTGAGATGAATCGAGCCAATTTAATATTCTAATGTTGTGTGGGATTCATATGAGTCCACCATGCCCCGTTCCTGCTAAATTGAATTGAATGTATTGCATGGTATTTTCTTTTAACTTTTCCTCAAAATATAAATTAGTTCCTCGTCGTAAGCAAGCTGTGTTGGAAAACAAAATTGAAAACGGCACCTAATCACCTATTTACAACCAAATAACAACTTTTTTCTTTTTTTTAAAACAAAATTCTTTTTGATTTTCTTTATGCAATTAAATTGTAGAAAAATTTCATATTCTTTTTCATTAGTGAAAAATTTTATTTTTATTTTACCTTCTTAAAAATCAAAACATAAGTAAAAATGATGGATTTTTCAGAGAACTATATAGCTTTAAATAAAAAGAAACTTTTTGTAGGGACGACTTCTTATAGAATTTGCCAAGAAGCATTAACTTTATTTATGGTTTTCTGCACTCCTGCATGGAGATCAAAACCGCAAATATGCATGAACCACAAACAAACATGTCTGTTTCCTTGGATAGACCCATATGGAATACATATTTGGCCTCCAAATCAATGGCTCTTGATGCACTAATTTATGTTTTTAGCTAATTTTCATTTCACAGGTGCATTCGGTGCTCAAATCTATAATATAGACATAACTCGCATGTCATTTATGGAATAACATCTTGTCTTACAACCACATCTCTAGCCAACCATGTTTCATTCCAATCTTAATCAATTCATGTGCAAGCATCTTCTTGTTTATACCATTTTTGTTTCTGTATGTGCGTGCGTGCGTGCATGCGTGTGTGTGAGGAGTCGCCTTTCTATAGACGTGTGATATCCTCATAAGAATATCCTCGTCCAAAAGCCTGTGAATATCGTAGAAAAGCGAACTAGAGCCATCCCCGACTCCTCAGAAAAAGAAAAAGAAAAAAAAAGAGGGAGTGTCTTCTTGTTTATACTTAAAGAAATATATATAAATACATATAAAGGATACATATTTGGCCTCCAAATCAATGGCTCTCTTGATGCATTAATTTATGCTGCGTCTAGCTGATTTTCATTTCTTAGGTGCATCCGGTACTTAAATCTATAATATAGACATAACTTGCACGTCGGAATAACATCTTGTCTTACAACCACATCCCTAGCCAACCATGTTTCATTCCAATCTTAATCAATTCATGTACAAGCATCTTCTTGTTTATACCTTTTCTTTCTTTTTCTTTTTTTTGTGAGGAGTCGCCTTTCTATAGACTTGCGATATCCTCAAAAAAGCATCCTCGTCCAAAAGCCTGTGAATATCATAGAGAAGCGAACTAGAGCCATCCCCGACTCCTCACAAAAAAAAAAAAAGAAAAAAAAAGAGGGAGTGTCTTCTTGTTTATACTTAAAGAAATATATATAAATACATATAAAGGATACCATGAAATGAAAAATTATAATGCATTCGTATCTGTATGTACGATCGTTATTACATCAGAATAAAGTCACCAAGCATATATGATTAACTACAGTGTAAAAAACTTTTTTACAAGTATAAATAAATTTGGAAATTAAGTCTTGGGACCGCCGAAGAGAAGAACTAGGAATGCAAGCACTCGGGTGGGAGGCCCTGAGGAAAGCGCTTCACATCAGTGCAGTAGTTGTAGACCATGTAGTTCTTCCGCGCCCATCTCACCCACTTCTGGCTTGCTGCGTCCAGTTCTTGGTCCAACCAACCATTGCCGGTAGACCCAGAGCCAGCAGTAGTTGTCCGGCGGCCGCAGCTAGATTTTCCTGACGACCAAATGCATGCATTTGCCTGAAAATTCCTAAACGATGCGGTGAACGGCGCCTTACTCCAATCAGTCTTGACGAGCCCGCCTCTCGTGGCCCAGTTCTCGGCGTCCCACAGGCTCGAGTATAGCCTCATGGGCTGTTTCTCAGGGAATGGCACCCCAATCGCCTCATTGTTCTTGAAAACTCTGATAGGAATTCCATCCACCAAGATGCTGAATTGAAGGCAAACCAATTCACTTGTGAGTGGCTGGCAGTTACATTAATGAGAAGCATCAATAGCTAATGTTCCTTATGAGTTCATAGGGATACAATGACTCACATGACGTTCAATGGGTTCCATAGGACAGAGTAGGTGTGGAAGTCCTTGGTAGGATCAAACCAGAGGTAGAATTGCTGCTCCCTGTTCCCTTTCCCTTGGGTGAACACATTGGTGTGGAGGATGTACGGGTCTCCGCTAAGGTTGCCAAGGAATTCGAAGTCGATCTCGTCGTGATTCAGCCCTTGAGACGAGAGCTGCAGCATTTGAATTTGTATCAAAACATTGGTTATAAGACCATTTGTTAGCTATGGTTTAGAAGGGCGAGCATGGTAACAAGACTTACATAATAGGCAGTGACGGTGCCGGCGGAGTTTCCAGGGACGAGCTTGATCTGCATGTCGATCTTTCCGAAGAGATACTGGTTCTTGGATTGGAAACCGGATCCCGAGGCCTCGTCAAGCGATAGCGTAAGGAGCTGACCATCGTTGAGGATCTTAGCACGGCCATCGCCCCAAGTGATGTCGAAGTCTTGGTAGAAGTTGCCACCATGGGCACCAACCATCAAAGAGGCTGCTGATAGAAGGGCTAAGAGCGAGGTAAAGAGACCCCACCGAGAACAAGAGCGAAGAGAAGAAGACATGTTGGTCTAAGAGTGGTTCAAGAAAGAGGGGATGCGTGAGTGATTGCCGGAGCCGTGGGATTGTGGATTTGTAAGTACGCTGTGGTGAGTTTATATAGAGACTGTGAGAGGGAGAAAGGAGAAGCCCGTGAAGAGAGGCAACAGCTGGCTGGCGGACGTTCAAGTTTGAAGGAGTTCGAAGTGTTTGACCAGAGCGCTGGTTTTGTGCTTTCCGCGTGGGGTTGTTATGTAGTGGAGGTGGAGTCTATCTCTAGATTGTGAACGAGAAGGGTGTTTGGTTTTGGCTTGCCAAGCAGCCATCTTTGATTTCCCACCCTCAAAATGGTTTAGGACCGAAACTTCCACACCCTCAAAATGGTTTAGGACCGAAGCTTCCACAAAGTGGGCAAAGAGCTATGGGCTGTCCACGCGTGGGGATTCATGATGCTGGTTTGGTTAAAAGTTTCAACCGGAGGCTAATTGTGGACATTTAATCTAAACAAAGAGTTCTAATCTCCTTATCGCTTCTCTAACCTATCATGCTCCGAACCAATCATCCAAGGTCGACCACGTGATATGACCCTATGAAAACTAAAGCAACGTCCTAATTAAGATCATACAAGGCCTAACGAACAAAATTCTAAAAACACCAAATAAGTCATAAAATTGTTCCCCTATATAACACAATTTTACAATTATGATTACCAAAAACTTTGCTTGATATTTTCTTGTCTAAAATATTGTTCTTTTATAGAACCAAGTCCAATATTAGAATAAAAATTATAAATTGGAAATTAACAGTCTAGAATCCCTAGGGTTAAGTATGGATCCATCACTAGGTCTTTCGGGTCCTTTCTACCGATCACTTGGATCAACTAGAGAGACAAAAGAGAAAGAAAGGATAAGTAAGAGAGGAAAGAGAAAAAGAGAAAAAAAAGAGAGAAAATTGGGAGGTATGAAAGCGATCTCTCTCTCTATCTCAAAATAGAAGAAGGCCGAGGAGGCTCCGTCCAAGTGGTGGCAGTGAAGGCAGCCCAGTCTAGATGGCAGCAGGTAAGGCTAGTTTTTGGCTGCAGCATCACCAATGACGATGGTTGGCCAACAAAGAGGAAATGGGAGGAAGAATAAGAAGAAAACAGAGGATTGGGGGTGGGGTGGGGTGTGTGGTTTCAACCCTTTTCTTTCCTCCCCCTTCCTCCCTTTTTTTTTAAATTCATGACCGGCTCATTGGCCAACAGTCTACAAATAACCAAACAGCAACTGGCACTAGAGGAGTACCAGATTGTCGGTGACTGAGGTTAAAATATAAAAAAAAATTCTCAAAACAGAAAAGACCCTATTCAAAGGCAACCCAGCAACTCCCCAGTCCTAATTAAGGTGAAACGACAACCATAAGATCGGAAAGAGAGGAGAAGAAGGGCTTAAGTTCATTACCTAAATCTAAAGAGGTCTTGCAGCCGGGTCGATGGAGAAATCCAAAGAAATCTCACCCAAAAAGCTTGAAATCAATGGCAAGTTGAATAAGGATTTGGTTTAAAATTACTTAGAGGAGGAGGGGCTTCTTCTTTTATAGAGATGATATGGGGCTTCACGTGAGTTCGCCAGCCCTAAATCTCATGATTTCCAACAGAATTAGAAGAGAAAAAGTCTCCTATCAAGAGTCTTCCTCTCTGCCCTGCATGTGCGAGGCATGACCACCAAAGGCAGTCCAAGCCTAGTACATCTTAGGCCAAACCAGTTTCAAGTTGGGTCATTGCATAAGCTTTCTTCATATTATATCGCCCATTCCTGAGAGCTACTTGTAGAGACTCATTTCACAGTGGGCGTGGTCCAGCCTGGTTCGGCCTGGGTCGGTCGTTTCGGCCACTAAATGCGTGCCCGCACGTGAGAGTCTTCTTCCTCTCCAAGTCTGCCGAGGAAAGGAGTGTTTAAGGGCACATTGAACTCTGGTAAAGTCTAGAAAATTCATCTATAAAAGCTTTCCCTCTTCCTTCTAACTATCTTGCCCTCAAACCTTGATCAACCATTGTAAAATAGTGTCAAGTTCTTCTTGATTTTTCATTCAGATTTCTCGGCAAGTTACTGTCCACATCTCACCAGAAAAGAGGTGATTAACCTCGAACCCTTCTTCCATCCTTTTCTAGTTCTGTGGTCTTCATCATCACTTGGAATAGCTCCAGCAAGTTGCCGGATTTGGTTGCAAGTTGGCTACTCTGTTCCATGTTCATCTCCCCTATTTTTCTTTTTTCCTCCTTTCCATCCGACTGATCATTATCGTCATCGCCAGAAACCATGCTCAGGTCACCAAGGGTCGCGACTGCTATCACCGCTGCTGGGGGTCGCTGCTGGGAGTGCAACCAGCAAGAGAACCGTGGTTCCATCTCTCTTGCTTTCTCTCCCTCTTGTCTCTCTTGCCTTCTCTTTCTCTCTCTCTTTTGCTCTCTCTCTCCTCTGTTTCTTCATCACTCTCTCTTTCTAGATATTTTATGGACTAGTGGAGGGTCCAAGTATCTAGGCAAACCCAGGTTGATCAGGTAGACCTTAGGAGGGGTCTTAGGCTGGCATTATATGTGTTCAAGCAGTCAATGTTAAAATTTAATATCATTCCTTCCATATTTTCATACCATTGATCATGATTGATGTGGTCACTCTAATGATTAGGCCTGATCTTATAATGGGACAATCATTTAGGCAAGAAGGTGTTGAACAGACTACTTTGCCTCCGAGTTTATAGATTAAGGAGAGGATCAGTGTATCCAGTGTTTGAGTCTATCATCGATAGAGGTAAGAAGTCTTATACATAATAACATATATGGATAATATGTATTTTGTAACATATGTCGATGATTTGAAATTTGTACCTTTTACTGTAAGATTGTTGATTTATTTCTGACATGGTTCTATAAATATATTTTTTTATTATATAGACATATCAAATATCGATGATTATATTTACTTAAATTATGGTTTTGCTTGTTGGGATATGATGCTGATTATTTTAGAATTTGGACATAAAATATAATATAAATTTATATTTTTTTGATATAGATGAAATTGAATGATTTGAGTGATGAATAAAAAAATTTGGACTAAATATATTATGGATTGCCAGTCACGGGCTGAATTGTGACACACTAGATTGCATCGTGGGTCGAAGTGCGGATATCTTGGATTGCTACCACGGGCCAAAGCACAGATATTTTGGTTTGCCACTATAGGCCAAATCGTAGATATTTTGGTTTGCCACCATGGACTGAAGCATGAAATTATGGTTTGCTAATTATGGACTGAAGCATAACCGTGAATAGTCCAACTCAGAAAGATAATGGTTGATTGAAAATTTGGATAAAAAAATGAAAGATTAAAAATATAAAACCATTGTATGATAATATCTTTCATGTTTTTTGGAATGGATTATATATTTAATGACATACATCTATGATGCATATTTATATAAATTTTATCAAGCTATGTGGAATAATCGGTATGGAGTTTTACGTACAATTTTTGTCTGCATATCGATATGATTTATTGTTAATTTCTATTTTAAATTTACTATATCTATATTAGTGTGAGTGTGTGAAATTCCTACTGGATCATAGAGCTCACACCACATCTTCTCTTCATCTTTCAGAGTCGCAGAATGCGTAGTTTCGGATGGGTTGGGCATGCAGCACGAGCATCAAAGTTATAACTTAGTTAGTTAGTATACTTTCTGATACTGATAAACATCTAAAAATTTATTTAAATTAATATAATTGAACAAGTTGGTTACTTGATCATAGGAAATTTGTTTAGTTGGATTAATTGGTTAATTGTAGAGTTATTTGATATTTGTTTATTTTAGGTCTTGCATGATCTTTAGGACATCGCTTTAGGGCTTATGCGGCTGTAACACGTGGCCGACCTAAGTGATGGGTTCGGGGCATAACACTATACCCCTTAAAATATTGTAAATCAGCATCATTGGATCCTTATATAGTAACTATGGTAATTCAGTAAAATATGGTCAAAACCTAAGTCCATGTTAGGCTTACCAAATTTGAGAAAAGAGAGAAAAAGATAATCCAACCAAACCTAATAGGTGATTTTTGGTACGAGAATCAACTTGTCAACTTGGTATGACTATTTCTAGTTTAGTTACGGATCCACAAAGCTGTGTCATTCTGAATTTTAACAACGACTATGATGTCAGCCATATTGAACGTAGAACCGTCAGACTAGACTTTACACGACCGTAGGCCATGGTTTTTGTTGGAAATTTATGCAGTTCTCTTCATTCAGATTGCAGATCCTAGTCAAGATGGGTTGCGTAATTATGGGACAACTAATATTTATGCTTAAATGGTTCATCTCAGGCTTTATATATATATATCAAGCCTGAGAAGTTTCAAAACCACGAGGAACTGGAAAAGTTTCTTTTATATGCACCCTTATTGTGGCCTCACAGGGCTCTGGTGATTCGAACTCATTTTACTCCACTTATATATAAGAATAGTGTACCTGTTTGAAAAAGATTAATTAAAAATCACATTGGTCGAATGATCTTTAGCACTCTATTGGATCGTTGGAGCTGGAAGATCTTGCACAAAATGCAATACAAGTAAAAATATTAATATTTTGTATCCTTTACTGGTGTATGGACTAGTTATAAAGCAATGCTAGGGAACTTGTCTTTTTCTTTCAATAATCACGTCATCATCATCTATTGAAAGAAAAAACTATTAAGCATAAGTAGAAAGCTATTATTAGAATTTTGAATAATATTTACTGCTGCCCCATATCTCAGAGACTAATTCTTCTAGTGCACTGTACAAGCACATCAATAAAGTCTGTCCGAGGTAACCACTTAAACTTTGGATAAGATGTTTGGGTTGGAAATGTTTCATTCTCGTAATTATTTGATTCCCTTTATCGAAGGGTAGCTGAAACCAATGTTCCAATGGCTTTGCATTAGAATTGGAGAAGATGTACATGGAATGTTAAGGTGAAAAATTTGTCCTTAATCACAGCAAGAGTGCACAGAACCCGAGTAGCTTAGTGGACTTCATATCATCAGGCCTTCAAGAGTAGGGAATGTAGTGGTTTGGAAGCTAACTTCAAATGGCGAGTATAAAGTGAAATCTTACTATTAATTCATTAACAACAGTGGTCTCGCTTGTACTTTCTGTAATTCTGTTTGGAAAGCTGGTGTTCCTTGGAAGATATAGTTGTTCGTGTGACTTGACATTAAAAACTGCACCCGCATAGGCAAGGCGTTGGCAAGAAAAAGATGGGCAATAAATTTAGGATGCAATCTTTGTGGAGCAAGCGTGGAATTTACTGGTTATGTATTCCTTCGTTGCCCCTTCCCTAGAAGCTCTTAGTTCGTGTTACTACTAGAATTCGAGCTAAGATCGATCATAGCCTGAACTGCACAGAGGTTGGCTTGTACCGAGGTAAAGACGGATCAGCTAAAAGCTGAGGAGTAGCTTTAAGATGTTGAAGGACCTACATTGCCGCTCTGGAAGGCGAGTACGACTTACAAATTAGAAGGTTCCTAGCGGGGAACCTCCAATACTTAAGTGGAAATCCATAGCAACAATGGGAGAAAGAGAGAGAGTCAGAGTGCTTGAGAGAGATAGAGCTTGGAAATGCTTACCCGTGGGTCCTCCGGTTACCCCTATATATAGGTAGGGGTGAGCATCCGTTATTTTATTTGTCGGGAGGCACGATAATTGCATGGTGACAGCTGGCCTCATTTGTTTAATACATGATAACGGCTCCTTGCAACATATCCACAACGTTAATTGTGCCGATTGTATATTATAGTTGAGTTGGAGCAACCGTTGCTGAAATTATGATTGCAACTCCTTCAATGATCCTTGGTGTTACTCTAAGGCTGGACCGACCAACATAATACGTCAACCAATTCCAGGTCATTCATCTCGATTAAGGCCGAGGTCGAAAAGATAGGACTATTCGAGGTCATGATGACCAATATTTATCCCATCAGTTAGCTTTGAAGAATTATTTGCAGGTCAAAGGATGGCCACCCTCCTATCCCTCTGGAAGTGCTGGAGAAGAAAGCGGATTGAACCAAAAATTAGAAGAGCCAATTGTCCGGAAAGAAATGTACGGGCATGTTTGCTAAAGAAATCCTCCATTATCACTGTTCTGAATTACTTGCTTCAATCATTTCATCTTTGGGTAACCTTTGTAATGCTAAAGCTGAGGTAGGCCACCAGCTGATCTCACAAACTCTCTCATAGCTTGCAAAACCTTCAGATTTGAGTCCTTTTATTAAGCTTGCTTCTATTGTACTTCCTTTTTAATCTTGTTTTCATTTCTCCTCTGTTGAACTCTAAGACAAGCTTTCTCCCGTGTCTCAAATTCTTTTCCATTCAAAAAGAGCAAAATGTTCTCGAGCGTCATTGAAATTGATTAGCTAGGTCTGATCAACTTGATTTGAATTTGAGACACAGACGGAGTTCTAAGTCTTGTGAGATTGATTTTTAATCCGTGGGTCTAGGTATTGCCGTATTGGTAATGAGTTAATATTTGTTAGAGAGGAGGAAGACCCGGTCCAAATTCCTGAGAACATACCAAGAGTTGAACCTGAAATCAATACTCCTCAAATAAGGGGATGCGACCATTTGTAAGCCCAATTTACATCTAAGTGACAAATTTTTGTCCATGAGACCACTTGCATTGCATCAATTCCTCTATTATGGATCAAAATATAAACAAATAACAAAATATTATCCACAAGCGTGACGAAATAGAGTACATAAACACCCAAGAATAAAAGAAACACCCCTGCTCTCTCAAAAGGAACCAAATCAACGACGCCTGCACTCAGGAGGCGGACGAGGGAATCGCTTCCGATCAGAACAATAGTCATAAATCATATACTTCCGCCGCACCCATCTCATCCTCCGGTATTTCGTCGCATCCAGCTCCTCGTTCCACCACGCTTTCTTCGCAGCCGAGGAGGCTTCAGATTTCCCCGGCGGGCACCAAGAGTTGCCGGCAGACCAAACACAGGCATCAGCATTGAAGTTTCTGAAAGATGCGGTGAACGGTGCTTTAGTCCAGTCGGCCTTCACGGCGCCGCCCATCGTCGCCCAGTCGTCGGCGTTCCACAGGGTCGAGTACACCTTCATGGGCTGGTTCTTGGGGAACGCCACCCGTCTCCACTCAAGATTCTTGAAGTCTCTTATCGGAATGCCATCAACCGCGAAGCTGATCGGAAGATATAAATTAATTTAAATGTTAAAAGAACAAGGCCATTGTGGCTAATAAGAAAGCTAGCAAATTAATTACAAGGTTCGTATAGACTTACATGACATGCTGCGGATTCCATGTGATGGAGTAGGTGTGGAAGTCCTTGGTGGGATCAAACCACAGGTAGAACTGCTGCTCCCTGTTGCCCTTCCCTTGGGTGAACACATTGGTGTGGACAATGTACGGTTGGCCGCTGACATTGCCGAGGAACTCGAAGTCTATCTCATCATGAGTCGGCCCTTGCGAGCTCAACTGCACGAAAACATGAACAAAAATGCATCAGATGTTAGCTATTATATATGCAGGAGACTTTGACTATATATAACGGTATAAAATGTTTGATGATAGGTGATGATAAAGGTTTACGTAGAAGGTGGTGACCGTGCCGGCCGAGTTGCCGGGTATGAGCTTGATCTGCATCTCCAATTTGCCAAAGAGATACTCGTTCTTGGATTCGAAGCCCGAGCCTGAGTATTTGTCGAGAGACAGGGTGAGGAGATGGCTATTGATGATCTTGCCACGCCCGTCGCCCCACGAAACTTTGCAATCTTTATAGAAGCTGCCACCATGTGCCATGGCCAGCATGGAGGAAAGAGCGAGCAGGGAAGCTAAAAGCATGGCCATGGGAGATAAGGTGGGAGAAGAGGAGGGAGAATTGGAGGTTGTGGGGATTTTGGTTTTTGTTTTTTGATGGAGATAAATGGTTTCATAGGCGTATTAATAATTAATTTATAGGTGAAATATAGAAGCGTCCAGGAAGGATTGAGCGTGTGATTCGTCATTCGATTTTTGAGCGCTGAAATAAAGAGAGCAGCCTGGAAGCAACTGAATCCGCGTCTTCGGCTATGGGCTTTGTCCGGTTTCCATCGGTTTCCGGTGCCAAATACCAGCAGCATGCTTAGGCAAGCCTTCCTCATTTTTTTTAAAAAAAAACTTCTAATCAGCACTTCTATTTTTAGTAGAACCGAATACAGGTCGGATACTAATATATTTATATTTATATATTTTATTTGATAAATATAAATACGGATACGGATGTTAGTCGAATATAAAAATTTATATCCATATTTATTTTAAATAGATAAAAATACGAGTCGGATACTGAAAGTATGGATATAAATATAGATATAAATTGGATAATTAAATTTTATGACCATATAATCAAAGATATTACTAAGTGGATGATAAATCAAGCTAACATCATGTTAATATGGTCATCTATTTTTTTAAAAAAAGTTCATAAGTGTTATATAAAATTAAATAGGGTTAGCAATAGAATCAATTTTTTGGATACGGATCGAATAGTTGTCTATCCATATCCATATCCATTTTTTTTTAACGGATACGGATATTAGTCGAATGCTCAAATTTCTATTCAAATTCGGATAGATTTGGATATGAAAACGGATCCAGACAGATATTATCCAATTCACTTTTGCCCTAACTTTTAGGGTTAATAATCTAACAATACCCTAGGTATTGGCAGTGTCCGCTCATCCACCAGCTCCCTCTAATTATAAAGTTAGGAAAGTTATGGAAATGATGCTATAAGCTAGCCTTGAAAAAAATGTGTATCTCTAGCTATAAATTAGTATCCTTGGATTCTAAATTGTAAGAGATAGCTTCCTTGGATTCTCATGTTAAACTCTGGACATATCTATGCATGAAGTAATTAAGCCATGGATGCAATTATTAGCCAATATAGGATGATTTCCTATTGGTTCTTAATTTTGTATGGCAAAGTCATGGTTGCTATGATATTTCTAATAATCTTAAGAACTTCTTGCATGAAGTATGATGTTAATTATGTCTATCTCAAGAGTCTAATGACAGAGGGAAACCACCTTTTGGTGTTCCTGAGAAAAGGAGGGGGGAAAGGACACAGATTTTAAGCAGAACTAGCAACTCGTCTGATTTGCAGGTGAGGGACGTGAGCATTGTGGTTCCGGTATCCAAAGCTAGCTTTGCTAAAGACCAGCTGTTTGCGTGTCCACTTCGACTACAAAGCACGTATAAAGAGCGTGTGATTTGTAGGCAAAGCTTTTGTTCAGCGGCAATGTAACATATGATATAATTTTGGTGCAATGCATCAGGGGAACAAGGCTAGATTTGATATAGTTTTGGTTTTATTAGTAAATTTCAGGTCTCTATTAAGAACTTAAAAGATGTTCCTACGTGACCACTGACAAAGGAAAATATTACAATGGCCACCCATCTTAGATGTAAAGAAATTATTTTATCTGCATTACTTGATTAATTTTTTTACTAACTTTCTCATCCTTAAAGGAAGAAAAATAAGAAGTGACAAACTAGCATTCAAAACTAGTGTAGACATACGCTTGATCTTAATTTGACAATCTTTTCCATTTGTTTGCACCTTTAGCATGTTTTTGAACAAAGAAAGCTCATGAAATGTCGAGGTCGCAGGCTGAGGTGAGCTATATTCACTTGTTGGTCATGACTTGACTTCAGAAATAACAAAGAATTTATGAACTGAGTTTATTGACAACCTCAAAGTTGATCGACACTTTGATCCTATTTGAACCGTATTTAGATTTACAATTCAGGCTCTCATTCCCAATTGTCGGACTAGTAGGGTGGAATTCCCTTTCAAATCGAGATTGGTTCGGTCTGAGTTACCTAGCCTCCAAGTTCAAATACATAACCTTGAACAAAACCTTAACGAGTTCAACCAAGTCCATTCAGGTTCAATCAACTTGAATTGAATTCGACTAAACTCACATCACTTCCTTTGAAAAACAAAAAACACAAAACACAAAAAAGCAAATTCACAGCTTACAGAGATTTCAAGCCTGTCTTAGCCCATGGGTCTACAAATCGAGTATGAGTTGGATCCATACCAGATCAGATATGGATCAGATGATCTGGGTCTAAGCTCTAACGCCAGCATGAGACGATTCTTATGGATCACAATAAAAATGAATGAAATATTTTTAAATCACAATCATAATATAAATAGAGTAAATATTGAAACAAGAAAAACTCTTAACTACTTAATTTTGGCATGCATGGGGACATATGCTCTCCAAAAACTAAACAGTGAGCCAAATCAAAGACGCCTGCACTCAGGAGACGACCGACGAGGGAACCGCTTCCGATCAGCACAGTAGTCATAAATCATATACTTCCTCTGCACCCATCTCATCCTCCGGTACCTCATCGGACTCAGCCCGTCCGTCCACCAAGCCTCGTTAGCTGAAGCCGGAGCCTTCGATCTCCCCGACGAGCACCGAGACCTGCCCGAAGACCAGACGCAGGCATCGGCGTTGAAGTTCCGGAAGGATGCCGTGAACGGTGCCTGGGTCCAATCGGTTTTCATCGACCCACCCATCGTGGCCCAGTCGTCGGCGTTCCACAGGCTCGAGTACACCTTCATGGGTTGGTTCTTGGGGAATGGCACCCCTCTCGACTCCAGATTCTTGAAGTCTCTCAGTGGAATGCCGTCGACCGCAAAGCTGAGAAGAGATCGAAGCATGTCGATGTTAATAATATACACAAGGCTGTCATGGTTAATGGTACGCATCAATTAATTGGAGCTTGCTAAGTAGCAAACTAGGAGGTTGAAAGTAGACTTACATAACGTGTTGTGGATTCCATGTGATAGAATAGGTGTGGAAATCCTTGGTTGGATCAAACCACAGGTAGAACTGCTGCTCCCTATCGCCCTTCCCTTGGGTGAATACATTGGTGTGGACGACATAAGGTTGGCCGCTAACGTTACCGAGGAACTCGAAGTCGATCTCGTCATGTGCCGGCCCTTGCGAGCGTAACTTCAGAAAATACGTACAGACAAAATTCATCAGTTATTAGTATGTGAACCTGTAAGAAGATAAGCTATCGATAATAAGGTGGTGATAAAAGCTTACGAAAAAGGTGGTGACCGTGCCGGCCGAGTTGCCGGGTATAAGTTTGATCTGCATCTCAATCTTGCCATAGAGATACTCGTTCTTGGATTCAAAGCCCGAGCCGGAGTATTTGTCCATGGAGAGGATGAGGAGCTGGTCATTGATGATCTTGCCACGCCCATCGCCCCATGCGACTCTGCAATCTTGGTAGAAGTTGCCACCATGGGCTATGGTTAGGAAGGAGGAAATAGCTAGCATAGAAACTAGTAGCATCGCCATGGGAGATGCTGGAGAAGAGGAGGGAGACATGGTAGGGGACAGTGCTGGGGGAATTGCAGCTTCTTGGGATTTTTGTTTCCTTTTGGTGGACAGGCTTGGGTCCAAAGGCGTATTTATAGGTGAATTGAACGCAAGAGTGCAACTCTATGACTAGTCCAGTTTTCGTTTCTTGTGTTCACGTGCCAGCAATGTGCTTAACCAAGCCTTCACCGCATTTTAACTTCTTAATAAATGACGGTGTTGCTCTTTGCTTCTTTTTTTAAGAAAAAAAAACTATGAGCTATCTTCGATGAAATGTGTCTATTAATCTGCACATTGGATTCCAAATACTAAGCGGATCGTTGTTATAATAATTGGAGATATGTTGAGCGTTCTCATAGTAGAGAACGGCAAAGTCATTGCTTGTATGATATTTCTCATAGTCTTAAAAACCTGGTGCAACACTCTTCGTTATATTTATCTTGAGAGACTAATGAAAGTGCGAGATCAGCTATTGGCCTTTCTAACTGAGAAGGACAAAAAAAAAATACATAATAATTTGTCTAGTTTGGACTTTGGAGGTGAGGAGGTAAGTATACTAATCGCGATTTCTGGCATTCCAATTGAGCCTTGCTAGAGACAGCTGTTTGCGTGTCCACGGGTGAACGTTCGACCGTGGAGCAAGGAAAAACAGCGGGGTGTGGGCTGTCCGGTTGATAAAAGAAGCTGTTTTTGTGCAGCGTTATGATCTCCAACAATTTAAGATGCGATATAATTTTGACGCCAAGCATCATGAAGACAAGGCTAGATTCAACACCCATTTGTTTTCGTTTTTATTTATTTATTTGCTAAAACAACATTTTATACATTACAAGTGGCAGGCCGCATAAGCAGCTATTTAATCCGCGGCCCGGTTGGCCTCTCTGAACACGTGCTTAGTCTGAAAAAACACTCCATCTCTCATCATCGTCCAAATGTTCCAAAGCAAGGGTGCCCCCACACCTATTTGTTTTCAATTAAGGAAATTAATGCTATCTTAAGGACTCAAGGAGACTAGGACAGGATTCTATGTAACAAAAAGAAGCTACCAGAATGAACACCCCATCTTGGATAATTGGATACAAAAAAAAACTTCTTTTGCAACCGCATTATTTTAATCAAGTTTTCTACTAGTGCACGAGACCAGACGTGCGTTAATTCTTTTTGTTCCTCTTTTTTTTCCTCATCCTCCAGTCTTTTTAACTTCGTAAAGTGGAAAGAAGAGGAGCGCCTGCAGCGTGAAGACGCAGCGCGAGGCCAGCCATTCGCTTGGTTTGGTCGTGACGCGACCCTGAAAAAGTCCCGGAGAAAACATCGATGGGCGAAGATGCGTATCCTCGAGGAGATCAACTGCGTAGCCAATTTGATATATTTCCAGTGCAAATGGTCTTTCGACTTTCAAAATCTTCTAGGTTGCATAGCTGCACCGGCAAATCAATAATATACCTAAAGCAAGTAGGGTTAGTTTCTTCTCAGCAAAAAAAAAAAAAAGACACTAAATCACTCAAACATAGGTATTAATCTGCATGACCTTATATATCTGTGGATCTTGCCGTATAGTACCTTCCTCCAACGATAAACATTATATGGAGCATGTTTTCTATACATTTTTTTCAGCTGTGCAAAATTTCACTTCTTTGTGTATAAAGATTCATTCGCACACATGCATGTTGCTTTGAGCCAAGAGATTTTCGTACTGATAATTTTCCATGTATTCCATGAATGACAAGTTGGATGCCTGTAACGATCAAACAGGTTATAAATTCAGAAAACAAAAAATTACAAGAGGGCGCGTGCTGAAAGGAAAATTTGAATGAGAAAAGCCCACTTTCATCATTGTTGCTGTCTCCCCATGCATGATTTATGCAGTTATGCTTGGTCCAGTACGCCTGCTTCAAGCCATGGTTCTCACATCCCACAGGATGATTATAGTTGCAGGGTGTCACATAGTTGAGAACCATCACAGAACCTATCGCACCAAACTAGGTAAAATCTTGCATAAATCAAACACCATGGACTCCATGGGTCTACAAATCAAGACATTAATAAAAAAAACAAAAACATATTATTGTATTAAGCAATCTGGCATCGAGTGTAGCAGAACCAAGGTTCATGGTCAAAGACCACATTTGTTGAACTTGCGGCGGCTGCCTCATATCATATATACTCTTGGATAACTCCAGAGCCAGAATCTTCCATGATGCTGTCTTCATTGCTAAACAAAGGGATGCAGCCTTCATCGAATCCCATCTTTTTATATCATAGCAGATTACATTCCATCTCAGCAGAATGGCCAGAGAGAGCTATGCACAAGGTGACCAAGGGGAATGCATGGATGATCCTGTTCAATACTAAATCCAAGATGCCCAAGAACTACAAAAAAGAAAATCCTTTAAAAAGAGGAAGATTCAACCAAGGGCTTCAATCTTAGCAAAATGGCAAGCCTATCCCACTAGAATAGTAGCATTACAAGTAATCAAAATCTGGAATCAACGTTCAAACTGCAGCATGGCAAAACTCCTCCAAGTAATTATATGATATCAAATCTTGCGAATTAAGCAGACTTGCAACAACACAACTAAGCCTTGATCCTAAATTAGTTAGGCTTGCCTACATGAATCCTTCGCCTCCATTCTGCTCAGTTTACAGCTTACTGTCTTGAGAGATGCTGAGATAAAATTAAGCAGCTTCGCAGCCAAATATTTATCATTTCTGAATCAGATTTGTAATTTTTTCCAATGCTAATTGCACTAATCATTGTCCTGCCAGTCAATGACTACCATCACCTCCATTTGCATTGTTCTCTACTTCTCCATACTGTCAAAATATTGTTCCATTCAACACATTAACATAATTCTTAACTGTGTGAAGCTCGAAATCCAGTACAAATAGCAAAGATACTTCCCAGAACTGAGATAAAAAAGGCAATGAAACTTGTAAGCTCTTCTTGCAATGGTAGCTCAGCAAAGTTCATATGACTAGCCACCCATGCTAAATTCATGCTTACATGCATTCAAGATCGAAGGAGATCATTAATGATCAGCAACTTTACTTTCAAAAGCCAAACATATACATACTGACAATCTACACTCTCAAAGATCAAGACAGGAATAAAATGTTCCTCTTAAACCGGGGGAGAAAAATACAGAAAATACATAGAATGCAAGACTCCTGAAACATGTAGATATTTTTCACTCTAGATTATAGAAAAGCTCTTCACAAGATGGAAGCTCAATCATTTTATTTTTACAGCTCCATTGACCATTTTTAATTCTAGTTGGCATTAGCATATAGGGTAACATCATGATCATTCAGATAAATTCAATGTTAAGACTTGCAACAGGATCATTATCACATACAGCAACGACTATACAACAGTGAATTACCAGATACATTAGAGACTTCTGCATGCGCACACAAGCTGTTAATGCAGATCTAATTAGAGGACGTGCATGAGATTGGCAAGAGGATTTGGGAGAAGTCTGTCGTAAATCTACAAAAGCAGAGGTTGGGTGGGTGTAAAGCTTCTTATCTTTTAAGATTTTAAATAAAAAGGTTGTATGAGATTATTGATTAGAAGAGCTGTAGGGTAAAACCTCAACCCACAAATACACACACACACACACACATATATATATATATATATATATATATATATATATATATATATATATAGTTTCTTTTTATTTCCATTTTCCTATATATCAAGATGGCCAAAAGCCTTCTTTCTCCTTAGTACCAATTCACATCTCCAAGGAATAATTAGCAGTTGTATTCCATAATATGTGACCATCACAACTAAAAGAACAATCATCCTGTGAGCATATCAGCACAAAGCAGTGGAGGACTTAAACAATAAGTCACATGCAATACTCCCCAAATTCAGTCCAGCGCACTTAATTTACCAAATCCTAGAAAATAACATCATCAAGTATCTGCCGAGAGGGGACAAAAATGTTTTGTTTTCTCTATCTCCCTCTCTCAAATTTACATTCACAATAAACCTTTCTATAGATTTTTCTCCTTCTTATATTCAAATGTTAAAAAAATAAAAAATAAATTATACAGACTTAGTTGTCCAAAAGTGGTTCCCATAACAGAGATAATTAAACTGAATATAATTTATTTTAAAACTCTCCATAGTGTTCAGAAAATCTATGAAAAAGGTATTAGCAAAGAACAAACAACAGGCAGTAAAAACATACATACGTTAAAAGCATGCATGTCCATCATAAACATACAGGGGAAACAAAAGCTCCAAAATATGCTGCTAATATAGCTAAAATCATTAAAAACATATTAATTTGCCACTGAGTCCAGCACAAAAGCATGTTAATGGTACAAGATAATGAAACAGAGTGTATCATGTAACAGATCTAATGACAATTCTAGAAATAACATTCATCCAATACATGAACCCATATGGAGAAAATGAACCAGCAAGCCAAATAAACTATAAAGCTAAACTACCAAGTATCAGAAAAAATAGCAATGAAGAAATCCAAGCTCTAAAGCATGAAAAATATGACCATTACATTTCCACTAATCTATGTGGAAAGGCTTTGTAGCTTCAGGAGGTGCTTCACAGCTGAAGAAACAGCAGAGCGCTTCCTGCCTTTCTTCACAGAGTTGGACTTCACCTTGATCTTTTTAACTGTCGGAGGGGTCTCTTTGATAGGGCCAGGAGGAATACCTTTTTTTAGTGCACTACCTCTCGGAGTAGCAGATGGCGGCAATCTCAAACTCTGGGGAGGCAAAGGGTTGTGTGGCTTCCAGACCAAGTTCTTCTTCATTGAAAACCTAACCTTCTTGACACTCTGCTCTCTGCTCTTTCCTGCTATGCTTCCTCCATCAGCATCACTTCCACTAGTGGTGGTCTTCCAGTCTGCACTCTTGGCTCTTTTTCTCTTCTTAGGCATGGTATCAGTAACCAGCGATGCTGGCAGAGCACTTAATCTTTCGTTATCATTTGCCATTCCAGCTTCAGCAGCAGCTTTCTCAAACTGCTTCTGAAGACCTGAGATAACGCATTCATCAAAATTAATCAAGTCATGGGTTTCCGTAGCATCCCATTTAACATTCCCACCATTAATCACATTATTAACCTCAATGATTGGTTCAGCATCGTTAGTTTCTGTATTTGAATCCAAAGACTTCTTTTTTTTGGATTTGCTTTTTTTCTCGGTGCCACCCGATGCTTTCTTTGATTTCTTCTTCTTCTTCTTGGGTGGCTGATCATCCGAAGCCCCACCGCCACTTCCCATCTCCACCTCAAGTAGTTCAGAGTTCTCTGAAACACCCGGCTCAGGCACTTTCAATGAATTCCCATTTTCTAGATGCTGGACAGAAATATGAACTCCTGATTTCTCTAAATCCTTCTCCAGTTTGAGGAAACCATCATGCAAACCAAACAGGGCTTTCCTATTGCCCTGAAGTGTCTCAGAAGCTGAAGCAGAGTCGAGGAACTTTTTGGAAAATATCAATACCAAAGTAATCTTGCCAAATTTCTCGATGTCGGTGCCCGACTCCACTTGGTTTCCAGCCTTCTCAACATCTAACAGCTTCGCACCGTGCTGGAGCAACTGATCAAAAACATTCACCTTGATCTTATGCACCAACACCTTATCAGGAGACTTCTCCAGTACAGAGAGGAAGGGCTTCAGCAGCACGTCTAGGGTTTCCACGCTGAGTGGGAGGAACTCCGTGATCTCATCCAAGAAAATCTCGGCAATGTGGTAATTGACTCCCTGAGCCGGGTACTTATCGGCAGCAAGAAGCGATTTTTCCGACAGAATCCCTATCAGGCGGGCGGAGAGATCGAGATCCCAATCGTTCTTCCTGAGGAGGAGGAAGAGGTGGCGGAGGAACCGCCTGATCAAGAGGTAGAACTTGTCGAGGCGGAGGAAGTCGATGCCACCCCATTCGCGGCGGATGGTGAGGATGAAAGCCTCGAAGTAGCGGGCGGCAAGGGGGGCTTCGAGGGCCTCAAGGAGGGAGGCGAGGCGGTTGATGAGGTCGACCTGGACCGGGAGCTTGTCGGAGTGCCAGACGCAATAGAAGAGGCCCTTCCAGATCTTGAGGAGGTCGCCCTCGGAGACGGCGGCGTCGGGCTGCTGGGGAAGCCACGCTATGAGGGCGCGGACGGCGCGGTCGCGGACGGACTTGTTGCAGGACGCCAGGCGCTTCGCGATGACCGCGCCGGAGACGGCTGCGTCCATGGAAGCGGCCGGAGGGAGGAACCCTAGATCTAAGAAGCGGCGGAGAACGGAAGAGAGGAGGAGGAGTGAGCATAAAACAAAACCCTAGGCTTTTGATCGAAACCCTAGGCGGTGGGGGGCGACAAAGAGGCGGAGAGCGAAGGAGCGGATTAAGCGCGGTCAACATACCGCTTCAGTGAGTGGCGGTATGGGAGCCACACTAGGGGCAAGCAGGGAATACGAAAACCAAGGCCGATCATTCGATATCACCCACTGGCCACTGCCGCATGGGACGTGCGTATCTGGTCACCCCCCGTGAGCGACGAAAAGAGCCTCGCAACGAATGGTTAGTTTCTTTAGGCCGGGGATTCGAGAAAGGCTTCCGCGGCATCTTCTCCCTCAAACGGTCAAACCCTAATCTGATACAGAAATCGATCCTCCTCCTCCTTCCTCACCACAATCTCTCCTTCGCCTTTAGAATCCATCAGAGGTAGAACTTTAAGCATCGGCAGCTCTTGGAATAGTAATTCCCACGTAGATATATCCCTCTCCCACGTCACCTTCTCATTCGTCCTTCCAGGTTTCTTCATCGAAATCCTATTCTTCTAAACCACCAAAATCTCTTTTTTTTAATATTATTTTCTTCGATATGAAGTAGATTTTTTGAAGGTTTTGATGGCTTCGCAGGTTTTGGTCGGGCAAATTGGACAACTGCTTCTGGGAATCTCCGCATTGTGAGAATTTTTACCACGGTGTTGATAGGCTGGAAGGTGCTGCATTGACGAAGAAGCTCGATTCAAAAATTGTTCCTATCACCAGTCGCTGCCTTCCAAAGAGTGAATTGGGTGCGTGTAGTTTCTGAAGGGAGAGGTTTTTTACTCGATTCTTTCTACGAAGAAGGTTGGGTTTGCAACAATTTAGGTTTGGGATGCACTCGAGATTCTTGATGCAGCTGAAATTGATAACTCAGAAGCCTCCTCGGAAGTTTATGCGCTCGTAGTCCTCAGAAGTGGAGGTAGACCTAAAAGAAGCTACAAAGACGCGAAGGAAAGGAACGGCCAATAGCATCCGCGGCCAGCGACAGAGCGAAGACAGGGTGAAGATGATCCCTCGAGGCTCGAGTCGTGGATTTTTTTCCGTTGAGAATCTTATTTATTTTTTTATTCCTCTTAAGAAGTATTTTTTTTGATTTCTTATTTATTTATTTATTTTGCGAGCCAAACCAATCGAGTTCTGGGTTAGCCCGGAAGGAAGTCAGAGCAGAGCAAAGCAAAGGCAAACACCATCTTTCAGCAAAGCAATCCTACGGCTAACTAATACCACAACCAGCACCAGGGCCTCTCACAGCAGTAGTCCTTCGCCTGTTTGCCCAGAACTAGGGTCCAATTCTCCTCCTCGCCCATACGACTGGACCTCCGGTTGACATCTGAATCGGATGAATTAGCTCTGGGACCGGAAGGGTCCGGTCGAACCTCCTACCTCCCTCTCCTCCGCCCCCACCGAACCCAGTTGGCCACCAACCCCGGCCCGTGCACCGGCGGTGATCGACAGACCTCGGCAGAGCTATTCCTTGTTACACGCTACTGATAAATCATTTTCCTGTGGAATAGTTGGGCTTACACCACACCATAACAGAACACGTTTATTTTCTTCAAATACATAAATTGTATACAATGCCTTGGAAGGGAAAACAAAAACTATTAAAGACACAAGAGATTACTGCACAGAATCCATGCCATGGCATGACTACCACGTCTCTCTTTATGTGAACTACAGACATCTCTCCTTATACGAATTAAATACATAGCAGGACTTTTAAAAAACTATTCCTCTCTGATTTTCCTATGTTTTTGGTCCATTGAACCTCTGATTGAATCTGCTACCGAAAATTTTCTCCCATGCTGTTATATGGAACCATCACCATCATCGCCGTAGTCATTATCATCGCTATCTTGTTCATATATCTGATACTCACCATCACTTAAGTCAGCACCTTGAAGCGTATCATTAGATTGAGACTCCTTACCAAAGCCACGCAAAAGCTCTTGCAGGTAATTATTTGGAATGCCTTCTCCAATATTATCTGCCAAAAAATATAGGAAATTTCCTTTTCTCCACATTATGAATAAATGTAATAAACAGAATAGCAACCTGAGAGTTTACGGAAGAAACATCAGCAGATCTGAATGCCAGAACGACTCTTCAATGACCAGGTGTTTAAAAGCAGTTCCAAAAGGCATCCGTTGAGATAAGGTAATTTTTACCTAGTGCCATAGTGCAACATAGAATGACAAAAAATATCTGATGTCTGCATCTAGAATTTGAGATTGCAGACATCAGTATAGATGGGATCGCAGCTATATAATCAACGGCAGCCAACTGGATACATGAAAGATTGTTTAGATCGGTTCTTCCAAGCTGCTACAGGGAAATCAGTCTACAAAACCAGCCTAGAGTGCAAAGAAAGAAGCCTTTTTCAAATCTGCATTTAGGTAAAGTATCTAGACAGTCACCAGCTAGTTTCTTCAAATATCTACTTTCTATTCCATATCAGATCATTCCAATAGTTCTTCAGACATATCTGATATTCATATTTCTACTGTTTGAAAAAATGATGAAAGTCGAATGTCTAGCTGCTGTTCTCCATATCTTCGTAATGACAGACAAACAACAAAGGTTAAGCAATAAGGGTCATGTTCAATAATTCATAATTTCGTCAAAAAAAGGATGATTGAAATAAAATCAGTTAAGATTTCTAGATTTTACTTTGGAAGAATCCTCTAAGGAACACGTCTGGGTTAGTTGTGCTACTTTTCTTTTTTTCTGAATGGATTAAATGTGCTAAAGGGGTCTTATAAGATTATAAGAAATAAATATCCTGGAGAGCACAACTACCTAGAATCCACTCAATAAGTATTGATACTTTAGTAACATGATATATTTGAAAGTTATGATCACTTTAAGTCACCGCTGATGGTCATTCCACAGGCATTGAATTGTCACTCTTGAAGCATTACATATTGTGTGTTTTCTTGTATATTTCCAGAAGTAGGTGGAATTTTAAAGGAACCCTATCAAGGCATGGCATGAGTTAATATGTTGAATAACAGAATAAGCTCACTTATCCTACCATGGTAACAGAGTCCAAATCAAAATAAGAGATTGGGGAGGGGGGTCACTAAACTTGTTGGCAAATCAGATAACATGTTGGAATCATAAAGAAAATATCAAGGAAAACTTATTGAAAAGAAGAAATGAATTTATATTTTATACCTTAGAGATATATGTTGTATCCTTAAGATATTAATATTCTATAAGCACTTTCCTAATGCTCATTTATCTAGTTTGTATCTACTGAAATCAAGAGTGCAAGAATACACATCATAGCACCACTCAAGATTATTGAGGAAATTTTTTTTTAACCAAATGAGGAATAACAAACTATATAGCTGTTCAAACAACACCACCTGCATCCACCTAACCATTATGCTCCATCTGACAAGGTCATGAGACCTGCATGGCTGCACTTGGCATGCACCTTGCAGAACAAATGACTTATATTTGCATCCTATGCAGAATGATTCCGTTCAAGTAAAAATGTATATCTAGCACTCCTGTAAGTAAAGCAAAGCAAATGCTTGACTCCATAAAAGTAGACTCATGTTTCTGTACAACTTTATGAAATGCCCAGCGCAGTTTTCCCATCATTGACAAAGATGCACTCAAGAAATTATATGACGTGCAATAAGCGAACAAAAAACAAATGATACTTTAAGAAACCTGCCTTTTGTTCTTTAAGCATTTTCATGAACTTCATAGGTAAATAAATTATAGCGAAGGTTAAAAAATGAATGGAAAGAGCTGAGGACTTGTGAGTCATATAGCAAGCATCAAGGATACAAGAGTTACCATCAAGTGGGAAATAACCATCTTCACGTACCTACAGCAAAAAACCACACAAACTTATTTTAAATAGAATAGAGGAATACAAGCAAATTACGAAAAGAAAACACTTAAAAGATCTAATTACCACAGGTGGATATTCATATCCGTCCAGTTCCTCTTCCTCCTCTTCTTCATCCTCAACTTCACAATTATTAGGCCCATCTTGATCCTCTTGTTCATGTTCCTTAGATTCAGTACATGGCGCCTCAGCAGAACAGTTAGGAACTGCAGATGATAGATGAGGGCACAGTGTTCCATGGCTTGAGTCAGGCAGAAAAGGATGGACAAATTTGCCAAAATGTAACCATAAGGTGAACTACAAACAGCATGTGAGTTAATATACTCAGCAAACATATGGTTAAGGTTTGGATAAACTTCATATTGGGATTAAGAAATAACCTCCATTGAAATGTTGAGCCTCCTTTTCAGGTTTCTGAAATCTACTAAAAACTTCCTCTTTCTTAGACCTTTCATAAAGTTCACGAGCAGACTGCAACAAGCCATCTGCAGCCCCATTAGGATATAGTGACAGGAACCGTATTCTCACATGCAACCTCAAGGTTCTGAGCTTCCACGTAGAGAACCAACCTGTTGCATGCTACAGACTAATTAGTCAGGTAGATCATACACAGTATAAAACAGTTGGGTCTAAAACTTGAATACAGTATTTTGAGCAAAAAATACCAATATGAAAGCAAAGATATAGTAACAAAGTACAACAACAATTTTTTCCTGGATACTAAATAGGAAGTATTAAAGCAGACAATATGCGAGTATGTTTTTAATTACCGCATCATCCTTCAAAGGAACCTCTAGAATTCTTTTACCAAGTATTCCAGTCATTTCGCTAAGTTTTGTATATAAATAAAATAGTGACACAACTCAGTATTTCAGTCAACATTTCATGAGTAATATTTTTCTCTAATCATGTTAAGCCGTCAGATTTAAATTACAGTAGAATCCAGACGATTCGACATTAATATCAGAATTGCTAGCCATCATTATCGGGTCTCAAATCCTCCTAAACACAATGAACGCAAGGCTGCTGTCAACAATTCAGCAACCCTACATGAATTACATGTTACTTCTTTTTTCTTTTGAGAACCGTATGGAATACATGATATTGACTCTAATATAATACAACTTGATGTCAATAATTTCTAATCATAATCTAATATTGTATGACCTAATACTCTATTTATTCATGACGAGAAACTGAAGCAAATTCTTGGCATCATCACCAGATAGACTTGCAAATGGAGGTGGCAACATGCCCTCCGAAATATGCTTTGAAATTGGTGCTGACAGACAACAAAATGCAATAAAAAAGTGCTTGCTTGCAAAAAGAAATTTTCAGCAGTTGAAAGGGGTTTAAAAAAAAAATCAACCAACATTTTTTCAGTTTAGAATAAATTTGAGCTGTAATCATAGCAATAGGACCATCCTGCTAGCAGAGTTAAGAACCAAAATGCATTTTGGCCCATACCAAGAACATCTATTATGATATCTTAAAACTATATGAACAAGAAGTAAGCATGTTTAGATACTTCCAAGCAATAATGCAAAATTGCAGCTTATTATCGAAAATAATTACTCAATTCTAATGTAAGAAACCCCTCAAACTTCTAATTTGATTTGGGTATATATTGTAGAATGTGATTAACAAAGTGAACTTGAAACCTAAATGGCCTGCCAAGTGCAATGCGCTGATAAGATTTGTACTTCTTCTCCTTCCAGTTGGATTTAGCTCATAAAAGCAATAAGGACAGTATTTTCTTTTGCAGGAAGTAGAGATATACCATAGGAAATATTGATAACCTAGTGGCATGGTTGGATATTGGTCAAATATGCAAAACCTGGTTATGAGACGATTATCTAAAGAAAATCTATGACAACATAATGGATTAGACTGTCAGCTGATGACAACAGTTCACTTTTATCTAATGTGCTTGGCATATGCAAGTGGCTATTGGATAAGTTGTATGTGCAAGAAAATGGCTGATAGTCCACCACGGAAAGCACAATTAAAAGCCAGCAAGATTTTTGGGAGGATTGCATAAATAAGAATGGGTGGGGTCAAATGTCAGACAATGGATTACAATGGTGAGATGCCACTGTAGCTATGGCGGAGGAAATGTTTTTCTTTTCAAAGGAGTGAACTAAATTTCAGTTGGGTGAATGGGTTAGTTTTAAGAACCCAAATGACCCTTCTTCCTAAAATAACCCAACCTTATCTCTTTATCCCAAAATAACCAAGGCATAAAATCTTGGAATGCAAGAGAGTAGCAGAAAATGGCTTATTTTTCGCTCGAACCTCTCAAATTGACAAACCAGTAGTAAAACTCAAAAGAAGTACTTGGAATGTTCTTGGAAGTTCTTTTATTTCTAAAAAAGTTAAATTACAGAAATAGTGAAGTTTTTTTAGCAAGGTTTGAAAACTCAGTATCAATTTCTGTTTCAGCCAACTCCATGGAGTTCCAATTTCGGCAGTTTCGGTCCAAGTTTTGGAGGATCAATCAAAACAACCAATAAAAAAAATCAAAAAATGAATATAAATTTTATAAAAAGTTAGTATGCAGCATCTTAAAGTATTATGTGTCATGTAGGTTCTCTTTTTGCATAGTTTTGTTAATTTTGGGCTGAAATCAATATCGCATATAAGTGAAATTTAAACATTATATATACATATTATTCACTTCTTGGGCTACAATTATATGAAAAGTCATTGTGCGAAGCAACCATGAAGCTTTTTAGTGCATGGTGCATCCATGTCTTTTCATTCATTTTTTATGAGAACACAAACATATCAAATTTGAGAACTTCTTCCGAATATTTTCAAGATTAAGGGGCTATTTAATCAAATTCATGCCATTTTATAATGTCATATATATTTTTATATAAACATGTATTATTGCTATGAAATGTCTTACAATTATTGCTATATTAAGAGCCTTTATGGAGTCCTTGATTTGTGAAGGATCATGTTATTATCTATCCTCGAAAAAGAAAGAAAAATAATTGAAAATTGAGATTATATAGCTTATCTACATAAATATTATATGCTTTTAACTGATCGAAACCACTGATATTTGATTGGGACCATTCAGTTTTGGACAAAACTAGACCAAAACCAGTTAGTTCCGGCCAAAACTGGCTGAAACTACCCAAACTGATCAACACCTTAAACCTGGTGCACTTTTTTCACTCAATTTACTAAAAGCCAATGTTTTAAGGATCAAAAAGCAATGCAGCTAATTTTGAGAGCACTTTTTGTTTGCCTCTCGACATTTTCTGCCTACATGTGATAGAAATCAAAATGAGCATGAGATATTAAGTCAAGAAGCATGAGAACAAAATGAGAATGAGAACCTTCAGAATCTTGGCGCCATACTTGCAGAAATAGAAATTTTTTTCTATTAACATACTTGAAAAACAGTGAAAACTAAAGAATGAGCAGCTATTACTTAACCGTGTAAAAGATAAGAACTTACTGTGCATGTTTTCTGATCTGGAGGTTTTCTAATTTCATGTTGAATAAACTCATCGATCAGTTCAAAAAATTGCAAGAAAACAAAATTTTTAGAGGGCACTACTTGAAACTGACATAAATCCTTCCATGTGTGCTTCAACCTGGGAACAGCATGAGTATATTGAAGTATTGAGGAACTAGTTAACACATGGAGGAAGCAAACAAATTAAGAGTTTATGGTACTTAAAAAACAGCCTGTTAGAACAATGAAATAACATATGCCGTTAATGAAGACTTTAAACTACAACAGGATAAGTTAGTATCGAACTACAATGAACCAGCACCTGCAATTGTCAACATTTAAATGCAGTTAATGCAAAATAGAAGTCAAGCCTCCTGAGTCTGTGGCACCGTATACCCTAGAGGACAAAAGTTTTCTGGTAAGGTGATATACTACTTGGCACACGACATTACTTCATTAATTATCTCAAGATATAGGTAGTCAAAGTGCCTCAGAAACAGAGAACCACTCCCTATGACCACTATATCATATTTTATAATTTTACCATCTCCTTAAATTGCCAACTTCATTCCCTTCATGTTTAGTCTCTAACCACATGGTGCATATATAGTATGCAGGCGCCTATCCAGTTAGCATCATAAGAAATTTAAAATTAATGACATTCATAAACTAGTTAAAGATAAAAGAAAATTTCGAAACAAGTAAATCAAAATTTAGAAAAATAGGAAATTTAAATATATCCTCTCAAAATTACTAATATTTTCCGTTTTACCTTCAAACTGCTCTCAAATTTCAGGTATGCTAATGAAATTCATAAATTTATGATTTATCAAATGATGAGCAATTGGAAAAACAAGAAGGATGGGTAACTTATAACTAGATTTCAGGTACCTATGTAAACAAGACACAGTATTTAGGGTATTAATTTTCAAAAAGACACTTAAACTCAAACTTGTTCTTCAGGAAGTGATTTATCAAACAAGAAGCCACTGTCATCACAATTCGTATGCACCCAGGCTATGTACATGAGCCAATTTGGTCTATGTAGCTGACTGACAACTCACTATTCGGCCCGGCCCTAACATGGTGCAGGTACCAGGCTCAACCTACATATTCAGACACATATGCAGCCACCTAGACCACTTTTTAAAACAGTGACCTTTATAGTGGTTTTTTTTTAACCTTCATAAAATGTCAGCCTGATCAATTCCATGCAATGATAGAAGTGTAGTTGTCATGAATGAACCTACTCCTCAGATGTTGGCCAAGGATGTTTTGGTATTGCTGCTTCTTTTCAAAAAGTTCTCACAGAAGAAGCCAGAAGCTAGGTTTTCTAGTTTCTCATAAAACGCACTCTTTTCCTTCTAGTAGAAACAACAGTACTGTTGCAGACACTTATATTGTTCTAGAAGCACCTTTTTGCTTTAAAAGTTACAAACGTGCATCTTCAAGCAACACCAAACACGCCCACAAACCAGTTTAGATGCAACCCCTGGAATAGTGTTTACAGGCTTACAATCCCAAGCTTTATACAAAATGTTAGTGGTTGGGATGAATTTCATATGTTATGTATATGATACGTCCTTGAAGCATAGACATTATATGATACATTATATTATTATAGACATAGAAATACAAAATGACATACAATTACCTATAAAGACAAGAAAGATATATGAGAAAAATGACAGCAAACTTACTTGGTATTTGTATTCACATCTCTTAGCTCACTTGGCACCCGAAAATCAACTTTTTGATACCTGCTAAAGCCACAGTTTGTCATCCAAATAATACTAAGACAATCTAGTGTAGCATCAGGAGGAAAAAGCTCAAGTGAAACATTGCAATATCTGAACCACATAAATAGGGAACACTTAGATTGGGCAGGTTGTGAAACTTCCTGAAGCTATGATCAGATGTCAGATGCCCCAACACATACTAATCATGAGAAAAGCATGAGCGTATATATCACAGTGTATCCACACACAAATCAGAAACAAAATCAAACAATGCAAATAAAAAAACAGATGGCCATCTAATTAGTTATAATTACAACTGAACCCTGTTCGGAAATATGCAGACAACAGATTCAAGGGTATAGGGACAACTGGGTTAAGAATAAAAAACATTTGACAAAATATTCACGTGCTACTAGAAAAACCATACTTCCCCCAAAAGTATGGCTTCTAGGGAATATGTTGCAGCCAAAAATCAAAATATATAAAACATACAGCCTGAGGTGTCCACATGTACATCAGAAAAAAGGCAATTATTAAAATAAAGAAAGAAAACTTAAACAAGAAACTAATACACATCCAAATGTGTGAAACCAAGATATTATGTAGCGATTAGAAAGCAGAAGCAAGTTCCTTTATAACTTCATGGTAACAATTTCCATAGTGAAAGAAGGGCAGGCAGCCTCCACAAATCTCATGGCATTGTTGGAGGTAAAAAGCAAGCATAATGAGAAAAGTACAAGTTTTCAGTAATTATATTCATGTGGAAAAGCATTTGACCATCAATTTACACATGTGGAAGAACATTTATTGTGGAAGGGGGAAGTAGTGCTTAACATCTATTAAGGGTTAAAATTTAGAGAGCATCAAAGGATGCTTTTTCTGAAAAATACTAAAAACATTATATTTGGCAATCATTTTGTCATGAATCAGCATATATTGTGAACCAAGAAATAAGGAGACAATAAGGAGTATAAAAAAGTGAACAAAAGGTTCATGTAAGCAACATGTACCCAAATCAAAGAGCACAGATGCTTATGTAAGAAGTACTAAGAGTGAGATATAAAGCAGTTAAAGAGACATGAGAAGTAAATTTAGGCTTGATTTCATAGAACTATTATAAAGTTCTCTGAGTAATAATAATAATCATGACAAAAGTAGTCATGGCAACAGAAACAGCAGCAGAAGCAGCAAAAACTTTTTAAAGATAGCAATGCAACACAGATCACTCACAGGAGTACAAATGGCTTTGTTTAAGAGAGACATAGTTTACTAATTGGTGTCCTAGCACTTGTTCAGATTAGTATGGTGAGGGAGTTTTGGATTTGGCTGGTTCACAATGGGATGAAACTCTTCATAGCAAGGTTTGCCAAACCAAGCCGAACCGCCCAATTCAAGCAGGCTCGGTTCACCTATTTTTTGGAACCGGCTCCAAACCGGTCAAAACCAGTCCCAAACCGATAGAAACCGGCAAGAACGGGCCGGAACCGGTTGCGAACCGTCCGGACTCGGTTTGAACCGGCCCCCCTCCCTCGCTCTTTCTTTTGTTTTAAAGACTAGTTGGGAAGGCTCGAGAAGTCTCTCAGGCCTTCCCAACCTATCCAAATACCTCCCTTTCCAACGGCAAAAAATATGCTGATTCATCATGATTGAAGGAGGATCCAACCCTAAATAAGGTACGCTTCCTCTTTCCTATCTTATTCTCTTTTTTTTGAAAGTCAAAAAATATCTTAAAATTTGCAAAATAAGAAAAGATCATGCCAATTTTTTTTTATTTTGGCTTGATTTTATGATATGTTGTAGATCTATGGATGATCTACACGATGATATAAAAATTTATAAATTATATATATATATATATATATAAAATTAAAAATATATTTTTGAATTAAAAAATAAATAAAATAAAATAAAATTTAAAAAATGTAAAATCAAAAGCGTATTTAGAGACGCAAACTACTTTCCAGCTAAATTTGGTGTTAGTAAAGTTTCGATGCGATCATGCACGGTGTCCTGGACCTAAATTTGAAAAAAATTGAAAAATAAACAAATATTGATGCATGCCCTCAGGCCTAGAAAAATATATGTAGCATCCATTGAGGATTCTTCATGGATCTGAGCTAAAATTAATTTTTTAAATATTTATATTTATTTTTTTAATTTAAAAATAATTAAAAATATATAATGAATACCAAAAATTATGAAAAATTAGTAGCACATAATACATATTTCAGAAGTATTTTCTCAAGTGCAAAACATATTTTCTGAATTTATGGTATTTTTAATTTAAAAATTATTAAAAATATATAAATAAAATAAAATAAAAAATTAGTACTATGTACTAAATAAATTAGATGTATTTTCTAAAATAAAAAAATATTATTTTAATTACGATAAAGTTTTGCTATTTTTAAATAATTGATAAATTAGTGTACTTGATAAATCTGCAGGAATGAAACCTTTAAGAAAAAATAAGTCAGAGCGTGACATTAGTTGGGATCATAGGCAAATGCTCTCGGATCGGCACTATTGGAAATACAACTGGTACGACCAAAGTACATCATACCGGTACAGGTAGGCGTACCGATCGCCTACCGGACCGGTACGGTTTCCATTCAGACCGGTTTGAATCGATACCGAACCTACAGCGCGCTCACGAAAAAAATTCAGCGAAGCGCATAGCGCATGAGCACGCGCCCGCCGCGTTAAATGCCGACATTAAATACCCCATGCAGGCGCGTGCTATGTGGGGAACCGCGCTCGCGCCCACACGAGCGCGCTACTCCACGCGCGGGCCAGTGCAAATCGGTCCGGTTAGCACCGGTATGTAGCGAAAACCGGTCGGTTCCGGCCTCTAGGGGCTGAAACCATTTTCCACGACTAAACCATATCGGTTGGCGCCGGTATCGGTACGGTACATGCTGAACCGGCCGGCAGACCATAGGCGCAATACATAGTTCAAAAAAAGAAGAATAACTAGATTGAAGCAACACTTAGCCGATTATTACCCCGATGTATCTGTGCCGAAAATGCCCCCAGGACGTTCGGCAGCTAATAAAGAAATACTTCGCTAATTTCAAAATAGCGAAAGAGAATTTCTAAGTAGCGAGGCAAGGATCGATACAAGATAATGAGCAGATCATGACATTCCACACATCCAGCTAATCGGCCATAGCCACAGAGGTCACTAGAGAGTCGATCATCACATGACTCTTTATTCGAGAGATCCTCAAAGAGATGATCGAGAGATACTTATACGAGGCTACCACGTTATCCGATCGACTCGTCCAGAAGGACGACATCCATCCTACCAACACAGCCAAGCAAAGAGAGGAATGAAGGATAAGCAGGCAGAAAGGAGCATAAAGGATAAGCAGGCAGAAAAGCACGAAGGATAAGCAGGCAGCTGCTCAGCGCACCAAAAAACAAAGCACCTGCAGCCAAGGATCGCCGAACCGGTACCGGTAGACGTACCGGTCGGCCACCGGACCAGTTTGGTACCGATTTGGACCGATTTGAACCGGTACCACTGGTTTGGCCTCCAAAAGCCAAAAAAAATGGTCTAGCTGGTACGGGCTGGTACTGATCGGTATGGAGGCTAGTACGGGCCGATACGGAGGCCGGTACGAGCTGGTATGGGCCGGTATCATTTTTTAACGCTGAACCGAAACGGTCAGAGACTAGACCAGTTCGGTACAGGCGGAACCGGCCGGTACGGGCCGGTTCAGCATTCCTTGCCTGCAGCCCTCTTGAAAAGTGTAGAAAAGGTGCCAGTTCACTCGGATTCAAAGACCAAAAGCAGCAACGATGATAATTCTGGTGGTCATGGATCTGCTAGCTAGGGAGTAAAGAAAATGAGGCCATTTATAAGACAACTGCAGCTACAGATAGTCTTCGATTCATTGGTGAGTCCCAATTTACATATGTTACACAAGCTAAAGATCACGGTGCACGATCTGGTAGAGCTCGCGAAAATACGATTGCATATAGAAAACGAGCTCCTCAAGGTCATTCAGGATACGATGCAGCTGCAGATGATCTCATATATGGAGTAGGATCCATAAACATATCAGATTCTGAGTCGTATACTGGATCCTATTACCTGCAGGCACAAGCAGCCTATGATCCATATAGATACGGATATGGATATGGCATGTCTGAGACATCGACTTTCAGTGGCTACTATCTTATGCACCCCCATCGCCCACGAAGATCAACGATGCACGGACGGTCTCAGCTCGCGGTCCAAGGCATGAAGAGCATGAGCGGGTGAGCTCCACCTCTTCCTCTACCTTAGGATGGAATTGTAAAAAAAAAAAGATGGGTTGGGGGGGCCAAAGCATTTTATAGATTGAATTTTGCTGACAGCATATTTGGATGGGCCCCACCACAGCCGTATTATCAGATAGAAGATACTTCTCAGAGCTAGAGCTTCATCGACAGATCTGAAAATCCTTATAACCCAGAGTGCATTCCTTATAGAATGAATATACAAAACTATAACGCCACTTGGTTAGAAGAGTGGGCCGATATGCCTCCTAACTGCTCAAGATCCGAATATCTATGAGAGGCATCGCTACTCGATGAAATTTTAGAAATCGGTATGTATGTAATTTAAATATATATAATCGATTGTATTATTTTATATTTTTTACCTCACTAGTTGATTGTATGATATTTCATGTTGTTTCTTACAGCATGCAACATCTCACTAATCATTTTATGTTGTCTCATTTTAAAACAACAAAAGGCATCATTTAGATTATACTAAAATCATAGAAACATCAAAAAAACATCAAATTATACTTAAAATCATTGAAAACGTTGAAAAAAATTAATTACCAATTAATCAAACTGAAAAAACTTACAAAAAAATGGATGCGCCAGTTCAATTAATCAAACTTGAAAACTTAAAAAAAAATGGGCTGCTGGTTCGCAACTGACACACTTAAGCTTACCGTGTGTCGGTACGATACCAATACCGTACCGACCCACCTGCCAACCGGTACGGATCCTAGTAACGGTTTGGTAATCAGACCTTGCTTCATAGTAACAAAAGATTAACAATGCAATTGCTTTGACCAATCTTCAAAAAACAACTTTAAGTAGAAGTGCTTCTAGACAAATCCTAATATCAATAAACGTAGGATCCTAGCAGATGTTTCTACCAACATAAACCAAACAAACTAGAATTTTGGCATGGAGAACATGATATACAAATCAATGCTTTGCCTCATAGCGTATTTTCACTTTCAAAAGCAGTTTATGAGAGTTTCTCAAAACTAAATTGCCCATGAACAATTCTTCAGAAACAACAATTAGACGTGCAGGCCTATTTACTCATTCACTATGAATGGACTCGCCTAACCTAGATAAGGCCTAAACTTTCTAAACAACCTTGTTAGATCCACCTCTAGTCCAATTAAGTAACTGGCAGAGTCTCCACGCTCCAGCAAACCTATGATTAATATGCAGGCACTCGCTCCTATTAATTGTCCTCGTTCCAATAACTTAACAGAGTTCTATCTCCATCTTTTCATGATCAAATTGCCTTTGACAAGTAATACAAGAACCATGCACCTTATGCATCCATAAGAATCCAATTCACTACTATTTCAGATAAATGATTCTCCATTTAGCCACAGGATATAAATATATCATGGTATGCACCCATTAAAATCTTCAGAATTATTAGCAGTTTATGAATAAATTAGTAATTTACAAACACTAAAAATTACGGTCACATTGCATGTAAAGGAGTACAACAAGTTTGATCACGGTGGCTCCGACTACAATGGTTCAAGTAAAATTTTGACCATTGGTATTCACAAAGTGCTATTATTTTCTCTTCCATCACAACAATGATCAAGTCAATATATTTATAACCAAAGTAGGAAAATATATAATCAAACAAGTTCTTTAAGGGATAAAAAGGTAGATGCATGTTAAATTTGATAAAAATTCAAAGATCCAATTAATAGTCTGGAGGGTTGTGAAAAAGCTAAGCATAAGTGCTTTATGGAAAAAGAATCAGAGATCTTGCCAGTCAATAATTCAAATAAAAAAATAAAACGACAAGAACAGTATCCTACATCCGTGATTCAGGATCTTTACGAGGATCATATCCTTTTCTAATCCAAAATCGACCAAATGGTCCAGTACTAAAGTAGTAGCCAGCTCTGAAAAGAAGCCTGCAGAAATCAAGAGTTCATAAGAAAGTCATTAGAGAAGTTAGGTGAGAGTGGGAAAATAAAACTAAATAGCATACAACATTCGAACAGATATTGCACTACAAACTCCATACAGAATATTAAATACATCATTACTTAAGAAGGGGGGAAAGGAAACATGGGGAAAGGTGAAGACCTTTTCAGCTGGTTTTCGGAGACGTCTGAGCCATCTTCAAGCAAGCGCTCATGAAGTGACCATCTGGGCCATATAGGCCGTTCCTCAAATAACTTGCATACAGCCATCTGCCACTCCCACTCAGTCGTATCTTTTGGTATGTTATCTTCCCAGTTAATCTTAATGGGAACCCTTGTAAATCTTAAGCTCCACAAATAAATAGATTTGGAAACAAGCATGTAATACACCATATGGTTACTGGTGCCCAGAAAATCTTAAAACAGCCAGCTATAGTTCAAAATACAACAGTCAAGTGATTTAGGTAAAAATATGGTTTCAGCAAGGGATGAAAATTTTTCATTCAGCCTAATCAGGTCTCTTAGATACTGTCAGGTTTATTTTGTAATATACTGCCAGCTTTACATTAAGAGCCAAATGACATTGAATATTGAGTTTAAATTGGCAACACATTCACAGTAAGACTTGGGCCAGGGAGTTCTGGTGCAGCTATCAGAAGCCTCACTCCAGAAGCACGAGAACTGACGGTACAAAGCTTAGCAGCCCATCTAGTCACGTTGACATCAGAGGTGAACACAAATCCTACTTAAATGTTGAAGGTCAGCCTATCATGCCACAGTTATCAAGAAGTGAAAAGTCAAGTCTTGTATTTAAGTCACCGCTGTTCAAGAAATCTTTCACCGATGTTAATGCAAGTTTCATTTGTTTATGTTATTCTCAGTCATCATAATCAACTAGTCATGTGACTTGTTCATGTGAGTTTTATTACAAGTCTCCAACTAAGCTTTTATTTGTTTAGATGCCTGTGCAGTTATTTTAAAAAAGATACAGGAACTGCTACTTGTAAGGGCTATTCCCTATATGATCATCTCTAAAACTTATTAGCATTCCTATTACCATTACTATTATTATTTTAAAAATAGTGATAAAATCCGTTCTTCTGATTAGAAACTTTTCATACTTATCTGAAATATTAACATTCAAACTTACACAAAGATCTCTTGAAAAATAGACCTGCTCTGAGGTCCTTATCAAATCAGGAAACCATTGTGGATCTCACACAATTGTCAACTATCAGTGCCTTGACATTTTGAACATCTTAAGAGAAGCAGATATTATAAGTGCATAAATTACGAAAGAAACTAACTCAACAATAAGGATATTTTCTATGTCGAAAGCAATTGCAAGGCACGGCTCGATATCCATCTGCAACAGAAAATGACATAAGGTTAATCAACATAATTTCTGCCTACCTGTATAATAATATGATATGCATGGAAGAACCAAAAATAATCATTCCAACATAACCTATGCCTGCAATGTTCTACATTCCAACATAACCTATGCCTGCAATGTTCTAAAGCAGTTCATATGCCACAGGATTGAATGGAATGATCTTGGAATAGAGAAGATGCTAATTCTAGGACTGGAGAGATAATTTGCAGTAAACAAGGATTATCAATGTAAGCATTAGTTGAACCCATTCAAACAAAAAATACTATGAAAATAGAGGAACAAGATATTTAGTCTGGTTTTTGCCATTCAAAATTTTGCATATTCAATAAGTTGCCATGACACAGATAATTAGAGCTTAATTGGGACTCTAAAAGGTAATGAGCAATAAAAGGCAAATTGTTACTTACATGGAGAGCATCAAAACTTCATGAGAAATGGCCTCTCTTTTAGATTCACATCTAGACCAAAAAAAATTAAGGAAAATAGATGACTGGCTAGCTAAATGCAGAAGGATAATTGAACAAGAGGTTTTGTTTTACAGTAAGAAGTTGCAATAATACCATGATGGTATCTTTTAATGAAATGCCTATAGACCTCATTCTACAGACAAAAGAGGGAATCATAACTCAACCTGCTTAAACACGCTTAATTCCTGACCTATAAACACGCTTAATTCCTGACCTACCCCAACTACCTAATATTTGAGTAGCCCAGACAACAAAACCTACTTGGATGGCTTGGCAACTCAAGGATGCCTTGGAAAGCAAGTATATGGACATCAATTCCTGTTGATAGTTTTGCCAAGGAACACATGGTAGTTTTACTAAGGAAAACATCAATGAGCACCATGACAAAAGCCAAGATATCCAATAGTTTAATGTATAAGTTTAAAAAAAATATGCTAAGAAACAGTGCAACTATCCAATTATAGTTAAGTTTCTTCCCAAATGAGTCTTTTTCAACCATCTTACAGGGCCACAAATAATGGTAGGTAAGCGATCAGAAAAGCACGTTACAGACGCCTCAAGCACTGGCAAATAAAAATCATCAAATGATCGAATAAGAGCATATATATGATAATATAAAAGACAAAAAGATCAATAGGCATGAATAAACATGGGATTGAACAATGCGCGCAACATGGGGATGAACAAAGAGTGCAAAGCCCCAACATTACAAGCCAATGGAAGCATTACCTCCCAACAGTGCTCCACAACCCCCCTTTGGAAGTTTCTTGAGAATAAATTAACTGACGGGTTAAGCCTATATCCAATTAATACAAGAAAATTAGTAGCAAATAGAAATTACAAACTCATGAAGTAAAATCTCAAGAGATTAACAATGAAGCAATAAAATATCAACTCAAGCCCCAACCAGACTATCATTATTCAAAAGTGAGGCCAGAATGCAGCTACTCGAAAATATTATTAACTCGCAAATATAAATTAGTTTAATTTGTTCAAAAAAATAAAAATTAATTAAATTAGCAACTACATAGATGGTAATCTCTTGAGAATTGTATTGTCAATTGTCAATAAGTGATTTGAATGAGAATTAAAGAGAATCAATTTTTCCTTCCTTTGTTAAGATAGAATAAACAGGAAAATGTGTTGTCCTTAATCTAGTGTAACCACAAGCACGACCACCAAGAATGAATGACAATGATCTCTGGAAAATAAAAAATAAAGATAAAACTAATAAAAGCAGTGTTTAAGTTTACTGCAATATCTAAATTCACTAAGCATAACCATAAGGAAACCTGACAATTTCTTAGCTTTGTTTCATATATGTATGTATGCATGTATGCGTATGTATGTAATAAAAAAAAGGCATTTTGAGCACAAAATAGAGCATCTCACACTATGGTCTCCGGTCTGTCCTTCAACGAGAAGAGTGGTGGCATCAGCATCATGACATCTGCTCCATCTATGCCCGAACTAACATCTTCTGTCAATCACAAGATGATGGTAATTGTCAAAAAGACAAAACAGCTGGAGGAATCTTAATCAACAACAAAATCACCATGCATGCAAACCATGGACGCATGGTCGCTTGGAAGAAAAGGAAAACACACTGAGAAAGACCACGAGTGGCCCTACCTAAATCCAGTTTCCCCTCCAAAGCCCAAGGCCGCTTCTTTCTTCTTTCCTCAGCAGCATGGACCGCAACAACATGCTGGTAGTCCACCATTCCTGCGCACGAACTGATACACTGAACACAGAGACGAGGGTGAAGTTTTTTTTTTTTAAGTAAACACGTGATGGGTTTACCTTCAAATCGGTACGCATGGCGCACCCGTGCCACAATTTCCGCCAACAGGCTCTCGGCCAGCGCCGGTGTTCCCACCCGTCCACCACCATTAGCTTCGTCAATGGATCCTTCGCCACTGGAACGTTCGGCTCCGCCCCTGGATTTCGAAATCCTAAGGAGGAGACTAGAACTGGGATGGAGATTCCCAAAGGCCGGGTGGCAGTAAGGATCTTCAGGGCGGAAGCGGAGTTCCATGGCGCCGGATTCCGAGCTCCTCGCCTGCGGGCAAGAGAATCGATCAAGAAGGGCAAGATAAAGAAAGAAACAGGACAAGAATCGATCTTTTGGGCAGAAAGCGACAAAGATGGCGAAGACGAAGAAAGAATTAAACAAACAATCGATCTTTTAAGGGAAACGATCAAGAAGACGAAAGACGGAGAAAGGACTAAAGCAAGAATCGATATTTTAGGGCAAGAAATACCTTGGCGATCTCCTGAAGCCCACCGAGAGTCTCGATGGCGCGTTCGGTGGAAGATGGGTAGCCCGGGTAGTGGATGGCGAAGGCCTCGGCTGCCGGGAGCACGCCGGAGACGGTGCCGTCTTTAATGACGGAAGAGGTGGAGGGCTTCGAACGGCCGTCGTCTGGGGGATCCATGGCGGCGAGCAAGGAGAGGGGATCGGAGGTCGGAAATAGCCGGAGAGGACGGAGGAGAAGGAGGAGAGCTCTCGGCGGCGATAGAATAAAAGATTACCACCGGCTGAGGGGCCGTTGGGGTTTTTAAGAGCTCGCCGGTGATGGACAATCCGAGTAATAGGATTCCTTTTTTTTTAGGGCGGTTTGAGGGGTAGAAAATTTCTATTTTTTATAAAAGCGAGGACTTATGATAACTATTTTTCGTGAAAGCTTGAGCAAGTTCCTGGGCTTGGAGCAAGGGCTGTCAAGTCGGGGACCTAGGAATAATTTAAATAGTTGGATCGGCAACCTTAATGCCGACTTCAGTTCCAAAATTATTAGTAGATTCCAGCGTATGTTCCTGATTACGACCATCGCAATAAGTCCGCGCTGCCCGCCGACTTAAATAAGTTATTTACATTATAAACCGGCAACGTCATTGCCGGTAGCTCAAATTTGCACGAAATTCTTTTTATTGTATTTACTGTATTTACAAGCCAGCTGCTACCTTCAGTTTATTTTATTTATATTTATATAATTTCATGATTTTTCTGGACATTTCAAATGAATTAGACTCTACTTTAAAAAAATAATAAGAAGAAGAAAATCCCTAACCATCCAATTCACATCCTTAACCAATTAGACTCATTTTAAAATCTAAAAATAAACAATTTTCTAATTCATTTTTTTTCTCTTATCCTTTAATTCTTGAACCCTTTTTCACTGATTAATTTTTTGACATGCATTGCATTCATCTGAATTCCTAATGTTATATTTTTAGTTTTCTCTAGGTATTTTCCATTGCATTAAAATCTAATAACTGGTTCAATAAGTCCTGGAGTCAAAGAAATGTATTTAGTTTCATAAACGAAAAAAAGATGTTGGTGGGATCTTATAACACTACTAAATCCAAGTGGAAACTCAAGGGAGGCTGGAAGATTATTGTAACTTTGGAATAGCCAAAGAATTCGATGCTCAGACTCCTTGGGCATGTGGTATACCATGGGCCGCTCAAGATTTTGAAGAAAGTTGGAAGATTTCTTCAACGTAACTAATACATGGGCTTAGATTTGTATAACATGTATGGTTTGTCATTCCCTCTTCTTCTTCTTTTTTCCCCCATGGATTTAACAAGGGGAGGAAAAGAACTCCATCCTCTTCAGTAGTGAATGAACGTAAGCATACAACATCCAAGGGAGGTGCCCAATGAAGGGAAAAAAGGGAGATCACAAACAGATTACAGGGATCCTAGAAAGCTCGACATACAAGTTAAGAAAAGCCAGTTCAGGAGGCGAGGTAGTCGGATAACATGAGGATTAGTTTGGGGAAGGTGGCCATCAGCTTGTCGTTCATGTGAGGTTTCCAGGGGAGTTACATGTAGGCGTCTCACAGAACATCACTGTGGTCTCTGTTTTTGTGAGTGAAGATTGCCCCGTTCCTTTCTCTCCATAAGGATCGGCAGATGGCAACGAGGAGGAGATGCCATGCGGTGAGGAGCGGGGAGAGGCACCTACTCTTCCTTGCTGAGATCCAGAAGGCTCTGATGGAGTGTTGCATTGATCAATAGTGGAAGCGGAATTGGATCATGGCTTCCATTGAATTAGGCTTGTTGGAAAGTAGTGAATTTTACGTTAATGAATCCGGATTTCTAACCAGCAAAACCATAGATTATGAAACATTGCAGTAGATCTGCCAACTCTTGGATCACTTGGAACCAAGATAACGCTGAAGTTAGTCACATCACCCTGATTCTTCTCAAGCCTATGTTACATGCTTAAACATATAGATAAGCTATTTAAGCAAGGCTATTACCGAAGAATCTAGAGCATGATGACTTGGACCGAGGCATTTTGGGTCTGGACATGCTCGAACTCTACGGCCCCCACACAGGAGGTTTCTGCTGAAAAAAGGTAAGACTTTTCTAGAAGGCTCCAGAGATCTTTTTACCTGAGATATTATTTTTGACAAGATATTTAGTAACCTAGATACTTCCAATGATATTTTTCTTAGGATATTCCTTTGGATAGTTCTGGTCTTAGGTATTTTATATGAATATTTCTACAGATTAGATATTTATTATGAGATATTTATATTGAAAAGAATAAAATTCCCCTAGGTCACTTGGAATTTGATGGGTGCCCCTATTAATAGTCACATGTGTGCATGGCCAAAACTTATAGTTAGAAAAAATTATTGCATGCACGATCATACTAGTGCATGCCACCAGCTGTTTTAGTGCATTGGTGTAAGTCAATCATTGAGACGAGCGTAGAATAAATAGATACAATGCATGCTCGATCTCAAGAATTGGCGGCATGCACCAATGTAGCCATGCATGCAGTGCATATGCAATAATTTATGTATAATGAGGGGATGAGGGGTTATTCTACTTTCCTTTCACTCTTACCTACTCTCTTCTACTCCTTTTGCCAAGTTTCTGAGGAAGGGGACCTTGTTAGCAACGGGAAGTCTCACTAAAAAAACTTTGCATAAAGGGAAAAGACTTAGTAGTGCCGCGTGTGTTTAGGATAAGGCAAAATCCATAAATATGTAACAATGAGCTTAATATTGAGAAGTTATGTTAATCTTTAGGTATACTTTAATTTATATAATTCTCCATTAAGCTGTGCTTTTTTCTCAATTTTATCATCTTTTCAAATTTTACCTTTACATTTTCACTTATTTTTTGTTGCATTAACTATTGCAAGTCTATGCTTATCAAAGAAAAAAAATTCTAGAATGATTGTATCATAGGCAAGCAAGTCATAATGGTGCATTTGGATAGTATCAAGGCAAAATCTAAGATTGGTTGCAAGAGAAAACCTGAAGATATGGTGCTAGCACTTAACATTAATTGGGTTCCAACATTATAGATGGCCTAACAGTATGGCATTTTTAAACTTGCCACGGCTGCCAAACGCTCTTTAGACATTTACAAAGAATGTTCTTTGAAAAATCTTGCATGGATATTCATATTTAATTCTGTTTTTATGTTTATAATTGCTGCTCCTTATACAATTTTCTAGAGGGAATTCCCAATTAAACACCTACTTGTATGTAGAAGCTTGACTCTAGAAAATAGTTTTTTTTTGTTTTCTAATATAATATGTGCGTGTGTGTGTATATATATATATATGTGTGTGTGTGCATGCGTGCACGCGTGCATGCCTGCTTTGCGTGCATGTCATGCAATTGGTGCTCAGGCACATACCTCAGCACATTCTTTCTTATATAAAAAGTCCAATGGTTCAGTGTTGGAGCTTGTTCAATCAAAAAATATTTCAGATGTTCAGATAATCTTGCAGCATAGATTTCCACTTCAGGGAGGAAGGGAATTACAAAAAAAAAAAAGTTTCTAAATTGCCGGACTTCAAAGTTTCTCCCATTCTATATTCGTAGAATAGGAGGTATACTAACTAAGAGTTAAATTGTCATAAATCTTCAGGTTGGTATCTTGACGTGAGGTATGCTAACTCTCATGGCCATCATTTGACCTAGAAGCTATGATGAACTTTAGATGTCCGCAATGTACGAGTTATCATGGGTCGTTATTTATATACACGTGTTCACGCTATGACTTATGATCAGTCATTTACTTTTTGCGGGATATTGTTGCTTTGACCTTTGGGCAAGATTTGAGATCTTTGTTGATAAAAAGATTTACCATGTAACTCGATAGATTATCAGATTTACCATGTAACTCTATAGATTCAGTGGCCACTCATTGGAGCACCTTATGTGAAGAAAGGAAAAGCTGCTGTTCTGAAACATTCACCTGGTCTGGCTTTTGTTGATGATTTTGAAGAACATAAGCATGCAAGCTTGTGGCCCTAAGGGTTGACAGCAACAATCCTGGTAAAGATATGATAACCATATTTACTTGCTGTCCATGAAAGGTGTGAATATGAGGAAATAATAACCTTTGACTGCATACATATATACATATATTTGGTTTCTTTGTAATACCTGGATGGTCTAGAGCATGCCACATCTTCTGTTTTATGTCTTTATGTTTTTTACCAACAAGCTCTGAACATGGAATCTCATTTTACCTACAGAGATTGGGTTCCTTGGCTACTTAATTTACCATATGGTCAGTTTTCATCATGGCATTGGAAACAAATGTTAGCAACTCAGTGGGCTCTTTTTTTAATCCTTATGGTATTTGGATCGGTCCACTCTAAAACTATTTTTGGTTATCAATAAATAGAGGCTAGCCCAATATGTGATTCTGTTATTTTGCTAGTTATACCGGCCCAATCTACGAATTTTATAAAATTTTCAGTCCAATCATCTAAACATGCCCTAAGAATCTCAACTTCAAAGAATCTCCAAAAAATAAATATTTGTTTGAATATTTCTACTGGATAGAGCAGAAAATCCTATAGAAATAGGGCCTATTCGTCCATCTACCTTTCATTTTCTAAGAATTTGTCCAAACCCAACGTAGATCGTAGCATATGGGCTATAAGGAGAAAAAAAAGATCTATTCCCAGCGGATTTGGGCTGAGTGGAGTTCGGTTGATACAAGTCATGCTTAAATGGATGGCTCAGTCTAGAAATTCTATAAAATTTTCAGCCTAATCTTGTAGAAACAACCTAACAAGTCCAAACTCCTAAGTAGAAACTAAAAGGGTTAAATCCTTTCCCAATGGAAATATAGCCAATAATAGAGTTTCCACAGTTGTTTTACTATCGAAAGAAGCATTTGTCAACGGCCTGGCGTTTCCCGAGGCCTTTTGCGGCCAGGAAAAACTTTTTACTTGGCAAGTCCAAATCCTCTCAAATTTGGTTCCAAACCTAATGATCCAATCTGACCACCCCGATCATCTATATTGTGCTTGATAGCCATGATGCATTAGGACCATGTTACGCATGGAAGCTTCCATAAAACATGGGACCTACGGCTCCCATGAATACATCGATGGTTGTGATGGCAAATTAGGGTTGTTTAATTCTTGAACTTCCGGGGATACTCAAAAAAGTTCGTTGAAACCAAATAGATATATATAAATGACTGGCTTTGATGACGGGGCCTTGTGATCACATATCAAATAATCTACTATCATTCGTCCAGACCAATGCTACCGTAAGGTTCTCACAACAGCCTGTATTTATCACTCCAAAACTACTTACTATATTTATTGTTTCAATTTTATTATTATTATTATTATTATTATTATTATTATTATTATTATTATTATTAACACGTCATATAATACAGTAACTCGAGCAGAGGCATGCAAGCTGGTGACGTAATTGAGCCCGTAATAACTTTGATAATGTCTAATGTTTGACACGACGCCACCGCACATGAGCAAGCCTGCTACTCAGAAGTCCTAACTTCAGGTTGATTGCGGCAGGGGCATGACTTGATAATACTTTTGTTTATGAGGTGAGGACAACTTGAGAGCACATCTTTTATGTTTGCTTTTATCCTAGAGGCCGTTTAGATTCATCTTTCTTGAACAAGATTCAGCGACGGTTACCGGGTGGATCCAGAGTCACGCTAGAATTTGTGTCGAGCATCTCCTTATGTACGATATTTGTGGTTTTTTGTGGAATTATGTAGATGTCCATATCACTCGTATGTATCCAGAGGTGAATGAGATGGTTGATTGGGCTCAATATTCTTCTTCTTTTTCTAATTTTGTTGAATGTATATATACTAAAACAATATGAAGATATTCGTGTAATAAAAAAAATCCACTGTATCCTCTCTTTTTTTCTTTTTTTAGTACAACGGCGACTCACATGCAATGAGTATGAATTCGGCCAACAAAATCAGAAAACAGTAGCTCACTAAAAAACTTTAGCAGGGACCCTTAGTTTTTTCGTACAAAGCCTTCGGAGCGACAAGCAGCAAAAGATGCAATCCAGTCAGCTGCTCCATTTTCCTCCTTGTAGACATGCATGGTCGTATAGGAGTCATACTCTCCTAGAAGTCTGCAAATGTCATCGAGCAACGGTCGACCTTCTGCTACACCTTTTTGACTCTAGATCTACTCGGCCACCGCGGCGTCACTCTCGAGGAGGAGATGATCTGCACCCAAGATACGCCTCCCAAAGATAATGCCCTTACAAGCAGATCTGAGCTCACCATAGACAGCAAATATGTCAAAGATGCGTCGACTCTTGACCGCCACTAGTCTAGCTCTATAGTTTCTAATAACAAAGCCCATGATGCCACAGATTCTGCCGTTATCATATGCTGTTATCAAAATTTACCTAAATATGGGCGCACTTGGGAGACAAATTTAGTCGCGGACGCTGCATCCTATGGACTATAGTCGTCACATTGTTCCGCGGATCGGACCGCCCGACGCAAACGAGCCCACGACATCCCCGTCTCCTGTGAAGTACTGGGCGCTAGAGACTGACAGCCATGTGATCCGGACGCGGTGGACCCAAACGGATGATTCATGTAAAGTGCATCTCTGCCGTCGGATCGCCAAAAAGATTTGGCCGTCAGATCCCATCCTCCTTTAATAATAGCAGTGTTAGATCCGTTTCCATCTCGGTGAGATCTTGTCGGACGGTGATGGACCACCAGGGGACCACCGATCAGTCGGCCATCCCATCGCCATCCGATCATCATGGACAAAACGCGGCATGCCACCTCACTATTCCGTAAGATCGTCCCTTCTGCCCGCATCTTTTTCCTTTCCGCCAGAGCCCGCCGTTCTCCATCAGACGGTAGGGCCGGGGATCTATCTAAACAGACTAAACGACACGGACGTGCACGTGGACTGGGCTAATCGGTGGACCCATTTTCCAGAGCTCGTTTCGAGCGTCCGATCGCTGTCCTCTCTGGGAGCCAAGGGTACGCTTCGAGGGCATTTTCGTCCTCACGGATGGCCCTCGAACCTTTCGAATGCCCCTGACGGGGGTACCGTGGCAGCGACTGCACAGAGAAGAGGACAAGAATGCCCCTGGAGGAAGACATAAAAATACGGAAATGACTGCGACGGGATGCATCGCTCGGATATCTAAAAGCCCCTTCCAATCTAGAGTTCCGTCTCGTACGGAGGAAGGCAGTGGCCGTATCAGTAAATAACATGGAGTAGGGAGGGGAGAAAAGAATCTACGTGGCTCACATTATCCAAAAGGAGACGGTGATCGGACGACGCGCACAAGCCAATGGAAGCGGTAGCGTGCCGGGCAGCAATTTGACGTAGAATGCTGTTCCGTATCAGGGGTCAAAGGTGGACGCATTGCGGATAGGCTTTTCTTTGGTTTCTTTTAGGGATGAATATAGACGATATTTGTCAGCTTGTAACCAACCAGCCAACGAAATTGGTTGGTCGATAATGATAACCATGCCCGCCAACCAGCAACAATGAAACATTTGTATCTGATTCAAAACGCATTAAAAATGATTAAAATCTATTAAGATGAGCACTTACAGCTCCACATATTCACGATGCACATCGAGAATAGTTACAACTTGTCCTGCATATTGAGCACTTACTCCATGTTAAGCAGTTATGGCAAATTTGGATATATATTACATGTTGGATGTTTATGGCGTGCTTGCTTCTCCTATATATACATGATCTGAAAGACCTCAATGTATGCATTTTTCTCTCTTACACTATTCTATATAACTCTCTCAAATCTTCACTATTCCCTAAATTTCGGTCCGACTTAGACATCAGAGGATCCCCCGCCGAACCAAATTTGGCAACATTCGATGCTTATTCTCTTCCTTGCAGGTCGGACTTCCACCTCCAAGTTGACCGGTCCAAGCAGAAATTGACTGCTCGTCGTTTGCTAGCTCATCCAACTTCGTTAGGTCAAATTTTGGCGACAATTAGGTGTAATAAGCCCGAGCTTAATCTAGCCTAGGTCTGTTCAAGCATGGTCTGAAACTAATGCCGAGCTTAAATTTCAAGATCAACTTGATTTATTTATGATTAACTCGAGTTAAATTCAAACTTAATTCCGCATCATACTGAACACAAGTCTATTTGATCAGCTTGATAATTTCAGATTAAGTTAAAACCAATATGAAATTAAACTAAGCTTAGCTCAAGCTTAAATAGAAGCTTGATTCTTGATTTTAAATTTTGAATAAATTTTAGTTTAACTCTAAATTAAAATTTAAATGATTCGAAGAATAAAAGAATTTTGGGTCCAATCCTCTAGCCTTATCCAGTCGAGCTTGATTGCGGAGTTCCTGGTGCAAAAATAGATTGGCAATGCAATGATAGCCTAAATGCAAGGACAGAGAAACACAAATTTTTGATGGCTTGTTGTTTGTCAACAATTTAAACCTTCCGTCAACCTCAACGTGATTACAGACATGGCCAATGGAAGTGGATCCATGTTCTTTATCTTGTCTCTAGATCAAGGATTTAATTTGCTGAGTTAGTATGAAAAATAAAAAAAAGAAAGATATAGAGGAAAATGAAATGCATTGCTTGTTCAATGTGAACAAGACAACATACAATCTAACATCCTGTCTCAACCAAAATGCTATTTCCTAGCTGGGCAAGTCCTACCAAAAAAAGAAAGACAAAAAGATATTCATTGTCAAATTTATAATGCCAGATCAATTTAGTCAATCAATAGAATTAGATTGAGACAAGGTTCAGTTTCGCATTAGTACGAAGGCTTCAAAGTTCTAATATATAGAACGAGAATATTGCAGGATAATGAAGCAACTAAGGGAATAGTAACTCACAGGTAGAACGCCAACCAATAATAGATCAATTACACGAAAGAAATATAGTTTACGATGAGCATTCTCCGAGGTGGAATGGTCTTTATGCCAAGGACTTGGATAAGCCAATAAGGGTTAAGAATGCAAAATCCCCTTGACACTTAGTTGATGTTCTGAAAGACGGAATGAGACTTCATATTGGAGAACTTTAGACTATGATTAGGGATGTAGGATCCTCTCGACGCTCATCAGGGTATAAAGTAGAGGCATAGAAATCTTGTCTATGTTTAGATAGTCAAATATCCATATATTTAGAGTACAAAAGATAGCAAATAAAGCCACCTTCTCTTATACAATGGTAGATATTTCCAACAATATCTATCTTTTCAGATGATTTCTTGTCTTCGTAACTTCCTCTAGATGGTTGCTGAGTTATTGTATTGATAACTTAATCATGTCTAAATAATCATCAAATGGTTAATTTCAACAAGAAACTATTTGCATATAGTCTTTTATTTGAGTGACTAGTGGTCAGTTATATTCCCTTCAGGTATTTAGTTATAATTAATTAATTAAATATTGGTTGATATATTGCTATTAATTATTTAATTGTAGTCGATCAGTGATTAATTATTTTTAGATGTAAATACTTGTTTTGTGGTTACGAAGATAATGATCGTATCATCTTATAACGGCTATCTCATAATTTTAAATCAAATCTAGGTTTTGCCGGTAGTGGGCCACTAAGTTACATAGAGCTAGTGGCATGTAGCATTGTTTTTTTGCTAATTTATGAGGACCCATGCATGCGATCGTGTGTTTAGTCTCATATTAACTATATATTGGATAAATCTTAGGTATTTATACAAGATCAAAGAATCTAAATAACACCTTAGGCTAGTCTTTTTGGATAAGGCTCTAGGTTGTTATAAATGGTATTAGAGCAGACCTAGTCCATAGTCTATATAGACTAGAGACACTATATCATGAGCCTAGAGGGGCTGACCACGATTTGATCGTGGTATTCATGATTTGATTTATGATACTTACGATTGGTTTTAAATAGATTTGGATCCTTAGTTTGGCGAGAGTACCGAGGCTTAAATAAAATGAGTATGTAAGGAGCTGTGCGGGCGTATGTTTAGTCCCACATCAGTTATGCACTGGGTAGATTTTCGATATTTATATAGGACAAAAAAAATCTAAATAAGATCTTCTTAGTAGCTTTTTTGGGTGAGATTATTGGTTGTTATATAATCTCTCTCAAGCACTATCAAAACAATATAAAAGTACATGTAACTTTCTTAGGCTTCCATGCATGGTCCATAAAAGTACATATAACTTTCTTAGCAATGAAATTTGAAGGCTACTCTTTCATATGGAATTTTGAGCAGGGCCCCTCTTTCTTTCTTCCCCGGCTCCGAATGTAGCTCTCTCACTTTCTCTTCTGCCATATTTTCCTGGTCTGTGGATTTTCTTTGGATGATAGAGCAGTATGTTTGTTTGCAGGACTCATCCTTTCAGCTTTTTTACCTCACTCGCCCGTTGGATTTGAATCATTACTTGCGCTCAAAGTCTAAAAGAGAACCACGATATCAAGAAAAAATATACATGGACTATGGCAGTTTGCTACGTTACCTTACTCTTTTATGCATCAAGTAACATTTTCATGACACAGTGCAGCCTCTTGCGTAAGTTATTGTGAGATGAATCTTACTGCATCATTTTTTTTGTTTAGTGAAGCATCTATACCCCTTTGGAAAAGTTTACATTACTCTCGTTTAGGGCATATCTGGCCGCTAAAAGACAGCAGGGGCCTAGTAACTAAAGTTGAACGGAGACAGAATTACTGCAGATGCAATGGGTGGACCACAGTCATGAGAGAATAGCTACAGAAAATTTCCTAGCTCAAGATCAATTACCTCTCTCTTTTTTTTTTTTTTGTTTGTTTTGAAAGCATCTGAGATGGCTTATTGAAGCCATAGCACTTGATGCACATGTGGTTACATCATACGCCAAAAATGCATTGGTTGGTATTGTTGCCACTAAATCTTGAGCAGAGGTCGGAGCGCTGCTAAACTTGCTCTAAGGTCGATGGGAGTCGAACTGATAAGGTGACCGAGGTAAAGAAGAACTGATCGCCTTCGAAAATGACCTACAAAAATTTACTTGCTAGAAAGTTTTTGACGGAAGATCCGCCGATATTTAAGTCAGAATAATAAGGCAACAGTATGGAAAGAAAAAAAATTTGTAGAGTAAAATCTCTGAATGAGCTTCTTTTAGGACTTTTGGGCCATCCATTTATACAAGATAGTGTACGGAATCGTTATCCAATTTGATGCAATGTACTTTAATTGTAAAGTAATAATCAATTGCGCGTTTGCAATATAGAAGCCGTTTTGTGTGAGCGGCTAAAATTATTAACTACAGTACTACTAAAATTATTAGTTTTTATTTACATGCGGATAATAATTTTTTTGGGTTTTGTTTGAGAAAATCGGTATAATCCGTGGGGTCTAATCCGAGGCTGAGATGCCTACCTTTTCCCATTAGGTATAAGTTACATTAAATGCCATGACCATGTGGAATATTGCTCCCAAGATTAAAGGGCGCAAGTGAGAAGGACTACTCATCATTTGTAGGTGATTCCATTAATGTTCAATCCGTTCAGTTTCATGTGAACCAATCCACCTTGGCAGTAAGCCATTTAGCCTCCACCTTCAGAGTTCAGACTTAGCTGGCAAGTCTTAGCCGGAGTCGCCTTGAAATCAACGAGATGGCAGCCAGGTAAGCGCTATAACTCCACGTCATAATGGAGAAGTTCACGTGCTCTGTTTGTTTTTAAACCTGTTCCAATATTAAGGCATCATTTAATAGCCCAGCGAGCAATTCGTTCCTCCTCGAAACCCCATTCGCCCAATTTCCATTCCCAATCTACCCTTCCTAACCATCGCCATCCCAGCCATTCAACCCCGGGCGGGTCAGTAATTTCCTAGAAATCCGGCACCAAAAGATGACATTCATGCTGGCCTCATTCTTAAATGCCGTTAAATGCTCGAAACCGGGGTTGTGTCCTCCAGACGCCTGCTTCCTATCAGGTGGCGGTGCTGCGACATCGGAGGTGGCGGTCACCGGATTCCCAGGGACCTCCTCCCGTTCCTCCCCTCTCCTGCCCATAAACTGTTACAGGCCGCGACGCACCGTTCTTCTATCCTCACCGCGAAAAGAAATATAATAAAGAAAAGGAGGCAGAAAACCGCACCACCGTTGGGTTACGAGCGCCAAGCTTTTGTCCTCTGGACCTCATCGCCGGATCCAGACCCCGCCCTCTATAAAACCTTGTGTCAACCTCCATTCCGCTTTTGTGAGAGAGAAGCAGGGGATATGGGGGTCTACTGGAACCTGGGGCTCTGCTTCTTCCACCTGCCGCGTCTTCTCCTAGCGGAGGACGCCACCTCTCCTGCCGCCGCCGTTTCGGCGGATTCCATCGCCACCACCAGCCCCTCCCCCTTCATTTCTCCGCCGTCGGCCAGATCGTCCTCCGTCGCCCCCTTCCGGCCCAGCATCGCCGTCATCGTCGGCGTCCTTACCGCAATGTTCTCCCTCACTTTCCTCCTCCTCCTTTACGCTAGGCACTGCAAGCGGACCTCCGCCGGTTATGGCGGTGGTGGTGCGTCGGGATTTTCGGCCGCCGCTGAGAGGCGGAACTCAGGGGTAGAGCGGGCGGTGGTGGAGTCGCTGCCGGTATTCCGGTTCGGCTCGCTCCGGGGCCAGAAAGAGGGGCTGGAGTGCGCGGTGTGCTTGAACCGGTTCGAGCCGGCGGAGGTGCTCCGGCTCCTTCCGAAGTGCCGCCACGCCTTCCACGTCGAGTGCGTCGACACCTGGCTCGACGCCCACTCCACCTGCCCACTCTGCCGCGTCCGCGTCGACCCAGAGGACGTACTCCTCGTCCCCGAACCCCGCCCCCTGCCGGATCCCGACCATCCCTCCGCAGCAGGCGGAGAGAAGTCGCCGCGAGACAGCAAGGCCGCCGGCGAAGCGGCGGCCGCGATCCCGAACCCCTTCGGCCGGCGGATCTCCGGCCGGCACTCCTCCGCCGGGGAGAGGTGCAGCAACTCCATACAGATCATCGTCCAGCGGGCCGACCCCGCCGATCGAAGGTCGGCGGACTCCGCATCCGCGCGCCGCGGCGCCGCCGCGGGCGGCTTCGAAGCAGCCAGGGGAAAGGTCCGGAAGGACGGGCTTCTCTTGCCGGCGGAGAGGGAGGAGTTCGAGCGGCGGTGCAGTCACCGAATCGTCGTCTCGTGCGGCGACGTGATGCAGGAGAGATGGAGCGATCTTCGACCGTCGGATCTGCTGTTTTTGCGGTCGGAGATGATCATTACCGACAGTGGAAGGTTCTCAGCGTCCCGGGCGGGCCGGGTCTCGGGCTCCTCCTCGGGCAGGGGCAGGGACGTAATTAGCCCGCGATGCGCATCCGAGATCACGGGGATTACCCGTCTCTCGACCCGAGCTCGCAGCGGCGGCTGCGCACGGCGGGTGGAGGAGGAGGAGCGGACGATGAGGAGGTGGTTGGCATTCGCGGCGAAGCGCACGGCGCGGTGGCTCGGGAGCCGAGAGAGCGACCACGGGCCCAACACCTAGCTTCTGAAGATATTTCTTGTGACGGAAATGCCCACGGATACGATCATTATTTTCCGAGAGGATGCCACGGAGGGAGGCGGGTGGATCTTTTTGAAAGATTCCAGCGGTACGTGGGAGTGGGCAAGTACCACGGGATTCTTGAGTAGTGTCACGTGATGGACCTTCTCGCATTACCGCCGGTCTGGGGACTCGCGGGGACCCTGGCACGAGGGCATGGAGGCTAGCGAGGAGGGGAGAGTTTCGAGCTCTCTCGTCCGCGTGGGCGGTTGTGAAGTCGGGAGACGGTGGTCACCGAACGAGATCCAACGGCTGAGAAACGGGAGGTGACGCGGCGGCTTCTGCGGGATGGCGCTTTTTGTCGGGTGGTGAGGAAAGGTGAGCCGGGCGGGTGGAGAATCCGAGCCGTCCATTTCAATTTCGAGGTGGGGTCCATAGAGCAACAGTGGGAAACGGTAGCCCTGGAACTTTTGATGTGGACAATTGATGGAGAGCATTGAATGGAATCATTGACGTAGATACAAGTTGCATTTCTTTGCGTTTGGTGCAGGAAGCAGAGGTTACTTGCATTTACTGCCAACTTTGTGAATGGATCTCGGGAGGCAGCACGCATGCTGTTTGCTGGTAGCTAAGATGTGAAATATTTGTACTTTTGACTTCAAAATTTTGGATTGAACCGTTGATTGCATATTTGCATGCAAGTTTATGTAAATGTCAATCTGCTAACATCACATCTTTCTCATCAAGTCGTGGCAAATATATTAGTACCATGATTCTATCTCCCAGTTTTCTAGAAAAGAGGAGGGGAAAACTCCAATGGACGTGTTTCAGGGTGATGTGCTTGGAGTAACATTTTGGTGGCTGATATTAAGATATCGCAATGGAGTCATTCATCCTGGATGTTTTGAGTTGATCACTAGTGCTTGCTAGAAATTGATAGGGCCTCGATGGGTCAAGAAACTTGATCTCGTACCAAGGCAGGAATCTGAACGGCAGGCAACTTGATCGATGAAAGCCGAGTCCGGTTCGCAAACGGGACATTTACGTGGCATTTGTTAGAGATCTCATACCAACGTAGGATGGTAGCGGTTTATTTAATGCGATTCTAAAAGCTGTTTCTATCTTTTTGCCACAAAGTCGTATCAAGTTCTTCCCCCCCCACCCACTTTTTTTTTTTTTTTAAGTTGAGCCTATGCTAGAGTCTAGATAGTCGAAAGTCCTTTTCTCGTTAGAGCCTAGATAGCCTAAAGAGTCCATTCAGTAGAATATATTGCTGGTTGGGCCAGCACATGTTCAGCTGCACATAGAAGAACTAAAATTGTGATGAGAGCCCATAAATTTTTCATAATTGTTGGGGGGAATAAAGTTTCCCCCCAAATGACATAAATGCCCCTAAGAAGCCGTACAACCTCCGACCCCGGACAGCCGAAGTCAGCGTCCGACCTCAGAACGCTCGGCCACAAGACGACCGACCCCGAAACCTCCGACCTAAGAGAAACCCCGATGTCCGAGGACCGTACTCTAACACCCCTCCGGCATTTATTGCGTATGGCCGCTGTAATCTTCCGGCACACTCAACAATAAATGCGGATCTCCGGCTTACTCCATAATAAATGCGGATCTCCGACTTACTCCACAATAAATGCGCATGGCTCCTGACATCTACGGATCCCCAGCTCTCCACGGCAAATCGACCCAGCAGGGTCTAGTCGACTATGATAAGTCTCTGATCTCGGCCATACCGCCGACATCAGCGCAATGATTCGCCTGACCGAGCGCCGACCTGAACAACATGCCAAGCCGTACTACGGCCTCGCCCTGTTACATCACAGGTAAACCGACCCCCGCATATAAAAGGGAGCCTTGGCCTCTCAAGAGGGGATTGGAACATTCATACACCCAAAAATCACTGTTTATCTCCTTCTCCCCACTATTTGCCCCCTCCCTGAATTGAGCGTCGGAGGGCCGGCGCCGGAGAACCCGGCCACCGGTTCGTGTGCAGGCACCCGGACGGAGGACGCCGCCAGCCAACGGATCGCCGCCCCGCTGCGAGGACCTGCTGTTCCTTCTCTCCGACCGCCCCGGACGGAGGACGCCGCCCGCCGACAGACCGCCGCCCCGCCGTGAAGACTAACAGTCGCTCCCTCTCCTCGACCGAAGATTGCCCCCGGGTCCAATTTCCAGCAACAGTTGGCGCTAGAGGAAGGGCCCGAGTAGCAGTCATGAAGTTGAGAAGTAAGGGAGCCTCTAACGTCTCCTGGCGTCCCCCGCAAAGTCCTGGACACTCCGTCCAGAATTCTCCAACTCCGGCTGACCCAGCTCCTCAGGTCCAGCCGGAACAGTTCAATGCCCTGGCACAGCAAGTCCAGGCCCTGGCCGCCGCCGTTCAGGGCCTGCGGCGCGTGGAGGCTTTACCGGCACTTCCCTCGCAGGCCCAGGCCCCGCCGGAGTGTCTCCCAAACGGCCCGGTTCTCTCCAGCCAAAATTTGCATGGCTCCTCCAGAGCCAACAATGGAGAACGAGCTTCTCCCAGGAGAGAGTTACCGGGTGAAGGTTTCGACCGGAGACCCCAACTTTCTGAGGCGGAGTCAGCCCCGGATCACCGTGAGCTGGCGCATACCACAGCGACAATCCTACGGGTGGGGGAGCTCGACCGAAAAGTCGAGCATCTGGAGCGCCAGATTGCGGCACTCCACAGCAAGAAGGCAAGACAGGAAGGGGACTTTGAGTTCACTACCAAGTCCCCCTTCTCCCGCCAGATCGAGGACGAGCCAGTTCCCGCGAGGTTCAAAATGCCCCAGGTGGAGCCCTACAGCGGAATCACCGACCCCCTTGACCACTTGGAGAGTTATCGGGCCCTCATGGCCCTACAAGGGTCCTCGGAGGCCATACTCTGCAAGGCCTTCCCAGCAACCCTCCGAGGGACCGCTCGGCTTTGGTTCTCTGGTCCGAAGCCGAACACGGTGTCCTCTTTTGAGCAGCTCGGCAGGCAGTTCGCCACCAACTTTGCTGCCAGCCGGCGCCAGCGACGGACATCAGACTCCCTCCTGGACATCAAGCAGAAGGAGGGGGAGTCCCTCAAAGAGTACCTGGACCGCTTTACCGCCGCCACATGGGAGGTTCGCGAGCTAGACCAGTCGATAGCCATGTCGGCTCTGAAGACTGGGGTCCGCTCCTACCGATTCCTCTTCTCCATCGAGAAGAGCTTCCCGGCCGACTTCACCGAAATGCTGGCCCGAGCCCGGAAGTACGCCAAGGCCGAGGAGGCAGTCGCCTCCAGGCGGGGGGCAATCGAGCCCACCTCGAAGAAGCGGAAGAAGCGCCGCGAGGAGCGCGGTCGACAAAGGAGCCAGTCTCCCCGCCGAGAGAAGAATCTCCCCAGACTGAGGAGCCCGCCCCGTCAGCAGGGGCGACCTCAGCAGAGGACACCTCCTCGTCCGAGGTCTCCACCACGGCCCCGGACGTACCAGGCGAGGTACGAGAACTATACACCCGTCAATGCTCCTCGGGCCGAGATCCTGATGGAAATTGAGGGTCGGGACTTCTTCCGACCCCCGCCTCCTATGCGAGACACGGGATTTCCCCGAAATTCCAGGAAGTACTGCCGCTTCCACCGAGATCGCGGGCACGACACGGAGGACTGCTTCCAACTCCGGGACGAGATAGAAGCGCTCATCAGACGGGGAGTACTGAACCGGTTCGTGAGGAACCGACATGAGGAAAGGAGGCCGGCGGAGAATGTCGCACCAACCGAAAATCCTGGCGGCAACAGGCCTATCGCCGGCACCATCAACATGATTGGGCGGACCTCGGCAGGAACAGCCGCCCAGGGAGCACCCCCGAAGCGCCCACGCACTGATGAAGTCATCTCGTTCTCGGACGAGGACTTAGAAGGGGTCGAGACCCCTCACGATGACGCTGTGGTCATCTCAATGATTGTAAATAGGTTTGATGTAAAGCGTGTCCTAGTTGACAATGGAAGCTCAGCCAACATTTTGTACTACCATGCCTACCAAAAAATGGGGTTGACAGAAGGACACCTCCGGAGAATCAATGCCCCGCTGGTCGGGTTTACCGGAGATGCGGTCCCGGTTGAAGGTGAGGCTAGCTTCCTTGTCACAGTTGGCCTCGCCCCCCGGGAGAGCACTGTGAGGATGGACTTCCTGGTGGTCCGTCTGCCCTCGGTCTACAACGCCATCCTTGGGCGCCCAGGGTTAAATGCCCTTCGAGCCGTGGTTTCAACTCGCCATTTGCTCATGCGGTTCCCCACCGGCCAAGGAGTGGGCGAGGTCCGCGGAGACCAACTGGTCGCCAAGCAATGCTACATGGCGGCCCACACAGTAAAGCAACCAGCCGAGGCACCAGACCGCCCGATGGGCCCTTCACTGCCCATAGAAACCCTCGATGCGAGGGACACCCTCTGGAAGAAGCAAGTAGAGCCCGGTGAGCTCCTTATTCAAATCCCACTACAAGAAAATTTTCCCGAGCTAACCGTGCAGGTTGGCTCCGGCCTCGGCGCCCATGAGAGGAATCGCCTCGTCAGCTTCCTGCGGGACAACGCTGACGTCTTCGCCTGGTCGCCCGCGGACGTGCCAGGAATTGACCCCGAGGTCATGGTCCACCGACTCCAGGTGAGGCCAACCAGCAGGCCCGTAAAGCAGAAGAAAAGAGGCTCCGCCCCTGAGCGACAACGAGCTGCGGCCGAGGAGGTGGACAAACTCCTCGGAGCCGGCTTCATCCGGGAGGTCTCCTACCCGGATTGGCTCGCCAACGTAGTCCTCGTAAAGAAGGCCAACGGAAAATGGCGTATGTGCGTGGACTACACCGACCTGAACAAGGCCTGCCCAAAAGACAGCTTCCCTCTTCCGAGCATCGACCAGCTCGTCGACTCCACTTCAGGACACCAACTGCTAACTTTTATGGACGCCTTTTCAGGATACAACCAAATCCGAATGGCGCCAGAAGACGAGGAGAAGACGGCCTTCATCACCGATAAGGGCACCTACTGCTACAAGGTGATGCCCTTTGGTCTGAAAAATGCTGGGGCCACCTATCAGAGACTGGTCAGCCAAATCTTTAAAGACCAGATCGGCCGGAACATGGAAGTCTATGTGGACGACATGCTGGTAAAGAGCCAAGCGGCGGAACACCACATAGCCGATCTCAACGAGACATTCGTCAAGCTCAGAAAATACCAAATGAAACTCAATCCGGCGAAGTGCGCGTTCGGAGTCACCTCGGGCAAGTTCCTGGGTTTCATAGTGACCCAACGCGGAATTGAAGCCAACCCGGAGAAAATCCGGGCACTGCAAGAGATGTCGCCTCCAAAGACAGTTAAGGAGGTGCAGCGGCTCGCGGGGCGGGTAGCCGCCCTGGGAAGGTTTGTTTCTCGATCAGCCGAACGTTGCCTCCCCTTCTTCAAGAGCCTCAAACGGCCGAAAGACTTCCGGTGGACAGAAGAATGCCAGCAAGCCTTTGAAGAGCTTCGGAGCCTTCTGGCCTCTCCCCCGCTGCTCACCAAGCCCCAGAAGGGCGAAATTCTTTACTTATATCTGGCCGTCTCCCCAGCTGCAGTAAGCTCGGTCCTCGTCCGGGAAGAAGACAAGCCCCAAAAGCCGGTCTATTACACCAGCCGGGTCTTCAGGGATGCTGAGACCCGATATTCTAAACTTGAGAAGACCATCTTCGCTCTCATCATCTCGGCTCGGAGACTCAGGCCTTACTTCCAAGCCCACACGATAGCTATATTAATCGACCAGCCTATGAAGCAGATATTGCAGAGGTCGGATCGTGCGGGGAGGATCGCCAAATGGGCGGTCGAGCTCGGGGAATTCGACCTAGAATATCGGCCCAGGCCGGCTGTCAAAGCTCAGATACTCGCCGACTTCATCGTGGAGTGCACCCTTCCGGACGACCCCGAGCCGCCATCTGAGTCCGTGGAGGAGACCCCGAAGCAGCCATGGGTCCTGCACTCGGATGGGTCTTCGACCCCGGGGGGCAGCGGGGCCGGACTTATCCTCACCAGTCCAGATGGAGTGGTGGCCGAGCAAGCTCTGCGCCTCGAGTTCCCGGCCTCGAACAATGAGGCCGAGTATGAGGCTCTCATCGCCGGGCTCAAGCTGGCGAAAGAACTAAAAGTGGGAGACCTGACGGCCTTCAGCGACTCCCAGCTGGTGGTGAACCAGGTCCAAGGAGATTTTGAAGCTAAAGAGCCATCCATGCAAAAGTATCTCCAAAAGGTGCGGGAACTCACATCTGCCCTGAATTCTTTCAATATTCAGTATATTCCCAGAGCGGAAAACCTCAGGGCAGACCAGCTATCCAAACTGGCCACCTCCCGCATGAGCGAGCTTCCCAAGGGAACAGCGCTCGAGTATCTTCGGGTCCCTAGCACGGAGGAACCCGAGCCCACTATGTGCATCGACTCCGAGCCAAGCTGGATCGACGGGCTCGTCTGCTATCTTCAGGACGGAACTCTACCTCATGACGAGACGGAGGCTCACCGAATCAAGCGCCAGGCTCCCCGGTATGTCTTGTACGAGAATAAACTCTATCGACAATCATTTACTTCTCTCCTTCTCAGATGCCTCCGCCCCTCCGAGGCGGACTACGCCCTCCGAGAGGTCCATGAAGGGATCTGCGGAAATCACCTGGGGGGTCGAGCCTTGGCCCATAAGATCCTGCGGCAGGGATACTACTGGCCCACACTCCAGAAGGACGCAACAGATTTCGTCCGCAAGTGCGATCGGTGCCAACGAAACGCCAATATCCAGCGCCGACCTTCAGCTCTGCTGAGCTCCATCATCGCCCCCTGGCCGTTTGCCCAATGGGGATCGACATCCTGGGGCCCTTTCCCCTGGCCATCGGACAGAGAAAGTTCCTGGTCGTCTCCATCGACTACTTCACCAAATGGGTCGAGGCCGAACCTGTTGCCCGGATCACCGAGCAAAAGATGCGGGACTTCGTGTGGAAGTCTATAATCTGCCGATTCGGACTACCCCGTATCCTTATATCTGACAATGGTCGACAATTTGACAATGTTCATTTCAGGGAGTTTTGCTCTGAGCTCGGCATTGATCATCGCTTCACCTCGGTTGCCCATCCCCAGACAAACGGGGAAACTGAGGTAACTAACCGAACTATTTTGCAGGGACTCAAAGCTAGGCTTGATCGGTCCAAAGGACAGTGGGTCGAGGACTTGTACAATGTCCTTTGGGCGTACCGGACCACGTTCCGACTGCCCACGGGAGAGACCCCCTTCAACCTAGCATACGGCACTGAGGCCGTCATCCCTTTGGAGATCGGCTTGCCTTCTCCGAGGGTGGAGCATTACGACCCCGATACCAATTTCTCTCAGCTCAGGAGCAATTTGGACCTCGTCGAAGAGACAAGAGAGGTCGCCCGGGTGCGCATGGCGAGATATCAACAGCGAACGGCCCAATACTACAACTCCAGAGTTAAGCCCAAGCTCTTCAAAGTAGGGGATCTCGTCCTCAGGAAAGCCGAGGCTTCTCAACCAACCGAGCAAGGAAAGCTCGCCGCAAACTGGGAAGGACCGTATCAAATCGCCCGGGTACAACGGCCAGGGGCGTACAAATTGAAGTCCCTGGAAGGGACTCTGATCCCACGAAGCTGGAACTCCAAGAATTTACGGATGTACTACCAGTGAAACCCCAAGAGGTTCAAGATAATCAGGATAATGGACTCAGCTCCTTTTTCTGCAAATATTTCTCTCATTTTGATGACTGTAATCCTCTTCTAATATTGGGTCGTCTGTGATCCTCAGATTCCCCGGCCAAAATCGGGATGCCTCGAGGCTCGACCGTAGAGTCCCAAACTCCCTCGACCTCGGGAAGAATCGCAGGACGGTGAAACGTCGACTGGTGCAAGATTCCTCGACTAAGGTCGAGATGCCCCGAGTGTCGACAGTGCGTGCCCAGACCCCTCGACACTTCGGAAAGACGGGGTAGTACCTTCGCAGTCCCCCGTGGCGCTCAACACCAACAACGGGGTAGTACCTTCGCGGCCCCCCGTAGCGCCTCCTCGACTAAGGTCGGGATGCCCCGAGGGTCGACCGTAGAGAACCAGACTCCCTCGACCTCGGGAAGGCGCCGTGAGGGGTGGAAAGGGTGGCTCCACCCGGGGTGCCACAAAGTGGACCCCCGGGAGCGGTCGACGATCCCCGATCCCCGAAGCGAGCGATCCCTCGACCAAGGTCGGGATGCCCCGAGGGTCGACCGTAGAGAACCAGACTCCCTCGACCTCGGGAAGCGTCGCCGGTCGGTAGAGCGTGCCCAGACCAGCCGACCTGACGAACGATCCCTCGACTAAGGTCGGGATGCCCCGAGGGTCGACCGTAGAGAACCAGACTCCCTCGACCTCGGGAAGGCGCCGTGAGGGGTGGAAAGGGTGGCTCCACCCGGGGCGCCACAAAGTGGACCCCCGGGAGCGGTCGACGATCCCCGATCCCCGAAGCGAGCGATCCCTCGACCAAGGTCGGGATGCTCCGAGGGTCGACCGTAGAGAACCAGACTCCCTCGACCTCGGGAAGCGTCGCCGGTCGGTAGAGCGTGCCCAGACCAGCCGACCTGACGAACGATCCCTCGACTAAGGTCGGGATGCCCCGAGGGTCGACCGTAGAGAACCAGACTCCCTCGACCTCGGGAAGGCGCCGTGAGGGGTGGAAAGGGTGGCTCCACCCGGGGCGCCACAAAGTGGACCCCCGGGAGCGGTCGACGATCCCCGATCTTCGAAGCGAGCGATCCCTCGACCAAGGTCGGGATGCCCCGAGGGTCGACCGTAGAGAACCAGACTCCCTCGACCTCGGGAAGCGTCGCCGGTCGGTAGAGCGTGCCCAGACCAGCCGACCTGACGAACGATCCCTCGACTAAGGTCGGGATGCCCCGAGGGTCGACCGTAGAGAACCAGACTCCCTCGACCTCGGGAAGGCGCCGTGAGGGGTGGAAAGGGTGGCTCCACCCGGGGCGCCACAAAGTGGACCCCCGGGAGCGGTCGACGATCCCCGATCCCCGAAGCGAGCGATCCCTCGACTAAGGTCGGGATGCCCCGAGGGTCGACCGTAGAGAACCAGACTCCCTCGACCTCGGGAAGCGTCGCCGGTCGGTAGAGCGTGCCCAGACCAGCCGACCTGACGAACGATCCCTCGACTAAGGTCGGGATGCTCCGAGGGTCGACCGTAGAGAACCAGACTCCCTCGACCTCGGGAGGTATCACAGGTCAGCAAAGCGTCCACGAACCCGCCGACCTGACGTGGGATCCCTCGACCAAGGTTGAGGCGCTCCGAGGTCCGACCATAGGGTCTTAAGCCCCCTCGATCTCAAAAAGGGCTACAAATCAACAGAGCCTCCCCAGATCCTCTCAACTCCGGCAGGAGTCGTCGGGTCCATGGGAAGCCCGAGCCCCTTTTACAAGTCAAAAATGACTCCGGAGGTCGACGAGGAAGGGAAGCGACCTACTCCACCATGCGAAGCATGACCCCGAGAATGCAAGAGGTACACCCAACTAGACGCCCTCCTTGTCAAATTTTATCTACATATTGCCGAGCGGGATCTCGTCCAATGTTGGAGTCTTATTTTGCCCCAAAGCCGGGCTTCTTCGCTGGGTCGGCTTAAGACCGACCTCGCAACTTCATCATGCCTGCTCTGTTCGTCAAGTCTCCGCAATCCGTACTAAGGCTTCATAAAGTAGGGCCCAACTCGGCTCTTCTAAGTAAACTCCGACGTCCAGCTGAGAAAGTGGTCCCGGCCACGAATGTACCAGCCAAGCACAGGTACCAAGGCAATCTTTGGGAATCCCAGCCTTGTTCACCGAAATCTCGGCAGGGTCCGAGAACGATAACTATGAAAATCTTCGGCAATAACTTGTTTATTAGCCCGCGCTCCCTATGAGAGGTTCGGAGTTGAGTTCGGAAATCCGACTAAACTCCCCGAATAGCGGCACGAATAGACCTATTCCGGTCCCACTTGAAGGGCTAAGGCCCGACCTCGGTGCCTTAAGATTTTTCTAAAGGCCAAACGTGGCAACTCCCACGACTCTAAGATCCGAGTTATAGGACTTAGAGAAATTTTCTAGAAACCTAAGCTCGGAGCTCCCTTTGGTCGAGACGACTGGAATCCGAGAAGGCTAAGATATAGCCAGGGAAAAGGGCAGCTTCGTTAAGCAGCCCAAAGATTAAAATACGAAGTTAGAGGTCGTCGAGGCGGTTAGCTAAGGTTCTAGCCTCATCCACGACAACAGAGGGAAAGATGAACACAGAATGACAAAAACATTTCTTCATTAACAAAGGGCCGGAAGGCCAATTACAAAATTGGAAGTCGGCCACTCAAGGGCCGACCCCGGATACAATGAAAAAGAAAAGAAAAATATGCTTAAGTCCTAAGCGGCGGGAGCCACATCCGGGGGGTCATCCGGCACATTGATGACCTCATGATCTTCCTCCGGAACAGGCTCAGGGCCGGGAGCAGGAGCTTCGGGCGCCGCCTCCGGGACAGCGTCGATCTCGGCCGCCGGAGCCGCCTCCATGACACCGTCCGCCTCGGCTACCCCCGTCGAAGGCTCGGCGGGGTCCTGCTCGTATATTCCCGCCTCGGACGTCAGGATGGCAGGAAGGGCTTGCACGTCGGACCCCCAGCCCCGGTCCTCCCTCGGACGGACCGTCGAGAAGTCGTACTGAGGGCAGTACCGGCGCACCTGCTCCCGGAAGTTCTCGAAGCCTCGAAGGAAACCGTCGACCGTATCCTCCTCCAACATGTCGCGAAACTCTTGCGACTCTTTGAAGAGTTCCACAGCATGCTCGGCTCGTTCGAGGGCCCTCCTCTCCCGGGCCTCAAGTTGCCCGAGTCGGAGGCGCAAGACCCCCTCCTCATACTCGAGGGCCGCGACCCTGGCCTGGACCTCCCCTAAGCGCGCTTCCGTGCCGCGCATGGTTGCCCTGGTCAGGGCATGAGCCGCCTTCTCCTCCTCGAGCGCCCCCACCATGGCAAGGCGCTCAGCCTCGGTGGCTGTCCACCGAGCCTCGGCCGCGGCCAACGCCGCCTCCAGCTCGGCGACTCTTTTCTTGGCCGGCTCCAGTTGCTGGCCGAGCTGTTGAACTTCTTCCCGATACCCATGGGCGATGAACGCCATGGTGTCGAGCTCGAGAATATGCTGAAAAGAAAGAAACGAGGGTATTGTGAGTTGAAAAGCACATATGTACGCTAAAAACTCGGGAAAATTAAGAAGGAAGCTTACCCGGGCGGTGTTGCAGTAAGCACTGCCGACGACCTCCTCCAGCGAAATACCCCGAAACACGGCCCGGTCCGCTGGAAGCACCGCACGCCGCAACATGGAGCGTGCGACCTCGGCATCTTGAAAGGCCGAGCGCCCCTCGGGAATAGAAGAGTCCGGCTCGACCGACTCTTCTCGGAAAGCCCGGGAAGAGCTCGGCACGATCGAACCCGAGGTCCCGGACCGCTCGCCTCGGTGCCTCGGGTAAGCCCGGGTCCTGGCTGCTGCGGCCGGACCGCGGACGGCTCCCCCCGCTGGGAAAGGGGGGTAGGGCAAGGAGGGGCCGACGGGCCCGCATCACCAACAACCCGCTCCCGCCTCGGGTCGGCTGCAGGGGCCCCCGCCTCGAGGCCACTCGTCCCGGCCGACGAAGAAGCGCCGTCCGTCCTCGCCCTCTTCCGAGGCTGGGGCGCAGCACCCCCGGCCTCGGCCTCTCGCCTCCTCAGGCGAGAGAAAAGTGATGTGTTGCTGGTCGGCATACGTGGAATATCTGAAATCAAGAATTTTGTTAAGAGTCAGACCCGTGACCGTAAAGACGGAGAACAAGAAATAAATAAATAGAATAATGCAACCGCCCTTACCCTCGGGGCGCGCCGAGCTCAGACCCACGCTCGCCAGGGCGTCCTCCCGCAGGAGCTCGGTCAGGTCGTTGCCCCTCCCGAGGGCTCGCAAAGAGTCCAGGGTCCTCAGCTCCCTCCCCGTGGGCTCGGAGAGTTTGTTGAGGGCCTTCAGCCGAGGGTGTCCCCACCTTGGCTCGAACCCCCAAGGCGCCGCAGACGCCAGAAAGAAAAACTTCCTCTTCCACTCGTGAATCGAGGAAGGGGCGCCCCGGAAGAGTGACATACCGCCCCGAAAGGCGAAATACAACCACCCTACGTCCGCCGGGTTTTTCTTTAACAGAAAACACCGGCGAAAAAGGCCTACCGAAATCGGGATCCTGTGCCCGAGGCACAGGGATAAAAACCCGATTATGGTCCTCCATGAGTTCGGAGCCAACTGCGCCGGGACGAGCTGGTACTCGGCCAGCAAGTTGCTCACGAACTCATGGGCGGGAAAACGCAGGCCCGCCCAAAGTGTCTCGCGGTAAACCGCGATCCGACCTGGGGGCGGCTGCGTCACCCTGTCTTCCGGCCCTGCGGTGTCAAGGCGAAACCCGGGCTGGAAGAAGAAACGGGAGCGGATTAACTCCAGCTCCTCTTCCGACAGACTCGACCCAACCTCTTCGGGACCGAAACCCATTCTCACGGAAGAGTGGAGCAAAAGTTAAGAGTAGAAAATGGAAGTTGACGAGGAGGAGAAAAGGGGAAACCCTAGTGAAAACAGGAAGAAAACCTACTGGACATTGCCGGAAATCGCTCCGGGCACCACCAGCAAGATTCAGCTGAGGGAGGAAGCAGGGGGGAAAGACGACGAAAATAAGAGGCAGCCAAACAAGACCTTTAGGGCAGACTCGTGGGGTTTATATAGACCCCCCTGACGGCCCAGATCGACGGGGTCGGTTCCCATCCCCCCGACCGAGTTGCGCCACGTGTCGACCTCGGAAGCCGAGGCACCGTATTCACTCCGGTTTAATAAATCGGATACGAAATCGAAGCGTTGTCCCATCGGATCTCGGGGCCTCATCATGGGTCCACAGAATCAAATCGTCTTGAGGAACGAGCGGACGTAACCCCCGCTCCCCTCGTTTAATAAGATCTGGGACACGTGGAGCCCCGATGAGGCCTCCACTTCTTCGGAATTATGATCCAGTAACATGAAATCGAAAGCGTCCGACCTCGGGTCGCGCCGCGTGTCCGTTTCAAACCCCGTAACGGCACACTCATTAATGAGCCAGAAACGTCGATTACGGAATCGAGACACCGCCTCGACGAGCTCGAGGTCCCCCATCATTAATCCGCCGTAAAATGATCCTGGCGATTCAAGAAGCATGATGATACGAGCTCCATCATTAGCTCACCAAATAAAGCAGCCTCGAGACGCCAAAGGGCGCATATCTCACCATGAAAGCTCCGGAAAGCACAAGGGGGCGGGCGAGACCTTCCCCCCAACCTTAGTGACAGACTTTACTTCCCACGTCCGAGCCCCACAAGCCGCTCGAACTCGGAAGTCGGGGGTAGTGTTGGGGGGAATAAAGTTTCCCCCCAAATGACATAAATGCCCCTAAGAAGCCGTACAACCTCCGACCCCGGACAGCCGAAGTCAGCGTCCGACCTCGGAACGCTCGGCCACAAGACGACCGACCCCGAAACCTCCGACCTAAGAGAAACCCCGATGTCCGAGGACCGTACTCTAACACCCCTCCGGCATTTATTGCGCATGGCCGCTGTAATCTTCCGGCACACTCAACAATAAATGCGGATCTCCGGCTTACTCCATAATAAATGCGGATCTCCGACTTACTCCACAATAAATGCGCATGGCTCCTGACATCTACGGATCCCCAGCTCTCCACGGCAAATCGACCCAGCAGGGTCTAGTCGACTATGATAAGTCTCTGATCTCGGCCATACCGCCGACATCAGCGCAATGATTCGCCTTACCGAGCGCCGACCTGAACAACATGCCAAGCCGTACTACGGCCTCGCCCTGTTACATCACAGGTAAACCGACCCCCGCATATAAAAGGGAGCCTTGGCCTCTCAAGAGGGGATTGGAACATTCATACACCCAAAAATCACTGTTTATCTCCTTCTCCCCGCTATTTGCCCCCTCCCTGACTTGAGCGTCGGAGGGCCGGCGCCGGAGAACCCGGCCACCGGTTCGTGTGCAGGCACCCGGACGGAGGACGCCGCCAGCCAACGGATCGCCGCCCCGCTGCGAGGACCTGCTGTTCCTTCTCTCCGACCGCCCCGGACGGAGGACGCCGCCCGCCGACAGACCGTCGCCCCGCCGTGAAGACTAACAGTCGCTCCCTCTCCTCGACCGAAGATTGCCCCCGGGTCCAATTTCCAGCAACAATAATCATAAGAGGAGGATATTGAGTATGTGTTAAGTTTATAAATTCTAAAAGTTGACTTAGGATACCAGTCTCAATATTGTAAGAATATTAGTTCGAGACTAAATTGATTTATTCTATTATATATATTCCTTGTAATCCCAAGAGAAGAGAACAATTTGATTATTCTAGAGATTGGATATAATGGGGGCTAGAGTTTGCGAGGTAATCTTATATTCTGTAATCTTTATTTTTTTATAGCAAAGTTTTTGCATCGTTTTTTCTCATAGACTTAGGTCAATAGACCGAACAATATAAATATTGTGTGCTTTTGTTCTTTTCCCTTTTCTCTTTTTTTTTTCTTGTTTTATTGTTCTCCGTACCAATAAAAAATGAGATAGAAACAGAGGCACGGGGTGCATGGGAGCTTATGGAATTTGCCAAATGGGTGTTCTAATTGGGCCTGGCTTGGCCTTTGCAAAGTAAAACTTTGTATGGTGGGCTACCCATATAGAGTTGTGGGCTGTAAGGATGCTACATGTACTGAGTTCAACCCAAACCTGACCAGCCCAAATCTCTCATTGGATTAGAATGGACCAAGGTTTTGTAAGCTTAGAACGGGCTTGGGTTCAAAATATGAACACCCTTCTCATTTGGGTTGAATCCAGATCAATGTAAACTTGATTCAACTCAATCCTAACTTTACCTGCACTTGACCCGACCAGGCCAAACCCAACCCAATAGATATTGAAACATAATATATCTGTTTATCTCTATTCTGTATAACAGATAGATATTTTTAATTTTTTATCCCATGCTTTAAAATTAACTAGAAGAATTTGAAGATTAACAAATGACTCTGTCTGCATGATATCATCTTCAGCTTTCTATATTTCTTGCCCCTCGATCAGAAACTCTTCTTTTTCTTAAAAGTTTGAAATATATATATATATATATATATTGTCAGAGATTTTTATTTTTTTATTTTTTATTTTAGTTTTGTTTTGTTGGGGGGAGGCGGTTGCAGTACTGCATGGATTTTTCTTCATGGTGCCACGAAGGATTCAGCGGGTTTATTCAAAAAAGAAAAAAAAAAGGAAAAGAAAACAGTGGGAACTTTTGGTAAGTCTGCTATAAAACGAAAAGCGTAAATCCATTGATGTGATATGTCTATAGTTCCCATCTTGGGTAGAGCAACAGGTCTTTATATATTTATTTATTTAACTTTTGCCGATCGTTATGGATAACTTGACTTGACTGAGCCATACCCAAAAATTAGGATGAGAAGAACCGGTGACAATGATTTAAACATAAACAATATATATATATATATATATATATATATATATATATATATATATATAATTTCTTGCATTTGGTTCTCTTCTAAATTAGAGGACCATAGATATATGCATTTTGACTTTCATAAAATAATTTAATTATACTAAAATAAACAATTTTGATTCGTTTTAAAAAATAATGCCGTACATGAGATGGTTTCGGCTAAATTGGTTGTCAACGGCTTGTGGATTCCATCATTTAATAAATTTATGCAACATAAGGTGGCTTTCATGGAATTGCACTATGAAAAGAGTAAAAACCAAATTTATTGCCCTTAGGTTCAATCAAAATGCTAACAGAAATATTGAGGAGACTGATGTAAAACCCGGCCTATGGTGAACTGGGCATAGTCCATTTGATCGCCCAATTAGAAAGAGTTTGGCCCAAAAGCCGAAAAAGCAAATGGGGGGTCACACGTGCCGGGCACAGGCAAAGAAGGAAGAAGACTCCCAATGGAGGTCTTCTTCCTCCCGACCTCTTTGGAAGGAATCTGACCAAGGGGCGGATTCCATTCTTCTCTGACTCTATTTAGAGCTCCTTCGATTCTCTCTTTGATCTCGCCATAGAGCCCAAGTGTTGGGAACCCGCCCATGCCGCTGATATTTCAAAAATTAAATCAGATGGCAGCGGAATCGGCATGCACGGGTTCGACGTTCATCGCATGAACGTTGTTTCGAGACCTTTCGTAATTAGGTAAGAATTAAAACTTTTAAAACTATTAGGAAGATCAAATCTTCACCTTGCGCGGGTAGATGATCACCGCAAATCTGAATTCGTAGTTTTGGAAGAGGGTTTGCTTGAAGCCGTTCAAACGTCTGGCCTCTACGGGTATCCACACGAAGCAGGAACCGATCCAAGCTTTCTATCTCACCGGGGTGCTAGCTCCCTTGCAGAGATAGCTTTGATGGCTGATCTCCTCTCTTTCAATCAACCCTTGATTGTGCTTGAGTGGAGGACGAAGAAGAAGGGATCTTGAAGAAGAACAAGAAGGCTAGATGCAACCTTTGCTTTCCCTTGCTTCGAATCCCAAACGAAGGAGGAAGAAGAGGACCGCCAAGAGATCTTTCTTGCTCCCTTGCTTTCGGTTGAAGACCAAGGAGGAAGAGGAGGAGGCCACGGCTGCAAGGAGAGGGATGGATTCATCTAGGGTGCCGGCCCTAGCCTCCTTTTAAAGGGAGTGGAGCTCCTAACATTTAGGAGCTCCATGACAACTTACCTAAGAGGGGGCGCCGGCCCCCTCTCTTCATGTCGCCCTAGCCATGTGGAGAGGGGCTGATGCCCCTCTTACTTGGTTAACCTAATCCTCTTCCAAAGAGGATTAGGTGCCTCTCTCATGGTTTAATCCCAATCCAATTAGGATTAGCCAATTGGGTTCAATCTATGCTAGTCCTAATCCAACTAGGACTTGAATGAACCATGACTCAATTGAACTCTTCAATCCTAATCCAATTAGGAGTCATGTTGATTCATTAGATTATTAATTAATTTAGACTTAAGGAATCCTAATCTAATTAGGATTTATTTAATTTTAGTCTTAATCCAATTAGGACTCTAATTTGAATCCAAAGTCCTAATCTGATTAGGACTCTAGGAATCCTACTCCAAGTAGGAATCCGATTTTGATTCTAAATTCCTAATCTCATTAGGATTGTAGGAATCCTATTCCAAGTAGGAATCTCAGTCCTACTCCAACTAGGATTCCCAGTCCTAATCCAATTAGGACTCTAGGAATCCGACCCGAAGTAGGATTCTTGTTTCAAGTCCAATTAATTTATTCCCTTTCCTTCTTCAACTTCTTATCAATCGAATTGATTACTCGTGATTCATAATCACTTTTCAACCATCGGATCGGTCAATACTTCTAGTGTGTGTGACCCCATAGGTTCTACTCTGACTGGTAGTGAGATATATTATGATCTCTATCACAATATCATTGAAAACTCCTTTCAATGGGTTGGAACGATTCCAACTCAACTCATTAGGATTTATCGATCATCAAGATAATCCCTATGAGTCCCACCATCCACCAGTGACACCTAGCAGCATGTAGTGGCTACCCAGCAGAATGGAATGATGAACCTCTAGGTGCAGTTAACATGTGATACAGTCCTACTATCGTGGATCCCTACAGGACGGAGGTCATGGACAACTCGTCAAACCCCATTGTCTGTCATATGTCAAGATTTATTCGACTTGAGTTCGATAGTGGAAAACTCCTTTTCCACTTTATATTACCGCCCTGGCCAAGGTCTTAGAACTCAGTCTAACAAATCACATAGGATCACTCCTCTTCTATCAAGGTCGATAGATTCCTTATAGGTGCATACCCTACTCCTACAGTGAGCCTACTGCAGCCAATCTACACTGCATGGACCCATATGGCTAGAGACCATGTATGTGTGCAGTCAAACTACAATAACCTCACTGTGAGTAGCCGAAGCACCGCAGGTCAAAGGACCAGTCACACTACTGCAACATCAAGCAAGTCACTGACGAGTGGATAGACATCCAAGTGACTTCTTGTCTTGGTCACGCTCAGTACCCTTGTTCTCTAACAAGCACCTGCACTATCACTTCAGTGTCCCTACACTGTGGACTCAAGTCTCGTCCATCCAGAAGGAAAGTGATCTGTGCACTGATCGGATCGATCACCGTCCTCGTGATGATCCATTGATCAGGAGCATTTAGAAATTAATCACCAATGATACATGGCTCAAATTCTCAACTCTTGAGAATATGTATCATCATCTTATTAATTTCTTGGACGATTCATAGACACATAAACAATATGAATGAAAAGATGCCTTTTATTTATTCAATAATAAATAGTCAAGTACAAAATTATGTCCCTAGAATCAACAATGTGTCAGCCAAATTGGCTTCTAGGGCATACATCTAACACCAAGTACCTAGATTGAAGCGATTCTCGGAAATCTTCTATTTTTCCTCTCTAAATGCTGGCTTCCATTCGTATTGCCGCCAATTCTATTTTTTCCTCTCTTTGATCTCTCTTTCCTCTTCTTTCTCTTTCTACCTAGATTGTCTCTCTCTAGGATTGTTGGACCTGGTAAGGACGTCTCTCATTGACTTTTGGTTGGCTTTGGTGAAGAGCCCTGATTCATAATCGTCGGGCGGCCTGTCGGCCCCCCACCTTAGCTATTTTTGGATACTATTAGAATTGGTCATCCCTGATCTCTATTGAACCACCTAACCGATCTGATTTAGGGGTATGAGGCTATATCCTCAATAGTATTTTAATTTTTAACTTTGCCTATTAACTTGTAATATGAGAAATCAGTTTCAACACCGAGCCACCGATGATTAGAATAGTGGTATATATTATCTGACATTTTGTGCATGTTGTATCTGTTATCTGACCCATGCTACTAGGTTATGTGGCCATAGTCTGATGTTAGATTTTTAGTATAAATTTATGAAAATAATATTATATATATAATATTATTTTCATAAAAAAATAACATTTCATATTTTTAAACATAAATTTTTATTTAAAAGTCAAAGAGTTATATGTTTTGAATTTTTTTTAGCAATACCCAGAACTTGAGCACCTTCAAGCTGGACAATATCTTAGTCAAAAGGAGCCAATCGATTAAGCTAACGATTGTTGGCATATGTTTTACATCCACAACTTTCTAAATTTTTTTAAAAATATTTTACTGCCTTTATAATCAGCCTAAAATGTATTAGAAACTGTTAACTCCTCTCGTTTCCAAAACATGGCATCCATATGATGAGAGGTTAAGCTTGAAGGTCTTGACTTGTTTGAAATTAGATTTGTCAAATTCTTTACTAGATGAGCCATCAAATGTGTAACCATAACTTTGATTACTCATCCCATCTAGAATTCATAACTATCCCCAGATATCACCATCGTTTTTTTTTCTCTAGAGCAATTTAAATATTTATCTCCATCATGTAGACTTAAATAATTTTATTAAATAATAGTTTAAGAGAAGTCATATTGAAATTACCAGTTATCCCAAAAGCTTAAGCTTATAGAATGATGTATATTTATTTATATATTTTTATATTTTTTTACATTCCTCCGCACATATAGGCCGGACTTTTCTTTAATGGGTAAATCTAAAATGTAAAATTTTTTAGTAATGAGATTAAAATGTGCAGTTCGAACTCAGACCTCCATTCTGATACAATGTTGAAATCACTACTTGTCCTAAAAACTTAAGTTAATAAAATAAAATAAATTTATTTATATATTTTTTAGAAGTCATTCATTTGGAACCTTTAGATTGATTTTGTTTTTTTTTCTCTGCAACTCCCGTTTATTTGTTGATCAAAATGATAAAAAACTTCTTGCAACTTTTTTTTTTTATATATCTTTTTTGGCGAACAACGCTGCATCTACTTGCTAAAATATTCGAGCAGAGGTCACCTCTGGATGCTGTGGACTTGACAAGGCTCCCAGGTAGGGACATCGGGGGATCCCGTCGGTAAGACGAAGGGAATAAACTGACGAAGACGTCACGTCGTCAAGGTCGGCATGCAGCCTTCCCCAGATAACTCCCACTCCCGTGCTAAGATCGATCATGAGGTGAGACTCGTCGAGGCAGCCTCCCCCAGATAATCCTATTCCCGTTATTCCCGCTATCCGTGAGATGGGATGTGAGGGAGGGAAATGGGAATTCTTGGCGACTAGCGAGATAGCTACGGTACCTGGAGATGTCATCCGGGCGAGGTTGCATCCGGGGACACACCGAATTCGCCGCCGGTGGCGTACGTCCGGTTCGTACTTCTAATAACCACGGATATTGCCCTCCCCGCTCTCATGCATATAAGTACGCTTCTCGATCTCTTGCCATTCGTTTTTTATTTCTTTTAACGATCCAAAGCTTCGTCGTTTATGGTCCACAGCTGATAGGTGCTTTGTGGGCTGGGTTGGAAGAGGATCTTCGTCCTCTTGGACGAGCATTTGTTTTCTTGGGGCGAAATGTCCACAAACACCCTTTCGTTGGACTTGATCTTCCCATGCCGGAATTCTTGGTTTGGACTTCATTTACTCCGGTCTTTTTTTTTTTTGGAGCTAAAGGAAGTGGGTATAAAAATCATATATGAGATTTAATTTTTTTGTAAAATAATTAATAGAAGATAGATGGGTCGAGGTAGTACACTATGGTAAAGTATAGTGCTCGGAGAATTAAGTTCTCTTTTGATTCTAATAATAGAGAATAAAGATGCTAGAGATAGATGCTAGAATTAAGTTTTCTTTTGATTCTTCTTGTCCTTTTTTATTTTGTTAGCAAGCCGGATGTATCATACTAGTCTAGTGTTTTAATACATTTTATGCATAATTCTATCTACCACCTCACCTCGTGCTTATGCCATGTACCTCATTTTTGTCTGTGCACCTGTAGCTGTATCTTTTGGCCGCTTTAAACATAATCCAAATATGATAATTAACCATAAATCTTTTTCCTTCTGCCTTCCTATCTTATATATTAAACTTATGATCCAATCGGAGAAAAGGAAAAATTTTCTAAATCCGCTCAAATCTCTCAAAAATAATTTAGAAGAAGATGGAACAACTACAAAAGTAAGGCTTGAGTCCCTTTTCTTTCATTGATACTTCATACCTCATAAATCGAGATACATAGTTCTTATTTATAATACTAGTGAGGTCCTTCCTTTCATTCATCCCTTAGTTCGAACAGGATTAGATCTCTAAAAATAAATACTACTAATAGAAATTAAGAAAAAAACTAAAATTTTATAGGAGGTAGATCTCGACTTTTATATTAATTTTCTCTTCCGTCTTCAATTCTTCACGATTTGGAAGATAACATCCCGAAAAGAACGTCTCAGTTTGACTAGTCCTGTTTTGGAGCTCAAATAATGATATTTCGGCCTAATTTAACCTCTTAAGGAGTTGGCCTGAAGTTGTAGATCTCGAAAAGCTATCCGATGGTATAAAAATCATCATCTCAATCGAATGTCGTATGATTAACTTATAGCCTCCTAAAATTTGGCATGCTGAACTCTGTCCAACTTTAATTTATATAATGGCCAAAATAATATACATCAAATTTAAAGGTACTTCTAGGTCAATTTATCCGTCCAAGAGTTCCATCGCCTCGAAGCTAAACAACTAGACTGGTTGATCCAACCTCCCTACAATCGCCAGAATTTTTTTTTTTGTTTTTGTAGTGACTCTGACCAGACCGCCCTGCCCAAACCCATCTGTCTTATTTCTTAGGCGACATGGGGCGGAGTGAAAGCCTCGGCCCCATCCCTCTGAATAAAATACACCATACATAGTACATAATCCCTAAAAGTTTCCAAGAGGTCTCAGGCCACATCCAGCCTCTCTCCTTCCTGCAGTTATATTTATCCTTGTCCCTCGCCGTCTTCCTCTCCCGTATCTCGCCTCCACCACCCTCCAAAAACTCGAATCCCTGGACTCCCATGGGCTCTGTGCAACGTAATAATCCTCTTCTCCTATATTTCATTTCATTTCCCCAGTTATAATATATACATATATATATAGAGAGAGAGAGAGAACCGAATGAATTCATTCCAACTTGGTTCCGATGCATCCTACGCTGCTTGTTTCTGATTCATTCTGTATGCTGGCTTGGCAGAAGAGATTCGCGAGCATCTGTTGGTGGATGTCGACGGTGCAGCTGGTCAGAAGCTGCCGAAGGAGGCGGCCAAGCTCCAGGTCCGGAATCTAACGAAGCTCTCCGAGACGACCGGAGAGCCGATCCTTAGAGAGGTCAACCTGGACGTCCCCGAAGGTGCGATCATGGGGGTGATCGGGCCGAGTGGAAGCGGCAAGTCAACTCTCCTCCGGGCCGTGAACCGGCTCTGGGAACCCTCCCCCGGCACCGTGTTTCTCGACGGCCAAGATATCTGCGGCCTTGATGTCCTCTCCCTCCGCCGCAAGGTCGGAATGCTCTTCCAGCTCCCGGCCCTCTTCGATGGTGAGTTATTCCCGTCCTGAACTCTGTATTACCTTCTGTTATTATTTGTTATTCCAAGGATAAGGCCATAAGGGAGCCATGCGGTGCGGGTTGACTATCAGAAGATTCAGAACGGTGGAGCTGGTTGACGATCAGAACGGTGGAGCTGCTTTTCCGCGTTAGAATTAAAGGAATCCGCTTGCTTAATTACTTATATGGGAAATGACATCCGTGCCATACGCAGGAAGATAATAAAATTTTAAATAAAAATTTATGCATTTTAAGGAATACATAATAGTTTAGAAAATATCGTAAAAACAAATATAAGGGGAAGGAGTAGGAAATAGAATGAAAAATAAATATAGGAGGCAGATTGGAAAAAAAAAAGGAAAAAGAGGTTAGCTAGGTATTTTGATAGCAGTCTTCTATGCAGCTGTCAAACAGAAACTATAGATCATTTACTGATAACTTGTCTCTTTGCCTCATCCATTTGAGAAATTATGCGCTCCAAACTTAAATGTTCCTTCTTCACCTGAAAATCTATTGAAACTGTGCTTCAAACTTTTTTTTTTTTGTAATATTAATTGCAGATATCTACAATATCACCCTCTGTATCTCCATAAAACACAGCAGTCCTCTCTCTCTCTCTCTCTCTCTCTCTCTCTCTCTCTCTCTCTCTATATATATATATATATATATATATATATATATGTCAATTTGAAATAAAAAAAATGAAGAGAAGATCTCATTCTCTCTCGACCTATCCTACCCACCCACTCATTCCATCATGTCAATTTGAAAAAAAAAACATGAGATGATCCCAGTCTCTCTCTACCTGCCCTACCCACCCACCCCTTCCATCACTCTTTTTTTTTTTGTACTTCTTTCTAAAACCGAAAAACTTATCTCTACCAATTCAATATGTACGTCATCCTCTCCTCTCTCCACAATTCATATACTATCTCCCCTTTTCAAGACCCTTAACCTATGCTTCTCTTGCTCTGAACTAACTTCGTAATTACACAAAAAGGAATTATAGATAAGAAATACATTGTTCTATAAAAGAAGAAATGAATATTTTATTCAAATCTCTCTCTCTCTTCTCGATACTCTGTATCTCATAAACATATAAAATAAGAAAGCATGAATAATTTAATAAGAAAGTATGCAAACATATTTACAAATTTTAAATAAATAAGAAAACATATAAATATGTGACTAGTTGATATACGAGCAAAAATGAGAAAGAACTTACTATTTATTAATACTGTTAGTACTAAACAATGATAGATTTTTCTTTTTTATGTAGACTTCGATTTTCTTTTTTGCACAACTTTGGATTTTCTTTTTTCATGCACACGAAGAAAAATATTAGGAAACAATTTGAATTCAAATTTCTTTTTTTGTGCGTGAAATTTTTTGTGAGCATAAAGAAAAGTATTAGGAAGCAATTTTTCTTTTTTTACATGACTAATTAGGAAGCAAAATAATTAAGAAAAGTTGATTTTTCTACTATCTTCTTTCTAATTTTTCTGAATTTTTGGAAAAGGATTAAGTTTCTCTCTCCTTACCATTTAATAAGTATATAAATAATCTTTCAAATTCCATGATTATGATTTTGAATGAAAGGTTTATAAGGCATACATTTTATTTTACATATAACTTTAAATCTTTTTCTAATTGGACGAGCCAAAATGAATCAAATATCAATCTAGACCCGATAATACGGACCGGTTCAACTTGAAATTCCCCTGTAGTGACCATCTATGACCGAACTTGCACTCGAGAAACGCAATGTGCATTGCGGGTTTGATTTCACTTAACCTTGTAAATATTGTTGACACTTTTTAAGAGCGGGTAATGCTCACCGGGGGGTGACAGCAACATCGGTTGAGGTCATCCAACGAAAGCGTAAAAGTACGCCATCGGTGCGGGTCGCACGAGCCTGTGGGGCCCACTCGGCACCGTCCGTTTACGGTCGAACGGGCTTGGTTGGTGGTGTACGGCTTCCTCTTTTTTTTTTTTGTTTGCTGAAAACGGACGGCTTCCTCTTATTGATCTCCACAAAATTTTCGGAGGTTGGCGCCTGTCCCTCTCTTATCTCGTCCCGTGGTGCGCCCTGCCCGGCCACTTCAACTTTTTAAAAAGTAGTTCGTGACGCCTTTTGCCAGAGAATTTATTACATGCTTATACGTCACATGATAGCTTTTCGTCATCCCATGGTTTTACCTCAACTGCTTTGGGAAAAATTCATAAAAAATTATCCCCCAAACGAAATGCTAATTATCAAGACAAGTGCATCATAAATAGGGCCTATACCAAAAAAAAAAAAAAAATCTAACATGTAATGTAAAATATAATTTTTTTAAATAAAAAATTATGTCTTACATTGCGTGCATCAATATAGCCATGCACCATGTCCATTACCTCGTATTTTTACTACAGGTCAATCATCGAGACACGTGCATGATGAATGAAGTCCATTACCTCATATTTTTACGATTTTTTTGAGATTTGTATATGTACGGATCAGCTCTATCTTAAAATATCCAATTCTATGCAAATGGCAAAACCCAGTTTTAAGAAGATTCCTTAAAAGACCCAGCCACCTTGCTTCCAGTTGTAGTTTGCTGGAGCTAAAACTAGACTAAATACTCACCACAAAAAATGGACTAAATAATCACCAAAAAAAAAAAGAAAAAAAGAAAAATGCCAGAGCAGTCAGAAAAATGCAGTTGCATGCTATGGTTATGATATTTCACCTGCACGTAAAGGTAAGCAGAACAACAGGACAAAAAGTTAGAATTCACAGGCGATAAAAAGAGCAAGTTTTTATTTATTATTATTATTTTCTTAGTCACACAACTTATTTATTCTTTACGTGAATTGCCCTCTGCGTGGCCAGGCACGGTGGCCGACAATGTTAGGTTTGGACCTCAGCTAAGAGGGAAGAAACTAACTGAAGCTGAGGTACAGAAGCTATTGAGTCAGGCAGACCTGGACCCTTCCTTTGCCTCCAAGTCTGCGTCCGGTTTGTCCGTGGGGGAGGGCCAGCGTGTGGCCCTGGCACGCACCCTTGCCAATGACCCTGAGGTAATGAAATCCTCTCCTCCTCATCCCTCCTTTAAGCACCAATGCTTATCATTTTAGGTCAACAAACCAAACTCCATTTTAGATGATTGAATTGTGGGACGTTGAATTGTCATTGAAAGGTGCTGCTATTGGATGAGCCTACCAGTGCATTGGACCCTATATCAACACAGAACATTGAGGAGGCGATCGTGCAGCTCAAAAAGTCTCGAGGGATGACTATAGTGATGGTGTCGCACAGTGTGAAGCAAATCCAGCGTATCGCCGACGTGCTGTGCCTCGTCGTCGGCGGGGTGGTGGTGGAGGTGCTGGACCCCTCTGGTCTCTCCCAGGCCCAGCACCCCATGGCCCGCCGTTTCTTGGAACTCAGTGCCTAACTCTTTCTTTTGATGCAAATTGTTCGTATTCTGGCAGCACCAATGATAATAAATGACCTTTCTGGGAAAAATTAAGCAAGCGATTTGAGAATCTCACAGGTGAAATTAGGATATATTTCCAGGCCTTGACTCCAACTATGTTGCAGTAACTCCTTCGCAGATTAAAAACTTCGAACCCAACAAATAGATTGAAAGTTAGCATCGTTTTTCACCCGAGCCTCCAATTCCAACCCTTGCTTTTTCCCCACCTAGATGGACATAAAAAAAAAAAAAAAAAAAAACCACCGGTCCACACGTGCCAAATATTGCTCCGATTCAGAGTTGTTCCATGTTCAGCATGATTGAGAGGGCACTTGGTCGACAGCTGCCTTCTGCATTCACACCAACCTGCTTTTTTCTTAAACTCTTCCCCTAATATCCTCAACCAATTCCCATCTCGATATCAATACGATCACATACTGGTACCAGTATCGATATGATACAATTTTTTTTTTTAATATATCAAATACCAATATGCTATCCATATCAGATACCGATAATTAAACCGGACATATCCCCAACAATACAAAATGGCTCTCTCACCCTCTCACCTCCCACCACGTTGCCAGTTCTACCTTTAAACGGTAGAACGAGCCACGCGTCATTAGCAAACAGCCCCAATCATTTTCGCAGGCTATATTCCTTGTTTCCGTGGGCCACCCACCATAGGCGTCATTACACCTTCCGTCGATTTTTTCTTAGCGGCTCGCCACATGCGGTGCCCCTCTTCCCCTCCGTCTCCCAAAAGCCGAACAAAGCACAAAAATAGCTTCTCTTTATTCTTTTTATTTATTTTATTTTTCTACCTCTGGTTAAATTTCTTAATTCTGACTATTTCATTTTTCCCATCCAGAAAAGCAAATAACAATAATAATAACAAAGCAGCTATACTATAGGAAATTAATATGCTTATCTTTAAATCAATTTTTTTACAGTAATATCACAGTTCTTGCGTTGGGTCCGTTGCTTCCGTTAGCGAAAGACACACACACTATTCTTTTATTTATTTATTCCGCTTTTTGGGGATTTTTCTTGGGAGATTTACCTCTTGTCTCGATCCAATATCCAGGGTTTTAGCCCTCGGAAAAAATGAAAACATAAATTAGAATGATCATAACACCTATTGCTATCTGCTTGCCATTATCAGCATTTGCAATCTGGTAACAGGGAATGCAATAAAATGTTTTCCATTTCTGCAGATCAGTTCCTTGTTTCCCGGGTTAGGACATTTATTTTCCGCTTCCATTTCCCATATTGCTTCCTGTGTCCATTTTCCAAAATATTAGGGATACAAAAAGATCATAGAAAGATTGAGAGAAAGAGAAGACTAATATGTCATCATGATTGTTAATAATGGTGAGTAGAACTGGTCATGTGTAGAATGAAAAAACAAAGTTACATACTAACCCTAGGCTTGTGAAAAAAAATCACTTTCCATACGAACCTCTTCAAGTCGTATAGCACCAACAGCAGTTGGAATCACAACAGCCCATATATGTTGAATAACCTTTAACTAGTCATCAATATTTTTCATGTATTCCTTCGAGAGTCTGGAATTCATTATTAACTGCTGCTCCCTGACAAGGGAATGTCCTGATTCAAGCAAAGTCTCAACTGTTTGCTGTTCCAAGTAAAATGGAATTAATCAGTCAATCAAACATGGTCTACCTGCTAAATTAGTAATCAAAATACTATTCTCTCAAACAAAGGCTGTTATCTCCAGACATGGTTCATGATACATAAGTTCTAAGAGGTTCAGAAGAAACGGTTTTGTGACGGGCCTAGATGCTATTGTTTGCTCAGTGAGAGATGGAAATGAACGAGCATGATAGTTTTTTTAGTTCATCATGTAGATTTTTTGGCTGTCATGATTTTTTTCAGTCATGTACATTTTCTACAAGTCGCATTAGTTCCGTGAGTTTGTGTGAGATATAATCCTTTTGAGTAGGATGCTTCTTAATGGAGTCCAAGATTGATAAGCTATATCTCAAGAAAGTTCTAAATCCATTGGAACTGAGTTAAGGACTGGTTTTTATCTTTTTCTAATAAGAGTGATGAATTCAATTCAGAATTTCAATGACAGCCAAGATGCTATCATTTTCTCCATCGTGCAACTCTAGTATGAAAGTGCTACTTTAAACAGTTGGTGATGATTCATAAGTTCTTCTACGAACAATTCCTTCTTCTGGTCATCTTCATTTTGTTGGTTAGCATTTTTAGTTCTACATAATACTTTAACACCTTTTTTTTGATGAACCCTCCTAGGACCAAATTCTTGAAAGCACATAACTAGTCTCATCCTTGGAAAATTTCAGAATTCAAGCAAACCACGGTTTATAACAACATTGGAAACCTCAGAAACAGTCCTCCTCTATTTGCATCTAAATCTATGGTTTGAACACTAGCCTTCAAATAATAACCCTTGCAATACAGCAATGTAATCACCAAAATATAAAAACCTAAACCTAACATGAACTCACTCCTTTTCTTGCATCACATTTCTATTGTCTGGGTGTGAAAAATTCTCATTTTCATGAAAAGACTACAAGCAGCAGCCCCTCATACTCCAGAGCCCAACCTTCTCCACTAATGTTTCCCTTTTGAGTGATTACACTGTATTGTCTTTTGTCTTGATCTCAATGTCAACTCTCACAATTATATCCTCTTAGTGTTCAATTCGCAACATTGTGATCCTGCCATGTACTCATTGTAGCTTTATCATTACTAATGATGCTTCCACTATCACCAATACGATTCTTTGATGTGACATAAAAATTTGAAAACCACCGTGATGCAGAAGTTTTTAATATTAAGTGGGCATCATAGGAAACATTTTTGATTTAATATTGTGCAAGTTCTTGTAGTGACGATTTGTAATTACATTGCCATATGTTTATTATGCAACTCCCTTGCCTTTTTTGCCGCCTTCATCAACATCTGCTTGCACCACTTCTCTTCAGCCATGTTCCAATCAAATATGATGTCAGAGTTATAAACTCCTATAATAATATATTTCTATTTCAAGCCAGCGTCTTTCTCTTCGGAGGTCCCTCGCCTCCTTAAGAAAGGGAAGCAAGATATTCACTTGTTCTAGCATTAAGGACAAACATTGAATTGGTGCTTCATTTGGGCATTTTCTCTCCCATGGTGTGCCCTTTGGGGTGGGCCAGGGTCAGGTAGAGGTGTGAATCAGCTATAAAGTTGTGTACTACATCGTTGTTTGTCATTATTATATGCTTATATAAACCTGTATAACTTGTTTATACTATAAATTATATCAGTCCCTATGGCTTATTTCATGCCACATTCAACCTCCCTGCACGTTCTGCTCCTACCAGATAAATTGAAACATGGAAAATTTTTAGCATTTGTTTGTCTGCGTGCAGCAGGATAAATAGGTGACAGCTAGTAAATGTGAATAATAAAGGAAAGATTGTATGCATTGAAACATAAAACATAATTTAATGCAAATAGGAGTGATGGAACAAGTTCATACCTTAGGAGGAATAAATGTAGGAAGCTTGCTGTTTTTCCTTCCCTTCATAAGTTTCTCACCAAGATTTTCATATCCACCAATATCACTTATCCACTACAACATAATTCATGAATTTAAATAATTACATAGCACAGATGACAATGCCATTGGAGCTAATATAACTACTACAAGGCTAATGATAATGGAATATTAATATGATGCACAAATTTTCATCTAGAAACCAAAGCGCAGTGGCAAGCTAAATCATCAGAAGAAAAGAAATATTAGACTGAAACCTTTATACTTTTGAATTGGTATGATCATTGGATTAGAAAATATCATCATGCTTGAGATCCATCAAAATGCTCAAGCAATTATCAAGATCTTAATAGTGGAATTTCTCATATATGGATGCAGAGATCTTGATCATGGTTTCTGAACCTCATATACCCAGCACGAACTTAACTAGCAGCGAGACATCCAAAATGACCTTTGTTGATATGAGGGATAAGGTCATCAAAATGGTCAATTGGTCAAGAAACACTCTTCAATACATCCAACAGACTGTTAAAAACCTAATGTTTTTACATTAAATAGTCAACAACCAGTAAATTTTGAACAAAATAAATTGGAATATATCTCTAAGTCAATAAGAGCATAATTTTATTAGTTACTATAAATTGTAGGAGTGCAACAAGGGAAGATAAATATTAGTAAGTATTATTTTTTTAAGAAACAAACAAACGTGCTCATAATAGTAGTAGCAATAAAATTATTTTTGGTTCTGATGGTTCAGAATGAAAGAATACAACAAAGTGAACATCTAAAGATAAAATAGAAAAAGCTATAAGAGAATAACAAATAGATACACGGAAGGAAGAAAGACATTCCTTCAAAATAGAGATATCTAGATCATGAGCTTATCATGAGAATAATGTAAAAGATTACTTTTCTCAACATATACATAGATGCACGCATGCACACGTGTGCGCGCGCACACACATATGTATGTGTGTGTGTGTGCATTTCAATCGCCAAATTAATATCAGATATACAAAAGAGATATGCAAAAGATGGCCAATGCAGATGTCTCAAAAACAAATGCTCGTTTTGTGGTTAAATGGATTAAACGGCTGCTTAACCATTTAAGAAAATGTTCAAATGGTAAAGTGGAAGTAAATGTTTAAATACGTAGCGCTTAAGCAATTAAGCAACACAGTAATTTAAGCAACAACTTAGGCATTTAAACATTTAAACATTTGCTTTTTGACAACACTGATAAGAACATTTGAGATTACAATGTCATGATTTATTTTAATCTTTCAATAATAAGTGCTAAGTTAGTGGCAGTAGGAAAACACATGTATTCTGAAAAGCAATAGAATATGTAATGATGTTAAGGAGCAATCAGTTATGACTACTCCCCATCTTCCATAGGCCATGATGGGTATTGATGACAATAAGAGTGGTGGTGGTGATATAAAGAATGGAAGATGGAGATTTGATCATTTGCTCCTCTATCTCTTAACCCGAATTTGTGTGCGCACGCGATTGCGCAAATAGTTGTTCAAGGAATCTTATTTTAATAATGATAGTTTCCCAAGGGTTCATATGCTGAAGATGTATGATGCTCCTGAAATCATCATGGTTTGGAAAGAACAAATTAACACTAAGTCAAATTATTCTTCGGCTTTCTCCCTAATCAATTATCTTTAGAACTTGATGACAATGTCATCCACAACTGGACCAGTTATTTTCACATCAGTCATCCAAATACTACTAAATTAATAAATATAGAAACCTTGGAGATTGACTGATCATATGTCCTGGACCTCACTGCTCCATAAAAATCCAAGGCTGCACATGGAAAAAAAGAGAGTTGCTCGATTTAAAAAAAACATTGTATGTAGAACCAAAAATTTCTTATGTTCAACAGATGGTGGATTTACAAATTTTGAGTAATTAAATAAAGTAATTTATGTAATTACATAAAAATTTGAGCCTAAAAGACCAAAAATCAATATACAGACAAAAAGGGGAAACAACTAATTGCCCCTACAGATTTAATCCTTGAATCCTGTCATTAAGTGCCATACACTCCCTTCTTGTTTGGACATTCAAGAAACCCATCTGGGCATCATACAATCTACAATAACTCATTTCTTTAACTTCAGATATACATCTATTCCTCTTCCCTAAATACGACGCTGCATAACTTTAGGCTGCAACTATTTCTCCCTTTTCATCAGCATTAAACACTGCAAAGACATATACCACTTCCATAATGACTCTTTGACCATCCAATTCAACATACAGATCCTCTAATTCTATCACAGAATCTGCTAGGGTGATTTAATGTTGCATCAAAACCTTGTTGACAATTACCAAGTCTATCTAAATGGTCATATCTAAATTATTTATGCCTTCACTCTTATCAGGTTGTGACCTTATTCTTAACATCAATCGAACTTCTATTTATACATCACTCAACTAAAACCTAGAATTTTTTTTCACACTTGATATGATTATTTTTTAGTATTGTTTCAAAATAATAGAAGTTTATCTTGGATGCGACATCATGCCACTCTAATCCACGTTGTTCCCTGCTATGTATGATATGAGCATCACTTTACAGCATAATGTCAAAAACCAGGGTTAGTTCAAGCAGAACACAGATTTAAATTATAAAGTGCAATCTGGTGCAATCATATAAAAATGAGGAACTAAGAGTTTTATTATATTCTCAATGATAGCAAAGATTTAATAAACTTCAGATAATTGGTAGGCAGATTTGAGAAAAAGGAATTGAAAACATTAATGGCAACACCTAAATGAAGGAGAACCTATGACAGTAATAGCCAAGGTTCGCCGAATCGGTACCGGTAGGCATACTGGTCGGCCACCGGATCGGTTTGGTACCGGTTTGAACCGGTTCGAACCGGTACCATTGGTTGGGCCTCCAAAAGTCCAAAAAAAATTTAGCTTAGCCGGTACGGGCCGGTACCGGCATGTACAGACTAGTACGAGGGCCGGTACAGGCCGGTTCGGACCGGTACGGATCAGTACGGGCTGGTACTATTTTTCACGGTCGAACCGGACTGGTCCGGTACAGGATGAACCGGCCTGTACGGGCTGAACCGGCATACCATGGTAATGGCATTGCTGGTCAGCTGATGAAAGTCTAAAATTGCAAGATAGAGCAAAATTCAGTTGCCATGAATATTGTTGCCTTTAAAGGCCATATTTCACATATGCCTCCACCCTGCATGGGCGGAGCCAGGGGAGCAAAAGTTTGGATCCTCATGGTATAGAGATAGGAATGGGAGAATCAGTGTAATATGTCCCTCTCCCGCCCAACACAAACACCCCACCCTGTCCACCAAAAAAAAAGAGAACAAAACAAAAATCATGGAAACCTGTATAGTATGATTCCCTAAAATAATGGGTAATTGTTGAAGTGGGATAATGGGCTCAATAGCTTTCTTTTTTTGACTGGATATAAAGATGCATATTTACTTAATTGTACCATCAAAATCTTACTCTTATTTTCAGAAACTTCATCCTACCCATGTCTCATTTCTACATACGTTTGGGGTTCCTTTCCAAAGTTGGTGAAGTACCAAAAGAAGAGGAGAAGAAGGTTTTCTCAACATGACAGAATTGCAAAAACTCCGCACCTCTTGTTTTTCTAGTTTCTAATTTTTGGTCAGTGCTTGTTTTTGATTTATTACCTTTCCTTCTCATATTTCTGATGTACAATTTTCATTATCAAATTGGAGGCAAGAAAAATAGTCAGAAATTTCAAAAGCTAGCATGTGGTATTCTTTCTGACTCCCCCCCAATTTTTTATCTTTTTACTGGTTTGTTGTTATTCCTCCTATTTTCTAGTCCTAGTTCCTTCACTCCCCAAGTAACAGAGGAAGAAGGGAAAAAGAGGAAGAAGATGAAGAATAAATCAAAGTATCCAAGTATGTTTCTCTACCATTTTCTCTGTATTGCAAAATCTAAAATAATTTGTATTACACCTAATGTAATATAAATTATAGATACCTCTAATTTCTTTTGACCGGAAAAAAGATAAATCACTCACATAAACAAGATGAATAAGGAGATATAAAAAATCCTTGATGATATAATATTAGATTAGTCTTACTATTTATATTTAATTCACTACTACTCAAATTGATTAAGAATTTAAGAGTGACTTGGATTATGCATCTCTTTGTAAATAATATTTGCTCCCCTTGAATAAATTCTGGCTCCGCCGCTGTCCACCCCCACCTTCTTCCCAACCCTCCCTCCGCCACCCAACCCTCCAAAATAAAAAAGGAATGCATGAAAGAAATTAGAAATATATTATTATAAGACAAAACAAAGTACATTTCATTGGTGATGCAATAAGGAATCTAGATTCATATTAGGGATCTAGATTCCTATTAGAGAACAAAGTAAATAATTCAGAATTTTCTACTGAAATCGATACTATTAGGCAAAATGTGATGTCCTCATTTTAATCCAATTATATGAAAGATTTTAGAAATTGTTTTATTAACAATTTTGTTCAGAACACGGCTTCTAGAACATACACGAGTGCAGAAATACCTTGGTTAGGAAATGTATCTACAAGGCTGATGACTTCATCTCTAGAAATTCCATCTTTAGCATACATGCGGTAAACAATATTGATTACATCTTCACGATCTGGTTGCCTGATTTAGCAGAAAATGCTCTTGTAGTGACAATCACCACCAGGAATATAGAAAAAGAATCAAGCAGGACAATTTCGTGGGAATAACAGTTAAGAGAAAAACAATATTAAGTAGATGGAGAGAATGCAACAATCCTTCAAGAGAACTATTTTAGATTCATATAGTGGCTTGTATAGGACATGAAGTACAGTGATTATTGTACGACATCAAGACATGCTTTTACTTGTTCTTAGAGAATATGAAATTAATATTATGAACTATGAAGTTTGAGTGCAAAAGAAGAATCAGAACATTGTGTAAATAAAAATTAACACTTCAATAATGAAATATGCATGAAGTCAATGATCTACATGTGATATCAAGGCATGAGAAGAAACACAGCACTACATAATTATGAAACCATCTTTATGCCATCCCATAATATAATCTAAATTTGAATTCAGAAACAACTTTTAGGCAGATATATAGATACCTCCCAAGGGAAACAGGAAAGGTAGGATAGGAAATATATTAAGAAAATTATTTTAATTGTGGTTTCAACTGTCATTTCTCTAATTCGTTTCAGAATTCTTTGCATTGTTTTATAGAGGCTTATGTGGGAGAAGTTATTAGAGCTATTTTTGGTGCAACCACAATGACAAATTCAAAGGAAAGTGAAGTATTTGTATGTAGTAAACAGCCAAAGCAATCTAGAAATGCCAAGCTATAGACGATGAGATGCAGAGCATTATGTCTGTACCTGGAACTGGTAGACTTGCCTCATGGTGAGCTAAGCTAACTACATGCAAGTAGATTTATAATAACAGAAGAGCATATGCATATATAAAGTTTAAATTCATGTAGCGGCCAACAGCTATTCACAAAAGAAAGATGTCAACTTTTTTTGCACCTATGATTCAATAGCCAGGATATTTCCTATCGGCATGTTGATTCTTCAGCTACAATATAGACACTTATCTATCATATAGATGTGACAACAGCTACTTTTGCATGAAATATCAATGAAGGTATTTATATGAAGCAACATGAAGGCTTTGTTCCAATGCTATCAATTTTAAAGTCCAAATCATACAAGCTAATTTCACCATTATACCATCTGCAAAAGGCCATGCTATGCAAAATTTTTACCAAGTAATTTTAGCATGAAGCACTTCAATGACGTGTGTAATGGAATTTTTTTTTACAACAAAAGGAATTATTTTCTTTCTTTAGATGGTTTCCTCATTTTGGGTACGTTTGGAATTTGTTAACAAATGAGAATTCCTCCCCCATAACATCAATATGGATTTGGATGCTATGCTATTCTTGGTATCAAGGTGGGTGAGAGCTAAGAATCTGTAGAGGGACTAGTTTATTAGCTATGTTACTTAGACACTTCATTTGAACTGTCTATGAGTATGAACAGGACATTTGGACATGCAGGACATGACACAACATGGCTGGATATTCTACTTTGAAGCGTACTACTGACATCAACAAAAAGAGTCCGACACGGCATTTTTCTTGGAATTTTATGCAGCAGACTCTTAGTCTTAAATGTTGGATATTTTCAGTGAAGTGTCCTAAGTTTTTTGGACACTTCAAACAAAGCATCCTTAAATATTTCTAGGCACTTCAAGCAAAGTGTCCTTATATGTTAAATATAAAGTTAACAAGATTATATGGATGCTTTAAGCAAAATATCATTATGTTTTAAATATAAATATCAAACTTATTGTCAATCTGCTTATCTCAGAATATCTTAAATGAGCCTAGCAAATAAATTAAAAAACTTGTAAAGATCATGGCTATTCTATTAATGTATTTGAAGTGTACTACTGATATCAACAAAAAGAGTCCGACACGGCACTTTTTTTGGAATGTTATGCAGGATACTCTTAGTCTTAAATGTTGGATATTTTCAGTGAAGTGTCCTAAGTTTTTTTGGACACTTCAAACAAAGTATCCTTCAATTTTTCTATGCAGTTTAAGCAAATGTCCTTATATGTTAAATAGAAAGTTAAAAAGATTATAAGGATACTTTAAGCAAAATATCATTATGTTTTAAATATAAATATCAAAGTTAGCTGTCAATCTACTTATCTCAGAATATTTTAAATGAACATAGCAAATAAATAAAACAACTTGCAAAGATCATGGCTATTCTATTAATGTATGTGCTAAATAGCATCTATAACTCTAAGTTTCTCTTTTATTTTTGAATAAGTATAAAACACCACATGCGTATATGTACATGTAGATGTGTGTGTGTGTGTGTATATATATATATATATATGTGTGTATGTATATATATATGTATATGCATGTGTGTATGTGTATATGCATGTGTGTATATATGTATATATATATGTGTGTGTGTGTGTGTGTGTGTGTATATGTGAATATATGTGTATATATGTGTGTGTGTATATATATATATATATATCATGTCTCTATGCCTAGCTTTCATACATACACACACACACTATATATATATACACATATATAATATACATATAAAAATGCATATATATATACATGCATACATACATATATATACACATACATATACACGTGTCTCTATGCCTAGTTTTCCAGAGGCCTTCATGCCCGAAGCTTGAGGACACTTAGACTCAACTGATGTTTAGTGAGTCAGTTCCCCTCTGCTCCGTTGGTTGCATGTTGTCCTTGACATGGCAAGAAATGGCAATAGCCCCTCAGTCACATAGAAAAAGAAATAAAAGAAGGCAAATAGAGAGATTTACATGCCTAGTTTCTTAGAGTCAGCTCCTCTCCATACCTGCAAATAGCCAATTTGTTTCCTCCTCAATACTCGAAGAATTCCAAAGAAACTTGCCCAAGACAACTATCTTCTCTTATGTGTGAGTTTGGGAACATTGGCATCTATGAAACCTATGCCGCTTTAAAATATAGAAACCCCAGAACATATGGTCAGAAATCTATAAATTCAATATCTTAAGATCATTAGACCATGGATTAGGATAGGAAAATTTTTCTAGACCTCAATTAAACCCAATATTAAAGAGAATTGTTCTTATTAAAAAATTTAAATATTTATTTATAGGCTTGAGAAACTATGGCAGTAAATATTGATGGATTTGGTCCATAAGACTATTTATATCTTTTTATATAATGAATAATGATGAACTTTTTATATAATGCTGTGGACAAACAAATCCTAATTATGCCCATATCTTTTTTAAATTGAATTCTGTGGCCTTTGTAGAATTTTGTGCATATGACATTAGAGGCATTTAATTCTAACCATCAAACATATATAATACAATTTGTTTCCATTACTTTTTAGTAGTTTGAGAAACCTAACTAAAATTAATTGGATGTAAGAATTAGAAGATGGACCATCTTTTGATTTGTTTGAAAACAAAAACTTACTTAGTGTTAGGGCACTATAATGGGACTTAAAGGAGTTAACCAAAGTGGTCTTTTTTGCTTCTACTGAAGGTGCATACCAAAAGATTAAAACAGCTTATAGTCTCTTAGGAGATATCCACCATCCACCAAAGCACATGCACTGAGGAAGGATTATGCCTTATGAACAAGATATTTACAGCATACTTAAAGCTTTGTGAATTTTGATGGTGCCTTAGCACCGGGTTTTCAATAAAAAGCCTTATTAATTTGCAATTATGTAATATTTTCAAAACTTTATCAATTTTGATTAATGCTAATTAAGGACTTTTAAAACCTAAAGTAGATGTAGCACTAACACTCTTCACATTCAATACATAATAGATTTTTTCTAAAAAAGGTCAAAGCTCTAACAACATTCCCAAATTGGACTGTAATATATAAATTCTCCACATAAAAAGTTTGAAATTTTACTTAGTCCATATTCAAACCCTCTATCAAATAGGAGTAAATTGCATACTAAGATATCGTAGTAACCTCAGTTTCAAAGTTCCTTATAATACCTATCTTTGGAACTCTTCTCAATGTTTAAACAATTGTTTCACATCAATAAAAGAAAATTACAAGCAATTTTTTAGGATCAGAGTAGCTAAGCTTCCAAAACTGGCTACAGGAACTCTGAGAAGATGAAATTAAAAGAAAATTGAGGGAACCTCTTGTTTACAAAATACAGCCCCTGCCATGGTCTGCCGTACCGGTCGGTACGGGCCAGTACCGGCCGGTACATACCGGTACCGAACCCTACCGGTACGGTACAGCTACATATTTCGGTATCGACGCGTACCGGCCCGTACCGACTCGGTACCGGCCCGTACCGAACCGGTACCGGCCCGAACCGATCAGTCCGTACCGGCTCCAATTTTTTTTTGGTTTTTAGCCCCATCGGTACAGTACCGGTTCGGCTCGGTTTGGTTCGGCACCGTACCGGTACCGATGCCCACCGGTACGTCGGTATTGTCGGTACCGCGTACCTTGGCCCCTGCAATATTTTTTTTTTTAATGAAAAAGCATGGCAATATCACATGCAATAACAAATTAAGAAGAAGATTTCACAATGAACTGCCTATAGTGGAGAAGACAAGATAAAACTAAAATGACAGATCCACCATAATGAGAGACATACCAATAGAACTTCTCCATCCTTCCATCTCGAATCAAGGGAGCATAAAGTGTTGAAAAATCATTTCCAGTTACAAGGATGGGAACTCTATGTGTAACATCTGATTCTCTCCATTTCTGCCCAATGCTCACCCTTGTAGGATTATCTGACAAATTCATCAGTGTTCCAACAACAATTTGGTTGTTGACCGTCATTTGTGTGTTTCCTATATGAGCAGATATAAGGAAAACATTAAGAACCATTTTGTTGAAAATAAGACCAGATGTCATGATTGCTTATCAATCTGAGAAACATTTTAGGTCTCTAATAAGACAAGTTGACAAATGACAATACTACTTACCAGTTAGGTTGTTTTAGATCAAACAGGTCACAAGGGATTTTGAAAAATTTTCATTTAAACAACACATGCTTGAAGAAGTGGCAATTTTCATTTACCAAAAGAAAAAAAAAATCAATGTCAAAATTTGTTTTACATTTATACACACCTAAAATAATTTTCTAAACAGAAGAAAGAATGGCATACCAAATCTCCCAAGGCCAGCATCGATATCATTGATCATCAAACAGCTTATTTTTCCCTGGATTAACCACATTTGAATCATTAACATGAAAACTACATTGTCTTGTGAACTCCATATAAATCCTTCCCACAATAATCACTTTAAAGACAAACAAAAGTGGCATTGTACATCCACCACTACAAGGCATTTGCCTATAGTAGAAGATGACACAAGAAAACATTATAATTGTAAACTTTCTTTGTACCGCTCAGAATAATTGGCAGTTCTTTCTATCAGTATACTAACTATTTGATGTGACACGACTTCATTGAATCACAATTGGGACTTTAACTACTATATAGAAGAGAAAAAAGAAAGAGAATAGCATTACAAATTCATGCAATTTTGTACACTACACAGCAAGGTCCATCGAACCAGTACCAGAACCCGTACCAGTTAGTGGTGGGTCGGTATGGTACTGGTTCAGTACCGTACCGACGGTGCTCTTGGGCGTGCCGGTTCATGAACCAGCACGCCCTTTTTTTTTGAATTTTTCAAGTTGATTTAATTGGTAATCAATCTTTTTGAACTTTTTCAAGTTGAGTTTTTCAAGTTGATTTAATTAGTAAGATGCTCCGGGCTACATAGGGTAGTAGCCACCGGAAGATACCTCAGATGCACCATATCCATACCATATTCGTATGGATCATAGGCTGCATGTGGCTGCGGATAATAGAATTCAGTATATGACTTAGAACTTGATACGTCTATGAATCTACTCCACGTGCGAGGTCATCTGCAGCTGCTCGTGTTTTCCTGAATTATCTCAAGCAACCCATTTTTTATATGCAATTGGATCCTCGCAAGCTCCACCAGATCATGCACCGTGGTCCCTATCCTGTGTAGCATGCGTAAACTGGGACTCACCGGTGAATTGAAGATCACCCTGCGGCAGTGTCTTATAAACGGTGGTCTTATTTTCTCCACTTTTTTCTGGCCAGCAGATCAATAATCATCAAAACTACTGCTCCTGGTCTCTGAATCTGAGTGAACTGGCTCCTCGTCTACACTCTCCATTGGAGCTATAAGTGCCTTTTGTTTTTCTTTTTTGGTATACTATGCAGCTACCTTCTTACCCTTCGTGTCACTTGTTGCCTGCTTACTATTCGTGCCTTTCTTTGTCCAGCTATATTGGAAGGATGTATGTCGCCCTTCTGACCGAGTCGACCGGATAGCGTAGTGGCCTCATTTAAGCATCTCTCGATCATATCTCTAAAATGATATCTCAGACAAGAAGTCATGTAGTAACCGACTTCCCTATGGCTGTGACTGATCAGCTAGAAGAATTTGTATAGATCATCCATAGATCTACAACTTAAAATAAAATCCAGCCCAAATTAAAAATTTTGGCACGATTTCTTTTTATTTTGCAAATTTCGAGCTATTTTTCCAAGCCAAAAAAATAAAGAGAATGAGATAGGAGAGAGGAAGCACATCTTATTTAGGCTTGGATCTTTCTTCAATCACACTAAATCGGTGTCATTTCGTGAATTGGAGAGGAGTTGTTTAGCCGTCTTACGGCTAAATGAATTTCATAAAAAAACTATTGGAAAGGCCGAACACTTCTTTTTAACAAAAAAAGCTGAGGGGGAGGAGGCACGAATCCGAATCGGATCGACTCAGTGCGAACCGGATAGTTGCACCGAGTTCAAACGGAATCGGTCAGTTTCGAACGATTCCGGCCGGTTGGTCCAGTTTGGGCCTTATCCGGCCAGTTCAGTCCGGTTTGGGACCGGAACCGATTCCAATAGGCGAACCGACCCGGTTTCCTACTGGGTCGGCTCGGTACAGGTTAAATTGGACGGTTCGGTCTGGTTTAGCCTACCTTGCTGCATAATCAAAGGCTAAAAATACTTATCAGTTGATAACTTTCTATTTTATGCATGCAAATTGTCGCATACATACTGATTGTTAGAAAGAAGTATTGAGGAGGTGGGCTTAAGAGTTGCACTAAGTTGATAACAAGAACTGATTGCCAGGCAAGTTCATGTGGAAAGAAATATCAGCCAATTTGGTACAATACTTAAGTGATGCATGAACTTTATTACGAACAATCTGCAAAAGGCTTGCATAATGCATGATGTAAACCTCCAGAAGATTGAAATAGTGAAGGGAAATTTATAAGGTCCAAATCCAAAATGACATGTCTAAAAAGTTGTCGGTTATGCTATTTCTAATGGTAGTGGAGGGTGAAGTAGCACAGCATATGTCCTTATCATGATCACATTGTCCCATAATCGAGGCATACAATTAACTACAATAACAAAGAACTTTATCCTGATAATCATGTCGATGAGTATTTCAGTTTACAATAATGCCAACTATACCAGTGAATTCTCCATTATATCATTCTCAAGTTACAAAAAGAGAAAAACAAAATTACAAATTCAATTTGTTACAAATTAAGAAATTATTCAAAAAGTTGAACTAGCAGACATGTAAGCAAAACTCTTTCACTGTTATTTTGCAGAAGAGCTATTCCGGTATCCATGAAGGATGCAAAACTAGATTGAGATAAAGATATCAATATCGAAAGCACTGCCATTTTTTCACCTTAAAGTCAATATAAAATCTAATATCATATCATCAATTGCTTCATTATAGATCTAAATACTGCTATTATAAATTCCTGCCAAAACAATCTACAGTTACTCACAAAAAGCATTCAGCATAACACAATCTGATACTTATCCCTAAGTAGTTTATCATACTTATACAAATATTAAAATAACAGATTAAATTATGAAGAAGTTGAAATTCTTATATCCACTGATGGGTGAAATAAGCAAACAAACATCAATTTTAACTTCTTTATAGTGTACTTTCCTGCAAGATTTTTTTTTTTAAAATGTGAATGATCTAGAGCTTCCTGTTTCTTGAGATTACACTTCAGTACTAACTATATCAAAATGCAAAAAAAATAACTTAACAGAAAGGTGCTTTATTCAATAAATAAATTAAAAAATAAAAAATGTAACAGAATAATGCAATCTCCACAACTTTAGTCATACAAATATCAATAGTCGAAGTTAAACAAAGGTTCTAACCTGGTTTTGGATCACTTGGGAAGCTGTTCTATACCGTTCACGTATGAGCTTGCCTGGTTCTCCTGAAAAGAGAATGGAAGATAGGTACGACTAAGCAATCATATATGATTTTATTGGATATAGCTACATGAACAAAAGCTTTAACATATGATTTTATTGCAGACAGTTATATGAAGAAAACCTTCTTGGATTCATAATCCACTTTGATAAAATTAAATATTTTTTGCATATATACATTTGTAAATATAACTTAACGCATATTTACCCTCCACCAATCACTATGTACATGTATACCCCCTCAATTCATCCTGTTTTTGCACGGATGCCCCTCAGATTTTGGGATGATGGCTTTAAAAAATAACCATTTTGAATTTCGTTTGACACTATTAACCTTTTATGACAATACCACTGAAAAATTTAACATTCAATTTGTATTAAAAGAGCTATATTTTTATATAATTTTGCCACAGATATTGATCCAAAAGGGTAATAAAATCATTTAATGTTTAAAACAATAATTTCTTAACGCCATCAACTAAAAAATCTAATGGAATGGTTATCCATGTAAAAACAAGACGATTTGAGGGGTATATATGCAAATAATGATTTTTAAGAGGAAATATGCAATAAGCTATATTTGCAAGGGTATATATGCAAAAAAAAAACCCTAAATCCTCAGTCAGAAATGCCTCAAAAGCATTACCAATTAAATTTTAAATGTACATTTGACACAAAAATTAAACAGTGTGCAAGAAGTGCATAGCTTTTCTTTGAAACATACACAATTTTATATATTTGTTTGACTCATAAAAAATTATACCTTCTTAATGCAGAAGAAAACATAAGACATACCCAGGTCTTAGTTTTTAGATAATAAAGAATATATTTCCAGTAGAAGAGGAAAAAGGATAAACCAAATTCACATAAATGTAGATGGTGATTTATGTAGTAGACAGCTGATACAAAATTACAAATAGGATGCACAAGAAGAAAGGGATAGGAACCCTGTCACCGCATCATCATGAGAACCAGCCAAATCTATCTTTCTGCTTGACTAGATATTTTAATAACTAAATATTTCGTTTCAATTTCTTAAGCTTAGTGCAAACTTGATCTATACCAACAAGACCTATTCCATTTTTATGTAGAAACATCTTCAACCAATGCATGATCTGTCAAAGTTTGAGAACATCCTTCACTGGCTCTGAACCATATGTCAACGCTCAAAATTGGTTCTCAACTCCGAGAAAAGGCAACTTTAGGCAGGAAAGGTTACCACGAAACCTATGAGGCTCGTTGGCTACCTGCTTAATCCAAACAAGGGCTTTGTCTAGAAGGAATATTGGAAGCAGCATATTCTTTCTTTCTTTATTTTTTAAACCTTTAAGAACAATTCACAGGAAAGGAAACTTAAGTTATACATTATAAACTATGTTGTTCTGTTTTGATTTCCATTCCTCAGTCAGAAAGGGTTTCCTTAATACTCTGGCCTTTAGCCTTGTACTGACCAGCAAAGAATTTTTTAACTTTATATTCAAAGGAAAAGAAATCAGTGTTTGGGTAAAGAAGTCCTACAGGTTCATGCTTTCAGACTACAATGGTAGAACTTAGACAATATTTATTCCTTCTAAACCTTATTAGTCTTATAAAATTGAAGATATTTCTCTTTACTATAATCATGGATGGAGCACAACCATCAGTTAGTGCGTAATGGTTTTATTAAAAGCTGATTACTAGATGATAAAGAACAGCTCCTTCAAAATATTGATTTGGAAGTTATCAACAGCAGCTGCTAGAAGGGGAGAAACTATATATATATATATATATATATATATATATATATATATATATATATATATATATATATATATATATATATATATATATATATATATATATATATATATATATATATATATATATATATATATATATATATATATATATATATATATATAGATACATACATACATACACACACACACACACACACATATATATATATATATATATATCTCAATACATACACCCACACACTAATTTATTAACCTTCGTTTCGCATCAATCAATGATATTAAAACATCATACTCTAACTTTCTAGGTTTAACTAGTAGTTCATACATAATCACTATTATAGAGAGTAGCATCTCCCTAGAAATTTTGCTCTATATAAGTGGGATTATTTTCTTCCTATGAAGAATCACTAAAGAAAACAAAATTATAAGTCTTGAAATGGAACACCTCTCTTGGAATTACTCATTCAAGTCTAATACAATCCGATGAGTAATCATAAACTGATTAAACTCATCAAAGTCTTTCGAACATCCCAAAAGTTTAGTAAATTAGCCGACAACTTATGATCACCTTGAAGATTTTAAATGATGAGAAAACTTCACCAATGCTCTTTCAGAAATGCATGAAAATGCATGTTTACCTGCTCTCTCTGATTCAAGTTCTCCTGCAGACATAATGACCGGCTCAACTCCCATTGCTTGAAAAATAAGTTCAGTTTGAAATGTTTTTCCTTGGCCTTTTCCTCCCCAGATGCCTACAAAATCAAGTTACAGACTGTGTTGCTTGGTATGTACACCTTGAATATATTTTAAGACAAGCACACTAATTGTGACATGAAAGTAATTTAGGAAAAAAGAACCCACGAGGCCACAACTAAGTTGATCAAGTGGTTTATAACCTCAGGTTAAAGATGGCAGAAAAAACTAAACAACATGACAAGATGTAACCTGTTTGGAAAATTTAAAAGAAAAAAAAGACTCTAATCAACATGATGATTATGTGGTCTTACCAAAATAATCATAATATCAAGAAAGCATATCCTAATCTTAAGCAATAAGCCTTGTCCCAACTTTCTGAGGTTGGCATAAAGGATCAAGATATAGTCCATCAAAATTGTGAGCATGTCACAACCAACTCTCAGCATAATATCAACCCTTCGAACTATGCTGAATTCCTAGTCGAGGCATCAATTGATAAGATAGGGGCATGCCATGAGACCTGAAAGGCCCGTTGTGTAAGGAGACATGCCAATTTGGTTATGCAATTTAAGCTAATGCAACTGGAGAGCTGTCTCCATGGTTTCCCTAGAGTTGGAAACAATCTATTAGAAAGGCAAGAAGACAAGGTTTAATATTGGGAATTACATTCATCACTAAGGCGCAAATTATATGCCAACAGCAAATAAAAACATAATTCCCAGTATATAAATAGTAATAGAAGATAAAAAAAAAGAAGAAGAACTACAAGATGATCTCCACAAACCCAAGGTTTTATTACATATCTCTGCAAACATATCAATCAAATCACAGATTTCTCGTTAAGTGCGTCATTAGGAAAAAAAGATAAGCAAAATAAAGTCAGAAGAAGAGAAACCACTTCAGCAGATAAAATTAGTATGGTGATTAAAATAGTGAAGTTCACGTGACAGTCATATGTTACTAAATGCATGATCCTGTCATGCACAATCAGAATATACATAGATAAGATAGGAAAGGTGTCTTGTTCGAGTCAACTATATACACAATCAGAATTGCATAGATGAGGTGTTAATAAAAAAGAAATAAATAGGCACAACATATATAGTTTTCCAGGCTTTCTTTTGTCAAAAAAGAAAATAATCTTCAAGTCATCTCCCACATATAAGCTGACTAGTGGGATAAGATGTGAGCAAATGCAATGCCTGTCAATTAGAACAGCTTTAAAATCATCATTCCTAAATCAAGATTTCTTTTAGAAAAATCACATATGAGATAAAGGACATTGTTCTATAATAACTGCACCTCACAGAAATATGTTCATTTTTTTAAAAAAAAATTTAAATTATTTACCTAGTATTAGAGGAACTTTCACATTGAGGAGATGCGCAATATAGTTCTTCACAATGTGGCATGCTGCAAAAGAAGTATTTATGAATGTCTAATGATGGAAATATTGGAAACCAAAATATTAAACTGTTGGGAATTGTGTCCCAAAGCCAATTTTTTAATTGTAAGAAATTGAATTATGTATATGTTTTATTAAAATGAATAAAAATTTATTCTGGCAATTTTCTATTCATCACAAGTGTTGCATCTTCAAATTGAACTCCTGTGTATTGTGATGAAGTCCTTAGGACTAATTTAGTGGATAAAAGAGGTTTTATCATTTAGTCCTTGAACCAGTTCGCGACCAAATGACGAGCTGTCAATTGGACGATAGCTATGTCAAGTATAGGTCGTTGTGTGCCATTTAGTTGGTTGTCCTCTTAAACCAAGGAGTGTGGAGACACTGTATGGCATACAGGTGAGATGTAGGAGTACATCGTCACTGAATAGTGACTCACCTGAGTAGCACTCCACTGTCGGGAGTTAGCTCGAAAAACGGTATGGGCATAAGTACCCCTTAGACCTGAGACTGTCACGGTGACTTGCAAGCAACTCACTGTACTTAGGCACTGGATGACCTGAATTTCTAATTCAGGGATCGGAAGGATGTTGGGTGCAGTCAAGTACTCGCGAAGTCTGTGTATGAGTCAAGATGGGATTGACCGCTCCAGATTTTAGGAGTTGATGTCTCACTGTATTTCAATTCAGTAAAACCTTGGCCAGGGTAAACCAAGTGATAGGTCACTTGATTTGATTATTTGAAATACACTATGGATGACCGGACCCAGAGGTCGACAGTCCACTCTGAGGTCATCTTGAGCATCGAAGGTCATAGGGATGAATTATGCAACAACCATACGTCTAGGTTCTTGAATGTTGCTTTGCATATTCGACCTATCCGGACGTCGGGTATCATTGCTAGATGGTCACCTCGATTAGTGCATGGAGTAGTCCATGTACTACCGGCTTAGTGTTCGAACCTATCGGAGTCACGCACATAAGTCAAGTTAAGTAGGAAGGACTTGATCCAATTTAATTGAGAATTAAATTGTGGGTCATTTGAGATTTGATTTTGTCTATGTTCAGCTAGCACTGAACATGAGGTACATACTGAATTTCATGGATGTGTATTTAATTATGTCTGTATTCTGGCTTAATCAAGTTTCAATTAATGTAATTGAAATTGATTTGGACTCATTTGTTGAGTTTGTTTTTGAATTGGATTCAAATGAATGTAATTGGGCTTCATGATGATTTTATTAGAATTTATTCCATATTTATTCTAGTCCAAGTGTGACTTGGATTGATCCGAAAATTGAACTAATTGGAGTTCACATGAATCAGATTCATGTGGAATTTTTCCGGATCCAAAACCTTTCAAATTGGTCTTCAATTTGGTTTAGAACCAATGATGGACCCAAGCCCATTTGATTCAGCCCATTTGAATTAACCCATTTAAGTCAAGTCTGGAAATTTACGTGTTTGCCCCTCAAATTGAATGACACGGTTTAGTTCTGGTTTCTTCCTCGGTCCATGGACCAATTTCTCTGCAAATATTCTCCCGTGGACCGCGTTCTTCTTCTTCTTCCGAACACATCGAAGGCCGCTTGATCTTTCCTCTTTCGGCTACCATTTGAAGATCCGAAGAGACGTGTCTCTTCGGTTTTGAAACCTCTTTAACATAGGACTGATTTAATTGAAATCAAACGGTTAAAAAAATTCAATAAAATCATGAATCGTTTGGCGTTCACTCTTCCCTTTTGGCGTTTTCTCTTCCCTGGTTCAGTCTTGTCTTTGCCTACAAATAGGCTAGCTTTCTCTTCATTCTGTGCTAGAGATTTTATCTGGGGAGAGGGGAGATTCGTGATCTTTTGAGTAGCTTGAAAAGAGAGGAAAAGGAAACGGGAAGAAAGAGGAAAAGAAAGAAAAGAAAAAAAAAGGGGAAGAAAGAATTTTTGAAATTCTTTTCTTCCAGGGGTTTATTTGCAAAAAGGGTTTTTGCACTATACAGACATCATCCTACCTTCCTGCATTTCTTGGCGTGCGTGTGAAGTAGAGGGTCCGTACATCCGGGCCTCGCATAGCACCAGATCCATCAGTACCAGATCCGGCACCAGATCCAGTTCCAGATCCAGTTCCCGATCCAGTACCAGATCTAGCATCTGATCCAGTATCTGATCCAGCACTTGGCCCTGTACCAGATTCTGTTCCTGAGTACCTTGACCATCTTCCGCTGCGGGATCGAGGTATGGTAAACATAATATAGTTATGTTATTTATTTATACCTGTTATAAATAAATAGATAAAATTTTAAAACTGATTTTCTGACCTGGCATCCGATTTTATCGGATTTTGCGGGATATTTTTCCTTCATAAACAAGCTTCATCAAAGAGCAAAAGCAAGAATTACAAATACAGATTTTTTTAACTTCCGAAGGTAACTAAGAAAACTGAGCCAACTCTAGCTTTTTCAACCAGTCAAATGTTTCTCTCAAGAGTTCTTCAATGTTCCCTGTGACACCTTCCTAGACCCCTAACCCATCTCACCTAGATCAGAGTGCTCCTCACCATGCTCTTACCCCGACCTCGAATTCTTATGCTACTATCATCATGGTTAGCTTACCATTAGCTCATCTTTCTTTGATTTATACCATTTCTTCTAGTCATCCATGCCAAGTACTAGTCATAAGTTATGGTCATTTAGCATTTGAAGCAGTGAGCTGTTATGGATGAGGAGCCCTCCTGAGGCTCTTCGGCAAACAATTATACAGGACCTTGTTGCCCTTTTCATAAGGAAAGTTCCAATCCCGCATAAGTGGGTCTGTAGAGTTATGACATGATATGATGGTTCAATAAACTGATGTAAAGCTTCTTTAGTCGCTTGAAATATTATTCACAAGTAAGCAATCCATTGTAAGGAGAACTTCACCTATTTAGCATTACAGATTTTTTTATTGTTTGATAATCATTTTTTTTAATGGTCACCCCCACTATTAGATGGATGAGAAGAATTGCATTTCTTTTAACAAAGCCTGTCTAAGGATACCTCCACCTAGCCTGCGCTCTATAGCCACCAGGCAACAGTTGGTGCCTCCACCAAACTATTTATTGCATCTGGCATGTCTGTACTTTAGACTTCTCAGTTACTACTATCTGAAGTAGAATCTCCAGCATCAGTTTAAGATGCACCTTAGCACATTGCTACTTCTTTCCCAAGGTTGCCGTCCCTCCTAAATTTGCTTTCACAGCAGAAATATACCAACATTAGCAGTTATGCATGAACAACCAATTAATGCACCACTGACACACTAATGAAGCTTCAACTGAGGCTACTTGACAGCAAGCTATATTGAGACAAGGATTTTTTTTTTTAATTTTTATGGCAGACCACTTTGAAATCCTACACAAAATTGTCAACCCATATTAGTTCTGACCATATTTCAATCTCATATTGAGCAAGCAATGAGCATGGTGAGCAGATCTATTAGTCTTCCTCGCTCTATTCACTATGTAACAATACCTTCAAGGTAGTATGACTAACATCGGCTGTTCAATCTCCTCTCCTTCTGCCTTAGCATTAGAACTTAGGACCTCCACTAATCATAGTTGAGATAGTAGTCTTATATATTAGTTATGTAATACAGATTTCTTTGTATTCTTAAAGACACCCTCATAACCATGAAAAGCAAGAAACATGGTAGCATTTTTTGGCTCCAGTATCAAGGCAAATTATCAATATAATGACTCATACTCAAAGATTTCAATTCATTTTCCCATGCCATCTTCCTAGCATGGTTGTTGCCATCAGCAATCCTACATTTATGATGACCAGAGTGATATTCATACTGCAAGCAATCAGACTGTCTATTAATTATACTGATATACCACATGGGAGGGCTATGGCCCATTGCAATAGTGCATACTGGATTCTGATTGCATTATTACAGCTCATCCAACATTGCTCATCATGTTTCAATCTCCATACTATCATTCTACAGATATTTAGGATAAAGACAAAGTTTAATTTGTTTTATTTTCGGGCCAAATATTCCATCTTGCAGCAAATTAAGAAGGTAAATATCTCAAAGATGATGAAAGTTGATGAATCACTGTCAAGTACATAAGTTCATGGTCGGAAAATATTATTAGTTTGTTACTTCCAAGCAAAAACACTATTAACCCCATTGAACTTTCATATAGATTGAAGAGGCAGTTATCTTCTTACTATAATTTGCTTTTTCTTATTGCATGAATAAGTAGTCTACAGGATCAAAAATGTCACATATGGACAACGGTATTAGAATGAATTTTAATAGATAGGTTTCACTGCCTATAATTATCAAACACAATCTTATAATATTCAGCAGATTACTGCCCAGAGCTGATATTAACAAGCTATCACACCATTTTCTTGGCTAATTTAAATTAAAGATACATGCATTCTATTAAACACATGTTAAATCGCATCACCCGATACAGGACTATATAGGATAATACACATTGATTTGATAACGTTATTCATCATACTGCTTTTCTACAGAATAGTTCAGAGATAAAGATCACAAACTTGAATAACAAAATTTCTAATTATGATAATTTAAATTTACCTCTTTAACTCAGGTTTTCTAAATAATAGCTAAATTTACCTCTTTAACTCAGGTGTTATAAATAACAGCTACATCGACTCCCATGTTTTAAGGTATCTGTTCTTTTTTTCAGAATAAATAAAATATTTGCACCTCAAAAGGAAGATTTTGAAGTCTATGGTTTTGAGCCTATGCAACAACTATAGTAGAAGTCCCTTAAACATCATGCAAGCATTTTCTGAGTGCCAGGTGCTGATGGGAATTTTTGAATCATCTAGGTGATGCAGATTATCAGACTCTGCAAAGTTGTATACATTAATTTTCATTTTCCAGTACGATCAGTACTGTATGTTTTGTCCATTAACCAACTTTTGTTTGAGCTTTTTCTTTTTAAGAAAGAATGTTGAACCAGGCAAAAAAAGAAAAGGAAGGAAAGGGTCTTGCTTTGTTATTGATGCACTAATGACTTCCAAAACCAAAAGCTGTCAATGTCTAATGTTGGGGATCTCTGCATACATTCAGTTTAACATGTACCAACAAAATGAGAAATTATACAAATTTTTAATTCATATTATGATTACTAAATAAAATATTGATAGCTCAATGTGTAAACACTAGCCACTTTCCACACTTCAACACTGAGTACAAAATTATAGTGAATTAAAAGTTAATGTTGATATTGCTTGACACAATTCATGGGTTTAGCATTTTGCTTCTTTTTCAACCACCAATTTCATGAAGGAAAAATTCCCACTTGAAAAGAAAATAAGAATGTTGTACTTAAGTGCAAAAATATTAAGATTATTATAGAACTCCATGAAGTAACAAATGTTGGATGAAACTTTTTGTGTTTCCAATCAATAAAACATACAAAGAAACATTTTTAAGCACCTAATTCTGAAAAATTATCAAAAAAGGCCCTTTAAATGAATATATTAGATCATGCTGGATCATATAAGGCAAAACAGCTGGTGTTCCTGCTTTCTATAATATGTGATACCTCATCAAAATTCATCACTTGCAAATTCGCAGCAAAGTTTCATAGAACTTACCAATTTTATCCTGTACAATAGACCAGCATACTATGTCAGATTCTGTTGATCAACTATTAGAAGGTGAAACAACTATCAAGAAAGTGCAATGGTGAATCATGTAGCTTACAAGAAAAGACAAGGATATTGAAAGAAAGAGGCCAAAACAAATGGAAAGAAGTATCTCATGATGTACATGAAAGAAGTAGACATGATTCTCTTCAATAAGGGAGAACATCAAAATATAGAAGCAGCATTACATTCTTTTTTAAAAAAAATACAAAAAATTTCCTCATGTGTTTACAATCTGAAAACTTGAGCGAATTAGAGTAAGACATCAAGATCCTCGGTAAGGGAGAATTCTTCCCTCCTTTTCCCTTTCAAGAAAAAAGGGAAAAAAAAAACATAAAGACTCTCTACAAACTTCTAATGATCCGTCAGAAGTCTGATGGATGGTGTTAAAGTTACATCCATGTATTCTACATACACTCGGTATACACAGGGCCATGGTCTCTATCAATTGTACCTATGGGAGCGTGGCTTTCAAAATGCAGAACTGTACGTTAGCAAACTTCCAGCACTAGTAGCCCAAGTTTCAGCAATGTTTTACAGCAAATATATTCAAGAAGAAACGTAGGTCTTTCAAGATAGCAACACGGAAAGATCTATACAAGAGCCCCTAATAGAAGCAACCAAAATTAAACCAAAAACTGCCAACTCCTCACACAAAGCTCATGAAGACAGTGGCTGCTTTAGCCTTCAAGAATCAAGAACAATGACAAAGAAAGATAAGAATTTTACAAAAGAAACTCAAGAAATTTTGAAAAAGAACCATCAAATCCTTCAATTTGGCTAATTTCACACACTAAATATCAAACTTTGTCTGATTCCAAGACAACCACAACCAATCAAATACTAAATTATACAAGACCAATCATAACAAAAAAGGAAATTAATTGAGACCAAAGAGAAAGAACTAACCAAGAAAACTGGAGCTATGTAATAGTCGCCCTCGAGGTACTCAAACGACCTCGTCACCTTCTGCCTGTAATCGAAAACAATATCCGCTGCAAAAACCCAACAATAACACAATTAAAATAAAAATAAAATAAATAAAAATGAATCCATATCATTCCCAACAAAATACCCTAAAAAACTTGCAACAAAGGTGGCAAGTTTCCAAGAAAAGAAGAGGAATTCCATACAATCTTTTCCAAGAAACTCGCCGACGAAGAGATCATCGACGATCCCCTTCCGGGCCCCGACCGCAATGTTCATGTTGTCGGCCTCCTGCCCGAGCCGGTACAAGTAGTCCTTCCCGTCCGCGTCCTTGGACTCCCACGAGGACTGCTCCGAGATCCTCTTCTTTGGACCGTCGGGCGGCGGCCGATTGGGAGATCGACGGGAGCAGCTGGGGGGGATCGAGAGAGCGAGCCTCCTCTTCTTCCCCTTGATCTTGGGGCTAGGGTTTAAGACAAAAGATCGCCGGGGGAAGAGGAGGACGAGGTCGGAGTAAAAGCCGAGGGCCGCCATTTATTTCTTGGTTTTCGCTCCAACTTTCTTCTTGGAGGGGAAATATAACCGTTGCCGAGTGTAGGCTTGCGGAAGCCCCACGCCCAGGTATGATTGGGATTGCCGTAACCGTCGGATTGGGTGGACATTGGGTTGGGCGGTCCAGATTTTCGGATGCATGAGTAAAATGTTGGGCGCATCGCTTCTGCTGCGTGTGGAGATAGCGGGCTTATCTTGAACGGCTGGGAGGTGGCTGAGCTGGACCAACATGACACCGGACCATCTCAGCCGTCCAAAAAAAAATCATAGGTCTGCATGAGCTATATGTCATGATTGGGAGATAGATAAAAAACAAACAAACAAACAAAAATCTCATACCAGGCTCTAATTGTACGGTTACGAGTATGAATGGGCCATGTCCCTTGATGCCTTTGTTTCGTGACTAGAATCAAAAACAAAATAGAATTTAAATACTAAAAAAAAGTTTGAATTAGATTTGAAAGGATTCTAGTATATTTTTATTTTCTTTTAAAACTGAAATCGGAATGAGACTCTCTCTAACCAAACGGCTTAAATAAGAGTTACTTATTTCTATTTTCATTCCCAAGCCCAATTTTTTCCAACCAAACATATCTCTAAATGGAAAAGAAAAAAATTACCACATGCTCTCTCACCCAGGCACCATGTTTACAAGAAAACTTTGTCTTGTTCAGCAAAAGATCGGATAGCTCAAGGGATCACAAGAAACCTTCACATCAAGTCCATCCAAATACTCACATCATTAAATTCCATTTGATTCAAGGCCTCAACTACCTAGTGAAGAATATCTTGAAACTTGGTTTCTTAGAGTTGCGTTCATCTCACTTCCAGGCAGGCTAAAGCATCCATGGCAAAGATATTTTTACTTGTCAATATAACTGCTGCATAATCTTCTCTCGATGATTTCAGTACATGACAAGATCAGAGAAGTGCAGCATTAAATTTATTACACCAAAACTACAACCATATGTTCATGCTTCCATGGAGACAAAATGACATTAAAAAATTGGCTACATATACTTTTCTAGGCTTAGCGAGGGTTCAACCCCATCTCTTCCCTGGTCTTGCTTACAAACAGATCCCTGGACTTGATTATACCAGGTAAGCACCCAATGACTGTTGCGAATGGCAGCTGCGCCACTGCTTCTTTCCTTCCTAGCGACACAATTGCAATAGCAGAAGAAGGCTTGTAAGTGGCCAGCTTGTTCTCACCAGCTCCCTTGATCAACTGCTTCAAGTTCTTGACAACCACCGTGGCATGCTTCTGTGCAAGGAATCCTTGTTTGATTTCCTGCCCATAAAAGAAAATTCAAATCAGATGGAATTACAGGAAATGAAAAACACTTGTTCATGGTTTCCTAAAGGCAAAGTTTGCAAGATCGGGGATTAAAAATGCAGTGTAAATTCTCTTAGCATCTTACCTCGATCGACTATGGATAAACAGAAAATAAGTGAGATTAATCAGTGGTGAATGATATGATGGTTGTTAGACTGTAGATATGCTGAGACACCATGTTCAGTGCCCCTGTTTGGTCAACAAAAATTAATAATTTTGTTAGCAATGCAGATGATATGCAATCTGAGAGTCATTGCCTTGAAAGAGTTTAGATCTTGGATTTATGTATCTTTAATGGGCTTGACTTGCAATAACTGTTATACGTTCAAGCATTAGAAAAAAGTATGACAGGGTAATTTGGTCTATCTGCGCCATTCTATGTACTTATTGTGCAGGGGCCATGTATTGCAGAGGGTAAGATCAATGATTTTCTCCCAGATAAACAAAGCCTTGATCCATAGAGGGTTTTCTGGGATCCACAAAAGGAAAGACACAAATTAAGCTGAAGGCAACATATAAATACACTAAACTTAAACATCCATTTCATTGTAAGATGCAACTCCTGTTTGGGAACTAGACAACAATTGATGAAAGCGAACTTTATGATATGACAACCCTCTCAGTTTTTTATTTTTTTTTGACTGAGCCCTCTCAGTTTTGTTGTATAACAAAATCCAAAAGGCATAATCTTTAACAGGTAGGTATATTACAAAGACAAAGTATCATTAGGTTTGAAAATGTATTATATAAAATAGATGTGAGGTTTTACGTGCTTTTTATAGAAAAAAATTAATTCTTGTTTTATGAACTAAAAAGAACATAAATGAAGGAAAAAGCAACTCATTCTCACAATGAATGCAATCATGATTTTCATATCAAGCAACTTTGAAAGTGCAGATGATTCTATTAGCGATAATAAGATATGTTTAGCACAAGAGATAACTGAAAAGCCAGACTTACAGGAACATCAGCGATGTCTCCGATAGCAAATATATTCTCACGGCCTCTGACTCTCAGGTTTTCATCAACCAACAGTCTTCCCTTCTGGTCCAAGCTATCCTCTAATACAGACTCCTTCAGCCATGATGAACCCAGTGGCTTTGCCACACAAACAAAATGGCAATCAGCTGTGATCTTTTCTCCAGCAGATGTTGTGTACACTCCATCTGCCTCTGATATCGAGTCTAAATCAATTGACTGCCCTAAAAGCACTTCTACATTCTTCGATGTCAACCAGTCCATTGCCTTATTGGAAGCTTTCAGTCCTATGAATTCCAGCAACCTTGATCCTTTATGGACCAGAGTCACCTTCTTCTCTGGATAGTCAACTGCAATTTCTCCAGCAAGTTCAACACCAGTTGGACCACCGCCGATGATTAGAACAGAACGTGAAGATTTAATCTTCTGGCTATCTAAATATGGAAAATGTCATACTCATCAATAAGATAAGTGAGATTAATCATCTTTCCTACAAATGTTGGGCTAGAGTATGCATTCTACAGTAATGTCACAATATAATAACTTGGGTGAAGTCTGATGGAAGTCAATTCCAACAAGATTGTGCATGATCAAGATTAAAAGAAAAACTAAATGGTATATGAGATTGTCAGTTTTTCTTTTCTTTTCTTTTTTTAACCTTAAGATAGAGAAGTTGCGGTGTTGCTAGGAGTACTTGCTAAGGTGCAAGTGCAAGAGACAAATGACTAGATATGGCTGGATGGAGTCTTATTATAAATGACATTCTACAGTAATGTCACAATATAATAACTTGGGTGAAGTCTGATGGAAGTCAATTCCAACAAGATTGTGCATGATCAAGATTAAAAGAAGAACTAAATGGTATATGAGATTGTCAGTTTTTTTTTTTTTTTTAACTTTAAGATAGAGAAGTTGCAGTGTTGCTAGGAGGACTTGCTAAGGTGCAAGCGCAAGAGATAAATGACTAGATATGGCTGGATGGAGTCTTAAGTGCGACTGGGCGAGTACTTAGTAATGTCATGGGCTACCTTTATTTTAGAGTACTTGGTAATGTCATGGGTTAGCTTTATTTTTGGACTTTCTATTGTCTGAGATTTAAACATGTAAACAAGGTATGAAGTTTAATCAACCCCTGTATGGTGACAACGTTGGGGCAAACAATATTAGGGTTATACTCTTGGAAAATGTGGCAAGACAAATATCAACCTTTGAGCTATTATAATGCTTGCCATTAAGATGAGAAAATGTGGACTGCTTCTTGGTTCTTTGTTATCAGATTTCTTCAAGTGTACAGAGTAGCTTGAAAACATCAACTGCTACAAATCTAATCAGCCACATTTGTTCTCTTGATTCCTCTTCCTAACAAACAACTCCTTTGGCCTCAGGATTTGCCACATGCAGAATCAACAGAAAGTGAATCTAGTCGTTGCTAGTTTCAACTAGTCATTTTTTGGTTGGCTGCAACCATATTAAAAATACTCATTTTATTTTTCTGCATTAAAGGCTTGAAATGTTTGAAGGTATTAAGTAATTGGTTAAAGATGTGCAAATGGATTTGACATGAGTAATATAAATTTCAACAACACACTGAATGAAATAAAAGTTAAAAGGCTAACAGGTAATTAGCAGTAACTAACATCCCATCAGATATAATTCATCCTATAACTTGCATCACATAACAGAAGCCCTGGTAATTAGTGACTATATAGCACATGTATAATGAATGCAAACAGAAATACATACAGTTGAACAGAGAGAGAAAATGGATAAATAAATGGAGACTAGGGTTTAATACAGTTAGGTTTATTCAAGAATAAGAAAATGATATTCCCAGCACAAAAATTTCGCAGTCATCCCAGATTAAATAGTGATACTCAGCTTAAATAAAACAAGGTAGATGCCACCAATTATATCTAACTGATAATTGGGAAAAATTAAAATCGCATGAACGAATTATTCGCGATGACTTTGAGATAAAGCATATACTATAAAAATGCTTCATCCAGCTATCTGCAACCAAATCCCAGGCATTAGCAATTTTGCTTAGTTGATTCACAGTTAAACACGAGCATAATAGGCTATCTCTATTTATATTGGGAAAAAATATAACTGGTCAATAGTAGTTAATACTGATAAAGGAAAAGTTAAAAAATAAGAGCCTTTGAAGTTTCCTCATGATGAGAAATAATGCAAAAAGTAGTTCTTCGGCAAACAGAACCAAAATATAACAATGTAAAGCATGGCCCATGTAAAATGAAATACCCAATCAGGAGTGTCCTCATAGACAATATTGAATATATAGAAGAACGTTAGGAAAGTGCTCCTTCTACATGCCTTGTTGAAACTGTTCAAGCCTGTCCTTTCGGTTTCTCGGAGTAGAATCTGCATGACCGGCAGCTATGACAAGATAATCATATGCAATGGAATGGCCATTTGCTGTCAAGACCTTTGCTTCAGTAACATTGACTGCAGAGGATGTAATAATTCTCCCGTTGGTAAGGTAATCAGTGTGGTTAATTACTGATCTCTCTGCAAATGATGGCTCAACCATCGATCTCAGTTGTGCCCAGGTGATCTCAAAATATTCCTTCCTAATCAAAAGGACAAAAGTACATTAAAAAAATGAAAACTGAACAAACTAATACTAAATTAGTTGAATATGATACCTCTAAGATTATACCCTTCACAAGTAAGAAACAGCAGACTCGAGAAAAAGAAATGGCATCTCACAGGCATATCAGTTTTAACTTAAGGCATCAGCATTTTTGAAAATACATGCAAATGATAACATGGCACAACATTGTATTTGCATTCACCAGTTATGATAGCATCCACATCTTGCATTGGACTTTAGAATTCCTAAGAAAGCAGTATCACAAAGAGAACATTATGTGCAACAATCGGTGCACAGCCTTAAATTTGTCATGGCACATCAATCTCTTTTAGTTACCGCCTTTAGTTTTCATCATTTATCATATGTCTACAAGTCCACAATACCATCTAGCATTTTAGTTTAAATGATAAAACATGTACAACAATAGATCAGTATAATCTTAATTCAGGCAATATTAGATATGAGGAAAAAAGGAGTGTGTCTCCAGTCCATCAACCCTGCTTTCACCTTATTGAAATCAATATTTTTATCACTCCACCAGTTAAATCCGAGCTAGCAAAGGTGACATACTTGAAGAATTCCTGGACCCTTTGCACTTTAACTACATAATCACCTGCTCCCATATTCTCACTAAAAATCACAGCAGTTCTCTTTGACATTTCAATTGTTTGTTCCACAGATATTTGCTTAATAATTATATATATATATATATATATATATATATATATATATATATATATATATATATATATATATATATATATATATATATATATACTCAACCCTTTCTTAGCCACATCAACCACATTTTCATCTACAAGTAATAGACACAGAGGAGCGGCCACCACTTAACATATCAGTAACTAGTGCTCATAAAACAGGTGTATAAAGCAGTCCAAACTAAATTCATAAATAACATTGAATACAAATTCACCAATTTTCACAGAGAAGGCTTCCAAATTCCATTTGCTTTCCCCTTACACCCGTATCAAGGTCAGCATATTTATCAACCTTCTATCCTTTGTTTTAACTCGGAGAGTGAGTATGTGGGAGGGAAAAGGTGAACAAGAGATTTTTAGCACAGAAGAAAAAACCTCATGCCCCAATCACAAGCTGCTACATCATATACTACAATTTTTCTCACTAAAATCGTCAAAAGCCAATCTATTGTCGGATTCATCTCCATCAAAACCCTAGAATAAATAGAGTAAATATCGATTCTCAACCAGTCTAACAGCTAAAACGTAAATCAAACCCCAGTTCCCCCATAAAAACGATGTTTTTCCAATTAACACGACCCAATCTGTACCCAGATTTCCCCAAATCGAACACCGCAAGGAAAACGCAACCGAAATCATGAAGAAATCCATCAGATTGATTGTTCGAGGAAGAGAAAGGAAAGGAAATGAATCGTACGGGTCGATGAGGACAACATCGGCGTGGAACTGCATGTTCTTGGCGACGAGCGCACCGGCGACTCCTCCGCCCACCACCACCACCCTGTTGTTCATCCTCGAGCTCCCCTCTCCTCCTCCTCCTCCTGCCATGGCGATGGGGGCTATTCCGGGAATCCCTGGCCTCGAGCGTTCGCATTTAAAGTCTTGGGGTACAAATGGGTCCGGTCGAATCGGATTCTTATTTTTTAAAAAATTTAACGTCAGGAGATCCGTATGATTTACAGATTTAAATTTATTAAATAAATAAATTTATTTTGTGCTATAATAAATTTATTTTGATGCTAAATAAAATATATATATATATTATTTTTTTAAAAAAATTTATTAATTATAATTATAGATTTATTTGCTTAGTTAGGTGATATATTACTAACAATCCAAAGAAGTGCTTCTTTATTTTCTTTTTAGTAATATATAATTCAGTAAATCAATCTAAAAAGATAATAATTTGTTTAATTTTCAAGAAGTTTATCGTACCTCCATTTAGACTGCTCAGGAAGTAATTTCCACATCTCATTCAAACGAAAAATTCGAAAATTAGTTAATCCATAATATATAATTCATTGAATTGATATTTTAGATCCCAATTATAATAATTATTTTGCTAGCACAAAATTAGTAATCTATTATTCTAATAAAGTAATAAATCAATTCTAATTTATATAATTCATTGAATTAACATTTTAGGTCTCAATTACAATAACTGATTTGTTAGCACAAAATTAGTAATATATTAATTTAATAAGGCAATAAATCAATTCTAATTTATATAAATTATTGAATTGACATTTTAGATATCAATTATAATAATTGTTTTGCTAGTACAAAATTAGTAATCTATTATTCTAATAAGGTAATAAATCAATTCTAATTTATATAATTTATTGAATTAATATTTTAGATCTCAATTACAATAACTGATTTGCTAACACAAAATTAGTAATATATTAATCTAATAAGACAATAAATCAATTCTAATTTATATAAATTATTGAATTGACATTTTAAATCTCAATTACAATAATTATTTTGGTAGCACAAAATTAGTAATCTATTATTCTAATAAGATAATATATTAATTTTAATTTATATAATTTATTAAATTAACATTTTAGATCTCAATTATAATAACTGATTTGCTAGCACAAAATTAGTAATTTATTATTCTAATAAGGCAATAAATCAATTCTAATTTATATAATTTATTGAATTGATATTTTAGATCTCAATTATAATAATTGATTTGCTAGCACAAAATTAGTAATCTATTATTCTAATAAGGCAATAAATTAATTCGAATTTATATAATTCATTGAATTGACATTTTATATCTCAATTACAGTAATTGTTTTGCTAGCACAAAATTAGTAATCTATTATTCTAATAAGGTAATGAATCAATTCTAATTTATATAATTCGTTGAATTGATATTTTAGATCTCAATTACAATAATTGATTTGCTAGCACAAAATTAGTAATCTATTATTCTAATAAGGTAATAAATCAATTCTAATTTATATAATTAATTGAATTGATATTTTAGATCTCAATTACAATAATTGATTTGCTAGCATAAAATTAGTAATCTATTATTCTAATAAGACAATAAATCAATTCTAATTTATATAATTTATTGAATTAATATTTTAGATCTCAATTACAATAATTAATTTGCTAGCACAAAATTAGTAATCAATTATTCTAATAAGGTAATAAATTAGATAATTCATTGATTTGATATATTAGATCTCAATTACAATAATTGTTTTGCTAGCACTAAATTAGTAATCAATTATTACTAATTTGAAAAATTCAAACAAAAAATTGCATGATACTAAACCTAGCGCTTGTAGACCTTCCTGTAGATGAGTCACCTTTACCACATGTTTCCTTACATTGTGATTATAAATCTACAATAGATAAGTGCAATCAAGAAAATGCCAATGTAAGAATGAACCGGCACTTAAAAGTGCATCATAAATTATTAAGATTTAAATTGAAAAATAACGTTATAGCTTTGAATTTTGTAAAATCAGAAAATAATTTGGTTAATCAGCTTACAAAAGATTTGTCTATAATAGTAGTTCTAAAGTCATCGAGAGGGATGAGGCTTAGCCCATAAAGATAGATCACCACGGTGGAAATCCAACCTTAAAAGATTCAATGGGTATAAACAAATCAGAGTGTGACTAAAAGGAACACTGTTTTATGTTTTCCTCATCCCTATGGTGCTAGTGCTCATAAAAGCAAGCGATAGGATAAGTTCCTTTGTATAACTCTTAATGAGTTCGAGACCTAAGAGGCAGGAGCTTGCTTACTAACTTCCTTATTAAGACTCACCTATATGTGCAGTCGTGAGGCCGCGATTATAGAAAATGGGTGATTTCCTAAAAAGCACATGAAAGATACCTGTGCATGGCCATATTAACGCAACCTGCTTAGAACCCAGATCGGGCTATATTATGTGTGCCGTTGATTTAATCTGAGCCATGGACCGAGGTTCAAGGTTAAGACCACCTTGGCTCCACAGATGTAATCAATTGTTACTAAGTGAAGGTTCAAACCGAAAGGTACCTACACCTATTATATAATATAAGATATCCAGCATTTTATTTAATTTTAAAATTATTTAAAAAATTAATTTTTTGTGGAGGATTGTTGGAAAAATTTAAATGCACATGCAGCCCGAGACACGAGTCTCGACCGCGTGCACGCTTGCCATTTGCGAAACGCTCACTGGGGCCTCCGTGAATTAATCACGGATGGGCCGCGTTCGCATTCTGTGGACGTGTGCCCGCTGGCCAGCCACGCGTTGGCCACGTCCGCGGATCGGGGACGCATGCCAGCACCCGCTGGCCACGAGAAGAGCGCGGATGCATCCGCAAAAATTACCAAAAAGCCCTTGTAAATACCCTCTATTTCATCTTATTCGGTACATAAAAAAATAAAAAAAAAATATTGGAGAAATTTTGGAGAAAAGTTTTTCCTCCTCTTAGCCACTTCAGATTTTTTATTTTTGCTCTTTTGCATTTTATTTTATTCTTTTTATTTCGTTCTTTGCTGGATCTGCAAGGTCGATCGGGTTCTCTTTGGTTTCTTCCGGAACTTACCGAAAAAGAATCTTTTGGGTCGTCGTATCTCTGAGGAGGATTGCCGGAAGATCCATACGTGGGGGCAAACACTTCTTTGGGACAGCGTCCGTGTGCTTCGATCTACCTTCAATCAGGTTATTTTCTCTTACTTTTGTTTTAAATTTAATATTACTAGATCTGTAGGATTTGCAATTTTATGATTTGAATTTATTAAATGAATATATTTATTTTGTGCTAAAATAGATTTCTTTTGTTATAAAATAGATTTATTTTGATGCCAAATAAAATATATATATATATATATATATATTATTTTCTGTAAAAATTTCTGTTATTTGTAATTATAGATTTATTTGCTTAGTTGGGTGATATATTGCTAGCATCAGTTACTATGCTGCGAGGCAAGCTGTTTTCGAAAACAAAAACACCGCCATGTTATTTTTTTTTAATTCCAAATGATGCTGACCACACCAACAATTCTCTAAGTGACTATCTACAATGCACCAAATGATAGATGTTCAGAGCACAATAAAAAGGATTGCTCACCACTCATTTAACTCATCTCCTATGATTTTTGTGTCTGTGTAGCACCGCTCATTTGGAAAATGCTAAACCAGCATCAACCATAACAAATCACCCTGGAATTTGGGATTAACCCTGTTTAGGGGTGAAGAACCACAAGCCTGAATGAAAAAGCAAAATCTTCGAAACCTCAAATCTAATTTTTCAGCATTGATGGTGAAGGTTGGTGTTAGTTTTGCACTGATTTTTGCCAGATACTGACGCTAACCCCTCCATAATTAGCTTAAACGTGACATGTTCCGGTAGCTCCCAACTGCCTTTAGTTCGACCTGCTCCATTCGTCCCCACTTGAACATGGGGCTGATAACCCCCTTCCTCTTCACAAAAGCCATGAATCCCATTGCACATAAATGAGACAAACTTCTTCTCTTGTCCCCATCTTTCCAAATCGTCCCTCTGGATCTAAAACGATCTTCAAACAAGTGCAGACATCATGTTGATTTTATTGAGAGTCTTTTATTCCTCTGATCAAGACTAGGTAACTTGTTCTTGCTACTCCTCTTTCTTCCATTTCTCATGTTTTTCCTTTGGGATTTTGTTTCATCAATGCAAGCAGGTTTTCAAAAACCGTGGTGTCCACAAATCTTTCTAGCAATTTTTTTATCCTCTTAAAAAAAAATCCTCTTTCTTTTATAATATTGCGGTCGTGTTTTTTTTATCTTTTTGGAGTTTATACAAGATCTCTGAATTCGAATATAATTACTGAGTTCAGGTGGGTTTGATTCTCATTTAGCTCGAAGTTTGGATCTCAATTTGACTTGCTAATAGTCTTCAGATAATTAAGAGTCTACTCTAATTAGCTACAACATCAGGGCTTCAAATCCAACACCTTACACCTATTCAAACGAAATATTTGCCTATCATTTTTTTTCCAAAAAAGAAAGCATTCCGGGAAGGTCCTATCTAATTCATGAAATTAGGCATGATGGTTTTTTCAGAAGGGAAAAGAGGATGACTAAGGGAGACTGTGAAACCAAATAGAAAAACACTTGCAAATCAGGCAAGCAAATCAATATGTCACAAGATGAAGCAATTTTATCAGTATTTTAAAGAAAAGTTGACTTATTCTAGTTGATATTCACAATCTAAAAGATTTCTAATAATCGTTGGCAGATTGGTAAAGTTAATGTCTTGGCCTTCTTCAGTTTACCTTTTTTCCTCTCTATCATTCCTAATCATCTAGTTTTATTAAGCTTGAAAATTTTGTAATACTTTCTTGATATGTATCGGAAGTTACCTATCTCCAATACGCTAACCTGTCTTCCCTGGTTCAAGTTGGTATCCAACTAGCTCATGGCTACACCAAGACCAAGGGATATTCACCTAAAAGAGAAGAGCAGCTCAGCCTCTTTGGTCCCTCATCACACGGACACCCTCCATGGGCGACGAACCACAAGACCATCAGTCCCTGGTTCCCCTCTTGGAGATCTCCGTTGCAAGCTTACAGCGAGTAAGAGCACCACAGGCACTTCCAGAGCCAGAAGGGAGCCCCCTTCCAATGCCACGGCTGGAAGACGTGTTCCTACAAGAAACCCCAACGAGAAGCCTCCATCACCGTCCGGCCCGCCTCGAAGAGTACGCACACCAAGCACCCTCGAAGCGAAAGCAGTCGAGGCTCCATCCTCCTTGCCTAGTGCTGCCATCTCTTCAAAACCAGCATTAGATAGAGCATCGAAGCCTCTTAAGGGTACAAGAACTAAACCATTGGTGAAGGAAAAGAGTTTAGGAGCTGATACAAGAACAGTTACTGGCACTCCTGCTCCCAGCACAACAGAAACACCACCGGCGATGAAGTCCGAGCAAGAAGTAAAAGATGATTCTCCTGATGAGCTCGAGCTCACCGACTCCTCCGAATCGAATATTGCAGAAGATAACACGGACTCTGCTCCTCAAACAGATCAACATAAGCCAAGTTCCCCGAAAGCGGAGATTGCAATTACGAACGATGGAGGAGTTGGTGGTGATGGAAGCAAAGCCGATGAGGATAGGGAGAGCCCCAAGGAGCCAGAGGGAAAGCCGGCTATAGAAAGCTCCGAGGAGCCGCAAAGTGAGCCAGCGGTCAATGGTGGAAAGCCAGAGGAAGCTGAAGCAGAGAAGGCGACGGCGGTGGAGTCGAGCGAGACGAAGAGGCCAGAGGTGGTCGCTTTCAAGAGGCCGGAGGTGGCAGCCATGGGGAGGAAGAAGGATGCGCCGAGGAGTAATGATGTGATCGCGGAGGCGCGAAGCAAGCTCATGGAGAAGGGGAAGAGCAAAGTGCTGGCTTTGGTTGGGGCCTTCGAGACCGTTATCTCGCTTCGTGAGCCCGAGGGTCAAACCGGTCAAACCGAAGGGAAGAGCGGGGACGAAGGGGCCTAGGAGGGGGGGAGCAAAGTCAAACTGGTGGATTCTTTGATTCGGTCGTTGGATCTGTCGGAGTACTTGATTAATTCTCGGCTGAATCTTGACATTTTCTTTCTCGATTATTTATTAATTTTTGTTTCCCTGATGTTGGGATGGGGGAAGGCTTGATTTTGTTACATGCGTTATGATTTTTATGGGTGCATGATACACGATGATTCACCAATCTTCAAGCGAAATGTTTTGCTTAAAAAACGATAATGATTTTGATATGTACACCGGCAATTGAAGGTGTTACTCGTATAGCAATTGTCAAGATTTTACAACAGTAACTAAATATTGACCATTCTGTAGTCGTGCATATTGCATGCACTCAATTATTTACTAGTTTAGATCAGCTACTTATCGACATTTTCTATAAACCCAAGGCTTTGATTGACACGTGTTTAGCAGATATCTACTACATAAGCATTGAAATGTAGGTCTGTCTTGTTGATGAATGATCCAAGCCCATGTACCGAGGCTCGGAACAATAAGTGAAGGTTCCATCCGAACCCATAAGAAGCTTGTTCACATTAGAGAATGGTTCGATATCAAATATGTATAGTTGGTAATTAAGCTCAGCTCAAGCTCCTGGTGCCTTGCCAATAAGAAGCCAAGCTTGAGTAAGAGCGATAGGACACAGCACAAGGGGATCCTATTAACTTCGTACCTATACGTAGCTGACAATAGTGGATGATCGGACTAAATTCTTCGGAAGCGAGGTCATTTTTTGGCCTCTGTTTGGGATAAGGGAGTCCTGGAAGCCAGAGATGGCACGTCACAACTTCCCCTTTTGGTTAAGGACCACGACACCGTAGGCGTTGACCGGCGGGCAGCTGACGTTTCTTTCCGAAAAGGGAAATGGGACAAATGCAAGTGTGGTCCGCCACAAGGACTAACAACACCCACATGCATGATATCTTCAGGCATCGTGCATCCAGTACCAAGACGATATTTTTCACTTAAGAGTTTCCACCCCCAAGCTTTCTTATGCCCAATTTTAATGGATGCGTGCTAGATGATGGCGGAAAAAGAGGTGCTGACTTCATCATTAGAGGCCCAGACTCCATGGTGGCTGTTGCTGGTGGTTGCCAGATCTTTAACATCTTGGTGCCGGAGGTTGAGCTAAGGGCAGCATGGATCGAGCTGGACCATACTCGCCGTGTGTTGCAGACTAGACAGTTATGCTTGAGGGTGACTCGGCCATAGTTATTAGCTGGATCCAGAAAAGCACTGGAGGTGTGTGTGGGGGTCACCCCTGCTTCGAGATATATGGGTCATGATTAGTAGTGGCGTAGAATTCCAAGCCAGGCACGTTTTACAGAAAGATCAATTGGGACTGGATGGCCTCGTACGTAGCCAATCACTTCGGAGGTGCCCCATAGGTCGGAGAGAAGGAGGTGCTTAGAGCGCTTTGAAATATGTTGTTTTTCGATCTTTTTGAATGTGACTGTACTAAAATTGTATGAATCCTCTATCCTAGCAAAAAAAAAAAAAAAAAAAAAAATCCCTCTTGGGTCAGCATGTTATCTTGGTCTTCCTACGCCTTCATCCAAACCGAATTTTGGAGGCATGCGCTCTACCACTTTCTTAATTGCGTTTTAGCCCCTGAACGAATCCCTCTTGGGTCAGCCATGACAACAGTAGTGCAGACCTCCACGTCAAACCTCACTAGCAAAGCCAAGACAAAGAAATGAAGAATATTTCCCCACGGCGCTTGGACATGAGAAAGCCCTACTATCTTCGGCCATCCACCATCCAAAACTTCGAGGTCCCCCTCACGAACAAGAGCAGGGAAAGCAGTGGTGGGGGAGCATCGAAGGCGGACGGGTGGAGAGAGAGTGAAGAGAGAGAGTGAGTGACTTGGGATGCGCACCCAGGTGCGATTTTTTTCGTGCTGCGTGTGGGGATTTTCTCCGAACACTTGGGGGGCTTAGGGTGGTGTGGAGTGGGGTCGCTCGGTATTCCCTGTGCAACCAGATCGGGAGCTGGGCTCCGCGGATGGCGTCATTGGGATCGGTTGCACCGGGGGTGGGGGAGACGGAGGCTGCAAGTCAGGGAGACTTACCGGCGCAGCCTCAACAACCGAAGGTGGCTGGCAATGACCGGACGTGGGCGGCGGTGGCGAAAGGAACGGCGAGACCGCCGATGTCGTCGTTGTGGACCCAAGATCGGATCTCAGAGGGGGAACTGGAGACACTGAAGAAACGCTTCACAGACGTCGTGGAGATCCCGTCGGAGGAGGGGGAGCTGGCTAGATCGGCGTGGAGGGACACTGCGGTGCTCGTGCGCAGTGCGGGCCGCCGGGTGCCTATGGATTGGATTCGCCGGGAGCTGCGGAGGGTTGGGAGGCTTGATTACGACGTCGAGGCTTTCCCAATGTCGCACGAAACCTTTGCCTTCCGCTTCCGGAAGGAGAGTGAAAGGGAAGCCGTCATGGAGGCCGGACCGTGGTTGGTGGCCGGCCAGTTACTGGTTTTGGAACGGTGGCGACCGAACTTTGTTCCGGGTGAACAGCAACTCAGGCGGCTTGTGGTCTGGCTCAGGCTTCCCAATCTGCCAATGGAGTACTGGACCCGAAGCATGATCATGAGCATAGCAGCAAAGGCCGGCCACCCCCTGACCTTGGATAAGTTCACTGATCTCGGCCGGAGGCTAGGGTATGCACGAGTCAAGGTGGAGCTGGATGCGAGGGAGCCGATTCGGCCGGGGACTTTCGTCCGGTTAGGCACTGATGTGCACTGGCAGACGTTCAGCTACGAAAATTTACCGGCCTTCTGCTACCAATGCGCTCGCCTTGGTCATGGAGTGGAAGTCTGCCCCTATCAACCAGATCTGGTGGAACCAGGAGCTCCGGGCGACCGCAGTGCTCACCACGCATCACCACCGGAGTCGATGGAGGGGGTTACGACGGTGAGCCGGCCCCCTTTTGGGCCGTGGTTGTCGACTACCAGAATCCGACAGCCAAGGTCGGTTAAGTCGGCGAAGAAGACGACCGAGTCAGAGGGCGAGGCATCACGAACTCACCCGGGTTCCGAGTCTGGGCCGAGTTCTCCCCGTGCGGTGCCGACTTCCCCTGAGTCGCCGATGGACACGGAAGGATGGCAGAAGCCGACTAAGTTGGCCAGGCGGCGGTCGCCGGGGAAGGGGGCGGCCGGTAACTCGGTGGCCGAGAGTGGTAAACCCATCCAACCCGGTGTGGTCGCCGAGTCAACTGTGGCTGAGGGCCAGAATCCAGGATTGGAAGGGCCGGCCCACCAAGCGGCCCTTGCGCCGGTTCGGGGCCTGGGCCACAGCCCGATGAAGCGGGCCAGGAGCCCAGCCAAATCGAGCCTGCTGCTGGGGGCGGGGAAAGTCGGGCGTGGGCCGGTCCAGAACCTGGCCAGAGCATCTTCATCTTCCTCCTTCGAAGGCTTCGAGAGACGCCGACGGGAGGAAGGGAGGAGGCACTTCCGGAGCGCCTCCCTACCGCCGGTGAGGCCCCCTTCTCGACAGAGACCAGCCGGTGAAGCTGGTGGCGGTGGCTTGGAGTCTCTACCGGCGGTCGGTGGTGCCCTGGCGAGCGGAATGCATCCGTCGACGGCGACGGCAGCGGCTGATGCTGGAGTTGGTGCCCTGGTGTCGCCTGCCACCCCTTTCCCGGATGGTGGTGGTGCTTCGGCGAGCCGGGAGATGCGGCCTTGTGGGACGATGACGGCCCGTGTGCCTGGGTTCACAGAAGAAGGGCAAAACCCAGCCGTGGGTAGGCGACTGGATGAAGCGGAGTCGATGGGCAACCCGAGGCACTCTGATGGGGCGTTGACGGGCAGGCCACCGGCTCTGGCTGCCCCTGTAGCTCAACCAACAGGGAGGTGTGGTGCGGTGGAGGAACTGGGCAAGCCTTCTTCAGCGCCTCTCCCCCCCCCTGACAGTCGGCGAAGTGGTGAGGAGGGGTGTGGCAGGGGGCTCTAAACAGGGATCTCCTATTCTAGAACATGGAAGGGTGGTCGATTTGTTGAGAGCCTCAATTCAAGGAAGTGTCATTGCGCCAGTAGGGGAAATCAATCTGGCAATAGGAGCAAATAGCCCGGGGACAGTGGGCACAACCTCTTCTGATATTTTTAAATGAAGGTGCTAGCTTGGAATTGCAGGGGGGCGGCCAAACCGTCCTTTTCCTCCTCGTTCAAGAGGTTAGTTCAGCTTCATAATCCTGAAATTTGCTTTCTTTGTGAAACACGGGTGTCCGGAGATGGATTACGTCGTGTGCAGTGACGGTTGGGAGGTGATTGGGAATCTTTTGCAGTGGAGTCTCGGGGTTTATCAGGAGGTATTCTGTTGTTGTGGAAGCGGGGTATGGCTACTGTGGATGTTTTTTGCAATTGCTCCCAGCAGGTGGTGATGGTCATCACGGAACCAAATGAACCCCCGTGGGTGTTATGTGGGGTTTATGCTAGTACCGCCTACCGGGCAAGAAGGATACTTTGGGGGGAGCTGACTTGTTTGCTGACCCAGGGAGTACCGACTTTGGTGGTAGGTGATTTTAACTGCATTTTAAGTCCTGATGAGAAAAGAGGAGGCAGAGCCTATTCTGATTCGGTGGACAGGAGAGAGTTTCGGGAGTTCGTGGGGAGAAATGGGCTGGTGGACCTTGGTTTTTCGGGGCCCCGATTCACTTGGTGCAACAATCAACTTGGGCAAGCCAGAGTGTGGGAGCGGATTGATAGGGCCTTTGCTTCAGCAGATTGGATCCAGTGATTCCCGGCCTACCAGGTCAGTCATCTAGCTCGGATTGCTTCTGATCATTGCCCTCTTTTGATATCTACAGTTTCGGGATCTGCCCATCATAGCCCCTTTCGTTTTGAGAAGCTGTGGTTGTCCTATCCCCAGTCTTGGGATGTAGTCAGGGAGGCGTGGAGTGTGTCAGTTCGGGGAGATGCTATGCAGAGGGTGTCACGGAAGTTGGAGCTCACCAAACGGCGTCTGCGTCGATGGAATCGAGAGGTCGTCGGCAATGTTTTCCGGAGGTTAGAGGAGGTGGAGGCAGTGATACTGGACGTCCAGGGGCGGGAGGATAGAGGAGAGGAGCTCACGGAGGCCGATATGGTAGTACTGCGGCGATCACTAGCCTCACATCATTCATTGTTGCGCCAGCAGGAGATTTTTTGGAGACAAAAGTCTAGGATTCAGTGGGTCAAGGATGGCGACCGGAATACTACCTTTTTCCACAGATCGACAGTTATTAGAAGGCAGAGGAATATGATCCGATCCTTGAGGGTCGGGGAGGGCCACCGAGTGGAGGAGGAGTCGGCAGTTAGACATGCCCTGTTTGAGTTCTTCAGATCCAGGTGGACGGATGTTGGTGATGTATATGAGATGGGCTTGCTCCCCCGGCCGGAGACCACAGTAGGAGAGGTGGAGAATACAGCTTTGGTGCGGCCAGTGTCAGATTTGGAGGTGCAGGAGGCGGTTTGGAGTCTTGCAGAGGATAAGGCCCCCGGGCCTGATGGATTTCCACCCTTCTTCTATCGCAGATATTGGTGTGTTGTTGGGAGGACAGTGGTGGAGGCAGTACAGTTGTTTTTCAGCCGAGCGAGGATGACGGATGATTGGAAGTCAACTTTCATTACATTGATACCGAAGCGCCTGGACGCCTCGGAGCCGAGTCACTACAGACCTATTAGTTTGTGCACTACCCTGTACAAGGTGGTGGCGAGAATCATGGTGGGGAGAATGAAGCACCTGATGCCTAGGATCATCAGTCAGGAGCAGGGTGCCTTTGTGGGAGGGAGGAGTATCTCGGACAACATTTTGCTTGCTCAGGAGATGATGGGTGATCTGCAGCGGGCCTCCAGGAGCCGAAGTTTGATGGCAGTTAAAATAGACATGGAGCGAGCCTATGATCGGATCCGGTGGGACTTTCTACGTCAGGCATTACAGAGCTTTGGGTTCCACCAGACTTGGATTGACTGGATCCTAGGGTGTGTACAGGGGCCGAGTTTCTCCATTTTGATCAATGGCACGCCATCGCCCTTCTTCAGAGCTACTATGGGACTTCGCCAGGGATGTCCTCTGTCCCCGTTCTTATTTATCATCTGTTCTGACGTGCTTTCCCGCTTATTGCATACAGCTTGTCGGAACCGGGAGCTGGTGCCTTATTATCCAGCCCCGGGTGCCCGACCTATTTCTCATTTGTTATTTGCAGATGACTGTCTCTTAGTTGCTAGAGCGGGGGCGAGGGATGCCAGAGCCCTTCAGGATGTGCTGACAGAGTATTGTGCTATGTCCGGGCAGAAGGTCAATCTACAAAAGTCCGCTATCCTTTTCAGTCCCCGTACTGAGGGGAGGATACGACGGGAGATCAGGATGATGTTAGGGATGCAGGAGCAGTTGGGGACTCTGATTTATCTAGGGGTCCCCATCACTAGGAGGAGACTACGGGTGGCAGAGTGCACTCCCCTATTGGAGAGGGTGCGGAGCAGACTAGAGGGGTGGAGAGCATCGTCACTGTCTATGATGGGGAGATTGATATTGATCAGGTCAGTTCTGTGCTCCATGCCTATTTATCTGATGGCTCACACAGCGGTGCCGAAGTCCGTGTTGGAGAGGATTGAGCGGCTTATGCGGAGCTTTCTTTGGGGCTCCTATGGGGGGGGGCATGGGATACACCTGATAGCCTGGGAGAGAGTGTGCCAGCCATTGAGGGAGGGTGGGCTGGGGGTGCAGTCACTGTCAGTGCGGCGCGAGGCTCTTTTGGCACGGAGGGCGGTGCAGTTTACTTTAGAGCCGCATGGTCACTGGAGCCAGGTCATGACTGCCAGGTATGGCCGAGCGGGACCCGAGGGGCTGGTGATAGCTCCTCGGAGGAGATCTTTTATGTGGCGAGAGATCGGGAGGTATGTGCCTATGGCTCTAGCGCACTCGAGGTGGCTGATCGGTGACGGACGGAGCATCGATGTATTGGAGGACCCTTGGGTGGATGCACTTCCACTGAGACTATGGCCGACAGCGATCAGTGTGGAGGCAGGGGCAGGACTACGGGTCTCGGACTTGCTCAGGCCAGGGGAGGCAGAGTGGGATGGTGACAGGCTGGGACAGCTATTTGGGGAGCATCTTGCGGAGCGGGTACGGGCGATCCCCCTTCCGGGTTCTGCAGGTCCAGATGTCAGAGTTTGGAGCACTACTTGTCGAGCCAGTGCGAGGATCTGCGAGGTCTCCCGGGTTCTTCAGCTTGGGTTACAGTCGGGCCTAGACTGTGGTTGGGTGTGGAGGTTCGGACTACACCAGAGAGTGGCCCTCTTCCTCTGGAAGGTGGCTTGGGAGCGGTTGCCGACATGCTCAGTTTTGAGTAGACGAGGTATGACCCTGTCCCCTTTATGTCCGGAGTGCGGGATGGCTGAGTCAGTGGATCACGTACTCTTCCACTGCGAGAGGGCGAGAGGTGTCTGGAGTTTGACTGAGATCCAGGGGGACGTCTGGAGTGGGAGGGTTACTTTCCTGGATGCAGTTCGGCATTGGGCTGGTATTCCCCAGATGAGGAGATCAGCCATTAGGGCGTCTTGTACAGCATATCAGATATGGCTGGCCAGGAACGCCCGGGTGTTTGGGGAGCGGCGGCTCTCCCAGCGTTTTGTGATGGAGCGGGCCTGTGCCCAAGCTGATGAGATGATCCATGTAGAGTCTGCTTACAGACCTTTGATAGCTCGGGACACCTGGGGCTCCCACTTTGCTTCGGCAGCTCCTTATAGGGTATTTTTTACCTGGGAGCCCCCACCCCCGAGTTTCCTCAAGGTGAATTTTGATGGCTCTGTTTTGGATGGCGGTAGGAGGGGAGGGGCCGGATTTACTGTCAGGGGGCCGGGCGCTGATGTGATGGCAGCAGGGGGCTGTCAGATTTTTGATACTTCAGTTCCGGGGGCAGAGCTGTGCGCGGCCTGGATGGGTCTATCCTACGCGCGGCGGGTGCTCCACGCGAGCTCGATCCTGCTCGAGGGTGACTCTGCTACGGTGGTCAGCTGGATCCGTAGGGGCCCGAGTAGTCATGGGGGTGACCATCCCTTACTTCGTGACATCTGGATGTTGGCGAGGGAGGGAGTGATATTACAGGCTAGGCATGTGTATCGGGAGGCTAATGGGGCGGCCGACTGGGTCGCATCGTATGTAGCATGCCACTCGGGTGGTACCCTATGGGTTGGGGAGAGAGATATGCCCAGAGCTTTTCGGGACATTTTGTATTCTGACTCTATAGGGTGTATTCGTACCCGCTATGTATGAATCGCCCGCTTTAGCAAAAAAAAAAAAAAAAAAAAAAAAAAGCAGTGGTGGGATATAAAAAGAGATTTTTATAATGATTGCGTATCTTGACGGCTTCTTGGCTCTCTCGCCTCGGCCACCAAGAGCCGCCTTCCAATATATGCTACGGGCATAGGAACAAGTTGGTTAGAGATCAAGGAATCGATCCCAGAATTTGGAATCACTGTTCGGTTTAGATCTTTGACACGGTACGTGTTGGCCCCATATATGTCTGAAGGAACACTTCTTTCAAGTTTTTCCATTTGGCACAGATAAATTAAACCAAACAAATATAAATATATTCATGAGAATCGGCAAACAAAATATTAATTAATCATAAGATAAGAAGGTACATCCTAAAATTTTATAGTATTGATCCTATATAATTAGTCATATAAAATGCCATCCTGTCAGCTACTATTGGTTTTCTTAAATATATGAGAAATTTCAAATAAGAACAATGAGCCGCAAGGATAGTTAGCAATTTAGAAGAATAGAATAAATTTTGATTTCAGCATTCAATAGATCAAAAAGCCATCTAATAATTACTTAAAAATTTCCTCCAAATAAATAATGTTCATCCTAAAAATAATGTATGTATGTATGCATACATACATGCATACATACATGTATATGTATGTATATAGGAACATTAGTATGCATGTATGTACGTGCATATATACACTCTGAGCTTTGATTTTAGATGAAATCACTAGCCAAAGCTAGGTGACATATAGAATGCGATAAAAGTAATCATGCTGCATTTATCCGTTATTGAAAAATGATAATATTAAAAAATTTAAAGAAACAACGAACTAGACAATTATCTTTTTCCTTCCTTTGTGAAGTGTCTTTCATCATTTTACAAATTTCTATCTATATAATTATTTATGCACAAGCCTTTTCTCACCTCCTAAAAATGAACATACCGGAAAGCTTATTTGGTAAGTCAATGATAAATTATAAATAAAAATAATTTTTGATGGTAAATTGCTTGTGGCATTTCTTATTATGTGCCGTTAATTTTTTTTACTGCATTATAGTATAAATACCACTATCTTATAATAAGTATTTTTTTATTAGTGTTACTTTATTGTAAATGCCGCTATAAATTTGTTTTCTACAACGTATAGCTTGAAGCGCCGAAAACTAAAGCTGCTATTATGGCATTTAACTAATATGTTATTAAATAATATCATAATTTATGGGATTTTGGAAGATTGCAGCTAAATCTTAAATTATTAATTTTTATATAGTTATATCGACACCATTAAATATGTTATTATGCAGATTATGACAGTCATCGAATATCTCATAATTGGATCCCTTCATGGTGAAAATATTTACAACAAGTTAGTACATCTTTTTAGCATTACTATATATATATATATAGGTCGCTGGTTCGATTAAGCTTGTATTAAAGTTTTAAAAATTATAAATTAATTAAGATAAAAAAATAATATAAGAATATTAACATTTTCATTAGAAAATTATTATTATTTATTGTAATATAAATAGAAATATTCATAAATTAAGTATTCTTAAAGAGTTTGTAAAAAATTATATATGAATTTAGTGACACATAAAAGTTTTTTTTACATGTTTTTAACAATAAAACTTTAAAAATATCTTATAAAATTAAAATAAAATAATTTTATTTTAATTCCATAAAATGCTCAAAAATAATGATTAAAATATGAAATATTAAAATATACATCAAATAATTATTTGATGATATGAATATACGTTATAAGTCAAATAAATCGCACTTATATAATAATAATACAAGTTGTAGCTTGGTGGTTAAAAACTTGCTATTCAAATTAGAGATCACTAATTTAAACCCTCCCTTGGCAAATGCTGCTAATAACTAGTTTTGTTGTAATGGCAATATGGGTAGATAGATGCGTGAGCATATCACCAACCTTGAGCAACTAGAAAGATTGTGATCGAAGGGATGATACAAGAGTAGCATTTGCAATGACCTATCATCACTGTCGCCGTCATGGTTGAAGAAAAATAGATTTAAATAGAGAACGCCATTCTCTCTCGTGGATTAAATGCTCCCATACGAGAGAGATAAGGGACCAGATTTAAATTGATAGGTTTAAACAGAGCGCCATGAATCCACTTCTTTAGCTTTTTCTCGTTCCACGTTCAAGCCAGTGCTCTCTCGGCCTAGATATAGTAATCCGGTTGGATCAGACAAAATACGGATCGGATCGAATACATAATACATCAAAAATATGCTATTCCGAATTCAACCTATCTATTAAATGAATTAAAAATTTAAACTCAAATCTAAAAGTTGAGAATAAAAGAATAAAAGTAGAGAATTATATCTCTGTCTGTCAATTACAATGTACAGAAGCAGTCTTTTTATAGAACTAGTAGACTAACAAAGTTTGGTAAGATGGATTAAGTTTGGCACAATCAATTATAAATCAAATAAGATGAAGTTTAGTAAGACCGACTAAATTTGATATAACGGGTTCAGATCTGTAACGGGCTGAATGATGTAACGGTTAAGCATTGGCCCCAGCGCATAAAACCTACTATTTTACCGGCGTCTTTTGCTGGCGTTGCCGTGCTAATCATTCTGCCCTTTGAAGTCGCAGTCAACAAAAGTATACCTCATCATTCTTGTTGCCTAATAATTTAGTTCCCGAGCGTCGGTAGTCCCATACTATGTCCTCCATGGGATATGATATCCAGAGGCTGAGGTGATAATTTTGGAAAGACAGCTGATGGATCCCATCGCTATCTCTATCACATCAAAGGTGGCTACCTTGCGATGCCTTGGACTAGCCTATCATCATAAGAGTTAATGGAAGATAGACCAACCTGTCCATACATGCACCGCGACTTTGTGATGTGGAGTCCATATTTATGAGCTATCGTAGCACATGGATATCCCCATCTCATTTCTGGGGTCTAGCATAATTCGTGGCTCTAGACTCCCGGAGACAGAATACCACCTTAGAGCCCTTTGATTGTGAAAAGGAAAGACAATATCTGAGGGCATAGTTGGAGTCCCCCATGATCTCAAACATTTGAAAGGAAACTTTCTCTTTTGATTAGGTTTATGAGATGTCAATTTTCTAGTTATATACGTAGGACGGTCAAAAAAATTTCTCAGGCACCGTACATAAAAATAAAGCATCCGGGAGATTTTTTTGATCATTCTATGTATATGGCTAGAAAATTGATATCGTGTAACGACAGCAAGAGCAAATTTTAGAATTTCTTCCGCATGCAAACAAATCTCAGCAAACTTTTTCTGATAAATAATTAAAAATAAACATTCTAATATTGTAGTGTTATTTTTAAAAAGTGGCATCCTCGTGTAGTTAGTTATCGCATCAATTTGAAGCTATATTTTGTACTGAAAGAGAGAACATCTAATAGACGACAGAATTATATTTTCAAATTTGTTGCGTTCTTTATTTTGTCCATATTTTTATCAGTGGCAAGAAGACAAGTTTTTATTTTTAAACTTTTTTTTTTTTTTCTTTGAAAGTAAGAGGGAGAAGTGAGAGAAACCCCTTGGCATTTAGTAATGAACTTTAAACCATCTGTTTCGAGAAAAATTGATGATCTATATCCAACAAAGCCTTAATTCTTCAATATATGGTTCACATTTTAGTGCATGCATCAAAAATGGAACATATACCCTATGGCGCGAACACCATGCCACATATTGGAAATAAATATATTCCTCCCTTTTGGTTGCTGTCTCTATGGAAGGGCCTTTCAAAATCCATCAACCAAGTTGATGGAATCAGAGTTGTTTATCTAATACGGCTTCCCGTTAGATTACATCAGACTGGTTTTTTTATTCTTTTTGTCAGGATTACAATTGAAAAGGACTTCGTGTTACGTTCGGAACGCATGAATATAACAGAGAGACACCATGGGAACCCAGCTCGGACGCTTACTTTACGGTCCTACGCTCCTCCCAAAACGACACGTGGCCAGGCATCCTCCCGCGTGATCCTCGACGTTGGCATCCAGGATGGCCCGAGGACGCGCTTGGACCACCTCGCGGCCCCGTTCCAGCCAAACGGAAAGCAGTGAAACCTCCACGTGGCGGTCACTTGTTCGCACTACAGCAGCCGAAGGGAAACCGGGAGCCGGGCGCGAGACACGAGGCAAGGTGTTGACATCTCGGGCTCGTTAGGTGGCGCCGAGGGAGGCCTTTAAAGCCGCACCGCACCAAATCCTCCCCAACCCCGGGGGGAGAGCGTCCGGATCGGCGAGGGAGGCCGGCGATGGAGTGGTGGCAGCGGATGCTCGTGCCGGTGAAGCGAGCGCTTGTCGCCGTCGCCGTCGCCGCCCGCATGAGGGCCCGGAAACACGGTGAGATCACCTAGCTCTTCCTTTCTTCTCCCTTCTCAACTAATTCCGGGGGTCACGATCGATCGACTAATTCCGATAAAATAATGTTTCACCCTTAAATGAATCACAAGCCGTTGATTTCTTCCCAGCAAATATATCGCTTCAATTTCATGTAACAAATTCTTGCTAAATGTGTGAATTGGCAGAAGGTGGGATTCTAAAGCTTCACAACGATGTCCAGAGTTGTGGGTATCGAGATGTTCAGGTGATGTGGGAGATACTGCAAAGATCGGAGCTGGAGCCGTGTCATTCCCCAGAAAGGAAGCAGCCGGATGGGAGGGTGTCGGTGCGGGCGGGCCGGACCTGATCGCGTGGCCCCATCGAACACGACCGCGGCGTTGAGCCATGTACCGAGGGAGCTGGACTGCAAGCTGTAAGCCAGCAACTTGGCCACCTGAAATAAGACCGGATACCCCAATGTATAGTCGTCCTCAAGCTTGATGTGTACATGCTACCGAGCATAATAAAAATAAGAGGAAATTAAGGTGGAATGCAGCAAGAGCTAGCTTCTAGGGGTTTTTTCTTGTTGGAATATAAAGAATTCTATCCATGCGATGCCCATTTGTGGCCGTCTTACAAGTTTTTAGCTTTGGGAGAGCCTATGAACCATCGCCTATATGCTCCGGAAATATACTTTCGCCTTCAATCTTCATTGCCCATTGGTGGTGATAAAGTGGCATCAATAGAGGCTTGTCAGTAAATTTTGTCGCAAAGAGCTGCGTTAAATGCCCGAAACAAGCTACTGGCTAAAGCAGCTGAAGTTGGATTGGGTCCATTACCGCTCCGAAGGGATCCTATTAGGCCACAACTTGGATTTAATTATTAGATGATGTGATGATCACGTCGTACAATAAATATTTAGTCTTTTTTTTTCCATATCATATTTCAGATTTTATCGATATTATATTCCTCCAGAAAATATCAATCTTTTTTTTTTTCAGCAAATGTCTTAGATTAATTGTCTGATGGTAAAGTTGGTAGATCCGTTGATCGACGGCGGGATGCCGGAGGGAGCAAAGTAATGGCGGATCTGTCGGTGAAGGAGCAGCGGTAGATGTGGCCGGTGCTGGTGGAGTTAGTTGTTCTCACAAAAGGTGCGGGACGGCGGTAGAGGTGGAGGAGATGGCGGCGCGGCTGGCACGCGGGGAGCTCCTGGACCTGGAGGGGGAGGAGGTGGCGTACGTACGTCGATGGTGGTGCTGAGGTTCCATGCGGAGGTGGCGGGCCGACGAGGGGGGAGTCGTAGGGATTAATTTGACCCTCGCCGTCGCCTACCCCCTGACCTCCCCCTCTTCACAGCCGCCATCCACTTCGACGCCTCCCGCGCCTTCCACGTATTCAAGAAGATGCAGCACCGGTGCCATCGTCCCTTCTCCGGCGACATCGCCGTCGCCAGCCTCCCTGACCTCCATGTACACTCCATGCTCCTTACCACCATCCATTGGCGGTTCGACAAACTCCCGATCTCCTGCACCTACCTCCATGCACGTCGTCCAGTTGCTGCTCCGGCAGAAGAAGACTGAAGACCTCTCGGGTCATCCCCAACACCGTTGCCATGAACGTGATCACCAAGACCACCTCTAAATGCTTGGTGACGGACGAAGCCATTCGGTCTTCAAGGATAGGGGGCTCCATGGCTGTGAGCCCACTACGTACAATACCCCTCTATTTCTTACTTCTTTCCTACCCCATTATTTCACATCACAATCCCGACCATCACAGACTTCTCTGGCATACGAGGGCTGGAACAACCGAATATTTTAGTGACAAGGTTATTAGAATCATTGATTGGCGTAGAGTGAAGTAGTAGACAACTGAGAAAAAACAATGCGGTAAAAGCAACTAAAGATTTTTTTTATTGGTTGGATAGAAGATGACGACGAGGCCCAAGTTTAGTAAAAGAATACTTTGTAAAATGTCAAGCTAGGTATGGGTCAAGAAGTAGTGCAAATACTAAGCACGAAATCCACCATAAAAAAGTTAGAAACAGATTGGAAAGACACGGGAACCAAGCATGGAGACAATATTTGATTACGTTATATATCTACAAGGTTTATGCAAATAAAAGAAAATTTCACTTAAAAACAACTTACCAAATTACAGTATCTTTGTGAACCAAAATAATATTTGCTTTATGTTATATCAACTAGTTAGTATACAACTCTAGTTTTTGATGCTACATGCTTACAGATAATGATAAACTGTTAGCAACTAATAGGTGCTGAATTTCAAGATATGTGACATCATGGGTAACTTTGTGGATACTATGTGTCTCTGCTTGTTAGTATTAGGATACATAGGACTTCATGACTAACAAACATAATCAAGTATGAAAGATAAAATGGTGCCACATTAATTAAGTGGATTTGTGCAATAATATATAATGTCTTTTCTAGTTATGTGTAGTAAATACCTTTTTTCTCGGATTAGTAGAGCTAACTTTGACCACCAAGCATGCACCGATGATAGATTTATGAAGGAAATGAGCAACAAGAAACTAACACTACTTAATACTATATTATGGATTCGGATTCTTCCTTTTTGGCCGGTGAAAGTGAATTAATTTATATATTTCAGAATAAAAGTTGATGCATTTTCCCCATTTTACTGGAAGGAGAAAATATGGACAAACAAAGTGATCACAATTGATGATAGATGCTAGATAGCCTTATTTAGTTATTTTATACGCGAAGTAATCAGTTCACGAGCATCCTTAGGATATTGTTTAGATTTTGTATAAATAAAAGTGGACTTGGTCTGCCCTTCATTGGCCAATTGAGAGAAATGGATTAATTGCCACGGCAACTGCAAAGAAATGTTTGATGGCAACCACCTCAAGCGGTCACTGCCAAATACAATGCCACAGGGAGGATCCACAGATTAATATTACAAAGTATCTTTTTCGAATGTTTATTACAGAAAATAAATGGAAAATCTTAGGGACCAAAAACTAATTCCAAAGGAATAAAACAATCTGCGCTAATCACAAGTATTACGACCGGCCTATAGTCAGGCTCAATGAGCCCGTGTTGCAGTGTCTCCTAGTTTATATCGGCTATGAGCTGGATCTGCTCTAATATCATTTCTAACAAGCCAGGATCCCATCTACAATAGCTAGCTGCAAAGTATTTTTTGGATTTTTTAGTTTTATATAAGTACCCAAAATCTTTTCGGCGAATACCCGATATGAGACTAAATATACACCTGCGCATAGATCCTCACAACGAGAGGGTTGGCAATGTAAAAATAAGTATTGAACCTAAATTTGCAAGCTAGATAAATCTATTTCCTGTAGGATCTTGTTTAAGCTTGGTTTTAGTTTTCTCTCCAATCCAAGTCACGACCGTTATGGCTTCCAACTTCATGTTTGGATGGGTTGAATCGAGTTCAATAATTTTAGACTTATTTTTTGGTAAAGAAGCTTGGACTCATTTTTAATAGTCCCACTTGCACGATACCAACATGAAAACAATACATCAGATGGCCCCATAGAATAAAGTCACCTTTTTGCACATAGATGGAGATAAGCACATTTGTCGCCCTAGCTATAAGTCTATAAACCTCGAGTCACATATGAGAAGGACCTCGACTATTATTTATAATAAAGAAAAAAGAAAAAAAAGAGAGAAACAAGTTAGCCCTCACTGGGGATATAATTTTCAATTCACTGGACACTAAAAATTTTATTTACTCATAAAGTATCATGATATGCCTCAGGACGTGACTGGGTTGGGTCGTGACCGAACTAGCTTCATGCTTAGGATTTAGAAACTGGCCCAACCTAGTCATTGTTGGGGCGAATAAGGTTGGTTCTCTTTTGGCTTACGCATAAGTTTAATGTGTTAGAACAAGCAAGTCCGGTAATCATTTTTGAGTCTTGAGTTAATTTAATGTTTACCTAGCTAGGATCATGTCTCATTTCTGAACTTAACTGACTCATGAATTTTGATTGATTGTATTGGTCAAGTTAAATTCAGTTGTGACACTTGTTAATTCAAACCTACCCCGTTTGCACCCTTATCTGTGTCGAGTGTCTTGGGGTCTAAACTTGAACTTTGAAAGGGAAATGATATTAGAATTTAATTATATCTCATGGCTATGACTGAAACTACATGCATGCAAACCTATCCTCACAACTGGGAAGGCATTCTCCAACTCCACCAGGCTAAACCAATTTGCAATATGACCTCCTATATGGGAAAGGGGAGAAAATTTTTAATGGATGGTAATCACAATAGGTGGTGTTGCTGTTGGGAATCGGTCTAACTAGGATGTCGAGCTGGCTGGGCTACTAAAGTGCTTGGATAGTTGGTTGTTCTGACCATAAAGGTCTGTCGAGGATCACAATCCGTCTCCACGACTATGGTTCAATGGCTGCTGCACTCAGGTGATGATGGCTCTGATGTTGGTCGCTCCCGTGGTGGTGTTGAATGGCGAAGAATTTGCTTGGACCTTTGTTTCGATGATGGATCTGACCTAGAACAGTAAAGACAGAAAAGTCTTCTTATCGGAAAGCGTCCAGATAGGACCCCTCGATGCTTAAGTAAGATTAAGGCTGTAAATGGGTTGGGTTGACCGATGACCCGACCCGACCCAACCCGTTTTGGAGGACCCGTGAGACCGGGTTGAGTCCTAAAATTGGATCTGCTCTATTTTTCGGGTCGGGTCTGCGTTTACTGAATTCAAACCCGAACCGACCCGACCAATTTGAAATTTGGATAATTTTAGGTTTTCAATCCTACGACCCGACCCGACCAATTTGAAATTTGGGTAATTTTGGGTTTTCAATCCTACGACCCGACCCGACCAATTTGAAATTTGGATAATTTTGGGTTTTCAATCCTACGACCCGACCCGACCAATTTGAAATTTGGGTAATTTTGGGTTTTCAATCCTACGACCCGATCCGACTCAACCCGAATCTGTAAAATTATTCGGGCCTGTGGTTTGTAGCCCGTGGGGGTGCAAACACAAGTTCTAAAGCCATGGATGGGTTGATCCGAACCGGACCCGATTCACACTTAAATTTTTTGGGTTGGGTCTGGGTTATACATGGACCCAACCCGACCTGAATAATCCATTGGGTCAAAAATTATAATGGTAGACTCAACCCGACCTGGTCTTCTATCAGGTGGGATCTGGGTCCAAAATTAGGACCTGAGTAGGAAACCAGGTTGGCTCGAAGTCACTCATAACCTAACCCGACCTGACCCATTTGCGCCTCTAAGTAAGACAAATTCTCATAAAACAACAAAGGTATTGTGAGAGCTGCAGCATGGTGGTGCGAGAGAATTAAAGAGCACTTACTTGAAGGATCGTGCAGGAGTTGTTTATATAGGTGAAAGTCGGCATCAATCGCTAAGAAATCGAACATGTAGATTGGTCGTTTTTGGTAACCAATTGCGCATGTCAAAGAACATGCGCAAGCATTTTGCACCTATATCTCGCTCATTTATTACATGGTTATGAAAACTGTTCGCGATCATGGCCGAGCTATTGCAGTTTAAGTAGGAATTTAAAATTTGAGGGACTCTCCATGCCGTTAGGATTGGCTATATAGTGGGCTTTGACTGGTTAGCCGGAGGTTTCACGACGAGCTTTCACTGGTTGGCCTGCCACATTATCCGTGGTCGATTCCGAGATGTAATCAGCTAAGATTCTTAATTATTTTGAAATCTCTTATAACGAGATTCTATGTTATGAATCCAATATTTTAATATACACAAGATTTCATAAGATTACTATATTCAAACCCTATGTTGGCTTCTGAAATCTCGCTCAAACACACATCACCTCAGGATGTTTTGTGTCCAATACAGGAATAATTTATGATCTGAAATTCCCTTCTTACTTATGCCTGCATAGAAACTACATGTACCAAAGCAAAAAAAAAAAAGAAAAAAAAAGAACAAAAAAAGAAACTACATGTATTATAGGACCCTAGTAATTAATTCTAGAAAAATATCATAGACTTACCATCCTTGACATACAGGACGGAATACTCCAAACTGTTCCAATACTGAAATACTATTTCTTTCTTACGTCCTCCACTTCAATATTATACCCGGAGGAAAGCAGTTAAAGTAGCCTTCTGGCAAAAATTCCTCCAGCTTTTCAAAGAAAAGAAACAGCTCAAAGCTGATGGTCTCTTTTTTTCAAGTAATCATCATCCCCCTTTTTCCCCCTTCTCTTCGGAAAAAATTATGCCCCACCAAGAGGAGATGCCTGCTTTGAGAAGAAGGCACTTCGGAAAATAATACAAATAGAAGCATGAAGAGGAGAAGACAAAAGAAGGGGCAGGTGGATACTGGACAAGGAGAAAGGCTAATGACATGATTTAGTTTATGGATGGATTAGACTTGGCTAATGGTTTCTTTAATCAGCTAGCCCATGGGAGATGTTGTTCATTTATTAGTAATGCCATATGTCCCACCTGTCTCTCCCTTGCCAATTCTCTACATATGAGTAATGGCAAGAGAGAATTGATGTAATTTACAAGGATTATGAGTCCTTTTATAGGATAAATTTTATATCTTGCCTTTGTGTACCAGTACCATGTTAAATAGAAGAATTAAAAAGGAATCTGTATTGAGAGTTTTAACCTTTTCACCTTATTCATATTTCATCCTCTTGATTACTTCAAGAATATATAAATCCCATATCACACATGAGTAATGAAATTATCTTCACATTTATGATGATGCCGCAGTTCACCAAACTATGCAGTATATTTAGTTTGCCAATCATTTTGGTCGGTAGTAGGCGTTTTAGTTGACTTATACCATCTAACAGATCTCTTCTTGGAGAAGTCATAGGCTAGATTTCTTATAGCTAGAATAAACTAATGCAAGAGGAAGTAGTGGGAAATAGTCTTTGAAAATTGTGCACTTGTCAAGTTGCTTGCATTTGCGTGCCTTATCATCTTGATCATGTCACATTCACCTCAGAAATGGTTTGTTTTTTTAATTTCTTTTGAAATACACTGGAGGGACAAAACCCTACACAAATGTCTGGTTTCTCATGATCAATATATTTGTAAAACAGGGAGTTGTAACCAATAACAGTGTTGGCTTGAACATAGTGTATTCTAGTTGAAATCAATAACTTAGATTTTGGCTTTATAGCTTTAAGTAAATACTGTTGATGTGCAAAATTTGCATGGATCCCGAAAGGAAAATATCATGCAAGATTAGTTTGAAAAAGCTTATGCTTTTTTATTATCACCACAACTATTCTAGTGAAATAATTTTATTCACTTCTTTCTATCTTTGATATATTCTCATTGCTAGAGTAAATGTAGCTCCAAGCACAGATGGATAGTGATTTGAACTACGATGCTAGTAATTGATAATGCAGCCAATCTACGAGTTCACATGTTAAAAGAAAAGTGTGCCATATGCCAAAACATCTCCTCATATTTCTGATAAACTATTTAAATCAAATTTCAAATCATCAAATTATATTTTCATAAAGCGTTAAAAGGTTATGTTTCCATTTTATCTTTTTTTTTCCCTTCTTCCCCCTTCTCCAGAAGCTAAATAATAAAAGAATATTACCTTATAATTTAGGATGATAACGAATAATCATAAAAAAAAGGATGGAGGAAGGACAACATTGCTCAATGACAGCATATGTGCAAAGAGCCAATATAAATAATCTTACTAATTAAATTATCAAACGAGAATTGACTTAAAATACAAATAATATATCAAATGACTAATAATCGGTCAACACACATCATGATCGTGGACCCTTTTGGTCGAGGTCAGTGGAAGAGACCTGTAGGGTCCACTGAACCCAAAATAGGGGAGGGTGGAATAGTCTTCTCTCGGGAGAGAGGGGGGAAGAAGAGAGGCCGGCGGCATGAAGCAGCGACGGGGCAAGGCCCGACGCCTTTGTTTTTTTTTTTCGAAAAAGAAGGAGAGATCGAAACGAATCGGTGAAAGAACCCTAATGCGCTTCTATTACATCGTGGTTCTGGTAGCAGCAATTAAGGCAGAAGAACCAAGAAAGAAAGCTCGCTGGATTGATTTCCTTCTCTTTTGTCCATTTTAATGATTCCATTCCATTCCATTCCGTCCGAAAATTTCTTATTGAACTTTTCGTTTTCGCACCCCCTTCTTTCTCTCATTCGATACCCTCACCGGCGCATGAACCCTGAAAGAAACAGAGAAGGAAATTTTGGACGTTTCCTAAAGAAGCGAGGCAAAGATTTTTAGCTGGCTTGTTTCTGGAGCGGAACCCGTGTGATCAAATCACGTTTGGTAGGTGAAAATGGTGTCAAAATTGGATCTTTTTTCTTTCCGCCCGCCCCAGAACTTGACTTTTTTCGTCCGAAAATTATAAAAATTCGATCTTTTCCAACCAAGTTCCGAAGTAGTTCAGAAAGGGAAGAGGCAATATTAAAAAGAGAAAAAAATTGATTCGGACCAAAAAAAAGAAGATAAAAAGGTGAAAAAAATTCGATTTTTAGTAATCTGAGATGATAAAAAGAGGGAAGTAAATACGAGATAGAATCAGTACCCAAAAAAAAAAAAAAATGCGTGATAGAAGGAGAGTAGAAGATCCCGTTGGTGCAGTCCGCGCAAGCTTGGGCTAACAACCCCAGCAATCCCGGTCCTTAACTCCCTCAATCTCGGTTCAGATCGTACGGCTGGGATTCGATCTCTCTGGTGTTCAGTTTTGGCCCCCTTGGACTTTGCTGGGTGGGGGAACTATTTAAGCGTTGGATCGCATTCGCTCGGTACGTTTCACCTCATCTCTCTCTTTGCGTAGCGATGGCTTCCGGCTCTCCTCTTGCGTGTCGAAAACGCCGCCACCGGACGATATGTGGCAAAAAGGCGGTATTATTCTTCTTTTTTCATTCCATTTGATCGGTTTTTGATCTCTACTATCTGAAAAATTCCAGTTTCTGCTTGAAAGGTCGGATCTTTGGGTCAGGCCATGTGGAATTTTGATGCTTAGAACGTTTTCTTCGCCTCAAATCGCGACCTTTTTGATCGAATATATGACGTGTGACAGTGGCTGTAGTGAGAATAGCTCAAAGCTCTGCTAAATATGGGAGTCTCACCTTTTTGAACAGATCAGAGCTTTGGGTTGCATTGTTTTTCTCAGGCATCTGTCATGTAATATGGCTTTCCCTTTTGTGGATGATTGGATATATGTCCGACTTTGATGGTTTTTGTTCCATTTTATGTTTTTTTGGTTTATAACCTTATTGGATTTTGTTTTGTTTCCACTTCTCCGTGAGTTGATGATCTTTCTTCATCATTACTGGAGTTTGATTTCTAAAAAAAGACGTTTTTTTTTCAATCTGTTCTGTTTGTCGATCATCCATGAACAACTGAGGAAGGGGAGTTTTGATTCTTTGAGAATTGAGATGCATGACCTTCTGGATATGTTCATGTTGTAGCATTCTAGCTGATTCTTTGAGATGTATGGCTTGTTGGATAAGTTTTTTCATTGCTTGATCAAAGATTCTGATCTCCGAGTTGTTGGCATCTTGGAAAAGAATCAAAGAAACCATCCCAACGTTACCCTGAATTAGAGTCATGTTTCTGTCATGATGGTACAAGATCAGATATGTGAGCTCCTTTAGAGACTTAAATTTTGTTCCTTTTTTATTTATGGCTCTGTATTTTTTCACCTTTGTCCGGTATTGTTATCTCGATATATTATGCTCTGTCTGCTCTATTGTAGGTTAATATAGATTTTTTGCTTATAGGAGTGCAAATACTATGCCAAGTGAACACATGCAGATTGGGGTTCAGCCTTTACATATTTTTCCTTGAAATTATGTTTCATCTCCACAAGAAATTTCACACTGTTCCGTCATCTGGGTATCTCAGTGCTGTGTTTTCTTGATGATCTGCCGCTGTCCAGAGAAGATCTGTATTTTTTTTTTTCACTGGCATTAGCACACAAAGCTGAGATGAGGGCAAGGCGTCAAAGTATTAACAATTACAGTGATACCCAGTAGAAATGTAGAAACTGCTGCAAATAAATTTAGCATTGCAACAATAAGGCACGAAATGCTTCCTTTTCTTAATCATGCATGTTTGATACATGTACGAGTGGGATGCATCATGTCATCATCTCTGAAAGTCTTCAGATTTCAAGAAAGTACTATGAATATTTTTCTAAATGTTTGTTTGGTTTCACAAGCTTGAAATCTATGTATCCTGTCGCATATAGTTTGCCAACCAATACTATAGTTTTGGTTGTACATCCCAATTGAATTTGTTTACTTTATCCTATTTTCTCTCAACCGCCTTGGTCTTTTTTTCAATTATCAAAATTCTCCTGCCTCACCATTTGCATATGCCACGAAGCTGTAAGATGAATTAATATGTCTGTACCACTATATCATATTGGATATATCAGTCTATGTAGGACTTTTGGGGGCAGGAGATTTGACTTCACTATGCAATGTATTAGATTAACTTCTGCTTGCAAGATTTGTGCTATTTTTTTGTGCGATTTATGCTTCAGGTGCAAAACATAAAATAGAAGATATGAATGCTTTGTTTATTTGTTTTATTTTCAAATATTTTATGTAAATTTATTGATCTTTTTTTTTCTGGGTTGCACTTCTCCCTTTTAACTACCGCTTTTCTAGTTTTTTTCCCTCTTTTCATTCATTTGCAAGCACTGTTTTCTTATGAGACATTTGCTCGTTGTAGGGTCCTCACTTCTGATTATTGGTTGCAAAATGTGACTTTCTACCTTTACCCTATTGGACCCAGAGTTCATGTTTTTTGCAATACCACTATGTGCTCCTACTTGTATTTTATTTTCTTTATTGGTACTATTTTTCTTACATAATTAGAAATTTCCATGTTTGCTATTTCTTCATGTCTTTGAATTGCCATCTGCAGATCTGAGGAACCACCCTGTGCAGGAGTATTGAAATTTGCAACACTTATCTCCAAATTTTAATTTTCCAATGGATGAATATGTGGGTAAGAAAGCTGCTGGAGGGCGTGGTTTTTCTAGTAAAGGGTCCGGCATTGGTTTTAGAGATCAAAACCATGAGGATAGAAGCATTCAGTATTGCAACAGATTAGGATGCAGCACCAGGCTTAATTCCACGAAAGGGGCCCAAATTGGTGACCTAGGAAAAGCCAAATATGTAAAGGCTGCTCTTCGCTCTATGAGCAGTAAGACTGTTGCAGGAAACTCTTCTAGATCATTATCTTCATACAGTGGCTGCCCAAAGTCTTTCCAGGAACGACAGAAGCAAACATTACAGCGAGAGAAGGCTATAGCAGAAAGCAGTAACAGCCAGGGGAATATTGAAGATTCAGAGTGCAACAATATGCAGCATTTCATAGAAGAATCAGATATCAAATCACAGGAGATAGATGATGCAGAATTTTCAGAATCCAATCCCACAAAAGTTGGCATTCAGATGTTATTCCCAGATTCGGAGGAACTTGAGTTGCCGATTCTTGAACAGGTATCTACAAACACATCGGAGTCGTCAGGTGTTCTTCCATCAGGTCCTTCATCCTCTGACTTCAGTCACAATAGGCAGATTGATGCAGTCGGCAAGAGACCTTCTGGTGGAGAGAATTCTGCTGCCAAAGGCAAGGGCACAATTGGCCCCTCAACTGGAAGACATGCATGTTCTACACCTACAGGCATTTCTGGCTTCAGTCGATCTCTTCCAGAACATCTAATGCATCGACAAACTTTGTTACCGATCAGGAGCCAACCTACCACCAGGGATGATGCCGTTTCAGTTAGAACCTGTCGAGCTTCTACTGGGGATGCTAGAACAATGCTATCTGAGCAAGGGGTACATGAGCCTATTGTGATCGCTCACCCGCAGCAGAATCAAGTTTCTATCTCAGATGCTGTTCCAGAAAGCTCATCACGATCATCTTCCATAGAGTTGCCACATGTCTTGCTTAATTCATCTGGACGTTCAGGTTCAAGTAGCAGGGCTGCTCGAAATAGAATGGTTTCTTGTCCTGAAGATAGCAGCATGCATGCTCTCCATGACTCTTTGGGAGATAGAGATGGCTACACATCCATCAACATGGACAGAATTGAAGACTCTTTGGGAGATAGAGATGGCTACAGATCCATCAACATGGACAGAATTGAAGACATTTTGGGAGATCTAGATGGCTACAGATCCATCAACATGGACAGAATTGAAGAGGTCTTTTCCCAGTTCTGGAACAGCCATACCTTGCCATATACTTTAGTTGTGCACGGTTATTAGATGGAATCAATATTTTTTTTTCCAACCAAAATTCTTTCAGAAAGGATTCATGGATAAAATCGTTTTTCTTTTTCATGTTGAGTGAAGATTAAATTAGTTTTTCAAATTTGCTATGTATGCAGTAATTGTGTATGGACCATACTATGGGGTCTGAGAATTTGAATTCGAAGCATGACTTATGACACATAAACATTGCAGGTATTGTTGGCTTTACACAGGATCCAACGAGACGAGGAGTTAACATATGAGGTTGTCAGTCTGTGTTCTAATTCCTGACATCTTATTTTTGTTTGTTAACTAAATTAACTAAAAGAGGCTTTATTCTCTTGCAGCAATTATCGATGCTAGAGACAGATCTATTTTCAGGAGGCCTGGGCTTCCATGATCGGCACCGGGACATGAGAATGGACATTGATAATATGTCCTATGAGGTACATTCTTTATCAGCCAATGGCATCTGGAGTTCAGACATGAATCTTGTAGCCATGTGTCACTTCAATAAAGAACTTTAGGCTCTTAGCTTTTTTTCCCCCATATGTGTGCACGTGCGTGCGTGTTTCCCCTTCACTTTTCCTGGGAAAATCTTTTGTAAAGAGTAGTAACTAGTGAAATTAGTTCCTTTCTATTTTCTTACTGAGAATCAATCCTTTCTCTAACACATGACCGATCAGTTCTTTTCTTTTTTGGCATGTCCTTTCTTTTTGTTTTCTGCCTAAAAAGTGTATTTAACAGTCAAAAAACATGCGCACGTTTTGGATAGCAAAACCATAGAATAGTCATTATTCTATATAATCCATATGTTTCTTTCCATTTACCAAAGAGATAGGTTTAGTTCATGGAGGCTTTCAACATGGGGGAAATTTCATGTTTTATTGACCCATATATATGTTATGATATTAATGCTTTGTATAAAGTTGTCCTTAAGTTTTGGAATGTTACTTTAGCTTTTATTTTCGTTTAACCTGTATATACCTGAGAAGCTCAATAATGCTTGGTGAACAGGAACTGTTAGCCCTGGAGGAGAAAATGGGAACTGTAAGCACAGGGCTTTCAAAGGACCAAATGTCAGGATGTCTCAAGAGAAGCACATACACTCCTGCTTCTGAGGTCTCGGGAATCACTGGTTCTGGTGATGATACCAAATGCAGTATATGCCTGGTACTTACATGCTGCTCACTGACATGCTATGAAATTAATTTTTGATGTAGAAATATTGTTATGGAATTCTAACATTGTAAAAGCTCCTTCAGCTTCATAGTTCCACAAACAGTGGGCAAGTCATTTTATGGTTTCCAACTTTAGCTCATTTGATATGCCTGATGTTCATCACAAAGTCATGAAGGTTATTCCTTCGATATGAATTGATACCACGATGTCTGCATTGATACATTCCAGATCAGCCCCGGCATTTGATGCTTCGTTCATCAACTGATTGATCTCTAAACTTTGTGGAGCTCTGTCATTCTGTGTGACCCCATGCGATACTAGCTTTCAGTTTATCCTTACCTTAGCATCACAACTATGGACATGCCTTCTAGTTGAACTTTAATGAAAACCAGATTGTGCCCATTTGCTATGACAGGCACACTGATAGTGGGTAGATTGCAGCCCATACGTTTGTGGTAAGTGGGCTCATAGTGCACAATCATATTGCATGATGCATAGCCACAGATACCTCACAAAAACTTAAGCAGATCAAACGAGCACTCTCACAAAACAGTATGTTTGGTTTTTTTTTTTTTAATTTCATTTTATCAGTATTTAGGTGGATCTTGAGTAATAGAATTCTGCAGTATCTCTTCTCTAACTTGGATGATTTGCTGTTTTCCTCTCAGGAAGTGTATGTCACTGGAGATGAGGTGGGCACATTGCCATGCGAGCATCACTACCATGTGGCCTGCATCCATCAGTGGCTTGGGCGGAAGAATTGGTGCCCAATTTGCAAAGCATGGGCTATTCCTTCTTAAACCTCATCCGAAAGTGAGGAATCAGATCTTCATCCATCTGGAGGCAGCTTAGAGAGTCCCTCCCTGTGCACAGAATCTTTTTATACTCTAAAATAATCCTAGAATTGCAGTACCTTCTCTAGGTTCTAGTCCAAATGTCTACAAACTTCTTCTTCTTCTTCTTCTTTTTCTTTGAAAACGATGGAGTAGAAATATTGATATCAGGGTGTTTATCTTCTGTTTCATTTGTTTTTTGCTAGTGCTTTATATATATATATATATATAAACCATTTGCATGCTTTAAGCCAGAAGCTCAAGTTATCATATGTGAAGGCTGACATCACGACAGGGTTATGCATGGATGAGTTGAACTAAAATAGCCATCTTCTTATTCTTAGATTGACAAGGCGTACCATCTGATGACTGGAATTCTCCTACCAGAGTCGTGCTCTGTGTGGGGCCATAGCAGAGTATCTCTAGTGAGGCCTCCTGTCCTGGCATTTAATGGTTAATCTTCTCATTTTGTTTACTACGTATATCCTTTTTTTTATTTTCCCCGAATGAATAATGTGATATGGGTTCTGGCTGTATGTTTTGCACCAAAGAATGATTCACCTTTTTTACCACAATATCCGCTGTTGGATCGCACAATAGCAACTACAAAATCTGTGCAGGCATATGAAAGAGAAAGTTTAGAGTGCTTTGAGATCTATACAAGGCATGATCCGACAGCCGATTCATTCTTTCGTGGGAAAGATGCAACCCAAACCTATGAGATACCATGAGGGCTGTTCCTCTGGTGTGGGGCACTTGAGATGGGATAAAATAGGCAGCCTCCAGCCTCCTGATCGGTTTTAGAAAGGAACAAAACTGATCTAATTTGCCAAGTTAGGTTGTGGTCCCAATACATGGACCGGTTGGCTTGGCAGGTCAGAGATTTAGATCCTGTTTGGTTGCCTGGATAACGAATCCTTGGAATTATCCATTAATGTTGCATTGTTGTGGGTGAAACAGAACAAAGAATTCCTTTTTCTTGTGGGGATTGAGGGATCTTAGAGCTGCTCCGTTTCATCAGAGTCTTCTGTCCGATAATTCTCTCTCGCTCCCCCCCTCTCCCTAAGTTTCTGATGTTCATAGAATTTTTTTCATAGATAACGTATGTGGGCATCCAAAGAGGCACTTAAAGCTGCGCTAATCTATTCCTCTTTCTTAAGTTTCTGCTGCTCTTATCCCTCAGCTTCAGAATTCAGGTGGAGCTGATCTATCTCTGGCTTCCTCGCCTTTATTTCCTCGTACATGTGATTGTTGGCCGTTCCCATAAAATGACTGCTCAGAACACAAGATCCAGGGATTTACTCAACAAACGCCCAAGTATCATCGTAGGTGAGCATGGGAGATCCATTCCCATCCAATTTAAATCTGAAGAGTTTCATTTTTCCTAATGAGATCGCAAGAGGCAAATCAAAAGTATATTTGTAGATAAAATGCGAGATTGGAAGGATATACCTTTAAAATTTCAGCCTTGCTTGCTGACATAGACAGCAGTTTTTGAGTGAACAAAGTTACAAAGCATTCGTTGCAGGAAACACCACTCAGAAGTCAGAAACCTACTACATTTTAGTGGCTGAAGGAGACTTGTTTATTCTAGAGCTTCAAAATCAATGCACAATCAGCACTCATCATAGAATTATACTATAAGAAGAACATCCAGATGAGACATTCAGAATCTGAAGACTAGTCCACCAATTTAATAAAGCGTATTCGAGCCCAAAGGATTGTTCGCCGATATAAATGGAAAAAGTAAATCCACATGGACTGTTGATTCAACAATGAACACATAAAAACAGGAACATCATTTCATCATATTTAAGTATATATAACAGTCCGATTTGCAATCAAGAAAAAACTGAAATAAACATATGCATATAAATACCTAATGGTCCCCGTCATTATCATTGAGACAAATAATTGAGCAGAGCTGAATCCATATTAACAAATGCGTAGTTAGTAGTGAAGGGTACAAAGGCCCCAAATCAATGTTCGCCAAACCAGTACGAGCCGTACCGATTGGCGGACGGGATGGTATGGTATTAGTTCGGTACCGTACCGACACAGTACGCTTGGGAATGCTGGTTTGGAATAAGCACACCAATTTTTTTTAAAAATTTTTTCAAGTTGATTTAATTGGTAATCAATTTTTTAAATTTTTTTTAATGATTTTAAGTCTAATTTGATGTTTTTTTGATATTTTTTGATGTTTCTATAATTCCAATTTAATCTAAATCTTGCATCTTATTATTTTAAAATAATACAAAATATAAAATGATTAGTGAAATGTTGCATGCTATAAGAAGCAACATAAAATATCTTCAAATCAAGTAGTAAGGTAAAAGATATAAAATAATATAATCAATTACATATATTTAAAGTACAACATACACATTGATATCTAAAATTTTGTCGAGTGGCGATGCCTCTCGTAGATATTTGGATCATTAGTATAGTCAAAAGGTATATCAGCCCACCCCTCTAACCAAGCGGCGCAGTATTGTATGTTCATCCTATAAGGAATGCGCTCCTGATTATAAGGACTCTTAGATCTCTCACTAAAGCTCTGATTTTGAGAGGTATCTCACGCTGAAGCTCTGACTCTGAGAGGTATCCTCTGACTGATAAATCGGCTGTGAAAGGGCCCAAAACTCGACCCGTAAGAGTCAAAACCCGATCCGTAAGATGGTTCGAGCTACGTAGGGTAGTAGCCACCAAAAGATGCCTCAGATGCACATATCTATATCTATATTCGTATGGGTCATTGGTTGTCTGTTGCTACAAGTAATAGGATCCAGTATACGACTTGAAACCTGATATATCTATGGATCCTACTCTACATGCGAAATCATCTGTAGCTGCATTGCGTCATCCTAAATGATCTCAAGGAGCCATCTCCTATATGTAATTGGATCCTCTTGGACTCCACTAGATCGTGCACCGTGGTCCCTATTCTGTGTAGCATGCGTAAATTGAGACTCGTTGGTGAATCAAAGACCACCCTGCGGCTGTCTCACAAACAGTGGTCTTATATCCTCTACTTTCTTTCTAGTCAGTAGATCTATGACTATCAGAACTGCTGCTCCTGGTTTCTAAATTTGAGTGAACTGGCTCCTCCTCTACAATCTCCATTGGACCTACAAGTGCCTTTTGTTTTGTTTTTTTAGTGTCCTCTAGTTGCTTTCTAACACTTCATGCTACTCGCTGCTTTCTAACACTTCATGCTACTCGCTGCCTGCTTACTCTTCGTGCTACTCATTACCTGCTTACTCTTCGTGCTACTTGCTGCCTGCTTACCCTTCATGTCCTCTTTGTTTGGCTATGTTGGAAGAATGTATGTTGTACTTCTGACTGAGTCGACTGGGTAGCGTAATGACCTCATCTAAGCATCTCTCGATTGTATCTTTGAGAGGATGTCTCAGACAAGGAGTCATGAGGTGATCGGCTCCTCTGTTACTGACTTACTGTGGCTGATTAGCTGGAAGGATTCGTGTAGATCATCCATAGATCTACAACATATAATAAAATTAAACCCAAATTAAAAATTTTGGCATGACCTCTCGTTATTTTGCAAATTTCAAGCTATTTTTTCAAACCCTAAAAATATAGGGAATGAGATAGGAAAGAGGAAGCACACTTTATTTAGGCTTAGATCTTTCTTCAATCGCGCTGAATCGATGTGATTTCACAAATTAGAGAAAAAGGGGAGTGTTTAGCCTTCTTACGGCTAAATGAACTTCATAAAAATACTGTTAGGAAGGCCTTAAGCCTCCCCTAAACTTCCCTCGGTTTTGAACATGGTCGACTCGGTGCGAGCCAGATGCCACTCGCACTGAGTTCAAACGGTATTGGCCAATTCCGAACGGTTCTGGCCGATTCAGGCCTTTTCCGATCAATTCAGTCCGGTTCGATGCTGGAACCGATTCTAATAGGCGAACCGACCCAATTTCTCACAAAGTCGGCTCGGTATGGGCCGAACCGGATGGTTTGGTCCCGTCCGGCCTACCTTGTCCCAAATAATACTAGAGCTTCTCCAGAGATAAGAAGGGTACAAAGCCACCACCAATTATGAATCTAACGCAGCATCATTTATTTTTTCAAACCATTCTCATCCATCATGCCTACATATATGGAAGCTCGTTGTCATTGTATAAGCTATCGAAGATGAGATTGTGTTTAATGGATTTAAATTGTACTGCTGGGTTCGCCAGGCTGGCATATTTTCATTATGATCGATGTTTACAAGAATGCAGAATCTGAGAACAGAGAACCACGTCATACCTGGATACCAAAAACAAACACCACTTGTAGCAGCATGTTCCTCCACTTTCACAGAGATTTCAGATGCATTGTGCTGATCCGCAGAGAAGCAATAATTTTCAGCATCAATATTCAAAACCTTTCCTAAATGGTATTGAATTTGTCAAGTTTCAATTACAATCTGAAGCTGTGTGCCATCATTATAATAGCAGGTACCGCATAAATTGAATAATTTCCTGCAAGGGTTCAGAGAGCTTTTTCTCTGAAGTTGGCAAAATGAACCCGATGAAGTCTCTTAAAATTTTCACAGAACATCTAGAAACAAACTGAGGCATGAGACGAGAAAATGTATATATAAAATTAGAATATGAAGGCAAAATGAAATATAAATTTGCTTACAGCATTCTTTGCAACATTATCTTAAAATGTATGCAATAATGTCCAACTCCCAATTGCACATTGTTCTTCCACATGGCATTTTTAAGCAGTTATGGAGTCCCAAAAGGTAAGCAGTAGGCATAACCGCTACAACCTGTTTCACCCATTTAATAGAAGAAACCAAATGTAAGCACCGACTACCATTTCAGGAGCTCTTAGGATCATCACTTAACATGACAGGTTGAAATATGAGAATATGCCCTATACTATTCTGGAGCCTGTAAATAATCAAAATTTTGATACCTGCCCGATATCCAGAACTCTCAAAGTATATGAGGGGTATAACACAAGTTTCAAGATACTTGCCATATAAATGCAATACAACAACAGAGCACTAGTGTATGAATGTTTCTATGCTGATGCAGTTACCCTACCATGAGGAGCAGAAAAGATCTGTTCTTAGTTAATGTTTTCATGAACACTGGCAATCCACCACTCTCATTATTGTGGAGTGTGACTACTGTCTTTTGCTTGGACAGCTCTTACATAATGAATGGCAGGCCCCTGATCTTTCAGTCCTCCTCCATGACTGCAGGACAGCTGATTTCCAGGCAGTCAAGCTTCAAGCTTCGACTTATTCCCTTGGACAGCTCTTATATAATGAATGACAGGCCCCTAAGATCTTTCAGTCATCCTCCATGACTGTAGGACAGCTGATTTCCAGGCAGTCAAGCTTCAAGCTTCAACTTACCTTCCAAGAAGCCAATACGGGTGCCAATAAGGCTGCCAATTTCTGCAGAAGGCTGGGCGAAGAGTTTCTCTGGACTAGTGACTATCCTGATGTAATTAAACAACAGTTATGTAATGATGTATCAGACACTTATCTAGAGCAATATGCCATTTTATGCTTCATAATATCTGATGCAGTTTTTGACATTCTATGTTTCCTCCAAAAACTAAGCTTCAAAAGATGCCACATATTCTGTTTAATTCCACCCACCATTTTAACACCAAGTTCTCTCATTCATCCTTCTTGCCGATCCCAGAAAATAAATTCATAGCTGCTATCATGCATTAGACACTCTTTCACAAATCTCTAAACTAAAGCTTCGAATATAAGGAAACAAGGTTTAGATGGAATTTTATTTTGAGGATCCACTGATGTAAAAAGGACTAACGTGATGAAAGAACACACTAGATGATATCCAACAATGATGCAGTGACCAAGATGTATGTAATATATTAAGATAATACAAAATTCTTTAATAATTATTTCTTTATATTCTTGGATTTAGATTTAAATTGAATTTAGGCATTTAGTTTATGGATTCAATTTTCAATGTGATTATTTTATTAACTGTAACAAAAGCTTTAATTTGCATAAGTTGCCCTTATATTTATTTACTTGTCAGTTTCTAGAGAGATTAAGTTGTTTTACAAGGAGACTAAGGAATCACACAAATTTGTATATTGCATACCTATATGAGAGAAAAGTGAATGGATGCATTTAACATGGTTCTGGAAGATCCATTTATTTTCACCCTCTTCTTTGTTCCTTTAGTTACCCTCATCATTTTTTGTAGTTGGCGTTGGATCTGAAACAGATATTTTGTAAGATCTGACCGAAACCTTGACCCTTCAAATTTTCCCAACATTTCCCTGAACTCTTGAATTTATCAAATCCATAGTAGCTAGAAATCCCCCTAAATCAATGTTTAATTCTTTAAGGAACTCGGGCTTTCGTTATATCCCTTCAATGAGCCAACCATGAACAACTCATGTTTGGTTTCAGACTAATTGAGCTTGCTTGAGCTTGATTTGATCGTAATATAAGCCAAGCATGAGCACAGTCCAGCTCACTTGAGCTTGGTTCTTTTACGTGCAAAATAGAAAGATCCAATTACTTAAAATGTAATTGATGGGTTGAACACAAAAAACAAGTTAAAGGATGAGAGTTGATATTTGATCATCTGGTAGTTTCATCATGATATCTGCACCGAAATAGCTTTGACATTGATAATTGATTTGTAAACCAAGTCTCCTCAATTTTCTCTCATAATCCTTAAGGAAATCCTGGAGGTCCATGCCTAAGAAGATCTAAGTGGATACTGATTTTTCCACTTTCATTTGATTGGATGGTTTGAAGACCATTGGTGCATGGTGGTATGCCAATCAAATTGAATATCCAAAACAAGCTACATGAGATGAGGATTCATCATAAACTGGCAAGATTAATCTTCAGAAAATTTCAAATTGATGATGAGTTCTCAAAAATGAGGGAACTTTGCTGCAAAAGCATGTCAGATGACAAAGAATATGAAGATGGTAACATGAAAATAAGCTACAGTGATAGTCTAGTATCTAATTTAATTAAAGCATTTCACTTATGGATTTGATTTAAAGCTGGCTTAGGAAGTTAGTAACAGACTCTTTATGATTCTAGTCATTACTGTGCAAAGTTAATTATCACTCTAGTATCAAAATAAGCTACAGTGATAGTCTAGTATCTTTATCACTCTTTATGATAATTCTAGGAAGTTAATTATCATGCACAGTTTCACTTACAGGGGCATGTTGGGTTGCTCAATGGGCTATTTTCGGAAGTGGTTGAGGGGAAACACAAGAATATAGGCATTTTCAATTAGATTTTTATGAAATTTGTGGGCCCACTTGATAGGGTCCCCTGTCATTAACAAACCTTTCATATAATTTGACTGAAAACGATACAGGAACCTTTTTGTTCTCAGTACTATTTTATTGACTTGTCCTCACATTAACCCATGTTTTACAAAATCTCTAGGAGCCTTATAAACCTTATTACCATCTTTTTTGAACCAACTTTTTGGAATTTCATGTCCAGATCTGTGTCAGATCTGGACAGCACAACATAAAGATTTGTCCACCCAATACCTTTAGGGCTGTCAACGGGCCGAGCTGCTCGGGCTCGGCTCGGGCCCGGCTCGGGATGTGACAGAGAAGCAAAAGGAGGATTGCTAGAGACGCAGCTACCTGTGAAAGACCGTGGGCAAGCATATATCAATGGACTGAATCTCAGCTCTGCCCAAGGTGGGTTTTGCACTTGGTCATAAAAGCTCGGCTCGGGCTTGGCTCGTTAGTCAAACGAGCCCGAGCCCAAGCCCAAAATGAGGCCCGTTTAAATCCGAGCCCGAGCTCGAGCCCGAGCAGCTCACGAGCCCAAACGAGCCCAAATGAGGGCTCAGACCAATTAACAATTTAATTGGGTCCCAATTAAACTTGGACTCAACCCAATTAAATTTTATTTGGCTTAATCAATTTAAATCCTAATCTGATTGAACTCAGTTGGATTTAGATTAGATCCAACCCAAGCTAACCCAAATCCATTTAATTTTTTTAAATCGAATTAGATTGGTTCGGATTCGGACCCAACCCGTTAACCCGAACCCGAACCAATAACCCATTCCCTCCACCTCCTCTCTCTTTTTATTTTTTTTTCTTCTCCTTCCTTCTGGGTTTTTCCAGAAGCTTCCCGCACCCGGTGTGGCGGTGTCCCTCCCCTCTCGCCTTCCTCCTCCGCCGACCGCCGCCGATGCCTCGCTGCCTCCTTCCGCCGCCTGGGAAAGAAGCACCCGAGGCCCCTCCCCTTGTTTCTTCTCCGTTTCTCCCCCTCCCTTTTCCTCTCTTTGCCGACTCCTCCACCGGCGAGACTGCGACAGAGGAGGGGATGAGAAGCC